>NC_082715.1:96441405-97186405 GCF_030144855.1 Hypanus sabinus | reverse complement strand
ATCAGAGCCACTAGGTGGTAGTCATTAAGGTACATTACTTTACCATGTTACCTTGGGAAGTCAAATAAGGTAGGATATATGTATACAGTAAATGGTAGGACTATAAGAGTACTGATCAATAGAGAGACTTTGGGGTACAAATCCATAGGTCCCTGCAAGTGGATAGGGTGATGAAGGTATGAGGCATGCTCATTTTTGTAGCTTGAGACCTTTAAAAATGAGTAGGCACATACTACAACGACTGCATGCAAAACAATGGTAAGGCAGCCATTCCATGCATTCCTGGAAGGATGTACTTATGCTGGAGAGTGTGCAGAGATTGTCCGTAAATAATACTATGCTTGAAATCTTTGTTCCTCTGAAGGGGTGTCAAAAACAAGTGTGAGAAGGATGAACGTTAAAGAGGATCTGAGAGGAATGTTGTTTTATGAAGAGTCAATAGATCTGGAATGCATTCTCAAGGGAGATGGTGTATATAGTTACGATCAAAATGTTTAAGAGACATTTAGACAAGCACTGGAACTGGACAAGGCATAGAGGGATATGGATCTAATGCAGGCAAATGGGTTTTGTGTAGATAGACAGGTAAGGGGTATGTTTCTGTGCTGTATTGCTCTACAATTCCCAGCCAAAATGATAGCTTTCTAACTAAATCTGCTGAAAAAATATAAAGATGTGACTGAACTGAATCACCAGTGGCCTCATTCTACGCATACATATTGACATTTAGAACTACATTAATTATTACAAATACTGAACCTGAAAATACAAGTTATGATCTGCCTTGTGGGATCTGTCTTGGATGGCATTGAGCTTCTTGAGAATAGGGTTTGCACCTATTCAGACAAATGGGCCATATTCTATCACACTCCTAGCTTGTTCTTTGTAGATGATAGTAATACTCTGGGATGTAGTCTTGCCAATGTTACCTAGTTCTTGCTGCATGAGAAGTTAGAACTGAAATTGTACATTATGTAATAATTAAGGGACATAATTCCTACTTTAATCTGGAAGGAGAAAAACACATACAAGATGGTTACACCTAAACATATTGTCCTAAGGAGTCATAGAGTCAAACAGCATGGAAACAAATCTTATGGGCCAACTGTATTAATGCTAACTAAGATTGCCATCTAAGCTAGTCCCACTTGCCTGAATTATGCCAACGTCTCTCGTTCTCTACACACTTACCTACCTCAACCACATTCTTTCGCAACATATCCACATACTGGGGCAGAGCAATCAATACAATTTTGGTTTGCTGAGCTTTTTGGTTTTTGGTTTGGAAAGCTGAGCCTACTGGGCCTGAACACCTCCCTCTGCAACTGGATCCTAGACTTCCTGACTGGGAGACCTCAGTCAGTCTGGATCGGGAACAGCATCTCCAACACCACCACACTGAGCATGGGGGCTCCCCAGGGTTATGTGCTCAGTCCATTGCTGTTCACTCTGCTGACCCACAACTGTACTGCAATACACAGCTTGAGCCATATCATCAAGTTCGCCAATGACACGACCGTGGTGGGTCTCATCAACAAGAACGACGAGTCAGCTTACAGAGAGGAGGTGCAGCGGCTAACGGACTGGTGCAGAGCCAACAACCTGTTCTTGATGTGAACAAAACAAAAGAGATGGTTGTTGACTTCAGGAGGGCACGGAGTGACCACTCCCCACTGAACATCGACGCCTCCTCAGTAGAGATAGTAAAGAGCACCAAGTTTCTTGGTGTTCACCTGATGGAGAATCTCACCTGGTCCCTCAACACCAGCTCCATAGCAAAGAAAGCCCAGCAGCATCTCTACTTTTTGTGAAGGCTGAGTAAAGTCCATCTCCCACCCCCATTCTCATCAGATTCTGCAGGGGTTGTATTGAGAGCATCCTGAGCAGCTGCATCACTGTCTGGTTTGGAAATTGCACCATCTCGGATCGCAAGACCCTGCAGCGGATAGCAAGGTCAGCTGAGAAGATCCCTCTTCCTGCCATCACGGACATTTATACTACACACTGCATCCGCAAAGGAAACAGCATTATGAAGGACCCCATGCACCCCTCATACAATCTCTTCTCCTTCCTGCTGTCTGGGAAAAGGCTCCGAAGCATTTGGGCTCTCACAACAAAACTATATAACAGTTTCTTCCCCCAAGCTATCAGACTCCTCAACACCCGAAGCCTGGACTGACACCTTGCCCTATTGTCCTGTTTATTATTTATTGTAATGCCTGCACTGTTTTTATGCACTTTATGCAGTCCTGTGTAGGTCTGTAGTCTAGTGTAGCTTTCTCTATGTTGTTTTTTTTACGTAGTTCAGTCTAGTTTTTGTACTGTGTCATGCAATACCATGGTCCTGAAAAACGTTGTCTCATTTTTACTAAGCACTGTACCAGCAGTTATGGTCGAAATGACAATAAAAGTGATTTGACTTGACTTTATGAAGTATGATTCCAACCATTGGAATGTATTTGCCTGATGCTTGACTTTTACCAGAGCTCCTTGGTGCCACAGTCAAAGGTAATCACTCTTTTTTAGGTCTGGAATTCCCGTACCAGATAGTGATCCAACTGGTCAGTTCACTCTCAATGGTGCTCCTGTAAAAATTGATTAGAATGAGGAGAGGTGGAGACAATGCTACATCAAGTCTGCAGCATGAATGAGACATGGATGTTTCAGGGAACACTCAACATTGGTGGAATTTGAGAACAGATAGAACAGGATCACTTAAACATAGCAAGAATATTTCCCCGTTCATTTTGTTTTGGTTGAAAACCATCACCTGCCTGGATTTCAGAAAGACATTTAAAACTGAAGCACTTGTGCATTTGATATTGGAATTTTTCAACATTTTTTAAAATTTTTGACTCCAATTATAAAAATCTACATTTAACATACACTCTTACTTTATGAGGTACATGTATACACCTACTCTTAATACAAATATATAATAAGCCAATCAGATGGCAGCAACTCAAAGCATAAAAGCATGCAGACATGGCCAGGAGATTCATTTGTTGTTCAAACCAAACATCAGAATTGGGAAGAAGAATGATCAAAGTGATTTTACCTGTGGAATGATTGTTGGTGCCAGATGGAGTGGTTCAGACCACCCCATCTCATAAACTGATTATCTCCTGGGATTTTCACGGTTGACAGTCTCTAGGATTCACAGAGAATGATATGAGAAACAAAAATAAACATCCAGTGAGCAGCAGTTCAGTGGGTAATGAGTGAGATCAGAGGAGAATGGCCAAACTAGCTCAAGCTGACAGGAAGCTGACAAGTAGTAATCCAAATAACCAGGCATTACAACAGTAGTGTGCTGAAGTGCATCTCTGAAAGCACAACACAATGAATCTTGAGGTGGATACACTACAGCAGTAGAAGACTACACTAGGTTCCACTCCAGTCTTAATTACTTGACCACTAAGTGTAAATCAGACTGGTAGGTGCCAGGAACGTCCTGCCAGAGGAAGTGGTAAAAACAGATGATATCCCATTTATGAGGCATTGACTGGCACATGAGTGGACAGAAAACAGAGAATATAGACAATATGCAGGCAGGTGGAATTAGTTTACATTGGCAGCGTGGTTGGCACAGACATTGTGGAACAAAGGCCTTTTCCTGTGCTCTACTGCTCTTTTCTTTGCCTGCAAATTATACCAAACTTAAAGAGGTGACAAATGATGAATGGAGAATTTCAGTGCAGTGAGGTGTTAATTTGGCATCTGTTTAACAAGACAATAAATAGTAGAATGCTCAGCTAGTGCTGTGTAGGACCTTTCCCAGGAATGGCAGGACCTTTGACAGCAGTGATTTACAGGGGAATATTGAGGTCCAAATACACAGCTCCTTACAAGTGGTTGCACTGTTAGATAGAGTGGTAGAGAAAGCATTTGACGTGCTTGGCTTTATTAGTTGAGGCATTCAGTTCAAGAGCCAGGAAGTAATGTTGCAGCTTTAAAAAGCTGGGGTTCAGCCACATCTGGAGCATTTCATTCAATTCTGGTTACCTCATTTCAGAAGGATGTAAGGACTTGGAGATGTTGCCTGGGTTAGAGGGCATGTGCTATAAGGAGAGGTTGGATAAATTTGAACTGGCAGGGGCTAAGAGGAGACCTAATTAGTAGTTTATAAGATTACTGGAGGTGCAGAGAGACAGCCAGTGTCTCTCTGCTCAGAGTCAAATCATGTAATATAAGAGGGGTAAGTTCAAAGGAGATGTGTGGGGCACGCCTTTTCTTTTTATAGAGGGTGGTGATAGCCTAGACATTCCAGGTTGGTAGGGTAAGTAATATGATAAAGGTATTTTAAAAAACCTTTAGATAGGCACATAAATGTGTGGAGAATGAAGGGATTTGGACCTTGTGTAGGCAGGAACTAGCTTAAAGTTCAAAGTAAATTTATTATCAAAGTGCATGTATGTCACCATAAACAACCCTGAGATTCATTTTCTTGTGGGCATACTTCATAAATCTATAATAGAATAATAACCATAATAGAATCAATTAAATACTTCACCAACTTGGGCATTCAACCAGTCTGCAAAAGACAACAAACTGGGCAAATGCAAAAATAATGAAAAAAGAACAAAAATACTAATCAACAAACAAGCAGTAAATAATGAGATGAAGTCCTTGAAAGTGAGTCCATAAGATGTGGGCTCAATGATAGGGCAAATGAAGTTGAGTGAAGTTATCCCCTTTGGTTCATGAGCCTGATGGCTGAGGGGTAATAACTGTCCCTGAACCTGCAGTACCTTTTCCTGATGGCAACAGTGAGAAGGAAGCACGACCTGGGTGGTGGGGGGTCTCTGATGATGGATGTTGCTTTTCTGCTATAATACTCTGTGTAGATGTGCTCAATGGTAGGGAGGGCTTTACCCATGATGGACTGGGATGTATCCATTACCTTTTGTAGTATTTGATGTTCAAGGGCAGTGGTGCTTCCATAATGGGCTGTGATGCAACCAGCCAATATACTCTCCACACACAAGTATTGAAGTTGGCCAAAGTCTTAGATGACATGACGAATCTTTGCAACCCCCCTAAGGAAGTAGAGGTGGTGTCGTGCTTTATTCATAATTGCACTTATATGCTGGGCCCAGGACAGGTCCTCTGAAAGGATATCACTGAGAAATTTAAAGTTGCTGACCCTCTCCACCTCTGATCCTCTGATGACAACTTGATCATGGACCTCTGGTTTCCTCCTCCTGAAGTCAATAATCAGCTCCTTGGTCTTGCTGATGTTGAATGAGAGGTTGTTTGTTGTGGCATCACTCAGCCAGCTTTTCAATCTCCCTCCTATATGTTGATTCATCTCCACCTTTGATTTGGCCTATGGTGTCATCAGCAAAATTGAATATGGCTTTGAAGCTGTGCTTAGTCACATAGTCATAAGTGTAAAACGAACAGAACAGGGGCTAAGCACACAGCCTTGTGGTGCACCTGTGCTGATGGAGATTGTGGAGGAGACATTGCAGCCAATCAAAACTACACGTGAGGAGATCGAGGAACCAACTGAAAAAGGAGGCACTGAGGGCAGGGTCTTGGAGCTTATTGATTAGTTTTGAGGGGATGATGGGATTGAATACCAAAGAGTTGATAAAGAGTATCCTGAGGTATGCATTTTTGCTGCCCAGTTGTTCCAGTGTTGAGTGAAGAGCCAAAGGGGTAGCATCTACTGTGGATCTGTTGCTTCAAAAGGCAAATTGAAGCAGATCCAGTCGCTTTTCAGGTAGGAGTTAATATGATTCATCACCAACATTTCAAAATACTTCATCACTGTGGATGTTAAGTGCTAATTTATAATATGTTTAATTAGTTGGGTGCAACATCAGAGGCCAAAAGGGACTGCTCCTGTGCTGTAATGATCTATGCTCTCAAGTCCTGGACTGCCACATAGGTATGAAGTGTCATTATGTAGAAAAGGCCACTTCATGAGCAAATAACCAGTTGGAGGTGGTGTATGTGAATCTCTGCCTCACCTGGAAGGGCTGTTTAGATCTCTGGCTGATGGGGAGGTAGGAACAAATATGCAGAGAGATGTCCCTCTTGAAAATGGAAAGGGGTAGGAAGAGAAGATTTGTCTTGTGGGGAAATCCCACTGGAGCTATCAGAAACGGTAATGGATGTTGTGTTGGATGTGGGGGCTGGGGGGTTAAAGACGAAGATCAAGAGAACCCCTCTGTTCTTCCTGGAGAGTTGGGGAAGGAGGTGGTGGTACAGCATACATGTGGGAAATGGAGGAAGTGCATATGAAGACCCCATCAATTACAGAAGAGAGAAATCATTTTCTGAAGGAGGGCATATCGTATATTCTAGAACTGAAAGCTTCATCCTGAGAAAGTTAAACTGAGAAGGGGATGGCATCCTGACAGGATAGGAGATGTAGTTGAGCTAGTTGCAAGAATCCAAAGGTTTGTAGTATATATCAATGGATGGTTTCTCTTCTGAGATGGAGACTGAGAAGTCCGGAAAAAGTGTCAGAAACAATCCAGATAAATTTGAGGACAAGGAGGAAGATGATGACAAAGGTGATACAACTGATGAGTTCTGCACAAGTGCAGGAAAAAGTAGCAATAAGTTACGGATGTAAGAGAGACTGTGGTGGGAAGGGGTGCCAAAGTACATCTGCAACAAAGATTGTTCCATGTAGCTAACAAAAACACAATTATAGAAGGGCCTAAGGAAATGTTTGCAGCTATACCTTCAACTTGTAGTAAGTGGGAGGAATCAAAAGAGGTATCCAGGTTGGTCAAAGTACATTTATTATCAAAGAACAATACAACCTTGAGATTTGTTTAAGTATATAATCCAGTTGGGCAGGCATCGAATCTTCTCTGTCTGGCCCCCAACTTCTCCTTTTGGCACCCAGAGAGATCCTATCTCACTCCCAGGTCAGCTGCATGGAAACATTGGAAACTCATCTGCAGCAATTTTGCAACACACCATCTTGGCTCAACCCCTTGATCACACCTCACCATTGCTTGCCTCTTCACTGTTCACAGTAATAATTTAACACAATTTACCTCAGAAAAGGTATTTTTAGAGATGTTTTTAGTCAGATTTCTTAGCTTTTTGACTACCAGAAAGCTGTCACACATGTTGAGTAGCGCTTCATCTTCATCTTTCTGATCACTCTGCACCTGGTTTCATCAGCTGATCACCCACGTACCCATCTAACTGGTGTTTTCCCCCTTTGGGTCATCTTTCCTATCTCCTCTCCTACCTGGCTCCATCTAGCCATCTGCCCCACTCCCACTCAGTACACCACCACAACTGGCTTCATGTATCAGCCTGTCTCACAATTCCCTTGGACTTTTATGTATTAGTTATTTTACAACTATATTCCTAGTTTTAATGCAGGGTCTAGCCACAAAATATTACTCACCGCTTTGCCTGCACAGTTGCTCTTTGACACATTGAGTTCCACTAAAAGTTTATTTTTTAGGGAGAGGAGGAGGGAAAGCAGACAGATGCCTTGGTACATATTGGTACGAATGACATAGGAAGGAAAAGCAAAGAGGTCCTGAAAAGAGAACTTACAGAGCTAGATAGAATGCTGAGAAGTAGGACCTCCAGGTCAGTAATTTCTGGATCGCTGCCTGTAACACACATGATGATTTGCAGATTAATGCATGGCTGAGAAGCTGGTACAGGGGGCAGGGCTTCAGGTTCTTGGATCATTGGGATCTCTTCTGGGAAGGTATGACCTGTACGAAAATGTTGGGTTGCACCTGAACCTGAGGGGGATCAATATTCTTGTGGGCAGGTTTGTTAGAGCTGTTGCGGAAGGTTTAAACTAATTTGACAAGGGTGTACAAACTGGAGTGAAGGGACTCAGGATAGGACAAATGGTAAAAAAAACAAAGATAACATGCAGTCACTGTCAGGAAGGGCAGGCAAATGATAGGACAAAACTGCAGCCAGCAGTGTGTGTATCAGTGCATCAGGGATGCAGAATCAAAAAGGGCAGCAAATACAGTACTCAAAGTGTTATATCTCAATGTACAGAGTATAAGAAATAAGGTGAATAATCTTGTTGCTCTATTACAGATTGTCAGGTATGATGTTGTGGCCATCACTGAATCACGGCTGAAGGATAGTTGTAGTTGGGAGCTGAGCATCCAAAGTTATGTGTTATGTCGGAGGAAGAAGAAAGTCGGCAGAAGGGGTGGAATAGCTCTACTGGTAAAGAAAGGCATCGAATCAGTAGAAAGATGTGACACAGGATCAGAAGATGTTAAATCCTTGTGGGTTGAATTAAGATACTGCAAGGGTAAAAGAACCCTGATGACAGTTATATACAGGCCTCCCAACAGTAGCTAGGATGTGGACCACAGATTACAATGGTAAATAGAAAACGCATGTCAAAAGGACAATGGTATGATAGTTATGGGAGATTTCAACATGTAGGTCAATTGGGAAAATTAAGTTGGTAATAGATCTCAAGGGAGTGAGTTTGTTGAATGCTTATGTGATGGCTTTTTAGAGCAGTTTGTTGGTGAACATACTAGGAGATCAACTATACTGGACTGGGTGTTATGTAATGAACCAGAGGCGATTAGGGAGGTTAAGTTAAAAGGCCCCTTGGGAGACAGTGATCACAATATGATTGAGTTTAACTTGAAATTTGATAGCGAGAAAATAAAATCTGATGTAGCAGTATTTCGGTGGAGTAAAGGAAATTACAGTGGTATGAGAGAGGAGTTGGCTAAAGTAAATTGGAATGAGCTGCTGGCAGGGATGACAGCAGAGCAGGAATGGCATGAGTTCCTGGGGAAAATGAGGAAGGTGCAGGATAGATATATTCCAAAAATAAAGAAATACTCAAATGGCAAAGTAGTACAACCATGGCTGACAAGGGATGTCAAAGCTAATGTAAAAACAAAAGAGAGGGCATACAACAAAGCAACAATTAGCTGGAAGATAGAAACCTTTAAAAAACAACAGAGAGCAGCTAAAAGAATCATTGGGATGGAGAAGATGAAATATGAAAGTAAGCTAGCAAACAATATCAAAGTAAAAGCTTTTTCAAGTATGTAAAAAATAAGAGAGATGAGAGTGGATATAGGACCACTAGAAAATGAGGCTGGAGAAATAATAATGGGGGAAAAGGAGATGACAGATGAAATAAATGAATATTTTGCATCAGTCTTCACCGTGGAAGACACTAGCAGTGTGCCATATGTTGCAATGTGTGAAGGAAGAGAAGTGAGTGCAGTTACTATTACAAGGGAGAAGATGCTTAAAAGCTGAAAGACCTACGGGTACATAAGTCACCCAGATCAGATGAACTGCACCCTAGGGTTCTGAAAGAGGCAGCGGTAGAGATTGTGGAAGCATTAGTAATGATCTTTCAAGAATCATATGCCAGAGGACTGGAAAATTGTAAATGTCATCCACTCTTCAAGAAAGGAGGAAGGCAGCAGAAAGTAAATTATAGACCAGTTACCCTGAACTCAGTGGTTGGGAAGATGTTCGAGTCAATTGTTAAGGATGAGGTATGGAGTACTTGGTGACACAGGACAAGATAGGACAAAGTCAGCATGGGAAAATCTTGCCTTCTGAATCTGTTGGAATTCTTTGAGGAGATTACAAGGAAGATAAAGGGAATGCAATGGATGTTGTACATTTGTACTTTCAGAAGGACTTTGATAGTAGGGTGCTACACATGAGGCTACTTACCAAGTTAAGAGCCCATGGTATTACAGGAAAGTTACTGGCATGGTTAGAGCATTGGGTGATTAGTAGGAGGCAGCAAGTGGGAATAAAATGATCTTTTTCTGATTGGCTGCCAGTGACTAGTACTGTTCCGCAGGTTTCGGTGTTGGGACTGCTTCTTTTTATGCTGTATATCAATGATTTGGATGATGGAATAGATGGCTTTGTTGTGAAGTTTGTAGATGATACAAAGATTAATGGATGGACAGGTAGTGTTGAGAAAACAGGAAGGCTGTAGAAGTACCTAGATTAGGAGAATGGGCAAGAAAGTGGCAAATGAAATACAACATCGGAAAATGCATGGTCATGTACTTTGGAAATAAATGTGCTACTTTCTAAACAGGGAAAAAATCCAAAAATATGAAATGGAAAGGAGCTGGGGAAGTCCTTGTGCAGAACACCCTGAAGGTTAACTTGCAGGATGAGTCAGTGGTGAGAAAGGCAAATACAATGTTAGCATCCATTTCAATAAGGTCTGGAATACAAGAGCAGGGATGTGATGCTGAGGCTACTGGTGAGGCCTCACGTTGAGTATTGTGAACAGTTTTGGGCTCCTCATCTAAGAAAAGATGTGCTGGCATTGGAGATGGTCTGGAGGAGGCTCACAAGGATGATTCCGGGAATAAACGGGTTATCATACGAGGAATGTTTGATGGCTCTGTACTCACTGGAATTTAGCAGGATGAGGGGGGATCTCAATGAAAAATTTCAAATGTTGAAAGGCTTTGACAGAGTAGATGTGGAAAGGAGGTTTCCCATGGGGGGGGGGGAATCTGGGACAAAAGGATAGAGGCATCCATTTAAAACAGAAATGCGGAGTCATTTCTTTATCCCGAAGGTGGTAAATTTCTGGAATATGTTACTACAGGCAGCTGTGGGGCCAAGTCTTTGGGTGTATTTAAGGCAGAAATTGATAGGTTCTTGATTGGACACGGCATTAACGGTTACAGGGAGAAGTCCAGGGAGTGGGGCTGAGGAGGGGAAAAAAGGATCAGCCATGATTGAATGGCAGGGCAGACTCAATGGCCAAATGGCCTAATTCTGTTCTTATGAGTTTCAGTCTTTTCGTCTTTACTCCAGATTCCTGGATCTGCAGTCACTTGTGTCAACATTGGACCTGATGTTGGGTCAGCGGCAGGAAGCAAAGAATAATGTGGACATTTTTGCATCTGAAAGACTGCTACCAGTGGACTTTGACAGGGCTCCACACTGGGTGCCTTGCTTTCTGTTTCAAATATGTATTCAGTTTAGACTGAGGGCATAATAAAGAAGTACAGTATGTAGATGATACAAAAGGTGGCCATTTGGCTAACACCAAGGAGCAAAGCCTTTAAATGAAGGAATACACAGAAGGTCTTGTCAGTTGGACAGAAAAATGGCAAAAAGAATTCAAGATAGATAACAGTGAGTCAATACATTTATGAGTGTAAAAAGTAAAACAAACACACATTGGATGGGATAATAATATTTTGCATTGTGGAGCCAAAAGATCATAGAATGGAAGTCCATAGACCCTTAACTGAGACACTTTAATAGCTAAAGCATAGATAATGAGAACAGGGGAATTATGCTATAACTGTACATGTAGTGAGGTCATTGATTGAGCAATGCATAGTCTTCAACATCAGATTCTTGGAAAGATGCAATTTCCCTGCAGAGTGCTACAGAAATTTACCAGTGTGCTTGTCCAGACTGGAAAATTCTAGCTCAGTGAATAAGGGGATAAACCCAGATTGCATTCTTTGGAACAGAGAAGACTTAATTAACTTAAGAAAAAAGTTACAGGAGACCTACATGAAGTAAATAGGAGTTAATTCAAAAATTAGGGACACAGATTTTAAACAAATGGTGTAAGAATTGTAGAGCAGTTGAGGAAAGATTTTTTTAAATTTGAAGGCTGGTAGTGTTTTGTAACATGTTGCATGAAAGTGAGGCAATGGCAGAAACCCTAAAATTGTATATGCCATGATCTATAAGGCTGCAGAACTCATGCTGGAAGGCAAGGTTAGGGCAAATATTTCTTTGCTGACATGATAGAACAGTACAGCACAGGAACAGGCCCTTCATCCTACAACATCTGTGCCAAGCATAATGCTAATTTAAACTAATTCCTTCCGCCTGTTCATTATCCATTGCCATTCGTTCCCTGCATGATGACACCTTACAATTAGAATCATGTTTGTTTTCATTGACGTGTAGTGAAATTTATTGTTTTGTGAAAACAGTACAGAGCAATACATAAAAATTACAAAGTAAATAAAGTGTAAAAGACAAACGATGTTCATGGACCATTCATAAATTTGACAGTGTACACGCAGAAACTATTCTTAAAACGTTTTGTGTGGGTCTTCAGGCTCTTGTACCTTCTCCCTGATGAAGAGGACATGCCCCAGATGATGAGGGACTGTGATGATTGACACTTCCTTCTTGAGGCACCATGTCTTGAAGATATCCTCAATGCTGGGAAGGGTTGCAGTGTCTATGATCGAACACATTTTCTATGATTCTATTCAAAACATTCTTGACATTAGAACTTTGCTGTTTACAAATGTTACCAGGAAGTACTATTTTTGCATGAAGAATTGGATATCTCAAATTCTTTTACTGAAAAAAACCTAAGGCAATGTAAATTTCCAAAACTGACCCCCTTTTGTTGAACAATAGAATTGACAAAAAGGACTGGGCCAAAGAGTGTGTTTTTATGCCACATGGCCATTACAAATATAGGGATAGTTTACAGTACTGATCAACTGTAATCTAACAGAATATTGGAAAATGTTTAAAGTGCTAGACTCCACTATTGCCTGAAGCGAACTAAAAATGTTGAATTTTGATGCACCTTATATACAGTAGTATATAAGCTATCTACAGGTTGTGATTTAATTTAAACAAATGCATTTCTTTTCCTGGACTTTTACACTATGGAGAGACCAAATAGTTTTCCGGCTAATGGCAAAGCCTAACCATGGAAGAGGGTGGAGTGGTGGTAGGGAGCTTATCAGTTGATCATATTAATTCTCCATGTCTTGTGTAGTACAGAGGTCCACAAAAAAGCAAATTTAAAACATTTTGAATCAGAGTGGTTATCTATCCATGGAGCTGAATGAGATCTTAAATTGATTTCTTTCCCCATTTGTATGTAGTCAGGACCTGGACACAGAATCTATAGAAGTGATACAAAGCTGTGGGGAGATCATGGACCACATACAGATTATAGAGGAGGAGGTGTTTGCTGTCTTGATAAAAGTTATGGTGGACATATCCCCAGGGCCTGACAAGATGTTCCCTTGGACCCAGAGGAAGGCCAGTGCAGAAATTGCAGGAGCCCTAGCAAAGACATTAAAAACATCCTGGACCACTGGTGAGGTACTGGAGGATTGGATGATAAGTAATGTTGTTCCCACTGTTTAAGAAAGTCTCTAAAAATAAACCATGACATTATAGGCCTGTGAGCCAACATCAGTAGTGGCCAAGTTATTGGAAAGTATTCTAAGGGAACTGATATACAAGTATTTGGATAGACAGATTGATTAGAGATGGTCAACATGGCTTTGTTCATCCTAGGACACATCTAACCAATTTTACCGAGTTTATTGAGGAACTTACCAATAAAGTTGATGAAAACAAGGCAGTGGATGTTGTTTAAATGGAAGTTATAAAGGCTTTTGACAAGATCTCTCAAGAAAGTTCAGTCACGGCATTCAAAATGAGGTAGTAAATTGGATTAGACATTGGCTTTGCAGGAGAAGCCAGAGAGTGGTAGTAATTGGGTCCTTTTCTGACTGGAGGTCTATGACTAGTGGTGTGCCACAGGGATCATTGCTGGTCCTTTGTTGTTTGTCATCTATATCAATGATTTGGATGATAATATGGTTCACTGGATCAGCAAATTTGCAGATGACACCAAATTTGAGGGTGTAGGGGACAGTGATGAAGACCATCAGAGCTTGCAGTGGGATCTGAACCTGCTGGAAAAGTGGGCTGAACTTAATGCAGATAATTGAGAGGTGTTGCACTTTGGGAGGACAAACCTGGTAAGACTTGCATGGTCAGTAGTTGGGCACTGTGTAGAGGTAGAATAGAGGGACCTGTGAATCTAGATCCATAATTTCTTGAATGTGGCCTCACAGATAGATAGGATTATAAAGAAAGCTTTTGGCATATTGGCCCTTCATAAATCAATGTATTGAGTATAGGAGCTGGGATATTATATTTAAGTTGCATAAGACATTGGTGAGGCCCAATTTGGAATATTGCCTGCAGCTTTGGTCACCTACCTGCAGGAAAGATCCCAATAAGATTGAAAGAGTGCAGAGAAAATTTACAAGGATGTTGCCAGGACTTGAGGATGTGAGTTATAGGGAAAGGTTGAAGAGGTTAGGACCTTAATTCCCCAAAGCATCGAAGAATGAGGGAAACAACACACACAAAATGCTGGTGGAACACAGCAGGCCAGGCAGCATCTATAAGTAGAAGCACTGTCGATGTTTCGGGCCGAGACCCTTCGTCAGGACTCAGAATGAGGGAAGATTTGATAGATGTATACAATATTATAAGTGATATAGGTAGTGTAAATGCAAAAAGGCTTTTTTTCTGGTGAGGTTGGGAGATACTAGAACTTTAGAACTAGAAGGTTATGGGTTAAGGGTGAAAAGTGAAATGTTTTAAGGAAACATGAGGAGGAATTTTTTTCACTCACAGGGTAGAGCGTAGAATGAGCCATCAGTAGAAATGGCGGATACAGGTTCAAATTTAACATTTAAGAAAATTTGGATAGGTACATGGATGGGAGGAGTATGAAAGACTTTGGTCTGGTTGCAGATCGATGGGACTAGGCAGATACACTTCCGTATGGAGCAGATGGGCAGTAGGTTCTGTTTCTGTACTGTAATGTTCTATGACAATATCATCTTGTTGGCTGGAGCATTGGTACGTTGAACTTGAATATAGCCCGGTCTGAAGTGTCAGTGGTAGATATGTAGTTAACATTTAGGGAAGACACACCACTCACCTTATTATCCCAACAACACTCTTGTCACTCAATTATCCTACCTTTCCATGTTATCACATACCTTCTCTTTTGTTCTTTCTCTCTACCTTTACTTACCTTTATTTGCTACTTCTTCTTAAGTCCATCACCCCTTCTATGGCACAGGCTCACAGAAGCAGCTTGCCAGAGGCCACTGTCCTGAGCAAAAGGTTGATCAGTCCCGTGGTTTCCACTTTTACCACACTACTTCATATACTGTACCTGGGCACTGTTCAGACAGGCTTTAGGTTCTACCTGTGTAATGAAATTCACCTAGCTTCAATGTAGAGATCAGGGATAAACTGACAACTTTCCACACTTCCTATGCATTTCTGTATGATAACTTCATTACTGAAGTACCAATGTTTGAATCATGATATGATGGTACACTCCAATGAAGCTCGTTTTCTCTAAGCTGTTTTGTGAGCTCTTGATAACAAGAACATGCTGGTGGAAGTAAAAAGGTAAATAAGATAAAAAATGTTCAGAAGCACACTGCTCTTTTTACAAAAATGTCATTCTGCACATCAAATGTGCAACCAAAATCATCATACGCGTCCTTTACACCTGCAAAAACTGACATCTGCTTTTCATTTTCAAAGTTTTATTGCAACATAGACCATTGCAAACTCTGTGCTTCATGTAAAAGACAGTCATGCAAAAGCTGCATTTGAAAAAGTGCATGGTAATTTGTGAGATGTATGCACCAGATGCATGGCAGCTGATAAAAGCCAAAGTGAGGTTAGGGTTTTTTTTTAGTAAATCATTAAATGAACAGATGTTAGGGGATTAAAGACATGCAGGTGATTACAACATTCACAGTATTTTCTGTAAGAACAGAATCAAAGAATCAAATACCTTCCAATTAGCCTTGCTAACACAAAGGGAATCACCTCTGTATTTGGTGAAAAAGGATCTTCTTAAGGCACTTACAGTATAGTTGAGAAGAGTCAGCTGGTTAAAAACACTTATTTTGAGAAAAATATGATGCTGTAACAGAATACAAAAACATTTGAAAACAACTTAATTACTAATTCTATTCAGTAGATTTCTTCCATTCTCATGAATATATCTTGGATATTTTTTTCAAATATTTTATGTCAAGGCATTAGAGAAAGCCAGTAATATGGTGTTACCATCTTAGAATCAGATTTAATCACTGTCTTTTATGAAGCTAAATTTGTCATTTTGAGGCAGCAGTACAGAGCAAAGACAATTACTACAAATTACAAAATAAAGATATAGTGCAAAAAAAAAGTGAATTATGAAGTAATTTCATTGGTTTATGAACTGCTCAAAAACCTGATAATGTTCCTGAATCATTGCGCCTTCAGTCTCCGGTACCTCCTTCCTAACTGTAGTAACAAGGCACGTCCTGGCTGGTGACGATCGTTAAAGATGGATATAACTTTCTTGAGGAACCACGCCTTGAAGATTTTCTCAAAGGTGGGGAAGGCTGTGCTCATGGTACAAGCTGAAACTGCACCTTTTGCAGCCTCTCAGGATCCTGTGCAGTGGAGCCTCCATACTAGGCTGCAATGCAACCAGTTAGAATGGTCTCTAGAATCAGAATCAGGTTTGTTATCACGTCAAATGTTGTGAAATTCCTTAACTTTATGGCAGCAGTACAATGAAATGCATGATAAATAAATATAGAGAAAAACTGAATTATGTTAAGTATATATGTTTCTATTAAATACTCTAAATAAGTAGTGCAGAAAAATACAAATTAAAAAGTAGTGAGGTAGTGTTCATGGCTTCAATGCCGATTTAGAAATCAATGGCAGAGGGGAAGAAGCTGTTCCTGAGTCACTGAGTGTGTGCCTTCAGTCTTTTGTATCTCCACCCTGATGGTAACAATGAGAAGACGGCATGTCCTGGGTGGTGGGGGTCCTTAATGATGGATGCCACCTTCCTAAAGCATTGCTACTTGAAGATGTCCTGGATACTTCACAGGCTAGTACCCATGATGGAGCTGACTAATTTTACAAGTTTCCTTAACCTACAATCTTGTGCAGTAGCCCCCCTCCACCCCCCCATATCAGATGGTGATGCAGCCAGTCAGAATGCTCTCCATGGTATATTTGTAGAAGTTTTAGTGTTTCAGTTGACAAAGCAAATCTCCTCATAGTCCGAATGAAATATAGCCATTGTATTGCCTGTTTTTAAATAGCTGCATCAATATGTTGCATCCTGGTTAGGTCCTCAGAGATACTGACACCCAGAAACTTGAAATTCCCCACTTCTGATCCCTCTATGAGGACTGGTTTATGTTCTCTCACCTTAACATTTCTGAAGTCCACACAATCAATTCTTTAGTCTTGCTAACATTGAGTGCAAAGGTGTTGCTGTGACAGCGCTCAGCTAATTGGTATATCACACTCCTATTATGAGCTTTCATAACCATCTGAAATTCTGCCAACAACAGTTTCATCAACAAATTTACAAATGGCATTTGAGCTATGTCTAGCAACGCAGTATTGGGTGCAGAGGGAGTAGAGCAGTGGGGTAAGCACACACTCCTGTGGCGCACCAGTGTTGACTGTAAGCTAGGTGGAGATGTTATCTCCAATCTGCAGATTGTCATCTTCCGGTTAGGAAGTTGAGGATCCAGTTGCAAAGGGAGGTACAGAGGCTTATGCGCTGTGGCTTTCTGATCAGAACTGTGCATCCATAGAAATTTGCTAGTCTTTGTTGATATATAAAATATCCTCAAACTTCTAATGAAGTACAGACACTTGTGTGCCTTCTTTGTGATTACATCAATGGGTTGCTCCCACAAAGTAGCAATTTTGCAGAGACGTACTTTCAAACATGGTTTTCAAAGTAAAGAGCAGGCCACACAGAGCACAAGTATTGATGATCTCTTTGTACTGTAGATGGACAATTTGTATAGTGGCATGCTCCTTCCACAGCTGACAGAGACTTCTGTGTATCCTCAATTCAAAGACTTGAGACTTTTAAATCCATCCCCAATGTGGCTTCTTCATTTGAGTCATAAATGAAAGAATCTCAGAACTTAGTGGGAATGTTGTTTCTCCAAACAGGTTTTGAGTAAATCCTCTTTTTCCTTTAAAATCTCTCCCCATGTTAGAGCTTGAAATAGATTACCCAGTCTAGAACTTTGGTGTTGGGATTTAAACACAATGGGCTGAGTGGAACTTGGAAGCTGATCTTCAAGAGAACATAGTAACTTGCATAACCATTGTTGGAAATTTGCAGTCGGCTTTAGGATGCCTCAGTGTACTGGAGTAGATAGTCCAAGTCTATGTTTAAAGCATACAGGAATATAGGTTTTGTTCAGGTCTGAGGTCTTCATCGTCAGTGAACTTTTCTTTCATTGATCAAAGGCATACCAGTCCATTGAAGATAATAATTTCATCTAGGAAGTTGTTGGTCGCTTGAAAAGAGGTTCATGCAGCTGTTGAAAGCAAGACAAAACATCTTGCAAGCTTTAGTGAATGAATGAATTCTGGCTTGAAGCATGCCCAAATACAGCTCATCAGCACATGGGAATGGGATGACCCTGGTTTTTGAATGTAGTTACCATAGGTTGACCAGTTTCCCATTATCTTTGAAGATTAACTTCACACTGTGGGAATTTTGTTGAAGGAGAGGTTCCACATTATACGAAGATTGGGAAAACTGTTTGGGCAAGGACAGAGTCTTGTTTTACAGTGGTCTTTATTAAGGTTAACTTTGTATTAACCCATTGGTTAGCATCTTAGATTGTAAGTCATCATGAAACAAACATACAATGGAATTTCTGTGGGTAGCTGAAAGCAAGGATATTCTGCATTCTCTCCCAATTAAGAGGAAAGGTCAATAAAGATCCTGTGTCAAAGAAGAGAAACCTCACAGTAGTTACCAGTCAGACTTGCCCCTTTTTTAGAACAGTTACAAATGTGTGTGGACAAATGGAATATTCCCACCTTCTCAAATGTGAACAAAGAGATTGCATATTTATGATTGAAGCTTGTCACTGCAGTGGAAATGCTCTCCGTTTCTGAGGCCTTGTTATTTTTTTAAGACAGGATCTGTCTCTCTGTATCTCAGTCTGGAGTGATGGCAAAGCTGCACCAAATGTGTTGCAGTGGGACACTGTTGAAGGTGTTCAAGTCAAGGACAAGAGAATGTCCATAAATTGTTCTTTTTCTGTACGCATTGCTTGCCTCTCTGACAGATAAAGTAAAATCATAGGTCCGTCTTACACTCATCAGAACCTGTTGTGCTGGGAGTGAAATGGACAATTCTAACTTGTTAGATCCCAAATAGACTAAACTGAAGCAAATGTTTACTTATTCCAGAGTCAGAGATGTTGGACAAGCTCATTCTTGTTGGTAACATGCTTCTCTTCTGATTTGCCCAACTATAGGAATTTGAACCCATTTTCTTTCTTTAAACTGGCCTACAGTGTTTCAGTCAGTATGGAGGGGCCAATGTCAAACTGTCTCAGTTCCCATGCTACAATGGTGCAGTGTTCAGGTTTGCTGCTTTTGCATGAAATCCCGACTTCTCAAATCTTGAACTTCATATTTTGGAGCTGAAGTTGTATGTACCCTATGTCTTTAGCTCCTGCCACTCAACTAACCATGCTCATGACTCCTGGTTCTGGCTACACACCTAACTCTGTTCCTATGCTTTGCTTCAGCCACACACATCAGATATGGTGTCTGGTACAACCAAAAATGCCGTTACACTTGCACTTCAGTCTATCACAGTTACCTCTTCCATTTGAATTTCTGATGGACTGATCAATAATAATAGCAAAAGAACATTTGATTCCCTGCCTTTTGATCATGTAGCTATACTCACATAATAGGTAAACAATCTGAAAGGGCAATGGTTACTGATACCTTTTTCAGAATAACATGTAATTAGTCCAACAAATCACTACAACAGACCTCTCACTTAATTCTCCCCTCAGCATCTTTCAAAATAAAATAAGCACCAGTTTATCTAATATTCCCTTATAGCCATTATTTTAATCCAGTCACTATAATTGGAAATCTCCACTGAACTCTTCAGTTCCATGGGATAATTCCTTGAAGGTGGTGACAAGATTTGCATACAGCACCCAAACTGTAGTCTAGGTGGTGTAGTGACAATTCCAGCATAATATACCTGATGAATACCAGATTAAGTGTTAGCTGGTTCATTTTGGTAGGTCAAATATGATAGCAGAATATAGTATTAATGGTAAGACTGTAGAGGATTAGAGGGATCTTGGGGTCCGTGTCTGTGCAAGTTGACTGTGTGGTTAAGAAGGCATACAGTACATTGGCCTTCATCAACCGTGGGATTGAGCTCAAGAGCTGAGAGGTAATGTTGCAGCTATGTAGGAACCTGGTTAGACCCCACTTGGAGTACTGTGCTCAGTTCTGTTCACCTCACTGCAGGAAGGATGTGGAAACATTAGAAAGGGTGCAGAGGAGATTTACAAGGATGTTACCTGAACTGGAGAGCATGCCTTATGAGAATAGGTTGAGTAAACTTGGCCTTTTCTTGTTGGAGCGACAGAGGATGAGAGGTGACCTGATAGAGGTGTCTAAGATGAGGCATTGATCGTGTGGGTAGTCAGAGGCTTTTTCCCAGGGCTGAAATGGCTAGCACAAGAGGGCATAATTCTAAGGTGCTTGTTAGTAGGTACAGAGGGGGATGTCAGGGGTTAAGTGTTTTTTTTTTTACGCAGAGTGGTGAGTGCGTGGAATGGGATGCTGGCGACTGTGGTGGAGGCGGATACAATAGGGTCTCGTAAGAGACTCCTGGATAGGGTACTTGGAGCTTAGAAAAGTAGAGGGCTATGGGTAGGTAATTTCTAAATTACTAAAGCATTGAGGGCCAATGGGTCTGTAAATTTTCTATGAATGTTACTTCCAACTTCTCTTCCTTTCCAGTCCCAGTGAAGGGTCTCGACCCGAAATGCCGACTGTTTACTCTTTTCCATAGATGCTGCCTGACCATCTGAGTTCCTCCAGCATTTTGTGTGTATTGGTTGGATTTCCAGCATCTGCAGATTTTTCTTGTGTTTGGGAAGTTACTTCATGATTGCAATTTTGCACCATTTATTTTGCAATTTATAGTTTCATCTTTGCACAGTATTGCTGCTACAGAGCAAATTTCACGATATATGAGGCAGTGATAATAAATCTGTCCTGTTACTTGTACGAATAAATGGAGATCTGTTCCAAGGCCCCTTCTTTTTTCACAAAACTCAATACCTTTTCATGTACTGTGCATTACCTTGCACTATTTGAGATTAAATTCCTTTTGCCATTTTTTTGCCCAATTACCAAGCCACCTTTTCCTTCTATCAGTCAAAGGGTTTGCTCTTTACTGTTAGCCACAAAGCCAGTTTTTCTATCACTGTAATTTAAAAAAAAATTACCCCTCTGAATTTCAGCCTGATTCAGTTAATATATTGTGACCAGCAAGGTACTGTATTGAGTATAGAACTCTGTGGAACCTCATTCGTTGATGCTTTCTAGTCACAAAGAGCTTATTAACCATTACCTTTTACTGCTTCTGACTGAGCTGGTGTCACATCGCTTTTGCTCCTCTTCACTGGACACCATAGTCTTTTATGTTTTGATAAGTCTGTCACATGGGCTCCGGTGAAAAGCCCATTTTGACTATACCATATACATTATCCTCATCAACCCTGCTAATCGCCTCCCCCCAAAAAATTATTTTTGGCTTGTCGGGGAGGGGGGGGGGGTGGAGAGAGGAATTGCTCGTAAAAATCCATATTGACTATTCTTGATTAACCTCTTCCTTTCTAAATATAGCTTTATACTGCCCTTTGAGATTGGTTCAAAAGATATAGCTACTGGAGTTAACAAGACTAGCAAATATTCACATTATCTTATTCTTCCTTTTTAAACAACAGTCCTCTGCCAATTGTGCTGAAAATCTCTGCTACGTCTTCTCTTGCTTGCTTCTTTGAAGAGTTTGGGATACATTTCACCCAGGGCTAACTATTCCTCACTTTCAATGCCAGGCCCCTTCATGCTTTCTCCACTACAAAGCTTATGCCATCCAATATTTCAAATTGTGCTGAAATGCAACATTGGCAGCATCTCAAGAGTACAGTTACAAACTATTTATTACGAATATCATTTACATTCTCCCATGATTACTTTTTTAGTCCTTAATAGGCACTCCTTTTCCCTTAGTTATTATCTTGCTTTTTATGTACATACAAAATAACTTTGAATTTTCTTCAAAACCAACTATTTTGTTAATATATTTTCTCAGCTTTCTTAATATATCTATTTTAATTTACTTTCTCCAGAATATATCCTTACTCACATAAGATTTCTTTCTGTGTGGAAAAATGTTCACTCTGAACTCTCAAAGCCTTTCGTTATTCATTGTCTGGTTTTCCTTCAAGGAGTTGTTTCCAAACCACTTTTACCAGATCACCTTGTCTAGTTAAATTGAACAACATCCCAATTTAAGACACAAATCCTTTCTTTGCCCCTGTTCAAAACTGTGATAAATCTAAGTGAATTTTTATCACCAAATTAAAAACAAAATGGCCATGCCACCAATAAACAGAAGATTCTGCAGATGCTGAAAACTCAAAGTAACACACACAAGATGCTGGAGGAACTCAGCAGGTCAGGTAACATCTATGGAAAGGAATAAAGAGGTAATACTTCAGGCTGAGACCCTTCATCAGGACATATTATTCATTTTTTTAGCTTTAGCCTCTTAAACCAAGACTAGAAATTACTTCCCTGCAATCCCACTTTGGCTGTGAGACACTAACTAATCTTCAAGGAATTTAGCAATTTGGTGCTCCCTTTCTTTATCTGAACACATACCATTTAAATTTTGGGTAACTGAACCATTAACATTGTATTTGCTTAGTCACTTCTAAGAAATTTGCCAAAGTTTCTCTGTCTTCTTCTGACCTAATGGAGATTTGTTGGACATTCCTGACAGCACAACAGCTGCTTGTGGTTTGAAAACTTTAAAAATATTTATGCAATTTTCCTGGTGCTAGGGGAAATAAGGTACTCATCCATAAATGCCCTTTAAAAAGAAAATGCTTGAAGTAGAGTGTATACCATTGATGTAGATACCATTGTTCTGAAACAGGCACTCTCTTCCAAACTCCATCACAGCAAGTGATGAATGGAAAAAATGATTCTAGAATGAAAAGTGTAACATTCACCAGACTTGAAAGAATGCCTGGTATATGGTCAGGCAACATGGAATAGGAATTGAGCTGGCACTAAGAATCTCAAATACCCTTGTCAAGAGCATACAGGAGCCCACTGAGACTGCATAACCTATCAACACTTATCCCATCTGGAACCTTCTGTAGAATTTGTGGCAGGTTTATGGACAGTTTGCATCACAGCCAGTATACAGGAATGCAGCTTTCAATGCACAGAATTGCAGATTCAGCCTGTTCCATCCTGGGCCCAACCTTCCCCACCACCAAGAACACATTCAGGAGGCAGTGCAGAAAGGCAGCAGCATTTGTCATTAAAGATCCTCACCATCCTGAAGAAACCCTCTTCATTTTACTGTCATTGAGGAGGTGGGAGATTTTAATCCAAATTTCTCTCTTTCTGATTTCTGAATGGTCCATTTATTATTTGTCTTTTGCACTATTTATGTTATATCATAGCAATTTCCACATCTTGCACTGTACTGCTGCTGCAAAACTAATCTCATGACATAACTCATTGATAATGAAACTGATTCAGATTCTTCTGACTCGGTTACCTCAGCACCACAGAACTGGAATGAAAACAACTTACTTTTGCCCCCATGGGCTTGCTCAAGACAATGATTTTCCCTGTATTTTATTTATGCTGGATTTTATTATGGCTACACTGCATAAAGGTCAAAATTTTAAATCAGCATGCATCTCTGGGCACATTTTATAGCAAATTAACAACTAACAGTACAGAAACATTTCTTCTTCACTGTTCAGAGCGTTCTGTAACAATGTGGTCACCTTGAAAGGCAAAATAAGATCATAGATATTTAGCACTTGCTCCCTGTTTTCATAATCTGCCATCAGCTTTTAAGAACTGTTCATAAAACACTATTTCCATTTTGAATTATGCAAAATAAATTTTTACTTGTCAGAAAAAAACTTATGTTCACCCTCCTTCCTATAATTTATTAACAAGTTTTACTACTTTCATTATTAAATCTTGATAAATAAGAAATCTTCAATTTTTTTTTACATAAAAAGTGGTCAAAGCAAAATAAACCTGAATGATTGAATTAAATGAGATCTAAGTACACATTACTCTGCATTAACTAATCGACTCCTTACCACTTCATATATACTTCAACAACACTCATTAATGGTGACAAAAAAAAATGACCTCCAAGTTCCAGTGATCATAAACTGTGTTCTCCTTCAAGTGCAGAAGGTCACTGTATGGCAAAAGCAACTTTTCAGTAATCCAATAGAAAAGTTTATTTTTAAATTTTCCCTCTCACACGGCTGTTGCTTTCTCAAATTACTGGGCAGTCTGAATGCTGCTACCAATTTTGGTACTAGAACTACATCACATAGAGAATATCAAAAACAAAACGGAAGAGACTATCCGATTTGCCACTTCATCAGTATGAGTGTAAAGCCAAGTAAACAGGATTCAGCAGGCTCAAAGGAATGTTCCTTTAATGTGCTGCAACAGGAGGGTAGAACTATTCATGTAAGATGTCAATGTATTTTGAATCCTCCCATTGGGCTAGGAATAGAAAACTGTAAGCAGAATCTGTGCTTCTGACATCTCACTTAAGGTTGGACCTGGTTACTTCAGCCAAGACAATAATACAGCAATAGCAATCGAATAGCTTTTCTGGGTGAAAGGATGAGTTAACTATGTAAACACTTGCCAATGTCCCCACTTCGAAATGTTTTTTTAAGAAACACAGCTGAAAGCCAATCAAGTAAACAATTAAGCCTAGCTTTAAAATATCTTGCATCATGAACACTTATATCGGGTATCAGAGGCTACAGGTAACCACACTGCAATATTATCCGATGAAAATTCGATCCACATCATGACTGCATGTTTCATTGGCTAATAACTCACCTCATCTTACAATCAGGAGCTCAAACTTAAGCTAATGTTGCAATATCCTTGCCTTGATTGGGGGGAGGGAGGGTACCTCTTTACCACCAGTAAAGCTACCATTTTACTGCTAGCTACTTAGAGCTTTCGTTTTGCAAGTTAGGAGTTGACATGGGCTGTCATCTGAAAGAGCATGGCCCTAATTTTTTTCCTTCCTCTTATGACTAAAGAAATGTAACAATGCTGACATGAATGTCATGTTCAAGATAACAAGACCTAGTATAACCCGAATTAAATTATGCTTGCCTAGAAAGACTAAACTAATTTTACAAGCCTCTAATCAGAATTTATAAACATGCAAAGGTACATTGTTCCCCATCAGTTCCTGAGTTTCACTTTACATATGCTCATGTTTGAATACAAATTCACAATCTATACACTACTACAAATATGAACCCATACTAGACATGGCCATGGCAAAATATCCCTGGCACCAATAAAATTAATTTTGGTCTCCGAGAACAGATTAGGAATAATGAAACTTCAATAACTTTAACATAATAACAAACTTAACACAAAAACAAGCATAAATTGCATAAATGAATGTTTTAATAGCAGAAAAAAATCTCAAACAATGTCAGGCATAATAAAATATACTGTTACCATTAAATATTATCTTCCCCAAATGTAAAGTAAGATTTACTATTTGTGCATGTCATAATTTACTACAATATTTTTCATACCAGTCTGTCCTTTAACAGAGAACTAACAACAGCATAATGAGGTTGTGTGTAACTTACTTTGAGCATGACAGTCTTCTATGGTGGAAAAGGGTAACTTTTTAAGTAGGACTTTGCAACTGATGGCAGTGGACTGAACTTCTCTAATTCAATGCTAATAATGATCTCCATCTTTTACTTCCAGAGGTATTGCAAGTTAACTACTCTGCTAAGGTTGCTTATTGTAGCAACAATATGAAAGCACACTCCAAAAAATGGCGAATATTTTAAGAGGGAAAACATACAAATATTGACTGGAATATTTAACATTATTGTTTGCAGGGGCAACAGCTGTGAAACCAAACAAATACTTAACCATAATAGCATGCGATTTTTATGTTAGTTTAATATTTAGTTAAACTGCCCTCTAAAAAATTTACTGACCCAGCAATGGTCAGAAAGTGCAATACTGAAGCCACTTTTCATCAAAATTTATATACCTCATGAAGTTAGGCAAATCGCTGTCATTTATTCAACTATTACAGCATAAATACATAGGTATTTATAATTATATTAATTTTAATGCTATTTTCTTACCCAAATTATACATGCATATGTAAAAGATATAAGCTTATCACTACACAACGAAGAATCAGACCAGCCTAAAAGTACTTTAATTACATTACAGCACAAAATTAAAGCTTAATTAAACTAATCATGATTTAATATAACTTAAAAGAAATCTATCTTGAAATTCTACTTTTATACGATGTACTCATAGAACAACAGATTCACAGCTAGCTTTCCACATGCCTTCAGAAAAAAACATTTAAAAACCAAAGACCTTGCACGTGATTATTTCAAAATCGCTAATAAATATAAAAAGAAAATTAAGGCACAATTAGCAATTTTGTTTCACTTGCAACAATGGAAATAACATATACGCCATCCACCCATAAACCTTGATTTCACTATATAAACGGTCGCTTCAGTTACCAGTACCAAGCAGTTCTGAAGGCCTGCTCGAACCGAAGGAATATTTGGTGGCGAGATCATGAATTCTTGTAATTTCCAAAAAAAATATATTATTTTTCTTCCCCCTCTCCAGAGTCTTCAGGGCAACTTTCGGTTTGCCACGGCCCAAAACGAATTCTCAGGCGTATTATTTTTTTTAAAAAAAAGTTTAAGCGAATTGCATGTGGTAATTGATTGCTATCAAGGGAGATGGTAAGAAGGGGACGCCTAGTGTGCTGGGGTCTGGAGTGGAGCGAGCGGGCGGGCGGGCAGGCAGGCGGCCTCCGGAGCGCAGGATCCGTATGAGTGTGTGTCTCTCTCGCGCTACATTTCCTTCCCCTCGGCCGCTACATTGTTGCTGCGCTCATTCCCGATACTCAGCGTAATGTCACCTCACCCCCGGCCCGAGCCATGCGTCAGATCCATCCGCCGGAACTAGCTCACAAAAAAATCGACAACCACCGCCGCCACAAAAAAAACCCGAACCCTTTCCTCCTTCCACGTCCAGCGCGCACCGGGGGCCGGGTGCCCAGTGTGACCTTTTCCAGTAATGGCGGGGATGCTGTGGCCAGCGGGGTAGGATTCGGTTGCATTTTTGCTAAATATTGGCCGCTGTCTGCTGCGGACTCTGTTTTCGGTGCGGAAGGAGCCGCTCTGGTGGCGGCGCTTGCCCCTCTCTCTCTATGTGGGTGAATGGAGGAGACTCTTCCTGTAGAGTAAACACTCACGCACAGACTGGCTGATTACATCGGTTCCCTCACCGTCTAACACTAAAAAATCACCCCAAAACATGCCTGCAGATATTAAACCAATCTATGAATTGGAATCTGGTGAGTAAACACATGAAACAAGAAGGATTATGTGGGTTATTTCTAAATTTACATCCACCATCGGGCATCTGATGACTGAACACTGTCTTATTATTTCAATAGAATTGTACTTCCTAATAGCCAAATTTTTGGCATCCGGACCCTGTCAGGAGGCGACCGAGGTGAGTAAATCTACATTTTGGAATTCGGTAATGTTTTGAGGAAGATTTTTCTGTACAATAAACGGCTTTATATGCTCTTTCAGGTCCTGATACGCGAAGTGGAGGAGAAGCAGGTAGGCTGCATTCAGCTCGCATTCTAACTCTGCAGAGGACTTAAGGTTCTGATTTAAAACTGGATCGTCTTTTAATATTTTAAGAAAAAGATGCTAGACATGGATTTTGGGCGAATTTTGATGATTGTAACCAGGGTTTTTTCTTCCAGCTGCTGCCGAAAAGAATTGACTGGAAGGGCAAGGAGCATCCCAGGACCTACGAAAATTTGGTGAGAGATTCATATCACAGAGAAAACTTTCAGAGAGGAAAAATTGAATCTCCCGCAAAAATTTTACCAGGAAAACCCGATTAGCCCCATCCAAAACAAAGCTTTAGTAAGGAAAAGCAATAGATAGTAGTGCGTGAGAGATGATTGGGAATTAGTTTGAAAATTTGTGTTAAAATTACGATTACCAGAAAAAATATTTAGTTTAAACTATAGTTGAAATAAAGATACGTCATGATTATTGTGCAGGAGCAGGGTTGCGTGAGTGACGCGAGCGCTCACTGTGGTGAGAAGGCAGCAGTGAGAAAAGGAGGCGCTTTGATTCTACACTCCCAGCACTAATGCAGCTTGGCAACGCTGATTGGTCTAAAGCTTCTCTAGTTCATTTATAGATTTGCACACAAACAAATCAAAACAACATTTTGATTTTGTAGAAACGGGTGGGTAAGCTATTTTATTTCTTAAAGCTGTGAGATTATTGAATAGGAGAAGAGGAGGAAAGTCTGATGTTTTATTTAAAAGTAATTGCAGTGCTACAACTTAAAAGACAAACTGAAATACTGTGTTTGGTGGCATGTTTCATTTTAGAATTAAAGAATCAAACCAAGTTAAGATCAGATGTGTTATGCAAAGTAGTTTTAGACAAGAGATAGGATGGATCATTCTGTGCATTTGTATCACACTCCGAGACCAGCTGTTACTATGGCAAGGATGGAGGAGCTTGTTGACTTTATTGGAATGTCTGCGCTGGATTTTACATTTAGAGTTTTCGAGATGAATATAAATATTTTATTTAAAAGTGTAATTTGTAAACCAACAACTTTTAAATCCTTGGCATAAAATAGTCCAGTAAAAGCTAGACTTTGCAGATCTGAGCATGTGAACAGATTTGCAAATTTTTAATGGGTCCTTAATTAATATAAAATGGCAAACAGTACAGCTTGACTGGGAAAGAGGAACAAGAGTCATTGTACGGCAAAATGGAAATCTGGCCACAGAACTTTGAGCTACTTTGTTCTTACAAAGTTACTGCAGCTCACTAAGTTTCAAAAACCATTGATTTTCTTTTACTAGAAGCATATAAATGATTTTGTTACCAGTTATTGAAGTTAGTTCAGATTTTTGAAGACTGTTTCCACATATTGCTAATTCAGTGGTAAAAATCTTCAGTATTTTCAAAACAAAAATCTAATCTTGATCTTTTGAAATTAAATGCCTAGTTCCACAGTTGCACCTTGGTCAATTGTAGAATGTTTATTTTATACATTGCAATAAAGTGGAATATTGCAAACATCAGCATCATTATTTATGAATATTAGTTAAAGAGGTGCACAAGTTAGAATTTCAAACAGGGTATATTGAAAACATGTTTAACAAAGGTTCCTGTCGTTATGCTACCAGAGCAGACCTATTACTAAATATCTAACAATTTCTTTTGATTTGTTTTTTGTTTTTGTGAACTTACAAGACTTTATTATATTTTTCCCTTGATAAAATTTGGTTTGCAAACAGGAAAACTTTTTAAACTAGATCTATGAGAAGAGCTTGGGAAAACAGCTGATGTACAGTTTCAACAAAATACAAATTTTGAGATTCGTGGATAATGGTCTGTCTGTATTGCTACAATAGAGTCATAACCTACATGTTTGATTTTATCTAAATTTAGAGAGGGTCAAGTAAAGTAATTCTAGGGATAATTTATTAATCCTTTTTTTTAGAATTTATGCACTAATTTGGAACCACATATAATTGTAATGAGATGAATGATCATATTTATACCAAAAATTACAATAATTTGTTAATTTTTCCTTGCTAATTTCATTTTGTTATAATTTGGAAAGTAAGTTTCAGATGTAAATGTTTAATAGGATGCAATTTATGTATCTTACAAACTGATAATGTTTTCGAAAGAGTAATTGAGTTTGCCTATACCTGTGAAATATTAATTCTTTTAATTTTTTGATGGTAGTCATTTTTCATAAAGCAAAATGCTTTGAGATTTTTGTTGTATCTAAAGTAATTATCTGCAAATTTCTAAACTTATGTAACCTCTGTATCAAATCACTTTGCATAATTTTACAGAATTGTAAAACTAAATTACTTTAGTAACATAGTTGAAGGAGGTAGACTAACCAGTAAATTTAGTTATTAATTATTAATTCTCAGACAATTCAATGTGGCCCAATTATAATGCGCATAATTTTTGCTATTTGCTAATTTTGTTTAATTTTTGTTGACATCAATGCAGAAATTGCATGGAATAATTTATGAAATGTTATTCCTTTGATTGTTGAACTTATGACAGTTTGTATACAGCTGTTCTATTTGACAGCAATAGTGTATTGTAAACTTCCATAAGGTTTTTGGATAGGAATTTATAATATTTTAGGGAAATTTCAAAATATTTCCCCTGCATAACCTACTTCTGAGTCATGAAGTTTCTAAAGGTTTTGGAAGAATTGAAACAAATGATATGGATGGACAAATTGGTTTTAAAAACATCCTATAACAAGTTATTCCTGACATCAGCTAAAAGCTGTTAGAAATAGTATTTTGGTTCAATGTAGAATAACTTCACTTAACTCTTAACATTTGTCATATTTTTACTTGTGTAAAATTGACACTCATTTATAAGAAATAAAAGATATTTTCTCTCATAATTTGGCAGCTATTCCTACATTATTTTTAATTTGACTTGGAAATGTGGGAAAATTGCTATCCCTTTGGCCATATTTCTATCAGTTTCTGAAGTGACATTACAATTCTCTCTTCAAACTCAGTGAAGGAACCAGATATCAATCTGAAGTTTGTCTTTCTACTTGTCTTTGACCTGTGATCTCTTGTCACACTTAGTTTAATTTTAAATATTATTGTATTATAAATTTGCGCAGACACCTCTTGGACATCTACTAAGAAATTAATCACAAAAAGCTTCCTTGCAGCTTTTAACACTTTTAACATTTGATATTAGTTTTGCAAGATAAGCATAAAATTCTGACATTCTAGATGGTGTCCCGTCATAAACATTCCTCAAAGATGCAACTTGTCTATAGCCCTAGATTTTTATTGTGGTAGTACCACTGACTGAGCCCTGTTAATAAATGTGTGGAAAAGGGAGAAAATGGAGTTCCCTATTAATTCTTCTGGCACATGGGTGTCTAAGTTTCATCTCTTGTGCAGGTGGTTTGTGCATCTTACAACTTTAAATTATGATGGGGTGTTAGTCTGATTTTTCTAAAAATATATACTGAAGTCTTTCTCCTTGCGCCAAGTGCTGCTAAATCACCACTTGGTTCTGTCTCGTTGTAGCACACACATTTCACTTGCTCTTGATTGCCAGTAGGAAATCATTTTTAGTCAATTTTGTGTCAGTTTACTGACCACCAGTATATCTTGAGTGGTGACAGCTCCAGATGGCCTACAATGTTCTGGAGATCCATCTTCCTGTGCAAGTAATTCTTAGAAAATTTAGGAGACTAATATTTTCAGGATTCATTGATTGAGCAGCTGGATGATGTTTAAAAAGATATCTAATTAATCACAAATGTGTAACTATTTTAAAGAACATAATATCTTTTATGCCGACTGGTGATCTAATATTTATTGCTGGAGTTAATAAACTATAATGAGTTTTTTTTAAATGTCATAAAGCTATTGGTGGGAGCTGCATGCTCATCATTTCACTGTCTTGCTTGGAAAATAGATGAATTGCTTTATTTGCTAATTTTAAAGATAATTTTTACAGAAACAACACTCAAATATTTTTGCTTTTACATTAAAAAACAGTGCATTGGTGATATTTCATTAGCAATATATTTGGAGGAAAGCACCTGAGATGTGCTGATACAGCCAAGTTATAGGATCATTTTACCTTGGGCTAAATACAGAATATGAAAAAAAATGCACCACAAAAATAATAAAACATTTTCCTAATTATGCATTAAGGTTCTTTTTAATGAATAAAATCTCAGAATATGCTATGTAACCAGCACAAGACATGTTTGGATAAATGCATTTTAGAATAATTGAAAATTAAGTATAAATGAAGTCTATTTATATGTCAGTATGAACTCCCCATTTGGGCTTATATTCTTATATACCACTGTTAATATTTTTTCTCTTTAAGCTGTTTATTCAAACCAATTCCGCCTTCAGTGTAATGAGTCAACATCATCTTTAGATGATGTATACTCCATTTTATATTAGCATTTAATGGGAGAACATATACTGATAATTTCATTCGTTGTTTTCAATGTAATGTCCTAATTTGTGACTTCTGTGTTAATTCATGATTTGTTTTAGTTGTTTATTTTTTAGATTTGGAATAGCTGTGATCTTATTGAAAAGTGTAACAGGCTCAAAGGGCTAAATGGTCTCCTCTGCTACTGTGTAATTATATATTCACTTGCTTGATATTCAAGCAAGGCAGTGTGAAAGTGGGTGCAAATTGTGGATTTTTTTTCTCTTAGCCGTTTTGTATTATTTGACTTACTGATAGTTTGGGAAAACATTAGCTGGGTATTTTTAAAAGATTGTTTTCAGGAAAATCTCCTGCCTGAACACCATGCTGAAATGAAACTATTTTTCGGTCTTTCAAAACTGAAACTCTTCCAAACTGCAAATGGCCTGCTAGATTTTGTGTGTGTTGTTCCAACACCTGACTGAAAGTAATTGCCCTTTGTTTTTCCTTCCCTGGTTTTGTGGCACTGTAATTGTTTATTAAGACTCTGTAGGTGTTGCAAAGGATCTCCCTCCTTGGAATAGATTTGGAAATAGATTTTAGGAGTCCTTGCCAGAGTAACCAGTTGTTTTTCTTTCCCATCTGTTAAGTTATTGAGTAGCAGGGTGTAGTGAAGCGGTTAATTTGAATTGGATAATTAACATGGACAGAAACAAAAAGGTAACCATCCAGATATTGTAGTACATAGTCCTTTTCCTGATATACGTAGCATCAGTTTTGATCTGTGCTTTACATGTTGAAATCTTACTGTTATTTGACAATTGGATGCCTACCCCTACTGCCTGGTTCAACAGGGGTATGCATGCTTTAGCATTGTCAATTGCCATAAACTGAAGTAACAAATACTGGTAGGTTTAGATGGAAAATAAACCATAGTCCGCATGAACCCCATGATTATAGTTTCCTGAGATTCTGATGGTCCTGACAGGATGGAAGTGAAGAGGTGTTTCCACGTGGGAGAGCTCAAAACCAAGAAGTCAGTGTTTAAAAATATGGGATCACTTAGGAGTTCAACTGAATCTTTGCAATTTCTTTTGCTTTTAAAGGGTGATGGACCATTATTATAGATTCTTGATGAGAAGGATGAAGGGGTACTTGGTTAAATGAGAATGGAAAGTTGAGTTTATTTCAGCCACAATGTTATTGAATATTGAATGCTATCAGCTTCTAAAACTGAAGCTTTTGCTTGGCCTTGCAGTGAAATGGCTGAAGTGTTCAATCCTAAGATATCTGTGTACTCCTTGAGACTGATACCTTCTGCAAGCTGCACTGCAGGACTATGTAGATAAAGACCAGACCATCAAACCTGTAAGGTCTATTGGAGTGCTAGGTCTTGGAATCTTAGCAGGAGTCAGTTTAATCTGACCATTTACCTGTTTTCCATCAAATGTGAAAATGGGTTCCATTCATTCAAGTGGAGCAATGAAAATATTTTAGGGACCTTTTGACTGTTTATCAGGTTATCCATATTTGCAATATTGATGAATTAGATCATCATACTTTATCATAAAGTTTTGTTGCTTTTGTCACTCTAAATACAACCACATGCAATAGTTGAGTTACGACAATTGATACTTAACAAAGGAGCACAAGTAAGTGCTAAACTCCTCAAGTAAAAAGTAAAAAAAGTTATAAATTGCACCAAAGGTGTAGAAGGGTTAAAAATAAAATAACTCTGTTATTTTTGTTTAATGTTTCCAGGAAGCCTTATATCTGTTTGCTACATTTTCATGAGAAGCAGTGATGGAGCTGAGAGTTAATATTATTATGCCATAAATGCTTGAGCATGCAAGTTGTACCGAACTATTTCTGCGATAATACAGATTTTGTTCTGTCGCAAAGAGGATTCATGATAATAGTGATAACTGCTTTCTTTGAACTGCTACTCTATCTAACCAAATTTAGAGTGCAGTCCAATGAGCAAAGAAAAGATTTTTGCTTGGGTTGCTTCTTGAGCTGAGGGGATAATTATGCATATGATGTTTGTGTAGATGACTCAGCAGTTCCACAAAAGAAGTATGGTTCTGGCTTTTGAACTGTGAACTAATGCAAAGGAAGTGGAAATTGATCATGAATAAGCTGCACATACAAAAAATGCTGTTGGAATGCAGCAGGCCAGGCAGCATCTATAGGGAGAAGCGCTGTTGACGTTTTGGGCCGAGACCCTTTGTCGGGAAAGATAGTAAGAGATTTGAAAGTAGGAGGGGGAGGGGAAAATGCGAAATGATAGGAGAAGACCGGAGGGGGTGGGGTGAAGCTGAGAGCTAGACAGCTAGATCGGCAAAAGGGATACAAAGCTAGAGAAGGGAAAGGATCATGGGACAGGAGGCCGAGGGAGAAAGAAAGGGAGAGGGGAGCACCAGAGGGAGATGGAGAACAGGCAGAGTGATGAGCAGAAAGAGAGAAAAAAAAAGGAGGGGGGGAAAGAAACTAAATATATCAGGGAAGGGGTAAGAAGGGGAGGAGATGTATTAACGGAAGGTAGAGAAGTCAATGTTCATGCCATCAGGTTTCTCGGCCCGAAACGTCGACAGCGCTTCTCCCTATAGATGCTGCCTGGCCTGCTGCGTTCCACCAGCATTTTTTGTGTGTGTTGCTTGAATTTCCAGCATCTGCAGATTTTCTCATGTTTGCATGAATAAGCTGTCTTTTATTGTTTGTGAATTCAGGAATTTAATTATTTCTTATGTTTTTTCTGTGTGTGTGTGTAAAAAGGTGAAAACACATAGGCACATAGCTCCAGATCACCTCCTTCAGATATGTCAGCGACTTGGACCTCTCCTAGAAAAAGAAATTCCACAGAGTGTCCCAGGAGTCCGTTCATTACTGGGAGCAGGAAAGCAGTCTTTGCTTCGAACAAACAAAAGTACGAGAAGTTCATTGGTGAAGCAATATTCCAATATATATTCCTAATTTCAAAACAAATTCATTTGCTAATTCTGGATTTCTTTTTAATTTAAATATGAAGGTTGCAAGCACGTGGTATGGAAAGGATCAGCACTTGCAGCATTGCATCGTGGAAGACCTCCTGAGCCACCAATCAATTATGGCAGCCCACCTAATATTGGTATGTTTATTTTGGGGTTGGTAATATCCAAAAAAAATTATGTAGAATACTTGGACTCAATAACATATGTTTTTCATGTTGAATGGCATGGAGGACGAAAATACTTATTAAGGATGCCCAGTATTTCATCATCAAAGGTTGTATTGAAAAGTGAAATTTGGAATGTGGAATACTGGTACATTTCTCCGGACTAGCTTGAATGATTTGCAAATATAGAAACATAGAAAGCCTACGGCACCATACAGGCCCTTCAGCCCACGAAGTTCTGGTGAACATGTCCCTACCTTAGAAATTACTAGGCTTACCCATAGCCTATTATTTTTCTAAGCTCCATGTACCCATCCAAAAGTCTCTTAAAAGACCCTATTGTATTCGCCTCCACCACCGTTGCTGGCAGCCCATTCCACGCACTCACCACTCTCTGAGTAAAAACTTATCCCTGACATCTCCACTGTACCTACTCCCCAGCACCTTAAAGCTGTGTCCTCTTGTGGCAACCATTTCAGCCCTGGGAAAAAGCCTCTGACTATCCACACGATCAACACCTCTCATCACCTTATACAACTTTTATCAGTTGACCTCTCATCCTCTGTTGCTCCAAGAAGAAAAGGCCGAGTTCACTCAACCTATTCTCATAAGGAATGCTCCCCAATCCAGGCAACATCCTTGTAAATCTCCTCTGCACCCTTTCTATGGTTTCCACGTCTTTCCTGTAGTGAGGCGACCAGAAATGAGCACAGTACTCCAAGTGGGGTCTGACCAGGGTCCTGTATAGCTGCAACATTACCTCTCGGCTCCTAAATTCAGTTCCGCTATTGATGAAGGCCAATGCACCATATGCCTTCTTAACCACAGAGTCAACCTGCGCAGCTGCTTTGAGAGTCCTGTGGACTTGGACCCCAAGATCCCTCTAAACCTTCACTCTGCCAAGAGTCTTACCATTAATACTATATTCTGCCATCATATTTGACCTACCAAAATGAACCACTTCACACTAATCTGGGTTGAACTGCATCTGCTACTTCTCAGCCCAGTTTTGCATCCTATCAATGTCCCATTGTAACCTCTGACAGCCCTCCACACTATCCACAACATCTCCAACCTTTGTGTCATCAGCAAATTTACTAACCCATCCCTCCACTTCCTTATCCAGGTCATTTATAAAAATCACGAAGAGTAGAACAGATCCCTGAGCCACACCACTGGTCACCGAACTCCATGCAGAATATGACCCAGCTCAACCATTCTGCCTTCTGCGGGCAATCCAGTTCTGGATCCAGAAAGCAATGTCCCATTGGATCACATGCCTCCTTACTTTCTCAATCAGCCTTGCATGGGGTTACCTTGTCAAATGGCTTGCTGAAATCCATATACACTACTTTTACTGTTCTTCCTTCATCAGTGTGTTTAGTCACATCCTCAAAAAATTTAATCAGGCTCATAAGGCATGACCTGCCCTTGATAAAGCCATGCTGACTATTCCTAATCATGTTACACCTCTCCAGATGTTCATAAATCCTGCCCCTTGAGATCTTCTCCATCATCTTACCAACCACTGAAGTAAGACTCACTGGTCTATAATTTCCTGGGCTATCTCTACTCCCTTTCTTGAATAACGGAACAACATCTGCAACCCTCCAATCCTCTGGAACCTCTCCCGTCCCAATTGATGATGCAAAGATCATCACCAGAGGCTCAGCAATCTCCTCTCTTGCCTCCCACAGTAGCCTGGGGTACATCTCATCTGGTCCCGGCGACTTATCCAACTTGGATGCTTTCCAAAAGCTCTTCACATCCGCTTTCTTAATAGTTATATGCTCAAACTTTTTAGTCTGCTGCAAGTCATCTGTACAATCACCCAAGATTCTTTACCATAGTGAATACTGAAGCAAAGTATTTATCAAGTACCTCTGCTATTTCCTCCAGTTCCATACACACTTTCCTACTGTCACACTTTATAGGTCCTATTCTTTCACGTCTTATCCTCTTGCTCTTCACATACAGTCGGCCCTTCTCATCTGCGAGGGATTGGTTCTGGGACTCCTCGCGGATACCAAAATTCGCAGATGCTCAAGTCCCTTATTCAACCTGTCTCAATCCAGTGGACCTTAGGACCCAGCGGAACCCCAGACCTTATTTAACCTGTCTCAGTGTGGTGGACATTAGGACCCGGCACCAGAGCTCTGAATGCGCAGTGTTTCTGTTCACGAAAGTAATCATGATCACGATTGAAAATAAAGTGGAAATAAAGCAATAGGAAAGGGGTGAAACGCCATCGGTCATTGGAAAAGCATTAGGCTACTCCGGTCAACAATCGGAACAGTTTTAAAGGATAAAGTGAGAAAGGTCCTGCCCCGATGAAAGCTGCAATTATTACTAAGCAGTGCAGTGGTTTAATTATTGGGTTTTGGGGTTTTGAGTTTTTGATCCTCCACATCAACCGGCCACGATGGAGAGTGCACTCGATAGCGATCTGTCACAGGATCAAACTCGGGAACATTTCCTGAGACTGACACTGAAACATACGTCCTTAAGTGTTTTATATGCATAGAAAGGTAAAATATATGCTATATACTAAGACAAACGTTTGACTAACTGACACTTAATAATACCGGATGTACCTGTTCCAACTTACTTAGTGAGAGAACTTCCGATATTTTTTGATCCTGATGCACCATAACCCAGGCACATCCTCCCGTATACTTTAAATCATCTCTAGATTACTTATAATACCTAATACAATGTAAATGCTATGTAAACTGGTTGCTATACTGCATTGTTTAGGGAATAATGACAAGAAACAAAAAGTCTGTACATGCTCGAATAACAAGTGCTGGAAGAGCACTTCTGGGTTTTCGCAATTCGCGGTTGGTTGAATTCGTGGATGCAAAATTCATGGATAAGGAGGGCCAGCTGTACTTGTAGAATGCCTTGGGGTTTTCCTTAATCCTGCTTGCCAAGGCCTTCTCATGGCCCCTTCTGGCTCTCCTAGTTTCCTCCTTAAGCTCCTTCCTATAGCTTTATAATCTTTCAGATCCCTAACATTACTTAGCTCTCTGAACATTTTGTAAGCTTTTCTTTTCTTCTTGACTAGATTTACTATAGACTTTGTATACCACGATTCCTGTACCCTACCACAACTTCCCTGTCTCATTGGAACGTACCTATGCAGAACTCCTCACAAATATCCCCTGAACATTTGCCACATTTCTTCCGTAACTTTCCCTGAGAATATCTGTTCCCAATTTAAGCTTCCAATTTCCTACCTGATAGCCTCATAATTCCCCTTACTCGAATTAAACGATTTCCTAACTTGTCTGTTCCTATCTCCCTCCAATGTTATTGTAAAGGAGATAGAATTATGATCACTATCTCCAAAATGCTCTCCCACTGAGAGATCTGACACCTGACCAGCTTCATTTCCCAATACCAAATCAAGTACAGCCTCTCCTCTTGTAGGCGTATCTACATATTGTGTCAAGAAACCTTGCTGAACACATCTAACAAACTCCACCTCCTCTAAACCCCTTGTTCTAGGGAGATGCCAATCAATAGTTGGGAAATTAATATCTCCCATCACGACAACTATGTTATTACTACACCTTACCAGGATCTGTTTCCCTATCTGCTCCTCAATATCCCTGTTACTATTGGGCGGCCTATGAAAAAACACCCAGTAGAGTTATTAACCCCTTCCTGTTCCTAATCTCCACTCACAGAGACTCTGTAGACAATCCCTGCATGACTTCCACCTTTTCTGTAGCCATGACACTATCTGATCAACAGTGCCTGTTCTTTCTGAAACATCTAAAACCTGGCATTTGAAATAACCATTCCTGTCCCTGAGCCATCCAAGTCTCTGTAATGGCCACCACATCATAGCTGCAAGTACTGATCCATGCTCTAAACTCATCTGCTTTGTTCACAATACTCCTTGTGTATTGTGTAATAAACACATCTCAAACCGTCAGTCTGAGCGCATTCCTTCTCTATCACCTGCCTATCCTCCCTTGCACAAGCTTTCTCTATTTGTGAGCCAGCGGCCTCTTTGCCCAATCTCTTCAGTTCAATTCCTACCCCCGAACAATTCTAGTTTAAATTCTTCCCCAGTAGCCTTAGCAAACCTCCCTGCCAGGATATTGGTCCTCCTGGGATTCAAGTGCAACCTGTCCTTTTTGTACAGGTCACATCTGCCCCAAAAGAGGTCCCAATGAACCAGAAATCTGATTCCCTGCCCTCTACTCCAATCTCTCAGCCACACATTTATCCTCCACCTCATTCTATTCCTATACTCACTGTCATTGGCACAGGCAGTAATCCCAAGGTTACCACCTTTGCGATCCTGCTTCTCAACTTCCTTCCTAACTCACTGTAGTCTGTTTTCAGGACCACTTCCCTTTTCCTAACTATGTCACTGGTACCAATATGTACTATGGCCTCTGGCTGTTCTTCCTCCCACTGCAGGATATCGTGGGCGCGATCTGAAACATCCCGGACCCTGACACCTGGGAGGCAAACTACCATCCGAGTTTCTGTCCTGTGACAACAGAATTGCCTGTCTGACCCCTTAACTATAGAGTCCCCTATCACTACTTCCTTTCTCTTCCTTTCCCTACCCTTCTGAGCCACAGGGCTGGACTCTGTGTCAGAGGCACGGCCACTGTTGTTCCCCCAGGTAGGCTGTTCTCCCCAACAGTACTCAAACAGGAGTACTTATTGTTCAGGGGACAGCCACAGGGGTACTCTGTAGTACCTAACTCTTCCCCTTCCTTCTCCTGACTGCTACCCACTTGTCTGCCTCCCGTGATCACGGAGTGACCTCCTGCCTGTGACTCCTCTCTATCACCTCCTCACTCTCCCTGACCAGATAAAGGTCATTGAGCTGCATCTCCAGTTCCCTTAGGAGCTGCAGCTCGTCACACCAAGTGCAGATATGGTTGTCTGGGAGGCTGGGGGACTCCAGGACTTCCCACATCTGACACTGAGCACAGAACACCGGCATCACACACATACTTCTTTTCCGCAATTAATGCAGGTAAACCTACCTCGCTTTGTCCTGTTACGGCCTAAACCCGTTGAGCCAAAGCCCTATCACTCTGCTATCCTCTCCACTGCGCACTGGATACGGCAGTCTTTTTAAACTTTTTCCACTCTACTGGCTGACGTCGCATGCCTGCGCATTCTTGCCTCTCTTTACCCGTAGTAGTAAAATGCCTTCGCTCTGGAAATCCTTAGCCGTTCCACTCGCAGCCTTCTTGCTTCAAATCATTGTTTATCTGACTAATTATTATTACCGAGTCAGCTGTTGGTGAAGCATTTTTTTGTTGAATAAGAAGTTTCCATCCATTGCCCAGTGAAAGTTGGGTTAATATTGTCTACGTTACAATATGCACGTTAATACTGTACAGTTATTGTAATAGTGGTGCCTGTGTACTTTTGATAAAATGAGCATGGCAATAAGAAAGGAGAATGCATTAGGGATTATGAATTTGAACTCAATGTAATAAGAATAAAGTTTTATAGTATAAAAGTATTATTAAAAGTGGAATACAACAACTGAAATGTGCTTAGGTCTGGAAATGGTCAATAAATTTTATATAATGATTCTTTAAAATTATGTCTGTTGAATTTTGATTAGTAAAACAAAAGCGCAGACCTTTAAATGTTTCTGATTGGTAGTTGTAAAAGAAGTCCAATTGTGTTGAATGTATTCTGTGAAAACAGATTGGGATCGATTATTGTTACTGATTCAGTGGAGCAGAATGAAATGTTAAGTGAGACTGGGAAAGTGGTTGATGCGCCAGAGTGGGAACACGTTGGGACCAATGATCATAATTCTGTTTGTTTTAGTTTAATTATAGAAAAAGATGGGACTGATCCACAAGTCAAACTCCTAAACTGGGGGAAGGGTAATTTTGATGGAATTAGACAGAAACTTTTAAAACTTGATTGGGAGATGTTGTTTGCAGATAAAGGGATGTCTAGCAATGGAAGCCTTTAAAAAGTGACATAGGAAGAGTTGAGGGCCAGAATATTCCTGTTAGAGTGGAGTACTTGGTCAACAAAACTCTGGTTGACGAGTGATGTTTAGAAAAAGAAAGAGGCATATGCCAGATATAGGCAGCTGAGTTCAGGTATGTCTCTTGAGTTGTACAGAGGACGTAGGAGTACAGTTCAGAAGAAATTAGGATGGCAGAAAAGGACTCTGAGATATCTGTAACTGAAAGATCAAAGAAAATCATAAATAATATTCTTTAAGTATATCAAGAGCAAAGGAGCAACTAGCGGGACAGTAGATCACTGTTTCATCTAAGATGCACAGCCACACAATAACTGAAATGCTTCTGCACAGGTGAAACTTTCTTTTATTTAATGTTAATATAATTTTTAAATTTGCTGATACAATTTTGAAATCTATGATAACGTGAAATACCCTATAATTAATTATGTTAATGAATATAATCCTCAAAATTTGGAAATAATAAGTGTATCACAACCTTTACTTTGAAACATATTAGAGTTACAACGCATGTACATTGCTAGTGTTTCAAGTTACGACACTGCTACAAGTTGTAACAATAACACAGAACGGAACCTGGAAGCTTATTGTTTATAAACCATTGGCCCGCTGGATGCCGACGCCTTCTAGTCAAACACTTTACTTTTGCCATTGTGTTTGTCAATTGTTTTGATTTCCTGATAATTGTTTACTTCTGTTGTGGGTTATCGTTTGAATATGATGTGGAAAAATTCTGTAATTCTGACTTTTGGTAAGTGATCAAAAGTATGTGAATTTTAACTTTTCACTCTAAATATTCATAGTATGTATGAAAAGAAACAATTTTCAGGCCATTTGAAAATTTCCTGCTCAGAGCAATGGTTGGTCCATGCAGCTGTAAAAAAAAAGAGGCAGCAATCCAGTAGAACCTCCTGAGGATTAGTGTTGTCATCTATATTTGAAACAGTAGGAAAATAGTGGGATTTAAAATGAACATTTCTCATTTGCATTTATTGTGGAAGAAAAATATGGAAGCTAATTTGTTCAGCAGAGGAAACAGTGATGGAGCATATCATTGTTACAGAGGAGATGGTGCTGGAGATCTTGAAGATGAATAAAGGTGGATAAATCCCAGGGGCCTGATCATGTGTATCCTTGTATGCTATTGGAAGCAAGAGAGATGATTGCTGAGGCCTACTAATAGATCTTTGTATTTTAATTAGCCAGAGGTGAGGTTTCAGAAGATTGGAGGATAGCTAATATGCTTTTGTTTTAGCATATTATTAAACTATAGGCCAGTGAGATTACATTAGTGGTGGGAATGTAATTGGCAGGGATAGGATTTATTTGTATTTAGAGAAGCAATGACTGTTTAAGCATGGCTTTGAGTTTGGGAATTCATAGCTTGCAGATTGACTTTCTTGAAGACCGTGGTGACAGACATTTTCTGCATGTGCCCTAGCAAGGCCTTTGTTCAAGTTCTACATACCAGGCTGGTCTGGAAGGTTATATAACATGGATTGCTGTGACCTAACAGACTGAATACAAAATTAGCTTAGTCATAGGAAGAAAAAAGTTGTGGAGGGTTGTTTCTCCATATTGGAGCCCTCAGGCCAGTGGTGTGCTTCAGAGATCTGTGCTGGGTCCTTCATTGATTGCATGTATATTAATGATTCGAATGAGACATGGGTGACATAATTCTAATTCTGAGATGACGCCAAAATTGGTGACATTGTGAACAGTGAAGAATGTTGTTTAAGGTTACATCAGGGTCTTGATCAATTGGGAAATGGCAGAAGGAATTTGGAGAGTGAGAAGTAATTCATTTTGAGAAGTTTAAATGGAAAGATCTTGGGGACTTTTGTTGAACGCAGAAACCTTGGTGTACGTGTAACTAGTTTCCTGAAAATAGGACTGCTGGCAGGCAAAGTGGAGAGGAAGGCATATGGTATGCTTGCCTTTATTTCTGAGGTATTGATTATAAGGGTTGTTGTGCAATGCTACAGTGTACAAAATGTTGGGATAGGCTACACTTGGAGAATTATATGCATTTCTGGTCGTTATGCCATAGGAATGATGTGACTAAGCTAGATAGGCTCTCGAGGATGCTCTCTGGATTGGAGTGCCTGAGTTATTGGGGGACCTGGGTCAGGCTAGGTCTGTTTTCCTTGAAGGTGGCTGAGAGGTGAAATTGACAGAAGTATATAAAATTCAAAGATTCCAAGTATGTACACAGTATAGATCCCTGAGTTTCATCCTCCTGCAGGCAGCTACAAAACAAGGAGACACCATGGAACCCGTTCAAATAAAACATCAAATACCCAATGTGTGAAAACAAGAACTAATCTCACGAAAGGCAAAAAAAAAGACTGAATAACACACAGAGTATCAGACATCTAAACATTAAATGGTCTAGGAGTGTTCAGTTTAGTTCAATTCAATTCAATTCTGTTTAGCGCTGTGTCATTTGTTGACAGAGCCAGTCTGTGCTGAGGCAGCCTGATCAAATCAAGTAAAAACACAGCAATAAAGAGGGCAACCAGAATCAGAAACACATGCAACGTGCACTACAGAGTCCTCCAAAACAACTCCAAAGCTGTAGACTCTAATTATGAATCTGCAGAGTCCTCAAAAAAAAATGCCTCAGTGGCATGAGCTGCATAGATCACTCCTTGTAACGTAGATCCAACATTCCTGAACCTTCGTCTGGCAGCAGCAAGTGAGAGGGAGAGGGACTGGTCAAATGTAGGCAGATGGTGTAAACACCTTCTTGCCTTCTGCTTTCATCCTCGGCAATTTCTATCTTGCTTAACTCTATAATTGGCAATGAGTAGTGAAGCTGATCATGAGTTTGTGCTCCACCATTAAGTCACACACACTGCTCTCATTCATGCCAGACTGACCTGGAGACATCAAAAGCGCCAATCACCCAGTCAGCTCAAAAACTCATTAACAAAATGAAAACCTCAATCCAGTTGCATGCAGTTCAGTTGAAGAAGCACATTTAAAAGAAGAAGAAAATAAATAGTTTTTTGAACCATAGGTCACTGGCACCACCTTAAGACTTTAAACTGAAAGCAAATTATGAGAGGCATAGAAAAAAATTGATAATTAGTGTCTTTTTCTTATGGAAGAGGTGTCTAAAATTATCATTTTAGATTTATTATCAAAGTACATGTATGTCAGCAAGTACAACCCAAAGATTCATTTTCTTGCAAGCATACTCAATAAAACATAATAGAATCAATGAAAGACCACACCAACAAGGCGGACAACCATTGTGCAAAAGGCACCAAACTGTGCAAATACGAAAAGAATAATGGTAATAAATAGGTAATAAATATTGAGAACGAGATGAAGAGTCCCTGAAAGTGAGTCCATAGGTTGTGGGAAGAGTTCAGTGATGGTTCAAGTGTAGTTATCCCCTTTGGTTGAAGGCTCTGTTGGTTCAGGGAGAATTGTTCTTGAACCTGGCGGTGTGAGTCCTGGGGCTCCTGTACCTCCTTCCTGATGGCAGCAGTGAGAAGGGAGCATGACCTGGGTGGTAGGGATCCCTTATAATGGATGCTGCTTTCCTGCAACAGTGTTTCATGTAGATGTGTTCAATGGTTGGGAGGGCCTTACCCATGATCCACTGGGCTGGATCAATGAATTTTGTCAGATTTTCTGTTCAAGGGCATTGGTGTTTCCATAGCAGGCTGTGATGCAACTAGCCAACATACTCTCCACCACACAGCTATAGAAGTTTGTCAAAGTTTTAGATATCATACCAAATCCTCTCAAATTTCCAAGGTAACAGAGGCACTGCAATGCTTTCTTCATAATTGCACTTGCGTGCTGAGCAGAAGATTAAAGTGAGGGAAGAGGTTTAATAAGGTATATGAGGGTTAAATTTTTTTACATGAAGAGGAGTTGGTAACCTGTCTTGTACTGTTCTATGGAGGGAGCTGCCGGTAAAGATGAAGGCAGAAATAGTAACAACAGTGAAAAGTCACCCTGACAGGTACTGAAATGAGCGATGGCATAGAGGAATGTAGAGTTAATTGGGATTTTGGGATTACTATGGGCAGATATGATTGTTGGCATAGACTAGGTGTGACTGCTTCTATGTGGTACCTAAATTCATCTGCACATTTTATTTTAAATCCTACTACTCTCCAGAGAAACAAGATGTTTTCCCAATGACATGTGACTGTTTCCACTCGTCATTGGTGACTAAAAACAAGTTAACTGGTTATATCTGTCCCATTTGCTGTTTACAGTTTTGATGCACCCATTCCTCCGAAATCATCCCTGTTCAGAAACTCAGTGTATGTGAAGAGTTTCTTAGCAAGCTTCAGTTTTAGGTGATTTTTCTCAATTCATTTGAGATTGCTGGAAAAATACAGTTGTGATCATGAATAACTTGCAATTTAATAAGGAGGGAAGACATGAGGGAAACAACTCAAGTGTGTTATATGAATTTCTGAAATGGTAATGGGCCTAGAAATTCTGCTGCATTATACAGAGTTTATTTGCTCTATGCAGTTCCACTTTGATAAAAATAATTTTGTTAAGTTGGGAACTTGCCTTCTGAACTTTGAAGTTGACAGTTTTTGTTGCGGGTTCTTTGTACACCCAAAGTGCTATTTTGTGGTTGGACCCAGATATCAGTGCTCAATTGCTTGTGCACATTTGGACATCACTTTTGGCATTTTCATTGTGTGTGAGATAATTCCTCCACACTGTGGAATCTGGTGTTGGGAAAGAGAGTCAGGTTGATAACTCAAGAAATTCTTTAGTATCTTGGAAGATGAGTCTAATTGTGGATTGGTGTCAGATCCCCAGCAGCAGATCTTTCTTTATCACTGGACTCTTCTCCTCGTGTTCTTTCATTTTTATTTTGGAACCACTGTTGTATGAGGTTCAGAGAAACTGGAATAGTGGCTGTATGGAGAGACAGGTGGACAGAACAAGGTGGGTGGGTCAGGGCATCAGCATGGGACAAGGGACTGGAAAGTTTGACAGGGAGCAACTGAGAAGGATAATATTTTAATTAAGGTGGAATACCTGCAATTGGTTGTCAATAGGGACTGCTGAAGTTGGTTCCTTCAAATTTGAAGTAGGGCTTGCATGTAACAAAGTGATTTTGTGTGGCTCATGGGAAATAAATACATAATTGAAAATTATGGAGGTAAAGTTCAGGTATATATGCTAAGCTGTTGAATTATGAGGCTTATTAGTTTGAGGAGGCAGTTGACTTTTGTATGATTTTAGTGTTACACATGTAATCACACACCAGGTAAGAATGGCAAGAACTTAATTCTGCAAGTGAACCAGATGGACTATGATTGTTTCACAGTGAATGTTAAAGATCTAAGCTTGTGCTTTATTCTGGATCTGTTTAATTAAATGAATTAAAATTCTACTGGTACAATGATGGGTCTTGAATTCTAATTCACGTTAAGCATGCTGGGGGTAGGAGTGATGGAATTTGAAAATTTATGACACGTTTTATGGGGTTCCTCATGTCAGAATGATCATGGGTTTCAAGTGAAAAGTTAGATTCAAAATAGGTTCAATGACAGGAATCAGAGGTATTAATTGACATACTTTAGTGACTGGAAGCCTATTGTTAATAAGACCATAAGACATAGGAGCAGAATGAGGCTATTCTGCCCATTGAGTCTGCTCTGCCATTCAATCATGGCAGATCTCTGATCTCACTCAACCCTATACATCTGCTTCTTGCCATATCTTTTGCTGCCCTGACCGATCAGGAAACGGTCAACTTGTGCCTTAAGTATACCCACGGTTTTGGCCTCCACCACAGTCTATGGCAGATCATTCCACAGATTCATCACTCTTATTTTAAAAATTTCTCCTTACCTCTGTTCTAAAAGGTCACCCCTCAGTTTTGAGGCTGTGTCCTCTAGCTCTGGATACCCCGACCATATGAAACCATTCTTCTGAGTTTTGGTGAGTTCAGTCCCAAAGCTGCCAAATGCTGCCCATTTGTTAACTCCTTCATTCCTGGAATCATCCTCGGGAACCTCCTCTGGAATTGCTCCAATGACAATACATCCTTTCCAAGATAAGTTGTTGACAGTACTCTGAGTGCAATCTGACTAGTGTCGCATAAAGACTCAACCTTTTCTCCATTTTTTATATTCTATTCCCCTTGAAATAATTGCCAACATTGCATTTGCCGCCTTTACCACAGACTCAAACTGTAAATTAATCTGGGAATCTTGCATGATGACTTCTAAGTCCCTCTGCACCTCTGATGTTTGAACTATCTCCTTATTTAGATAATAGACTTTTGTTCCTTTTACCAAAATACATTATCATACATTCCCCAACACTGTATTCCATTTGCCATTTCTTTTTCCCATTCTTCAATTTGCCTAAGTCCTGCTGCAATTGTATTGCTTCCTAAGCACTACCTACCTCTCCACCTTTCTTCGTCTCATTCACAAACTTTGCCACAAAACCATCAATTCCATTATACAAATGTGTTGGTGCATGGCCAATTGGTCAAGGCGTTCGTCTAGTTATTTGAAGGTCGCTAGTTCGAGCCTTGGCTGAGGCTTGCGTGTGTGTCCTTGAGCAAGGCATACGTTGCTCTGTGACAACACCAGGGCCAAGCTGTATGGGTCCTAATGCGCTTACCTTGGATAACATTGGTGGTGTGGAGAGGGGAGACTTACAGCTTTGGCAACAGCCGGTCTTCCATATCCTTGCCCAGGCTTGGAAGCTTTCCAAGGTGCAAATCCATGGTCTGTTGAGACTAACGAAGGCCTACCTACCTATACAAATGATTGACAAACAATGAGAAAGTAGCGGTCCCATAAGACAAAGGAGCAGAAGTCGGCCATTTGGCCCATCGAGTCTGCTCCGCCACTTCATCATGAGCTGATCCAATCTCCCCTTAGTCCTATTCCCCTGCCTTTTCACCATAACCTTTGATGCCCTGACTACTCAGATACCTATCAGCCTTAAATACACCCAATGACTTGGCCTCCACTGCCGCCTGTGGCAACAAATTCCATAGATTCACCACCCTCTGGCTAAAAATTTTTTTTCACATCTCTGTTCTGAATGGGCGCCCTGCAATTCTCAAGTCATGTCCTCTCGTACTAGACTCCCCCACCGTGGGAAACAACTTTGCCACATCCACTCTGTCCATGCCTTTCAACATTCAAAATGTTTCTATGAGGTCCCCCCTCATTCTTCTAAACTCCAAGGAGTACAGTCCAAGAACGGTCAAACGTTCCTCATATGTTAACCCTCTCATTCCCGGAATCATTCTAGTGAATCTTCTCTGAACCCTCTCTAATGTCAGCGCAACCTTTTTTAAATAAGGAGCCCAAAACTGCACACAGTATTCCAAGTGAGGTCTTACCAGTGCCTTATAGAGCCTCAACATTACATCCCTGCTCCTATACTCTATCCCTCTAGAAATGAATGGCAACATTGCATTCGTCTTCTTCACCACCGACTCAACCTGGAGGTTAACCTTAAGGGTATCCTGCCCGAGGACTCCCAAGTCCCATTGCATCTCAGAACTTTGAATTCTCTCCCCGTGTAAATAATAGTCTGCCCGTTTATTTCTTCTACCAAAGTGCATGACTGTACACTTACCGACATTGTAATTCATTTGCCACTTCTTTGCCCATTCCCCCAATCTATCCAAGTCTCTCTGCAGACTCTGTTTCCTCAGCACTGCCGGCCCCTCCACCTATCTTTGTATCATCAGCAAACTTAGCCATAAAGCCATCTATTCCATAATCCAAATCGTTGATACGCAGCGTAAAAAGAAGTGGCCCCAACACGGACCCCTGTGGAACACCACTGGTAACCGGCAGCCAACCAGAATGGGATCCCTTTATTCCCACTCCCTTTGTCCTGCCAATCAACTAACGCTCTATCCACGTATGTAACTTTCCCGTAATTCCATGGGCTCTTGTTTAGCAGCCTCATGTGCGGCACCTTGTCAAAGGCCTTCTGAAAATCCAAATACACAACATCCACTGCATCTTCCTTGTCTAGCCTACTTGTAATTTCCTCAAAAAATTGCACTAGGTTTGTCAGGCAGGATTTTCCTTTAAGGAAACCATGGTGAGTTCTGCCTATCTTGTCATATACCTCCAGGTACTAAATACTGACCCCTGTGGAACACCATGGCAGCCAACCAGAAAAGGCCCTCTTTATTTCTACTTGCTCTCTCCTGCCTGTCAGCCATTCCTCTGTCCGTGCCAGTATCTTTCCTGTAATGTCATAGGATTTTTTCTTGTTAAGCAGTCTCGTGTGTGGCGCCTTATCAAATGTCTTCTGAAAATCCAAGTAAATGACATCCACTGTCTCTCCTTTGTCCATCCTACTTGTTACTTCCTCAGAGAACTCTTAACAGACAAGGTCTCCCTTTGCAGAAACCATGCTGACTGACTTATTTTATCATTGCTCTTCAAGTACCCCAGAACCTCATCCTTAATAATAGACTCCAACACTTTCCCAACCACTGAGGTTTGGTTAACTGGCCTATAATTTCCTTTCTTTTGCCTTTCTCCCTTCTTAATGACATTTGCGATCTTCCAGTCCTCTGGGACCGTGCCAAAATCAAGTGATTCTTGAAAGATCATGACCAATGCATCCGTTAACTCTTCAGTAACCTTTCTCAGGACTCTGGGATGTAATTTATGCAAAGTACCCATTAAGTTATCTGTGGAATGCTGTGGTGGCCAAGTCTGTGGGTACTTAAGGCAGAAGTTGATAATTTCCTGATCAGTCAGGGCATCAAAGGATATGGTGAAAAGGCAGGTATATTGAGTTCAGTGAGTTCCAGGATTTGCCATGATGGAATGGGGAAGCAGACTCAATGGGCTGAATGACCTAAAATTGTCATCTAATAGAAGAATAAGAAATGCAGAGAGTAAACAAATAAGGCAAAATGAGATAAAATATAGTGCTTAAAGAAAGTATTCATCTTCCTTGGAAGTTTTCATGCTTTATTGTTTTACAACATCGAATCACTGGATTTAATTTGGCTTTTATGACACTGATCAACAGAAACGACTCTTGTGTCAAAGTGAAAACAAATGTCTACAAATTGGTCTAAATTTATTACAATTATTAAACCCAAAATAATTGATTGCATAATTATTCACCCCCTTCAAATCAGTGTTTAGTAGGTGCAGCTTTGGCAGCAATTATAAACTTGAGTGTGTGTGGCTAAGTCTCTATCACCTTTGTATATCTGGACACTGCAATTTTTTCCCCCATTCTTCTTTACCACAGCTGCTTAAACTCTGTCAGATTGCATGGGGATAGCAAGTGAACAGACTTTTCAAGTCCAGCCACAAATTTTCAATTGGATTGAGATCTATATTCTGACTTGGCCATTGCAGGACACTTAACTTTGTTGTTTTTAATCCATTCCTGGTTAGCTTGGCTTTTACGCTTGTGGTCATTGTCTTGCTGGAAAACAAATCTTCTCCCAAGTTGCAGTTCTTTTACAGACTGCGTCAGGCTTTCCTCCAGGATTTGCTTATACTTTGTTGCATTCATTTTACCCTCAACCTTCACAGACCGTAGAAGCTTCTTCCAGCTGACTTCAGGACTTACAAGTCCTGCTGTAGTGAAGCATCCCCACTGCATGATGCAGCCACCGTCATCCTTCATGGTGGGAATGTTTTTGATAAGTCTGATGGCAAAAAAGCTCAATTTTATTTTCATCAGACCATAGACCCTTCTACCTGATTTCAGTCTCCCATATGCCTTCTGGCAAACTCTAGCCAACATTTCATATGAGCTTTTCTAAACAGTGGCTTTTTCTTTCCCACTCTACTATAAAGCTGTGATTGGTGAAGCACCCGAGCAACAGCTGTTGTATGCATGGTCTCTCCCATCTCAGCCACTGAAGATTGTAATTCCTCCAGAGTTGTCCGCCAGAACAAGCAGGATCTCCCAGTGGCCACCCATTTTAGTTCCACTTCCTATTCCCATACGTCCATCGATGGCCTCCTCCACTGTCGTGATGAGGCTACACTTAGGTTGGAGGAACAACACTTTGTATTCTGTTTGGGTAGCCTCCAGCCTGGTGGTTTGAACATTGATTTCTCAAACTTCTGGTAATGCCCCCCCCCACCCTTCATCATTTCCCATCCCCTCCCCCCTTCACCATTTCCCAACCCCTTTTCCCTCTCTCAGCTTATCTCCTTGCCTACCCATCGCTTCCTTCTGGTGTTCCTCACCCGCCTTTTTCTTCCATGGCCTTCTGTCTCTTACACCGATCAACTTCCCAGCTCTTTACTTGATCCCACCCCCTCCAGGTTTCACCCATCACCTGGTGTTTCTCTCACCCTTCCCCCCCACCTTTAAAATCTACTCCGCAGCCTTTTTCTCCAGCCCTGCCGAAGATTTTGGCCAGAAACGTCGACTGCACCTGTTTCCATAGGTGCTGCCTGGCCTACTGAGTTCCTCCAGCATTTTGTGTGTGTTGCTCAGAATTATCATAAGTCATCGTGGCCTCCGTCAGTAGTCCCATTCTTGCATGGTCACTTAGGTTTTGAGGATGGCCTGCTCTAGGCAGGTTTCCAGCTGTGCCATATTCTTTTCATTTTTTGATGATTGACTTAACTGTACTCCAATGGATATTCAGTGACTTGGAAATTTTCTTGTATCCATCTCCTGACTTGAGTTTTTCAATCACCTTTTCACAGAGTTGCTTGAAGTGTTCTTTTGTCTTCATGGGTGTAGTTTTTGCCAGGATACTGACTCTAGCATACAGGTGCATTCCAGATACAGGTGTATTTTTACTACAATCAATTGAAACACCTTGACTGCACACAGTGATCTCCATTTAACTAATTATGTGACTTCTAAAACCAATTGGTTGCACTGGTGATGATCTTCTGTATCATATAAAAGGAGGTGAATACTTATGCAATCAATTATTTTGTGTTTTATATTTGTAATTAATTTAAGTCACTTTATAGAGATCTGCTTTCACTTTGACAGGAAAGAGCTTTTTCTGTTGTTCAGTGTCAAAAAAGCCAAATTAAGTCCATTGTAATTCAATGTTGTAAAACAATAAAACATGAAAGATTCCAAGGGGGTGAAAAGTTTTTATAGGCTCTGTATAATTTAAAAAAATTAGAGTAGGAAATAAAATATTAGAACAGATGTTGGAGTTTGAGGAATACTTTCTGATGGAGGTTTGAGAAACAGGTTGCTTGAGGTGAAAATGTTGATTAATTACAGGAGGATTTGGAATGGCTGAACAAGTTCTTCAACTGAGTTTTTTCTGGATAATTTCACTGTGACCAATACAGTCTTTTAGTTTAAAGAAGGTTCCTCCTTAAGTCCTTTTGATGAGCAAAGGAGGTAAATGGTTTTCTCTCAGACTGCTGGAGTTTCATCAGTGCTTATGACATGCAGGATGATTCTCTTTGGCAAAGACAGTAGATCTTATAGAGGATTGACACTGATTGTTTTAAACACAAGCAATTCGCTGGAACCATGTATTTGATGCCAAATTATATAACTTGCTCAGTCCAACCCTCTGGAAGTAAATTAAATTGAAAATTTATCATAGAATGTGAGATATCACCACAGTGAGGACATTGATTTTGAAGCATCATGACCAGAAGTCATACACTGATCCCTGGTTAAAATGTAAGGAATTGCATTAACCTCCGTATGGTATTAAATTAATTAGTTGGATTTGATCCAAAGTTAACAGTCTGTTGTTAAAATTTGAATGATCGAAGAGCTTATGAAATGTAAAGAGTCCAGTAAAAAATATGCTTTTGAATCTGAACCGAAAGATTGGTTAATCTTTTGAATGGAATCGTCATTTCAGTGTAGCATTGCCTGCTGTACAAATGAAACATCTAGTTCTTTGGTAAGGGAACATTTTCTCACTTTAACTTTGTTATTATGTAAACACGCGCACAACAACATTCTTTATTCTGTCGCTGCAATATTCTCTTTATTCTCCGCCCACCATCCTTGTGGATTCATGCAGTACAGAGACGGACACTTCAGCCCACCACATCTTTGCTGATCTTTTTGCCCATCTGTATTTATCCCATTTGCCTGCATTAGGTCTGTATACTACAATGCCTTGGCTATATCAGTGCCTTTCTAATTGCCTGTTAAACATAATGATTGTACTACACCATCTTCTATGGAGGCATGTTCCAGATAACAAACAGTTTCTGTGTTTATTCAAATGTATTCCCATCAAATCCCATCTGTGGAAAAAAAAGTGCAGTTGATGTTTTGGACCAAGACCCTTCAGCAGTCTCTCAACACGAAACATTTTTCCGTAGATGCAGCCTGGCCTGCTAAGTTTCTCCAGCATTTTGTGTGTGTTGCTTGGATATCCTGCATTTGCAGATTTTCTCTTGTTTATGATTAGAGTCACTTGAGATACTTCTCATATTCTTACGTGGAATAAGAATTAGTGACCCTAAAGGGGAGGTACTAAATTTAATGCATGCCTTGTGAGACATAGCTAATTAAAAACAACCATAGATTAGGTCAAGTATGTAATGGAATGTGGAGGAACTGGCATAGACACCAGAAAATATATTGTGGATTCATAAACAAAGCATAAGTCTTTGTAAACTGGTGAATGGGTTGAGAGACAATAAATCAGCCATAGTAAAATGATGGAGCAGACACAGTGGGTGGAATGGCCTGGTTCTACTCCTTTGTCTTATGTTTTATTTGGGGCATATCTGGTGTGTTGAATACAGTTGTGCATGTTTATACTAGAAGAAAGGTTCTTCAGTTTTGAGTTAGTTTTCACAAAATGACACTGGGCTAAGTAGAATGAGGAATGTTGTAACTTGTTGAGTAATTCTAACATTCCCTGAGTTTCTACTGTTTTTATGTCCCAGGTTAATTTATTATTTCTGCACTGGAGTGATTTGAACTCTTTATCTTCAGATCATTTAGCCAGCATTTTGGGTTGGAAGTCCTGACTGTACATCATCATGAACTTCATATCTTCTATTAACCTTTGGAGGTTATTATGATGAAACCAAGCATGGTAAATCAAGTTTGAAAACCAGTTCTCTAGTGATCGAGTTTGATGGGCTGAATAGCCTAATACATTTCCTATTTCACTGAGACATTTAAATATTATTATGATCTTGATAGATTGAATTTCGAAAGATCTTTTATGGTTGCAGAATTTGTAATGAAAAGATATAAAGACAATGTGCAATGAGTAATGTCTGTATAGAAAGTCTTTGGAACATGGAATACTTTCCTCAGGTGCTGCTGAGGCAGAGATCATAAGATCCTAAAATTAAAAGCTTATTTAAAATAGTGGTAGACTGAGGCATAGGGAGAAAGACATGCTAATTGATCTATTACAAAGCTAAAACCAAATAGTTTTGGTACATAATCATGCATGTCTGCCTACAAAATCTATCCAGCGCTGTTGACAAGTAAGCATTTAATTCCTAGGCATTGGCCTTCTGTACAGCAGAATTCCCAGACTAGGAAGTATGCCTGTTGGTGTGACACCAGGTTAGAGCTGGCGTACTGTAACTAAGCAATCCTATTAAAAATGACCAGGGAATTAGCTATTTATTTTCTAGGTGGCACAATGGCACAGCAGATTGTGCAGCTGTCCTATAGCCTGAGTTCAGTTTTGACCTCCAGTGCTGTCTGTGTGGAGTTGGCACATTCTTTCTGCCACAAGGTGGGTTTCCCCACAAAAATTTTCCATCCCCAAAACCTGCTGCTTGATAGGTTAATTAGCTGCAGTACATTACTTTTGGATTGATGGGGCACTTGGTGTAGGTGTTTATAGATGCAAGTTACAAGGAAACAAGTAGTGAAATGGAATTCCTTTGTGAGTCAGTATTGATTGGATCAGGTGAATAACCTCCTGCAAGTTAATTAAATATTTTTTGTATGCTTGCTTTTATTTAAAAAAACAATAATTATTTAATATTTATTTTTAAGCTCACCTGAAGTGATTTTGAATAGTTTCGAGATATTCACTAACATTCAATAATAGTGGCAGCTTTAATGTCTCATACGAGGAAATCTGCAGATGCTGGAAATTCAAGCAACACACACAAAATGCTGGTGGAACGCAGCAGGCCAGGTAGCATCGATAGGAAGAAGCACTGTCGACGTTTTCGGGCCGAGACCCTTCGTACCCTGGTTTTTCATGGTTTCTCGGGGTAATTGGGAAGGTGCTGCAAAGGAACCATCAATAAAACAAGGGATTCTGCAGATGTTGGAAATCTAGAGCAACACACAAAATGCTGGAGGAACTTGGAAGGTTAAGCAGCATCTATGGAGGGGAATAAATTTTCAACGCTGCAGGCCAAGACCCTCGATAAAGAATCTTGGCCTGAAATGTTGACAGTTTATTCTCCTCCATAGACGCTGTCTGACTTGCTGATTTCCTGAAGTATCACAAAAATAAAAGCAGAACCTGGATATTGCTGTAACTTTCAGCTGTAGTAATGTGGTAATGTGGACAACAATGGATTTGTATCCATTGAATGACTGGCCACCTAATTAATGAGTTTGTTGGAAATAAAACTTTCTAGCTAAGTTTTTGATGAATGGTTTATATATCTAATGCAGGTTTTGTAGTTAAAGGGCATAAATTTAAGTTAATTCTCAGGAGAATTAAAGGGGAGCTAAGTACCTGTCATACAGAGTGCACTAATTGAAAGACTTCTGACAATGAATCCAGTAGTAACATTAAAATTTGAATTGGAAATACCTGATGAAGGAACATGAGCACTATGAGCGGAGGTATGCATTGGATGTTAATTAGTATAGCTAAACACTCTGTATAAATTCTGAATTGTACATAATTTCACGAAATGGTTTTAAGATGAATTTGGTTATTTTCTATTACTCTCAACATATGTTCTTCCTCCTTTCTTTAAGTTGTACTTAAATGGCAGCATGTTCCTAAGTATCTAGTGACTTTCAGTATTGTGACCAGTGCTTAATGTGGGAGATGCTAGTATAGTAGTTTACAGAACTGCATATAAAAATTCAGAATAAGTTGAATTTCCCTTTGGATTAACCATGCTTGGGCTAAGCATTATAAAGGAGTATAAGTAGAAAAGCATTAGGAATACTTACTGGTTGCAACAAAAGTTCTCAAAGTTAACTATATAACCAAAATGCTGTAATTGTATTTAAAGGAATAGAATTCACTATTAGACAGGTTGTGCCCTTTGTGCTAGATCTGCCTTATTGTTTGCACTTGATCTGCCCCTTGCCCCATGCAGCCCAGTGGTCACATTTGCATCATTGTTTGGTATGTTACTTCCACTGATCTTAGAGCTTCATTTCTAAGGCTGTTCTGTGATGTTGAGCAGTCTGTGAATCATGACCAGGCTTTGAGACACAGCATTTCATGTTTGTTTCTAGTATCACGCAGTCCTGTCAGAAGAGTGTGCAACTACTTTTAGATGTCCTTAGTAATTAGAGTTGTTTTCTTTCTCTCATATTAGTTCATTTAAATAGTTTTAAAATTATCATTAAGAATTTTTTTTTAAAAACCATCGGACTACTAATAATGTAAAATGTAAATATTCAGCAAAATAAAGAAAAGGATAAAATGTCTCTGGTCAGTGACTTCATTCAAATGAATGTGGTTTTGCTGGATATGCCAGTTAGCATTGGTATCAGGTGTCCAGAAGCCAGATATGGTTTATTTGCCCTTTGCAGCACAGAACATTATAAATCTGATCCTGTATTTGATAGTGTGTATAAAAATTCTAATGTGCTGGAATCTAACTTGCAGTGTGTTCTGTATCTCAGTATTTCCAAGCATTGACATATTCCATAGATGACGCCTGACCTGCTGAGTTCCTCCAGCATTTTGTGTGCGTTGCTCGGATTTCCAGCATGTGTAGATTTTCTCTTGTTGGTGACATTCTCAACTAGTCAACAATCCTTTAGCCTACAGTTGGCTTACTCTCAATAATTTTAGCTAACATATTACAAAAAGAATACAAAGGAATTGCAAAATAAACAAAAAAGTTGGTAACAAAACTGAGAGAATTAAGACTGAACAGACATTATTTTGTAGAAGGTAGAAGATGGATATGAACTGATATATATCTTTAAAGATAAGGAAGGTTCTGTCAGGGTAGATAGAGCTACCCTGCAGAGAAAGTTTGTGAGTGTCCAAAACCAGAACCTAAAGTCTAATATGTTCCATAAATCCAGTAAGTAATTCAGGATTTGTTTGATTGAGGCAAGTAAGAATTATTAAGAAGTACAAAGCTCCCCTGTCTAAGAAGGGGGCATTGCCTGTTTGGACTTTCATTGCAGCTTGAGATCACGGGACAGTTGCTTGTGGAGTTCATTTGCCAGATTTAAAAATTGAGTAGGACCTTTTGGTACTTTGTGTACAGCTTGAGATCATGGGGTTATTAGGCACTTGGTAAGGAATTTAATGTAGGCAATTATGAGTTGTTGCACTTTGGAAGGAGAAACCAGATTAAGACTTTTACAGGGAATGGTAGGGCACTGAGGAATGCAGTAGGTCAAAGGGGTACAGATCAATAGTGTCACAGATAGATAAGGTCACAAAGAAAGCTTTCAGGCACATTGGCCTTCGTAAACAGAGTATTGAGTACAGGAGTTGGGATGTCATGTTGAAGTTGTATAAGACATTGTTGAGGCCTAATTTGGAGTATTGTTATGCAGTTCTGGTCACCTACTTGCAGGAAAGATCAATAAGATTGAAAGATTGCAGAGAAAATTTACAAGGATGTTGCTGGGACATGAACACCCGAATTCTGGGGAAAGGTTGAATAGGCTGAGACTTTATTGCCTAGAGTTTAGGAGAATTAGAGAAGATTTGATGGAGAGATACAAAATTGAGGGGTATAGATAGAATAGATGCAAGAAGGATTTTTCCACTGAGGTTGTGTGTGATTGGAACTAGAGTTCCTAGGTTAAGGGTGAAAGGTGAAATTTTTAAGGAGAGCCTCCACATTCCACGCAAGTGTGGAATGAGCTGCCAGAGAAGTGGTACATGCCGGTTTGGATGGTTATGTGGATGGAGGGCTAAGGTAGATGCAGGTTGATGGGACTGTGCTGATTAATAGTTCGGCATAGATTAGATAGACTGAAGGCCTTGTTTCTGTGCTCTAGTACTCATGACTCTATGACTAAGAATCCAGAGATTAGGATTAATCACAAATATAAAGAAAGGCTAATAGAGCTAGATACACCAAGGAGAAAGGGTAGAAGGTTATAAAGTACAAAGTGAAAATAAGTACTTGAATAGAGTAGTTAAACTGTATGGGCACTCTGTAAAAGGGGTTGTAATTCTGCTTGTGATTTTTATGAAACTGTCAGTAAAATTCGGTATCTGAGATAAGATGTCAGGAATTGATCTCTTGGGGAAAAAGTACTCTGTTTCTTGGAACATTTATTTTGAAAGTTAGGAATTTATGCAAATTTTTGAAACAATTGTCATTCTTCATGTTGATTTTGCTGTTAATCAGGTGAATGGTCAAGATTAAATATAAAATAAAACCAGGCAGCATCGAATGATTCATAAATAAAATTACTTTTTAGATCTATGATCTTTCTTTAGGGCTGTTGCATTTTGTGTAATAACAAGGCTCCAAGTATATAAAACATTTAACATATTTTAAACACTAGAATTGTACTCATTGAGGTTAATTCAAAAAGAATTAACTTATTGTAAACATTTACAGGAATTTTTTTTATTGCTGTATAATTAAAAGATTGAGCATTCAGATGGGATTGAAGGTAATGATAGAGATTGAGGCTGTTTTGAAATGCCCACTATATTTGGTAGATGAGGCTGAAGAAGTGCAAAAAGCCTATTTATCCTGTTGATTTTGCAGTCTCTAGGTATTTGTCTTTGAAATCCGATTGGGAATTTGTAACAAATAACTAGATGGATTGCAGGTTATTTAAACAATGTAATTTTTAGACCTGGTTTGATATAGTTTGATTTTTATGATTAAGTAGTTAAAAACAAAGAAGTTTCCATCTTTGTTAATTCAGCATTTTGCTACTGGAGATGATTTAAAGTACTGCTATCTACAGAATAACAAAGAGCATCCCTGTAGGGAGAGCTTATGTAGGGTACAAAATGTTGTAATGAAGCTGCAGCATTATTTAAATAGTTCAGGTTATTTTAAATATTGAATTGCATAGAATCATAGTTATTTTCTGATATTAATAACTTAAATGAGCCATTTGCTGACATTTTTGAAAGTAATACAATTTGAATAACTCTCCCTCTGTATCTCCAGCCCCTCCCCCCCCACACCTGGATATGTTGTGATTAGTTTGAGTATATACACTTGTGATCTGAAGTAGCCACATATCCTGATTGGGTTTGAGTAACAATTTACTATTGTTGGTGTTTTTGGGGTGAGGACACATTGCAACTAACTTCAACAACGCACCACAGCCACCAAAATCTTCAGATCTGAATATGGACTATAGATTGGGATCCTTGAGCTGTGACAACAGTAGTTGATTGAAGGATGAGGAACCATTGCCTGGAATGTGGGTGCAAAGTGGGGGAGGGTGGAATGTGAGAGTTATGTATAGTTCAAAGAAAGCATTGTAGACATATTAAATATAGAATTGTCCTTTGATATTGGGTCAAGCAGACCTCGTCCTCCGAAAGGGTCTCAAAATGGCGCCTGCTGTATCTCAATTTTTCAAACACTTCATATCTTCTAGCTGCTTCTGTCTGATGACTTTGTTCAGGTTACAACAATACTAATTTTTAAAATATATTGAGGTAGAATTTTTGAACTAATCTACAAACCATTTTGCATCATGTCAAAATCAAAAGTAAAATTCCAAAACCTGTCAACAATTTACTAAAACTTAAAAAAAATGAAATTGGGGGGCTGATAAAAGTATTCATCCCCTTTGTAATCATTACACTAACTTTCTTCGGGTGCAATATTACCTTGTTGATGCAGAAAATTGGAGGATCACCTGATTCCAGTGAATTCATAAGAATAAATACCCTGTCTTTCTGTAAGGTCCAGCAGTATGGTGGATTTTTAACAGATCAAACCAAAATGAAAACAAAAGAGCATTCAAGGTAAGTCAGGGGAATGATAATAGAGAAGCACAGATCTGGGAAAGGTGCAAGAGACTGGGAAAGGCACTGAGCATACCTCGGAACTCAGTGCAGTCTATTGTGAAAAAGTGGCTCCACAATCTCTAGGGCCTTGCACAAGAAGGGTATTTGTGGAAGAGTGACAAGGAAGAAACTCAGTCTAAATAAAAAAGCATATGTTGTCTGTAAAGTCTTTGCAAGGCATCACACCATCAACAAAGTCACGGATGTTAATGTGGGCCATTTCTAATGAGATTGATTACGTTCTTGCCACGAAGCTAAATACAGTGGACTTCTCATTCCAAGGTGCTTTTTAAGGTTAACCTTATAAAGTTATTCCTTGTTGGAGCCATACTGAAATTTGGTGAGCACTGTTGTTTGAAACAGCTTTGATAAAGCAAAAATGTCGAGGAGCTTGAACGCTGAACTTCTCTGCTGGTTTTGACTTCGGGTACTACTTCAAGGTAAAATAGCAAGCATTCTATACAACTTAAATAAATTTTTGATTGAGAACATTATAGACTGTTTTTTTGCCTGATTGCAATGCCCTAACCATTTTGTAAAAATATTTGTCTGTGATTAAAGCCAATCAAATACACAATATTGAGCTGCTTATCTTATTTACTGCTTATTTCTGACTACCCTCAGTCATAAGAGAATTCATAAGCAGAAACTATGATAAGTAACTTAGATAATATTGTCGGTGTTGTTTAGGGTGTAAATATTTTCTGGGATACTGAAGGCAAGATGAGAAGTTTGTTAAAAAGACTGAGAATTGCTAGTCTTTGTAAATTAGAATATGGTGTATAGAATCACTAGTAAGTCTTGCTTTGACAATTTTGTGTCCAATCCTTGGCATTATTCTTGAGGAACTGTGCTTAACTGTTAGAAGGGACTCTTAAGAGTCTTATGCTTCATTCAGTTTAAAAGATGTGACATGAAACTACAGTAATTTGGGTCATTGTGTCTGTGGCAGCTGTTTGTGTCTATGCCAATTCAGTTTTTTTGTTCTTAACCAATTTTATATTTATGTTGTATCTTCATCACTCTTTTCTGTTGCATCATCGATTACCAATCTGCTTAGTCACACATTATTTGCCCACAGTGAATCAATGCTGGCTGTCATTTTTAAGCATATTTTTCTGGGTCATTCTGTTATTGTCTCTAAGCGTTTTACCACAATTGATACTATGACTTTTTGATTTCAAACATGTTTATGTCTCTCCCACTTAATACCCAAAGACCACGAGAAGATCGTGACCTTTATTCTCCTCTTCATCTTTGTAATACACATCACAGCTGGACCAAGTGACTTTTCCATTTTGAAATCTTTTAATGTCTGTCTATCATTTTATAAAACTTATTTACTCTTTGTTACCTCTCATTTTCTGTTATATTATCAGGATCTTTGTTCATGAAGAGTGATGCAAAGTACTCATTTAGTACCTTGTCTGTGTTTTCTAAGTTCGTATGATGATGTGCAGGGAATGGATGGATATGTGCTTTGTGTAAGCAGAAGGCATTAGTTTATTTAGGCATTCGACGTTCAATTACTTATTCAATTAGTTCACCACTTTGTAAGCAGAAGGACCTTTTCCTTTGTTGTATTGTTAAATGCTCTTTCTCATTTGTAATATACAAAAATCAGAATCAGGTTTACTATCACTAGTATGTGTCATGGAATTTGTTAACTTAGCACCAGCTTCTCCATCATAATGTTTGTCATGTTCATGGTGCATAAAAGCAGCTCACTTTCAGTCCACTGTGTCTACACTGGCTATCAGGAATCCATTAACATTAATCTTATTATTTTTTTTCCTTTAGCATTTTCTTCATTTCTTAACCTGTTTCCCTGCCCCCTACCAATTTACCTGCCAGTCGCCTACATTACAGGTAATATGCAGTAGCATTTAATTTGGTTTTCTTACACATGCCCATGTCTTGGGCGTGTGGGATGAAGCTGGAGTACATTGGGAAATGTCTGTTTTAATACAGACGATTTAATACAGAAGTGTCTGCTTCTCTGTTTTTGTATACCCTGTAATTTCTTGTCAGGTTACATGTATTTATTGTAATTTGTTTTGTTCATATATGTATAATAAGTATATTATTTATAGTCCTCTTTCTACCTTTCATTTTAATCTATGCTCTTGATTGGCTCTCTTCACTGCCGCCTGCCTCCTTGGCTGGCCCTCATCCCTGTTGCCTACCTGCCTTCCTCGCCCCTGCCCCCTTTATTGTGAACAACGATATTTTCCAAGACTATAATAGCTTTACAGAGAATGAGAGACATCATTTATTAAGTTCAAGTACACGTTTCTTGCCGAACAAAACAATGTTCCTGTGGACCAGGATGCCCAATACAATGGATGTAACTTATACGCAACATGTAATTATACCACAAGTAAATTAACAAATAATAAGTTGCATTTATGACATAAGTTAGAAAGAAAATGGCACAATGCTACTGATGCTTCATGCATGATGAGACCTGGGTGGTGGCAGAGTGTTCAATAGTCGCATGTTCTGGTGGAAGATGCTGTTTTCCATTCTAACAGTCCTTGTTCTAATGCTCCGATAACTCCTGACTATTGGTAGGGAGCCAAAGAGATTGTTTGGGAAAGTTCATTAACAATGTTAAGGGCCCTGCATCCATAGTGCTCCTGAAAACTATCTCTAGGTGGAAGGGAGACCCCAATGATCCTCTCAGGAGTCCTCGCGATCTTTTGTAGGGACTTGTCATTGCTGTTTGGTTCCTGTGTTTTTTTTGGTGGATACAAATAATGCTATACATCTAGATTAATAACTTATCTGAAAGGCATCAAAGAAACACCACAATGTTTTTCAGTATTGTACAGAAATGTTAGCTTTGATTGTCAGCCTAATTTCACTTTTTATAATTTTCTCTTATTGCAATTAATAGATAAAAATATCATTTGTTATTGTTGCGTGTGTTCAACAGCTACAATTCTGAAGGGTGAAAATTTATTCTAGTCTCTTGTCTGACTAGGAGCTTGTTAAATTTTAAAACTCTTGATTACTAATTCTGTGTTCGCAGTCCAAATACAAAATGAATAAATTGAAATTGCATCTCAGTGTATTGTATCTGATTATATTGTCCCCTACCACAGCCATTCCATGAATATACAATTCTCTCACTAAATCTTAACCAACTTCTTAGCTGCTTGGTACTGGATTACCTATGATGGTCTCCAGGATCATTGCAATTATATTAAAATCTACATGTTTCATATTTGCTCCCTGAATATGCTGCTAGTGTTACTTAAGGCATTATTTTAATGACCGCTCACAGTTGCCTTGAAAACATGATGGTAAAATACTGTGGTTGAGTGAGGAAATTGCTCCCTCAGGGATGAAGCCTGGGGTTGCTTATATTTATGCAGTATCACTGTTCTTGTCTTTCGGAGGTGCTGTTGGCATAAGTAAGTACTCATAGCTGAACCGAAGGGGAAGGTAAGTATTATGTCCAGCTCTGAGTATGTTGATAAAGTGCATTAGCACATCTTCAAATAAAACTGCATCCAGATATTGTACAAGCAGTTGGGAGAATGGATATGGGATTTAATTTTTTTTCATATTAATCCTGAACCCTTAGTGAATTATCAACAGTGGTAGCTGAATCCATTTTCTCTTGTCACATTTGTTAATAAACTTTCAAATTATATTTTGGCCATATTTATTGATCATAATGTGTTCCTGTGGATTAAAAACTGTATAAGTCTCTAGATGCATAATTCATCTCTCCTTGTGAAACTAAAACAAAATTAATGGAGGCACACAAGACTGCAGATGCTGGAATCTGCACTCTCTTGTGTTGCGGCCTAAAACTTTGACCGCTCTTTTGCCTACGGATGTTGCTTGAACTGCTGAGTTCCTCCTGAGCTAGGTTTTTGCAAGCAGGATTAATGGTTTATGTTAACCTGTTTTCAAGCATTCAAGCAATGTTCTCGAGCATTCTCGCTCGCTGTGTGTGCTTGTGTCAGAACATTCTTCTGTCCATTAGTCTTAGCAAATCACAGTGTGCAAGCAAGTGAACATTCACTCAAATCAAAGTATCTTATTTTTCTTCATCAAACCAGTGATGCAGTTATGTGATGCCATATTAACATTCTTACTTTTTGAATGTACTGATTGTAAAATCTTTGCTATGTAAATGGTAATATAACTGGACTGCTAAAATGATTGTAGCTGGAGCATTACAGAATGTTAATAAAATGGATGAAGTGCAGCCTTTGATTGCTGGCTGCTTTCTTCCATGCCTATAATGTTTACAGTTTAAAATAAAAATCACAATATTAGTGTTCTAGTGGAGACTATACAAGGAACTGGTCCTAATATTAGCAGTATAGATAATCTCCTTAAAAATAAAGACTTCAAATTGATTTTTAAATACTAAGCTTGTGAATTTGTACTCCATTTTGATGTGAACTCCTTTCCGTGTGGGGAATAATTTCTTGACCATTTGTTAAGTATGCCTTAGTATAATCATCACAAAGTGTAAAATGCTGTGAGCCCTGAATAAATATGAACTAGTTTTATCCTATTTTATATATACTGAATTCATGATTTTTGTATTAAAGCTTAGTCACAAGGTGTGAACTTTTCCATTGAGTAACAGCCGAACAGAAAAATCACTATTGTTTTCTAATTGTGAAAAACATTTATAATTCCAGGTAGTACAGAAGCAGCTTCCCATTGTTTTTCAGATAAAACCTTCCTGTAAATCAGAGATCATGAGCTGTTTCCATTTCTTGTTTGCAGTGGATACCGTCCGGGCAAGACAACTTACTGGGAGCTTTCGACTCAGTCAGCTTGTTCCAACTCCTGTATATCAACATATGAAGATGCACAAGCGGATCCTAGGGCACCTCTCATCTGTTTACTGTATTACATTTGATCGGACGGGGAGGAGAATTTTTACTGTGAGTTTCTGTCTTTAAATGTTTGAAATTTTTAAGTAAGTTTTGCTCATTTACCTCATCCCAGTCGTCTAACTTATCCAGGGGATAATCCAGGGGATAAATATTAAGTTATTTTTATCTGTCAGTGAACCCAAGATTTCATTTAAATTACTGCTCAATAGTGATCCTTTCTTTCCCCCATCCCCATAGAATATCAGTGAATTAACAGAATTGTTTAGTTGATTATTAATAAGATTGTATTAAAGTTTAGTAAACTAAAGTTGAACTTTTTCGTTGAGTAACAGCTAGAAACAAAATGGTCACTGTCGTATTTCAATTGTGAAAAGCATTGATTGCAGGGTGGTGCACATGCAACTCTATACACTCTTCCAATAAGTATCTTCTATAGTTTACAGAGCATAAACTGTTCCCATTTCTTGTTTTCTGTGGATACAGGAGTTAATGTATTAGCCAGTGTAAACTAGTCAATTTTAAACATGCACAATAATTTTTTTTAAGTTATTGTTTGGGGAACAAGGAAAAGTACAAGGAGTACCCTTTGGCACAAGCATGTAGGCTTTGATATGTTACTCTGTGATACTCATTTAGTGAGTAAAATTAATGGATTATGGAATGCTGTACGTTTTCATATGTGAGCATTAGTGTCTTATAGATGTTACGTACCCCATAACTGGGTCACTTACCAGCAAAGAGAGGTCCGTTGAAGTCTGATGGTACTATTTTTAACAGTATTTATTGATAAAAATACACAAAAATAATATCAATGCAAACATACAGATAATATACATCGTCAATACTAAATCTAAAAGCGCGGGTATAATAATAATCAATAAGAAATAGCTCCATCGTTGTCTAGGGGATAATGTATTGTCCGATGGAAATATAAAAGTCACTGAAGTTCTTTCAAGTTGCAGCTTTTTGGTTGGAGAGAAAGATGGAGGTTTAACTTGCCCATTCCTTTTATGATGTCAATCCTTCGAGAGTCATTGGAGACTGGTTTCCCCTTTGTGGTTAGCTAAACCCGTGCTTCTATTGTAAAGGCCCACCGATTCCGAGGCAAATGGAAAAGGACGCATGTGGGCTTTCCACCGGCTTTCGCTATTACGCTGTTACAGGAGTTCTAGCAATTCTTCTGGTGTGTCTGAAGGGTCTGTTCCCCAGACCCTCTTTTATCCTGACTCACAGGGTCTCAGATGTCAATTAGGTTGGGATGATGCAATCCCTCCACCAACCCCCCCCCCCCCCCCCCCCCCCGGTTCATTGCCTGGGGGCTTCGATGCATCGTACAGGGTTCAATACACAATTCCATCTCCAAGAGACAATAGCAGTTATCAATGGTTCTGCCTTTCGGAGGCCAGGACACATTCCAGACTCTTTGTGGATTCTGCATGTCTTTCTCTCATTTCCTGGGTCTCCTGAACTGACTTAATAGTGATCTTGCGATTCTCAAAAAGGAGAGGGCCACGGACATAACATAGAGAAAAATAAGTTAAGCATCCATTTAAAAAATGTGAAAATATTTGAATAAACTCTTCGGGCTTTCAGCCGGGTACAGGTATCACTTATAACCGACGTTTCGATGACAAACTCCACCATCTTCATCAGGGATGACGCCTGGGCCTGTCTAGTTCGGTGGTATTTATAACCCTCCCGCCTTCCTGTAGGCCGTCCTACATGATTGGTTAGTTCTCATCCAATCAAGTTTCTGCTCTCTCACCTTGTTTACAATCGAATTCTAAAATAAATCTTGGACTTACTGGCAGATAAAAAAAATTACAATTTTTGTTATAAGTTTGAGTAACCAATCAGGAGGGAGGGATGGCCTATGGGGTGGTGGGGGGGGGGGATAAATACCACAACACTTAATAATGACACATAAACTGTTCTGCATGCTTAGTATAGCCATATCATAGTCACTAATCTTTGCTCAATGAACATATCTTTAAGGTTTTTTTCAATTCTTTATGGACTGTTAGACCCTCTATGTTCTTGCAACTTACTTTACATGAGGACATAAGAAATAGGAGGAGGAGTAAGCCATCTGGCCCATCGAACCTGCCTCGCCATTCAATAAGATCATGGCTGATCTGTCTGTAAACTCAGCTCCATCTACCTGCCTTTCTCCCATATCCCTTAATTCCCTTACCATGTAAAAACCTGCCTTAACTGTTCCTTAAATATATTTAGTGAAGAAGCCTCAAGTGCTTCCCTGAGCAGAGAATTCCACAGATTCACCACTCTCTGGGAAAAACAGTTTCTCCTCATCTCCATCTTAAATCTTCTCCCCTGAATCTTGAGACAATGTCCCCTAGTTCTAGTCTCACTTACCAATGGAAACAACTTTCCTACTTCTATCTTATCTACCCCTTTCAAAATTTTGTATATTTCTATAAGATCCCCTCTCATTCTTCTGAATTCCAGAGAGTATAGTCCCAGGCGACTCAATCTCTCCTCATAAATTAACCCCTTCATCTCTAGAATCAACCTGGTGAACCTCCTCTGCACTGCCTCCAAAGCCAGTATATCCTTCCTCAAGTACAGAGACCAGAACTGCACACAGTACTCCAAGTGTGGCCTCACCAGTACCCTGTATAGTTGCAGCATGACCTCCCTGCTCTTGAATTCAATCCCTCTAGCAATGAAGGCCAACATTCTGTTTGCCTTCTTAATAACCTGTTGCACTTGCAAGCCAACTTTTTGCGATTCATGCACAAGCACTCCCAAGTCCCTCTGCACAGCAGCATGCTGCAATCTTTCACCATTTAAATAATAATCCGCTCTTCCAAAGTCCATGATTTCACATTTACCAACGTTGTATTCCATCTGCCAGATGGAATCCACTCACTTGCCCACTCACTTAACCTATCTATATCCCTCTGCAGACTCTCCACATCTTCTGAACAATTTGCTTTTCCACTCAGTTTAGTGTCATCAGCAAATGTTGCTATGCTACACGCAGTCCCCTCTTCCAAATCATCAATGTAAATGGTAAACAGCTGCAGGTCCAGCACTGTCCCCGGTGGCACCCCACTCACCACCAACTGCCAACCGGAGGAACACCCATTTATAACAACTCTGCCATCTGTCGGTTAACCAGTCCACTATCCTTGCCAATACACTTCCCCCGACTTCATGCATCCGTACCTTATTTATAAGTTACTTTCATTGCTGCATCCCTACTCTTGACTTTTATGAAATCCACTACTCAAAAGTCAAAGTTGAGTTTTTTGTCATATAAACAGGTGCAGTGAAATATTTGTAGCAGCATTCACAAAAACAAGCAATTAAGCACTTCAGCAAAGCCTTTGACAAAGTTCCACATGGAAGGTTAGTTAAGAAGGTTCAGTTGTTAGGTATTAATGCTGGAGTAATAAAATGGATTCAACAGTGGCTAGATGGGAGATGCCAGAGAGTAGTGGTGGATAATTGTTTATCGGGATGGAGGCCGGTGACTAGCAGGGTGCCTCAGGGATCTGTTTTGGGCCCAATGTTGTTTGTAATATACATAAATGATCTGGATGATGGGGTGGTAAATTGGATTAGTAAGTGTGCCGATGATACTAAGGTAGGAGGTGTTGTGGATAACGAGGTGGATTTTCAAAGCTTGCAGGGAGATTTATGCCGGTTAGAAGAATGGGCTGAACGTTGGCAGATGGAGTTTAATGCTGAGAAGTGTGAGGTTCTACATTTTGGCAGGAATAATCCAAATAGAACATACAGAGTAAATGGTAGGGCATTGAGGAATGCAGAGGAACAGAGAGATCTAGGAATAACTGTGCATAGTTCCCTGAAAGTGGAGTCTCATGTAGATAGGGTGGTGAAGAGGGCTTTTGGAACGCTGGCCTTTATAAATCAAAGCATTGAGTACAGAAGTTGGGATGTAATGCTAAAGTTGTACAAGGCATTGGTAAGGCCAAATTTGGAATATTGTGTGCAGTTCTGGTCACCGAATTATAGGAAAGATATCAATAAATTAGAGAGAGTGCAGAGACGATTTACTAGGATGTTACCTGGGTTTCAGCAATTAAGTTACAGAGAAAGGTTGAACAAGTTAGGTCTCTATTCATTGGAGCGTAGAAGGTTGAGGGGGGATTTGATCGAGGTATTTAAAATTTTGAGAGGGATAGATAGAGTTGACGTGAACAGGCTGTTTCCATTGAGAGTAGGGGAGATTCAAACTAGAGGACATGATTTGAGAGTTAGGGGGCAGAAGTTTAAGGGAAACACGAGGGGGTATTTCTTTACTCAAAGAGTGATAGCTGTGTGGAATGAGCTTCCTGTAGAAGTAGTAGAGGCCAGTTCAGTTGTGTCATTTAAGGTAAAATTGGATAGGTATATGGACAGGAAAGGAGTGGAGGGTTATGGGCTGAGTGCGGGTAGGTGGGACTAGGTGAGATTAAGGGTTCGGCAAGGACTAGGAGGGCCAAGATGGCCTGTTTCCGTGCTGTGATTGTTGTATGGTTATATGGTTAAGCAAAAATTATACACATATTTCCAAATAACACAATTAAAAGAACAAAATAAAGTCCACATGAGTGAATCTGCAGATGCTGGGAATAAATAAAAAACACAAAATGCTGGCAGAACTCAGCAGGCCAGACAGCATCAATGGGAGGAGGTAGTGACGACATTTCGGGCCGAAACCCTTCATCAGGAGTGAAGTGAATCTTTCACTCCTGATGAAGGGTTTGAAACGTCATAATTACCTCCTCCCATAGATGCTCTCTGGCCTGCTGAGTTTCGCCAGCATTTTGTGTTTTTTAAAATAAAGTCCAGTTTAGCTTCTCATTTAGTCAAAATTTCCTTGTCTTCTGGAATTCCTTAGCTGACTCCAGAATATTGATTATGTTTTCAGCTAAATACCTTGTTTCTCTTCTTGCTTGTTGGCTTTTTACCTTGCAGTGTCCTGACAACTGCAATCTTTACTACAGAACTGAAGTCTTTATTTGGCAGTGGTAGTTGTGCTGCTTGTATTTTTTCACTATGAAGTATTTAATACAATATATAAAAAAGATTAGCTTTCAAGTGGAGAGACCGTTAGCATGTTTCCTTCAACAAAATAGTCTTACTTCAAGTTGTTCAGTTCAGTATAAAAAAAATACAGTGTTTGCTATGACTGTCCGTTACTGATGTTTCATGTGTGTATAAGTCAAAATATTTATGAAATTCCTTTGGGAAGTTGGAATCAAATTCTTTGGTTACTACTTTCAGATGTACTACTTTTGTAGCTCTAAAAAAAAATTGCCAAATGAAGTATTTATTTAAATTCCTTTTCCAAGAAAAATGTTTCTATTTATCTGCCTTTATTAAAGGAAATGTGAACAAATGAAAAAAATGTTAATTTTAAGTTCTGATGTGGTTCACATATATTGCTCAGGCTTTTGTGAAAGCAAATTATGTCTGTGTAAAATTGTCATTTTGTTTTAGAAGCAGATCATTGTTAAGCCATTTTAAACAAATAAAACTATATTCATTTAATAAGCAATCCATGTTTGAAAGGTAAAATTAGAGATTCTTTTCATTATTCTTTTATTTTAAAATGTCTACAGTGATTGGGAAGAGGATTTTAATTGCTCTTCCTACTGATGCCTATTGTAATATGGTACACCAGTTAACTATCTCAATATTTCCCTTTTGTCATTCCTGCCTTCCTATGTAACAGATTATCTGATCATTATTGCTGCTTGTGGGAATTTGTTGTGCCCAAATTGGCTGCTAAGTTTCCTGCCAATGTAATTGAAATGGTAACTGCATTTGAAATGAATTGACTATGAAGTGTTTAAGACATCCTGAACATGTGGAATTGGGTCATTTCTCAGATGCTTCAGTTTTCAATTGTTATAAAGCACATCTTTCTCTTTGCCCTATATACCTCCTGCCATTGACCTTTTCATTCACAAGATCATCAGCTGTCTGCAGTGAGTTCTTTGCACAAGCATTAATGATTTGGCCAGCAAAACACACATCAGTGAGATGAGTAATCGGTGAATAAAATCCTGTACTATCAATCAGAATTGTTACAAAGTACAACGAGCATTTTCAATGAAGACTACATATATCAATTCAAACAATCTTTTCATGTAGATTTCTAATCCATTTTTTATACCAATGAGCTTAGGACTACTGTTCCCCCTAAGGTTAGGATAGGGTTCAGATCTTATGTATTGTTCATTACCCAAATAATTTGAAAGTTGAAGTGCAGCAGCAAATCCATAGTGGAAGATGCCTGCAGCAGCTAGCCTATCCATCCCCTACCCCGCTTGTTTCCCAAATTCTTCTTTGTATCTACAGGCTATACTTCTGTCAGTTGTTCTTGAGCTGGGGAGGGCCTGCATTGAGTGAATGAGCATTTAAATTGAATCTTTGGACTGAGTAATGCAGTTGAAGGGAGGGTAGGCACACAGGTGTAATTGACTGATGTACTTACACACTGGAAGATCTGATTTTCTAAATGATGGCAAGTAAATTGATGTAGTACAGAAGCCTATTGCTTAGGACAGCAACTTGTCCAAAGGAGGTATTTTTTAATCAACTTAGATTAAGATAAACCCTTAAAAAAAAAACAAGCTGAAATGTATTGAAGTTGAAGCTTCTTATTTAACCATAAATGAATACAGCCAAACGTATCAGTGTTCTTCTACCAACCAATGTTGCACATTTAGCAGATATAGTTGTGAAAATAGAAAAACGTTGTCACAAAAAGAAAATGAATATAGCCCACCTCCCAGAGTAGTGTGGTGAATGTGGTCCTGGTTCAGTTTGTCTTCCACTGAGTGAACACTGGAAGGCAGCACTGATGAGAGGGGCCAGTCTTCAACATAGTAAGGATTTCAACATTTCCACAGAGGCTGCTCTCTTTCACACTGCCTCCTCTCCTAGAAATATTATTCCTAATATATATGTAATTTAGAAAGGTATTCCCAGTGTTCACAAAATAAGTTTCATCTAACTATGATTTATTTTGTCATTGGTTAATTTTCTGAACTGAAACTTTGTACGAAGGGTAACAATTTCATGTGGTTGACAAATTTTTTTGTCATTATCATGATGGGAGGATGCCTATGCTCTCTTGTTCATTGAAGTGTAACCCAAACAAATAATTCTACAATATTTGAATGATTGATGTGCAAAATGTTGCTCTGATACAATTGACTGCACCACATGGGTAAAGGATTATGCTGTACCGAATTACAGGTTTTCCAATTTATACAATTTCACTTAGTACAAACCTGGAAAAGATGTAATTTTTGTAAAATTAGTTGTAACTATGTGAGTACTCCACAATTGTCATCGTATATCAGATTCCTCTTTTAGTTCTGTCTGTCTTAGAAAGGATATTCAGTTTTGTGTCAGGTAGGCCTTGATAAACAATAAAAAAATGCTAGTTTTTGTATGTTTTATGGGTGGATAGATCCCAAATTGTACTGAATAATAAAAAACAGATACTAGTGAAGATTGGTTTCATTCATACTATTTCTCAACAATAAAATAAATAGCTACAGAAAAAAGCTCAGGATATTTTGATTATTTTTGTTCTTGCTAATGATATGTAATCTTGGTAGTTTTGGACATCAGTGATTGAAATGATTAAGCCCGGCTGGTGGCGTAGTGGCATTAGTGCTCGACTTCGGGCCGAGAGCTCCCAAGATTGAATCGGACTGGCTTCCATGCACGCTCTCTATCTGTGCCGGGTTAAGAGCTGGTGATCTCTTAAAAAAAACTCACCCGGCAGAAGGCTAAGGCAAGCCACTGAAACCTGCTGTACACTGCTGTAACTTGCCACGTACATGATGTCAGAGTGGCGTGGAGGGAAATCATCCGCCAACTGGAAATTCCAGATGGATCTACCGACGACGAAAATGATTATCAATTCTTCGCACATTAAATTTCCCTTTGTTATGAATTAATATTTTTTAAGTATTTCCACTAAAGATCCTAAGTAAATTATAATATGCTGACTTGATTATAAGAGATATTTTGTAGACCATCCAATAATTGGAAATATATTTTGAATACTTTGATGAAATTAGCAACCTCTTCAAACGTCTATATTTTCCAAGATTTATATCTTATTATTAGGCCTGTAAAACCTTCAAGGTGTTCTTGATAAAGTGCTTGGCAATTTGGTGATATACAGATGTGCTTTAAAAATGTGACACTTGCTGGACTTGAATTCTGCATTTGCTGACTAGGAGACAAATAGAGCTCTTAAGTGTTCAGATGGTCTGATGGATTAATGCATCAGGGCTGGCAGAGATTGAAGAAATAGAAGCTTGAGAGTTATTGTTAAGAGCCACAGGTGACCTGTTTACCTGAGCTCATTTTGTTCTGCCGCTCGAACTATTATCATTAGCCACAGTGCAAAGAAGTGCTCCTGTGTTTGAACAACCTCTGCAGCATATTGCTGTAGAATAAAATAGGATTTATTCTGTTCTGTGTTTTTCTGGGAGTTACTGTATTTTACTGGAGTATTTCAGACCATTGATCGGGCAAGTCCTCTGCTATGGATATTTGATAGCTGTGTACTTAATTGGCTAAGATATTGTTGAGGAAGAATTGGCTGTTGCACAGGTACATTAAAAAAAATTCCTTTATGTAAGATTGCTGCCTTAAGCTGTGGCCCCTCCCACCCACTGCCTTCTGGCCATTGACCCAAAAACATAACCCCCCCCCCCCCCCCAGTGTGATTCTAAGATTGAAGGTGGAAGTGGACATGAGCTTTGGAGCAGTTTCATGTAGTTCTATTAACCATCTGCAAGGTATAATGCCTTTATTAACGATAATTACAATCAACTACAAGCACTGATGAATTAGCTAGTAGGTAAGGAAAGCTTAAAGTTTTTCTTGTGGCTCAGCTGATTAGAGACAGTGCAATGCTGAGTCATACAGTCTAGGACCATCAAAGCCCAGATCTTTGCTGAGTTAGCTGATTTAACTATGAGCATTGGCACCACAGATGGTCTCAGCACTCACCAGTTAGGAAACTGGTCAAATTCTTGCTTTTGATGTGCTAACACCCTCTGCTGGAAATACACTTGCATGGGTATTAAACAAGAACAATATCTGCATAGCTGTGTCCTCATTGTGACTGAGTTGTCAGCCAACAATTTCACACATAATAAAATGGGACTCCGGAGGAGGTTGTAGAGGTGGTATCCATGAAACTAAGGAGAGAATGAAAGGAGGAGTATAATTGCTGAGAAAATGCACCGATTTCATGGTCATCTTCAAACAAAACATTAGAAAGGGATGACGTAGGCTAAACCAAACCAATTTGTTGCAAAATACTGCATTTATCTCTTGGTGTAGAAAATGAATAATAGGTTATTTTAAATATGTTATCATTTTCTCCTCAGTTAATATGCTGTGTTTTACTTTGATAAAGGAATAATGCTGTGCATTATGCATGTTTTTGACAAAATAGTTAAAAGTGATGTTGCATTAAAATGACAAGTATCAGATGAGTACTTTGAGAATAGAATTGATGAAAAGGCCTTGAATTTGCATTGGTTGTGCATATATACTAGTGAATGGAAGCTTGTTTTGCCAGTGGTGGTACATTAGCAGATGATCAGTAATGTATGGCTGTAAGATTAGAGGGATAGCTTAGCAAAACAGGACTATGCACAAACATGAACTCTAAGGTGTTGTTACTACTTTGTGTACAGATTGAATTTTATAATTCCAGTTTTATGTATTATGCTTAAAAATTAAAAGAAGACTTGAAAGGATGAACAGATTATCCCAAAGTCTGTTATGACAAAGAAAGTGCTTTCATAAATGTGAACACTTTTTACAATATAGGAAACACTGTAGTCATTTTGTGTTAGTACTGTTCCACTTTTTTGATGAGTTTATGGGGAGAGACATTGTCATAAGCCTTGTTAGAATCCAGGTAGATCCCTTCAAATATACTGCTCTCATTAATCCCCATCTTGTTGCCTCAAAAATAACTTCAAACAAGTTATGGGACTTTCCTTTAGCAAATCTATACTGACTACTTGATTAATCTCTTCCTTTCTGTATGAAGGTTTATACTGACCCTTCGAATCAATTCCCATAATTTTCCTATTATTGAAGTTAAACTAATTGGCCTACAGTTATTCTTTCCTCTCTTTTAAAGCCGTACAATATGGTTAAAGTTCTCCAGTCATCTGTGAAAAATCTTGTAGCTGTAGAACGTTGGATGGAACATAGCAAAGAATGACAATGGCAAGCCCAGATATTAGTTGCACATCCCCATTGATCTTCATAGCTGTTTTCATAAACATTGTTTGATGATGAATTCCAGGATTGTGTGTCAGGAATGAGAAAAAATCAGCAATATATTGTTCCTTGGAGGGTGGTCCTTGCTGGCTTCATTTCTCTTGTGGCCAAGTGTTGCATGGTGTTTACGGAAGCCTTGCTGCCGTAGGGCATCTTGTATGTGGATACAAACTGCTACCAGATGGATCAGATGTGGGATGAATCAATGTTCAAGAGTGTGTGGGGAGGGGGGTTGCAGGAGAGAAGAATACATAATGGCCTTCATCAGTCCAGTGGAAAATTCAGTTATATTTCTGACATGGGCCATATTGGGAGTGGAGCAGCTGTGGGATAACAAGAGATCAATTGTCCAGTTTTCTTCACGTTCTCTAACTTGTGCAAAGCCACAATATTTATGTGTCTGGTGCATTGAAATTCTCATCAGAGATGATTCTCATGATTTTGATGATGAGGTCTTGCAATGGCATTGAAATTAAATAGTAAGGAAAGGCAGTGAGAACTGTCATATTGTTGAGGAAAAAAAATGAGAGAGTGAGAAGCAGCTCAAGGCTGTTCCCCTTTCAGTCAGATGAGGATTGACCTGTGAAAGTTGCTCTACGATGTGCCAGAAAACTTTCAATATAATGTAAATGATAAATCTTGAATTTGTTTGAATCTATTGTGGAAGTTGAAAAAGAACACCATAGGTTAAATGTCTTTCATGCAATATTCTTGAAGCTTCCTTCTAATTTTTGGCCTGAACCTCTAGCTCTGGACTCCCCAACCATCAGAAGCAGCCTCTGTCTCCTCTATTAGCTGTCCTAAATGCTTCAAAGGCTCTCTCAAGCAGTGCAAGTGAATGTGTAATCTCATAATTTAGCTCTTGTAATCAAGGTATCATTCTTGTAAATCTAAACCTCATTCACTTTTTGGGTAGTATTGGATAGTGCTGAGAACTGGTGGTTAGTCAAATTACAAGCACAGTCTAAAATGTTGACAGATTTGTACTGCTTTATTAGCTGATTAATTAACAATGGATTTTGCCCTGAATAAAACATCAGTGAAGTTTTAAAGCCAATTGACACCCATCAATCTTAATCATTTTTCTTTGTGCTAGATGTGATTTTAATTTTATTAGTGTTCCATGGTACCATGTTCAGATGACCCCATGGTGGTGGGGTCAGTGTTTGTATCCAGGTTGTATTGAGTCAGTTGCCCAGTTACTCCGGGTGGAGCCCAAAATGATGTTACTGAGTAGTTATTATTGAACACTTTTTTCCAGTTATTGATAGTTGGAATTGGATTAATATGGAGATAACCAGACAAGTTGAATTGCCTTCTATGAGTACTGAACGTGAATACTTCCTTGCTTTATCAGGCAGATACACATCTTTATAACAGACTAGAGATTCAGTTTTGTCACAGGTAGATAGGGTCATAAAGAGAGCTTTTGGCACATTGGCCTTTATAAATCAAAGTATTGACTACAAGAGTTGGAATGTTATGGTGAGGTTGTATAAGGCATTGGTGAGGCTGAATTTGGAGTATTGTGTGCAGTTTTGGTCACCTAATTACAGGAAGGATATTAATAAGGTTGAAAGAGTGCAGAGAAGGTTTACAAGGATGTTGCCGGGACTTGAGAAACTGAGTTACAGAGAAAGGTTGAATAGGTTGGTACTTTATTCCCTGGAGCAGAGAAGATTGAGGAGAGATTTGATAGAGGTATATAAAATTACGATGGGTGTAGATAGAGTGAATGCAAGCAGGCTTTTCCCACTGAGGCTAGGTGAGAAAAAACCCCAGAGGACATGGGTTAAGGGTGAAAGGGGAAAAGTTTAAAGGGAACATTAGGGGGAGCTTCTTCACACAGAGAGTGGTGGGAGTGTGGAATGAGCTGCCGGATGAAGTGGTAAACACAGGCTCACTTTTAACATTTAAGAAACATTTGGACAGGCAAATGGATAAGAGGGGTATGGAGGGATATGGTCTAGGTGCAGGTCAGTGGGACTAGGCAGAAAAATGGTTTGGCACAGCCAAGAAGGGCCAAAAGGCCTGTTTCTGAGCTGTAATGTTCAATGGTTCTTTAGAGCACGTGCATTTTTGTTCCATATCCCTTGTGTTTGTATATTTCTGTGCGATACTTCGTTAGCATTCATTTAACTGATTTGAATATGGGTGCAATCTGTAGATTTGTTTCCAAATTAAATCTGGAGATTGTTCTTTACTGAAGGGAAATGTAATGTTTCATATTAGTTGCAGATTTGTATCATGGAAAAAATGTATTGTTTATATTAGATTAGTTATCCAGAGATATACACACAAAATCCAGAGGTCATGTTTTACCTTGAATATTTCAATTATGTTCATTTAAGTCTGGAATAATGAACTATTTTCAGACAGTGACAGAGAAGCTGTAAAACTGTTTCACTCCTATCTGTTAAGAAAGAATTCTGTCTCAGTGCAGAGAGAGATCTGCACTGCTTTACGAATGTTCGCTTTACGCAACTTCACTTTTACAAAAGACCTCCATTAGTAATCTTTCGCATTACAAAGAGGATTTTCGCTTTTACAAAAATTTTTCCCATATAAGTTAATGGTTCTTCGCTTTACGTCATTTTGGCTTGAGAAAGGTTTTGTAGGAACACTCTACCTTTATAAAGGGTGGGAGCACCTGTACCTGAACTTGGGTCCTGGAAAGTGAAGAAGCAAGGTACTTGGTTGCATCAGGTTGCCAGGAAGAATAGAATTTGTTATTCATTTGCAACTGAATCTAACTTGGGTGTGGTGAAGCCATACCCTCTCCATTTGACCCTGTATGACCCTGATGTTATTCTTTCAAGAGCTGTCCCATAGCTCTAATTTTCACAACACTGTAAGGAAAGAAATTCCTCCTTATCTCAATTTAAAGTTGTCATTTCTGAGATACCATCTCTAGAGTAACATCCTTGTGGCTTAGACTGTCAAACGTCAGGAATCTTTTTCATTAAACCCACTTATGAATTTAATTCTTAATCACGATTTTTTAAAAAAATGTCCATTACAGTGTGTTAACCTCATGGGAATTTACTTTTAATGCTGGAATTATCCTGAGGGTTTTTAGAGACTGCTGTCAGCCCTGTGGCTGGAGTAGCCAGCAGGCTGCTTGAAGGCTGACTTGTGAAGGAAATGTTTACAGGCATCTCAACAAATATTTGGGCATTTTATATGGTTATTACCCCTGTTTAAATTTTACATTTAAAAAATCAGAAACTGAAATGATTTTTTTCCCGATATTTATTTCTTTACAGATCTCAGTCATGTTCATTAAATTTGTATTTAGAATCATTGAATTGTTATGGTATTCGAAGAAGACATTGGATCCATTCGCGCCTATTCTTTATAGAGTATCTGAGTCAGTGCTGTTCGCTTATGTTGTTTTCTTTGACTTGCCTACACTTTAAATCTGTACCACTGGTTATTTATCTATCCAGTAATGGTATTTGCATTATAAACCCTAATAAGTTGTTGCCTTAATGATAAAGTTTCATGATGGAGTTGTTATCCTCTCCATCTTTTGTAGGTCTCTAATATTTGTGAACTGCTGTAATTTAAAAAAATATATATTCATCTGTTTGTGTGAGGACCCCACTTTCTCTGGTCTGTAATGTTTAGATTCAATTCTTTTGAGGAGTTAGATGTTACAGATGTTTGAATACTTTGCATAACATAGCTTCACTTGGCATTTCTTTTTCCCTATTCATTTAATTCCCTTGTTGTTTAGCTATAAGTATTCAGCTATAAATGTAACAACTAAATGAAGGAAAATCTCAGCAAGTTGTGTGGTATCCTTAGAAGAAAAAACAAGTTACTTTTTTGGATTGTGAGAGGAAGAGAGAGAAATTTGAATGGGGCATCATAACTATCTTTCTGTGTCTCGCATCTCTCTAAATTATATATTAAATATGATGTATTATACATTAATATATTGTACACCCAAAGAGAATTGTGGCTAGCCATAGAAATCTTGTGTTTATTTTATTATTTCAAAAATCATTAATGTTTGCAGTTTATAGTTTTAATTAAAGCTGTCTTTTTAATTAAATTGGCAGTTTTAGCAATCACTACAGGCTTTCTATTAGCCTACATGATTGCAGGTCGATCAACATTAAAGAAGGTTGCAGCCATTTGGAATCAAGCTATCTGCTTGATTAGCAGTCCACCTACACTTTCACATTCTTTCCCAACTCTGTGTTGTGACAGCAGTTTACACTATTTCCAGATACACAGTACACTTGCTACAACATCATTAGCATTGTCGTTAAGTGAAAATCCTGGATCTTCCTGCTCAACAGCACTAGTTGTAATTATTGGCAGCCATTTGTAGTCCCAGCAATGGTTGGTATTGAATGACAAGTAGTAGTGTTTTCCTTGATGATAGGATTATGAAATTACTAAGGACAATTGGGTTAGAAGAGCATTGGAATAATTGAATTTGAAGTGCTGGAAGAGTGGATGAGTGCAATAGCTGCAAAAAGTAGGGGCCTATTTGGTGATTCTGTGGAAATAGCAGCAGACACCATTTCAGTGGTAACTCAGCTCAAAGTTGAAGAGAAAAGAGAGTTTATACACAGGATGTTAACTGGGATGAAGGAAGGGGCGAGGTGGAAATGGATTAGGTGGTAATAATGTGGAGTCAATGGTAGCAGATCTCAATGACTGTAGTTTTAATAATATTATACTGAAGAAAACTGTGTCTTGTCCAAGTCAGACTGACTGTAAGAATACAGTAAAGTACCTGAGTCAGTGGTGGATGGTATTTTGTAGAACATGTGGAAGTTAACAGTGCCTTTTGATATCAGTAAAGCCAATGTTTAGATAAGAAGTGACCAAGGATAGCTCCTCAGGGATTCCAGGTTTATGAATGGAATTCTTGATGAGACAGTGACTAAATTTGTACCAGTGCATTATTGAGTTACAAATAGCCAGAGGCCGTTTGAGTGGTTCATCTTTTATGTTCTTTTAATTTATAATAAGAAAAGGGAAACCTATTTACATTTAAAAGTAAAGAAACAATAAGGTTGTCTTATAACTTTTTTGGATCAAGTGTTTGAGTTTTTTTAAGATCTCATTTTATTTTGACTGAAGGGAAGACTGAATAAGTCAGTCTTGACCTACCAGGGCATATTAGAATGTGTGATAGGGAAAATATTAATTATGAAAAATAGCATTTATTCTGAATTTGCGTAGATTACTTGTGTATTTGTTTGAAAAGAGATTACAAATTAAATCTTAGTATCTTTCCTTTCGGTTAGTCCTGACGAAGGGTTTTGGCCCGAAACGTCGACAGTTCTTCTCCTATAGATGCTGCCTGGCCTGCTGTGTTCCACCAGCATTTTGTGTGTGTTGTTGTTACAATATAAAGTATGTTTTTAAAATACTCGGGACGTTTCTGTAATGGTGGAAAGAGAAAATTCCTTTATTTTCTAGGTGAGTGATACTGGCACTAAATATGGTAGAGATTTTCCAATTCAGGCACCCAGTGACAATATCTTTCTGAAGTAGAAATAGAATCACGGCAAATATATCACACAGAAGGAGGCCATTCGTCCATTAAGTCAGTGCCAAACAAAAAAAAGGCACTTAGACCTAATTGTATCTTAGAACCAGTTCCATAGTTCTTCAGGCCACAGAACCTCATTATATATTCAAGAACATTTTAAACATGACAATTATATAATTGTCAAATGCAAATTAAAACAAGTGTTATTGAAAACTTTTTTCTTTTTTGAAGTTGGGAAATGGACTGCTTACTGGAAAGTGAAATTGAGTTGAATGAAGTCAATTTGTATATTGGCAGCAGGAAAAGGCCTTGGCAAACAAAACTAAAACCGATTAAAGACACATGGAGATAAGTTGCATTTTATTGGAATGAAGCAGTCAAAGGAAAAGTAAAGGATAGATATCCCATTTGTCAGCTTAATGATAGTAACTGAATGAAATGATATTGTGTGTGGTCTGGGGTTGAGTCTTGGTTTTAGATAGATGCAATTGAATGTTAAATATTTGTATCTATAAAATAGAACATAAAACAGGTCTGTGCAAAACATGGTACTCATATGTACTAATCCCATCTGCCTGCACATGGGAGTGTATCCCTCCGTTTTCTGCCTGTTCATGTGCCTGTATAAATGCCTTTTCTAACTGTTGTATCTGCTTTCACTTGTACCTCCGTTGGCAGTACAATCCACATGCATTTTACTCTCTGTTTTAAAAATACTGTCTCACAAATCTATTGTAAAGTTTACCTCACATCTTAAATCCATGCCTTCTAGCTTTGACAATTCTATCCTGAGGAAAGTCTGTGACTCTCTACCCTATCTTTGGGTCAGAATTAGGTTTAATATCACTGCCTATGTTATGAATTGTAGTAAAAACTATAAATTACAATAAGTATATAAAAATAAAGTAATGCAAAAAGAGGGGGAGAAAACTGAAGTAGCATTCATGCGTTCATGGGCCATTAAGAAATCTGGCAGAGGGGAAGAAGCTGCCTGAAGGCTCCTGTACCACCACCTTGATGACAGCAATGAGAAGAGGACATATCCTGGGTAATGGGGGTCCTTAATGATAGATGCTGTTTTTTTGAGGTTTGGTGTTTGAAGGTGTTCTTGATGTTGGGGAAGCTAGTGCCCATGATGGAGCCAGCTGAGTTTGTAACTTCCTGCAGCATTTCCCAATCCTGTGCAGTGGCCGCTCCATACCAGACAGCAATGTAATCAGATAGAATGCTTTTCACGGTGTATCTGTAGAAATCTGTCGGTGTCACACCAAGTGTCCTCAGACTCCTAGTGAAATACAGCCACTGTTGTGTCTTTTCAGGCAGTTGAGGCTCGTCAGCTGTAGTTGGCAGCTCATCTGATCTCAAACCTCCACTGCCATGCGGCTATACCCACTCATGGGGGAAGACTTCGGGAGTAAACCCCAAGGGGAAAAATCTGGAGCTGGAGTCCCTAAGGCAGTCCTACATCGAGTTCAATGTAGACTGGCAATTCTCGGCCTCTGACATTACTTTTGGGTTCATCAGATGTGTGGAGAGGGTGAGCTTGCTACATGAGCAACAGCTTGCTTTCCATATTGTACTGCCCAGGCTTGCGTATCTGGACAGCTAGGACACAATATCTGTGGTCAACTCTGACTGGTGGCTTTTTTTGTAAGGGTATCAATATGTTGGGCCCAGGGTAGATCCTCAGAGATGTTGACACACAGGAACTTGAAACTGCTCACCCTTTCCAATGCTGATCCCTTGATGAAGACTGTTGTGTGTTCCCTCGACTTTGCCTTCTGAAGTCTGCAGTCAATTCCTGGTCTTACTGAAGTTTAGTATAAGGTGGTTGTTGTGACACCACTCAACTAGCTGATCTATCTCACTCCTGTGCATCTCATCACCATCTAAAATTCTACCAAAATAGTTGTGTTGTCAGCAGATTTATAGTTGGCATTGAGCTGTGCCTAGCCACACAGTTGGTGTAGAGAGAGCAGAACAGTGGGCTAAGTGTGCATCCTTGAGGTGCAGCAGTATTGATGGTTTCTGATCTGCAGAGATTGTGGTATCCCAGTGGAGAAGTCAAGGATCCATTTGCAGATGGAGGTATGGAGGCCCATGTATTGGAGCTTGTTGATTAGAACTGAGAGTAGGTTTGTGTTGAATACTGAGCTGAAATCAACAAACACTCAATCAGTTATGCCTCTCATATACCTGTATCAAATTGCCCATCAGCCTCCCATGCTCAAAGGAAAGCAATCCAATTTTGTTTGGCTACTCATTATAGTTAATACTGTCTGATCCAGATAGCATCGTGGTGAAGGTACTAGAGACTGCAGATGCTGGAACCAGGAGCAACCAACAATCTGCTGGAGGAACTTGGCGGGTTGAGCAGTGTCTGTAAGAGGAAGGGAAGTGTCGACATTTTGGATTGAAATCCTGCTTTAGGAACATTTCAACCTGAAGTGTTGACAATTTATGACATGGATGATCTTCGACCTGCTAAATTTCTCTGGCAGATTGTTTGTTGTTCACGTGTTGGTGAACTGTGCTTGCACCTTCTTTAAAGCCTCAATGTCCTTTCTGAATTGCAGTGAACATAGCAGCACTCAGTGCTTAAAATGTGGCCTAATATTAATTTTATACAACTGCAATATGCCTTGTCAACTTTTATACTCTGTGCTCCAATTGGTGAAGAAAAGCTTTACCACCCTCGCTAATTGTCACTTCCAGCCACTTTCATGGACTTGCAGCCTAAGATCCCTCTGTATATCAATTCTTCTAAGAGACCTGCCATTTATTATATACTGTCCTCTTGTGTTAGGCATCCCAGAGTTCAACATCTCATATTTGTCCACTCACATTTCCAGCAGTCCTATATACTGGTGTCCCTTTTGACTATCTGCTCACCTTCCTGTCATCTGCAAGCTTGCTGATGCCTGTAATTTTGTTTAAATAACAAGGTCCTAGCATAGATCTCTGTGATATAGTATTGATCACAGACTTCAAGTCAGAATAACCTCTCTCCATTGTCCTCTGTCTTCTATGATCAAGTCAGCTTTGAATCCAACCTACCAAGTGCCTGCGGACCTATGTGCTTTAATCTTCTGGAGAAGCCCATCATGAATGATTTTCTCGAATGCTGTACTAAGGTCCGTGAAGCCAACATCCTCAATCCTACCCTCATCAGTCATCAAGGGATAATTTTAATCACCATATACATTTACATGTATTAGGTATTAGCTGTGTGCGTAGGTCAGGGCATGCCATGCAACAAAAGATAATAGCGTACAACAATTATAAGGATATAGAATTATATAAGAAATATATAATTCCAAGGATAAGTTAGCTCATTTTTATTGCCATATAAATCCTGTCTGTGACAGATGTAAGTCTGAGGTAGCTTCTTGCCCTCTTTTGGAAAAATATTGGAAAGATATCTTTGATAGTATTTCAGCAGTTTTGTGTATTGATTTACAACCTCATCCTATTACTGCAATTTTTGGATTACCAGTGATGGACTCTAGTCAATTATCCCCTTCAGCTTGCTGTTTGATTGCATTTGTTACGTTAGTAGACAGAAAATCCATTTTATTTAATGGGAAGATTCTGATCCCCCTACTACATTTCAATGGTTTTCCGAAACTATAACATGCTTAAACTTGGAAAAAATTAGGAGTAACACTATTGACCCTACGGTTAAATTAGAAGAAGCTTGGAGACCATTTATTCAACATTTTCATATGATGTAATTTGACCTTTTCCAAATCCTTCTCAATAACTTTTTGTTTGTGTATAGAGGAGCGCTGTTAATGATAAATAATGATTTTAACCATGGCAGCCCAGCTTTTGTTTTTTTTTTCTTTTTTTGTGTTAGTTTAGGGGTTTTTTTTCTTGTAAAATCTTTTTTCTTTGAATCTTTTTCGTGTTTAGTTACTAATGTTTAGTAATGCCTGCACTGTTTTGTACACTTTATGCAGTCCTGGGTAGATCTGTAGTCTAGTGTAGTTTTTTTTCTGTGTTTTTTTCGTAGTTCAGTGTAGTTGTACTGTGTCATGTAGCACCATGGTCCTGAAAAATGTTGTCTTGTTTTTACTGTGTACTGTACCAGCAGTTATGGTCGAAATGACAATAAAAAGTGACGACTTGAGTTTGGGAAGCTTAGATTACACATGTTACTCGGAGTCCGTCTATGTATACGTTAACAGTTATTAATGTAATTCCGATCTCTTTGTATCAGTATCATTGTTATGTTTATCTATTTGAAGCTTAATAAAAAAGATTGATAAAGAATTATTTAAAAAATAAATTTAAAGGTTAAAGTATGGATATGGATTAAAATGTGCCTAAATACATAAATACCAACATGTATTTGAAAAGTAAACAGCATTTATAGAAAATGGTTTAAAGTGTTCATAGTGCAGTGCACTGACTAGAGTGGAGTAGCTATCTGGAATGGTTGATCAGATTAATGCCTGGGGGAAGATTCTTTTAAGATGGCATGATTTTTTAAAATTGCTCTACAGTGCTTTTGAGAAAGGAGCTTTTGGAAAAGGCAGTTTGCTGGGTGGGTAGTATCCACAATGATATATTTTATGCCTATTTCTTTTTCCTGGACACGTACAAGTCCTGTGGTGATGGTGTATTGCTCAGCTGATAGTTTGATGTAGTTTTTGTATATTGTGACAAGATGTTGCACCAAATCAGACAGTAGTGGCTGATATGTGGACACTCCCTATAATAGAAGTGTAGAATTGCACCAGTATATTCTGGGAAAGATAGAATTTTATCTGCTACCACAAGAAGTACAGTATGTATCCTCTGCTGAGCCATTTTGTTATTGAAGGATAAATAACTTTCACACCTGAGGTCCTGCGAAATGGTGATGCCCATGAACCTGAGGTCCTGCGAAATGGTGATGCCCATGAACCTGAATATTGAAATGGGGCTCTGCATGGAGTTGTTGTTGATAAGTGGGCGCAGAGGAGATACATTTCTCCTGAAGTCGATATGCACCATTGCTGAGTGAGCGGTATGTGGAGATGTAGTTTGCTTAGCTTCACATACTCCATCCTGTCAGAGACGGAGCTTGTGATCTTCATCACTTCAAAAAAAAATGTAGTTTGTAAGCCATGAGCTCCCCTCCACAAACTATCTTTCCATAATTGAAAGCTGCTTAATTTAAGTTGTGCATTGATTTCAATGGGAAATATAGGGGTGGGGGGGGGGTATCTATTTTTACTTATACTGATAGTTCAGGTTGTTTAATGATTTCATTATTTTCCAAGTAGAAAACTATTTTGATTTAATAGAAATAGACTGTACCAACATTTTGATGCTTTACGTAGGTCCATAAATAATAATAAAAGTAGGTGTGCTGAGGATTAAGGTTATGTGGCATGAATAGTTTAGAAAAATACCTTTTTCAGTGTGGTAGAATGAGATTAGTTTTGTCACCTTCTCTTGGAGTGCAGTAATCATTGAATCAATTATTCTAGACTTGCTTCTGTCAGGGTAGTTATTGCTCACTGTGCTATTTTCACAAGTCTGTTCATGAAGGCAGACTATCTTTTATCACATTCTATTGCATGTGATATTGAGCTATTTCTATTCAAATAAAAAAAATCTCATTTCATGGGTGTTAATCAGCGACTAATCTGCAAGTTGAAGGGCATGAAAACTGGACTAAATGAGAGCAAAAGTTGCTACTAGCTGACTGGGCTGATCTCTGTATAAATACACTAAAAGACTGGAACCAGGTTCTGGCTGGACCGGTTTTGTACGACACCATGCTGAAATGCCTGAACCAGATTTTCCCAGTTGCTTTAACCAGCCTGCAATGATGGAGTTATGAATGGGAAGCCAATGCCTGAAAGTGTGGTAGAAACAAATTTAATACCAGCTTTCAAAAGATTAGGCATGGCCTTGTAAGAGGAAAACAAAATCCGTGGCTGCAATGAAATCTCAGGGAGTTAGTCTGATTGTTTAGCAATTTCAAACAGCTGTCACAGGGCAGACCTCCTATGATGCTGGGAAGTATCTCACAAAGGAATATGGTACTTTTCAAAACATTGTTTTATAACTTCATTAACATTCATAGATTCTGTTGTTATCATGAATGAGATATGATGTTACATTGTGACATCTACAATATCTACACATCTGTAGCACAGTGTGGAAATCGCAAAGTTTCTGTTATTCATTCCACAGGTTGAGACACTGCTGCATTTAAAATCTTGAGAAGTGGAGTCGACCACTGAGGATGTAATAAATATAAATACAGGTCTCTTTGTATACTGTCAGTTTATAATTCTATGATTCTGAGACCAATTATGAAATACTTTTATTACAGGAATGTTATGAACAAAATTGCTGCATATCCACTTCTATTTTTCTAGATGTTTAAATATTTTTTCAAATCAAATGATGAATCAATCCCAGCTTTTGAAGCAACTTGCACAGTCCAACCTATTGCATTATGCAGCTGTTTTTAATGATGGCATGAAATACAAATATATGGCATCTCAGTAAGCAGAAGCTAGGTGGATAATTCTGTAAAATAAACAAATGTTACTGAAAATGGATGGCACCAATTTAAAATGACCTTCTTTGAAACAATGTACAGGGATCTGATGATTGTCTGGTGAAGATCTGGACAACAGATGATGGCAGGCTTCTGGCAACCTTGCGAGGACATTCTGCTGAAATCTCAGACATGGCAGTTAACTATGAAAATACCATGATTGCTGCGGGCAGCTGTGATAAAATCATCCGAGTTTGGTGCCTCCGGACATGTGCACCTTTAGCTGTTCTGCAGGGCCACACTGCATCTATCACATCCTTACAGGTAAAGATATTCATTAACAGTATAATTATTTATATAATAAACTAATTGCAGGTAATACATCACATGGGCACAGGGAAATAGAGCTACTGTTTCAAATTGATGGTGTTTGATGAGAGCTTTGTTTCAAAGATCAAAGTAAATTTATTATCAAATTACACGTATGTCACTATATACAACCCTGAGATAATTTTCTTGTGGGCATACTCAATAACTCCAAGAAACATAATAGAATCAATGAATGGCTCCAATTCTGACTCCAACGATACTGTCTAACTGGATAAGCATTTGCAGAATTTTTTTTAGCTTAGATTCTAAGCACATGTAACATTCTGTTTTTTTAAATCATTGATTATTTTTGCAATTATCTTATTATTTTGGAGATAAATTTTCATTACTGTAATAGATAAATAATGATAGGAAGATGAATGGAATCCACACTGAGAAAGCCTGAGAGGTAAAAATGGAATGAGGGTAGGAATGGGATATTTGGGGAAAACTTGAGAGAGAAGGAGGAAGGCAAGTGTCGGACGCAGGAATGCAAGATTGGGTGACGAGGGAGCATGATGAATATAACGTTCTGGAGTAAAAGCCAGTGAGCAGAAGGGAAGGGATTAAAAATAAAGGTGATCCTGAATGATGGAGAGGAAAATCCTTAAGGGTGTTAGAAGGAGCTGGGGGAAACCAGAAAGCAACACGGTAACAGTAGGAATGGGGTCCAAGAGGTAATAGGGCAGAGCAACAGTGAGAATGGGATTAGGTAAGCAAAATAGCAGAGGTATCAGAAACAAAAATGGAAAGCTCGAGCTGCAAGGAGCCAGTTTAATTAAGCATGCCATTGAAGAACCCTGCCCTGAATAACCACAATTAATGACCCTTCCTATCAGTCTTCCAAGGGATTTTTATAAAGTGGAAATGGCGATGACCTAAAATGTTGACCGGTTTCTCCTTTTACAGATCCTTCTTGACTGATTGAGCTGTTCCAGCATTTCTGCTTTTGTGTAAAGAAAACTGCTTTTATATATTTTTTTTCTATTCATGATCAACCAACCATAAGATTAGGCAGGAAAGTGGATTTGTGGTGAATAATTGAATAAAAACGAAAGTACTGCAAATACTTATTTGGTGAGGTTGCATCTATGGGGATGGAAACTTAAGTTCATGACCCTTCATCAGAAAGTTTGTTCATCATCCCACACTTGGTTTAGCATTTTAGTGGTCTCTTATGTGAAAGTGAATCTGAGGAGATGGATAATGATAAAAATATCAGGAATAAGGCATACACCTATATAATGTTGTTTACAGCTATGCCATTAAAAAATGTTCATGTATCAAATGCACGTTGATGTAAAAACTGTAGATGCTGGAAATCCAAAATAAAAAAAAAGAAGAAAATGTTGGAAATGTTCCAGCCGTTGGGATTTAGCATTGTCAAAATAATGCATTATTTTCCATTGTCTTAATTGATTCTGGACATCATGTATTTTTAATAAGAATATATTTTAGTTACAATTATTTTCTAAAAGATGCACTTTTTCAATACATACTGTATTGGCTTTTACCTCTCACTGTTTAGGTGTTATGAGTTCTAAATTGCTTTTAATTTTCTGTCTGATCTGTGGGTTGCATTTGTAGTGCACTTTTGCAGAGAATTGCAAGGCAGCTGTTGTTTTCAGACCTGAAGAATGCAGAAGAATGAGACTGTGAGATAAATCATTGCACAGCACTGTTTTGCTGTAAGCAGTCAAGAATTAAATTTAACCAATGAAGCTTATATTTGTTTGCACAATGGCCCACTATTTAGCTACTGGAAGGACCACCCACGTGCTACATTAAGGGATCACTAATGGTATAGAGGTGTGTTGCCAAAAGAATGGTTGGTTGATGTAACTTTAAAGGAAAATCATTAATGATTTTGCAGAAGGAAGTGGCAATGTGGCTTGATTTAAAGCTGATTTATAATTTAGTTGAATTTATATATATATAGGTAAATTATGTTCTCATGTTCATAATGTACTGTGCATCTACCCGGAAAAGCTAATTTTTATAACATACACATTGGATATGTATGCTTATGGTTTTAAAATTGAACTTGTAACTTCAGCAGAAGCTGACTTTATTTTTACTCACTTTTTGGGATCAGAGTACTGGCAGGACTAGCATTTATTGTCCAGACCTAATTGCCTTTAAGATGGTGGTGATGTTCCAGTTTCATAAACTGCTGCGTTCCTGGTGTTGATGATGTCAGAGAGAGAGTTCTCAGATTTAAACCCAGGATTGACGAAGAACCTGTGATAGGCTTCCACATTAGAATGATGTGCAAGAGGGAAATCTTCTGCTCAAACAACACACACAAAATGCTGGTGGAACACTGCAGGCCAGACAGCATCTACAAGGAAAAGCACTGTCGACATTTCCGGCTGAGATGTTGACAGTGCATCTCCTTACAGATGCTGCCCGGCCTGCTGTGTTCCACCAGCATTTTATGTGTGTTGTTTGAATTTCCAGCAACTGCAGATTTCCTCGTGTTAAATCTTCTGCTCGGTGGTTTTCCTCTGCACTGCAGTCTTGTTCCTTCATGGTGGTAGAAGTTGAGGGCGTGGGAGTTGCTGTTGAAGTATTTTTGGTAAGTTATTGCCGTATGTTTTATAGATGGTGCATACCACATTCACCCTGCTGGGATGCTGTGATGTTAAAAGAAATGGTGAAGGAGTTACCAAACAGACACTCTGCTTTTGTTTTGAAGGGTATCCAGCCTCTGAACTCTCACAGCCTGAGTGTTTACATGATCGGCCAAATTAAGTTTCTGTGTAATGGTAACCTGCAGGATATTGATGATGATGATGCCGTCGATTACCAGGGATAAATGGCTGGACTCTCTTGTTGGGGGCGATCAGTAGTTTTCACTTCTGTGGTACAAGTTACCTACCAGTTTTCACCCCATGCCTGAATGTTATCTAAATGCATTTCCTGCTGTATGTAGGCATGGGCTGTTATGGTGGAGGAGCAGATGGCTTTGGAAGAAGAGAGGCTTCTGGCTGAATTTTTGATTTCAGATAGCACCATCCCAACAAGCATGGCTAATTGATTGATTAGCAGGAAGAAAGCACTAAAGTGGCAGTGATAAGATCATGCATAGCAGATTTGTTGTCCACTGTCATTCTCCGTTGGCTGAGGTGAGATGACAGATTGCTTGAAGTTTCACAATCCTTTATCCAGAATAATGATGGCAGTAGTCTTGGCTTACATGGTTCAACTTGGATCTTGCTTGAGAGCAGTCTAAGCTTGTATTGTAAATGTTTCCACTGCAGCATTTGGAAGTTGGATGGCTTTTACATTTCCAGTGGTGGAAATTGAGTCAAATTGATCATTAGAAGGTTCATACTTGTTGTGTTTGCAAGTGTTGAAGTGGACTTGGCTCTGGATTGTTAGGAAATCTGGCTGCTTGTGCCTGCTTGTGTTCAGCCATAGATTCCAGCATGGTGTTGCAAGCTCTGGATGAGTTCTTTTGCAAAAGCCTATATCCTCTTAAAGAGGTGCAAGTTAGGTTTGATAACCATCAGCTTTTATGGGTACTGAGTACTCTTGAAATCTGGCACTGTGATGCCCTAAACTAATCAGCAGTGTGATCATTACTGGCTATCACTTGAAGCACAGAAGGAGGAGGCGACATTGCCTTTAAGTGCCTGGCAGCAAAAAATGGGATGCTGCAGGAACTCAGCAGGCCAGGCGGAGGAAGGATGCTATCCGAATGTTCGGCTGCCCATTTCCTTCCACAGTTGGAGCTTGACCTTCTGAGTTTCTGTGGCGTTTTGTTAGTGCTTCAGCATCAGTTAGTTTCTTTTGTACCTATTTCAGTGCACTGTGCCTGGTTGAGAAGTTTTGGCTTACAAAACATTGTGATCCTAGCCCATGGCTTCCAAAACCATTCAAAGGTTCAAAGATGCACTTATTATCAAAGTATGTATGCAGTATACAGATGTGAGATTCATCTTCTCCATACAAATACGAAATAAAGAAAATCAAAGAAAACATCAACCCTCTAAACACAAAAAAATTGTGCAGATGGCAACAAGAACACCAAACCCCAAGCACCCATGCAAACAATGACAAGCAAATCACGTGAAAGGCACAAGAAAATAAAAACCCCAACACACAAGAAAACAAACAAATCGTGCCAGAAAGAACGAACAAAAAAAAAACAAAATTAAAAAAAAACTGGAAAAGTCCTAGAGAACCACAGTCCAATCTTTAAATCACAGACCCAGTGCTTTAGTAACATCCCCTGACTGCATCGTGGGAGAGAGAGGCCACTAGACATGGGGCCCTTCCTGCAGGAGCAGCGAGCAAGAGGCTGTCACACACTGACACCTTCCCACAACAACAGCAGCGAGCGAGAGCATTGAGGCGCCTCTCGCACTTGCCTCAATGTCTCAGTCTTCCGCAAAGCTTTAATTGGCGATATCAGCGAAAAATGGAGTCGATCATGGATTCTCGCCTTGTTTCTAAACCTTGAGGCCTTGTGAGCCTTGCCTTCTGGAATCTTCTCGGAGACAGCAAAGTGCCAGATAGCTCAACCAGTCTTCAAACTGTAGATCACAGGCTCTAACAGTAGCAGAAACACATTTAAAATGAAAAGGAGATGAAGAGGAAATGATGGAGCCAGTTTTGTTGTCTATCTGGAAGGTGTTGCCTGAGATGATGATGTTCACAGTTGCCATCTTGACTGGAAGTCAGGATGGATTTCAGTTTGGCTCTTAAGCTCTCTGCTGATGTTTTCAGCTAGAATTTTTTTATATTCGAAATATATGCCTTTGCTTGTGTTATAACTGTTTGAAATTGTTACAAACCATTTTTTTGTCAAATTTAGATACGGCTACTTGAAGTTAGTGGAAAATTAAATATGTTAATGTATAATTGATTTCTTTCAGTAATTTAACAACAGTATTAATATGAAACTATTTTCCTCCTGTAAAAAGGAAAATCTTAGCATGAGCCTCATGGGCTTCCTAGATTTCCAATAATAAACATACTTATTTAATCAATTTGATCACATTGTTTGGGGGTTACAACAGTTTTTTTTTGAGAGGTAGAAGTTTCTGATTTTATGGTGCCATAACCTGCCAATGCCCTTTCTCCTGTCAGTATAAACTGTTCTGCTGGACTTAGTTGTCAGAGGTTATTTGAGATGCATGCTATTGGGAGCATTTAATAGGCAGTGGAAGCTCATCCCCACTACCCCACCCCCACAGCTATGACAACCTAAAGAAACTTCATATGCTCAGAGAATTCCAAGTTACATAAGATCAAAAGGAACAAGAACTTTTAATATACTAGGAGAAACTTCAGTTCACTTTTATATGTGGCAACAGCACAAGGAGAGACTATTTGACCCTTTGTAGGCCATGCTACTCTCTATAGCACAACAGCGGTCACCATTTTCTCTTACAGGTCTCTTAAAGAACATAATTGAATCAGCCTTGTTGCTGAATGTGTCCAGAGCAAACCGTCCATGAATTAAAAAATCAAATTGTATTCCTCATGTAATCTAGTGTTTTTGATCTAATCGTCACCCTTTTCTGTATCTCCACAATTTACTGTTTTTCTTTGGTAGCCACTACAAGATCTTCTTCCTGCTGTCAGCTAAGCAAGTTATTTGATTTTCATTTTGGCCATTCCCTTTGCCTACATGATTGTATGTCCATTTTGCTCCCAGTAAACCCCACTGTCTTCCTTATCAGGCTTATAGAAACCTTTTGAGTTTCCAGATTTGTTATTTGAGTATGTACTTGTATTACCCTTGTTCTTTTTCACATAGGAGTTGTCTAATTAATCTGCTTCTTTCTTGTACAATTGATGTGATTTATATAAAACTGCCCTTGTTCATTTGTTCTTGTCCTTGAAACTATGCTATTTTAAAGGACATGCATTTTTCAGTTACATTTTTGTTTTTGGTCTTTGAATCCAGTTTAACCAGAGCAACTTCCATTCCAGCCTGTATTAGTCCAAGGTCCAGACTTGAAACATCAATATTTCCTCCTTCCGCCCCCCCCCTCCCACCACAGATGCTGCTCAACCTGCAGACTTCCTCTAGTAGTTTGTACTTTTGCTCAGCCCATTAACACTGTCAGTAATTAATTTTACCTTAGGATGCTTCCTTTCCATCTGAAGAACAGCTGCTTTATGCTGTCAGCATCCTTATAGCCCTTCGGGAATTAATTTTACTCATTTTGAAGCTATGCAAAGATAACTCTTATTTGCTAAAACATGGTCTGATTCGTTGAAAGGAAGTGAAACAGAGAATGTTGCAAACGCTCAGTTGATCCTGAAGCACTGGTGGAAAGAGAGACAGAGGTACTGTTTCAGGTGGAATACCTTTCAACAGAATTAGGAAAGATAAAATCACCAAAAAGAAGCATGTGTAAATAGTTAGCAGTTTACAGAAAAATAACACCTAGATGAAGTGGTTTACTGCAAGGACAGATGAAGAAGTGAAATAGCACATACTAATCCTTTAGAGTGCTGAACGCCTTATGGAACTTGCACATTTGTTAATTGCTAAAATCTTTGAATGGCCTGTTTCTGTTTTGTATAAAACAGGATGGCACACTAGTGTAGTGGATAGCACAACACTTTACAGCACCAGTGATCAGGGTTCAATTCCCGCCACTGTGTGTGAGGAATTTGTACATTCTCCCCGTATGAATATACTTTTTCCCACATCCTGTAGATGTGATAGGATTGTGGGCATTCTACGTTGGTGCTGGAAGCATGGTGACACTTGTGGGTTTTGTCCAGCATAATCCTCTGACTGTTGGTCATTGATGCAAACATCATGTGTTTCAATGTGCATGTAACATCTAATCAAGTCTACTGCAAATGTGGTATAATACTCATTAATATAAAAAACAGAAGCTACTGGAAATGCTCAGCTGGTCAGGTAGCATTCTGCAGAAAGATAATTGAAGTTGTTTCCAGTCAGCAACTCCTTATCCCTATAGATCTCTGATTGATTACTTAACCTTCCACCTAAGCCCTTGATCCACTCTTCTGCTTGGTGGGTTTGTCATTCTTATAAGATGGATCATGACTATAATATTTCCTTAATTATTTTATCTCCCCAATGCTGTCGCCATAATTTTGCCTTTGTCCATTAAGTTCATGTGTTCAAGTTCTCCTTGGAAAAAAAACTGAACCGGTGGAAAAAAAAATCAGTAGATCAAGCTGAGTCTGCAGAGGTAAACAGATGGTGAATGTTTTTGTTTGAGATCCTGCATCAGGGATGAATTCATCCAGTGCTTTCTTTTGCGCTTGATTCCAACACCAGCACTCTTCTGACTTAAATCCTGTGTGTGTTTGCAATCAGGTGGCTCCTATTAAACTTTTTCTGACTGATCTGCCATTCACCTCTCCTGTAAACCTACCTGTCTCAAAACTCTGCTGCCCTATGCAGTTCTGCAGTAAGTTGGCCCATCACTCCACTTCTCACTGGTTTATCATGATCCTTGCTCTCCCAGGCAATCAAATTTAAAAGTTATCTTTTTGTTTGTGCTTCTCATTTCATTGTCTGTGCAAAATGTAATTTCTCAGTGGTTGGCCACCTCTGCTTTATATTAGTATTTTTCTATCAACCTAGATTCCAGTTTCCCCAGAGCTGATCCATTCTCAACTCACGAACACTCAGTAATAATTTATTTTACATTAGAATGTTTCTCATAAATCTAAATAAAAGGCTGCTTTATGCTATACCTATCTAGTTAGCTCTTTGGATTTTAATTTTAAATCGTCAAAAGGCAGTAAAAATGAAAATGCTGGAAACATTTTGGTGACTGGATCTTTGGCATTGATTGTGGACATTGATATCAGTACTTTAGTTTTTTAAAAGAACCTTGGCTTTAAGTTACTTAACCCAGTGCCGTAACTGCATTTGAAAGTACTTTCTGGTTGAGAACTTCAGTGTTTATTCATTTCTGAGACTCTCTGCGTGTATGCATTCATTCCCATTGTCCCTTTGGAGAGGTTTCTTTATCCTGCTTCACAAATTACCTTAATTCCTGATTCTGTTTTAAATTTGTGATAGTCAGTACAATACATTGTTAGCGAAGACTCCAATATCTGGATCCTTAAAGGAACAAGTGTGAGAAAACCAGATATCTTTATAGCCTCTTGACATAGTTATCAATAGGTATAAGCATGTTTTCTATCTTGACAATGAAATGTGTTATTGTATCTTTCTCAATGTTAACATTTTTAATTTTGATGTTTTCCAGTTTTCGCCAATGTGCACTGGCTCTTTGAGGTTTCTATCTTCCACAGGGGCAGATGGCACAATTTGTTTCTGGCAGTGGGATGCTGGCATGTACAAATTTAGGTTAGTATGTACTCTTCATTTTATTTGATAAAGTATTGTTTAGACTTGTTGGTATTAAGTAATTTAATATTTGTTTAAAAAATACGACCTGAATAAAAATGTCAATGACTTTGTCCTCTGTTGCACTTACCAAATGCCTTGGCTGCCTTCCTGCTGCGGCAATTTCATAAAGCTGAGCAACCTGTCGGTGGCAACTATGTCTCGGGTAGTGGACCCTGAGCACTGTGCCATCAGCCCTCTGATATCCCTTTAGCAACTTTGAAGGGACAAATGTGTACCACTTAGGTCACATCATTCATGTTTTGCGCAGCAGTGGAGTGGCTTCTAGCCTCCAACTCTACTGACTTCTGCGTTGCAATTCAAAGATGCTGAAATTAGGCATGGTGTGACCATTATGTGGCAGCTACTCATTGCATTTATGGAAAATTTGGTTCTGAGCAGTACTGTTCACTTCAATATGTTCAATAAAACATTCAGCTTACTCACTTTGAAAGCTTTGTTTTTTTGCTTTAAAATGAACAACCATTTTTTTGAATTAAGCAATTTTAATACATATCACAGCAGACCACTGAATTTAAAAAAAACTGATCTGAATTAAAACTATTATGTATATCTATATAATGTAATTACACAATCAATATATTACACTTATTATATAAAACTGAAATACATATGGATATGTATATGACATGATTACTTCCACATTGACGCTGGGGAGGAAGGAAAAGTGGTTATGTTAATGCTGAGTCCCAATTATGTTGAGATGCATTCAAATCTGAAAATATCAGAAAGGCAATTTAAATTCAGTCATGTAAAGAAATCTAAAAGAAATTAAATAATATTAGCATTATGACCAAATGGTTATGAAACCATCTATTTCACAAATCTCCTTTATGAAATGAACAGTGCCTTCCTTATCAGGTGTGGCCAGTATTTGATTCCATATTCACAGAAATGTAAGCATCTTGTAACTGTTTATTAAATTTACTCAGTCCATTGCTAATGACTTAAAGCAAAATGCACTTTAAACCACAGAAATTTCAAGAAAGCAGTCATCCTGAGTGATAAACAGTGGTCATTAAAATGCTAACACTGCATTTGTTAAAATGTTAACACTGTGATTGATTAAAATAAACCCCCATATGAAACTGGAAGATAGGGTTGGAAATAGAGAAGGTAGATGGGGTATATAATCCCGTATAGTTGAAGTTAGTTGATGCATATTGAGAATAAATTTTAAAGCATGCTAGTAAAAGATTTTTTTGCCGATTAAGTATTTTGAAGAATAGTATGTCTCTATTCCATTAAGAAGCAGTAAAATATAATTGGTTTTCCACTCTGAGATTAGTAATTTGCAAATATTTGTTTTATGTCTTTTCGAAGGCTAAACATTTCTATAATAGAGTAGCTCAGCATTTTTTAATATGTAAATTTGTACAGAAGCTTGCTTCTTACTGGAAAAAAATACTGTATATTTGTATCAGATCAATGGTGACAATAAATACGCTCAAACTGAGGGGGACGTGTTTAGAATGAAATAGAATAAGAAATTCACCCCTCTTAAAATTATTCAAATCCAAAATCTCATTGGAATAAGGTTCTAATTCTGGATGAATGCAATTAATGGCATAATTTAGGGTTTATGATTGTTCTAAGGTGATAATTATATTGAGTATTTTTAAGTTAAAATATTTTATATCTTTAAAAGCTGTGCTGAGCATGGAGGTTTATTTTCCTATATTTTTTGTTCTCATGAATCAAGAGCCATGGATATTATTTGTTTTTAACCAATTCTGTGTATACTCCATTCTCATATAATGACCTAATTAACATTTCACAGATGAAAAGTGAAGGGTAAGGAGACTAGAGCATGTGTATATTAAAATTTAAAGTGTCCATGCCACCCCTTGATAAAATGAGGCTTGATAGTTTCCTTGTCAGAGTTAACTCATGACTGCATATTTTGCTTTGGTCATGTGCCTTTCAGGTTTTGAATGGATATTTTTGTTCCAGTTTTCTCATTTTCAACTGAATTATTGTGCATTTCTGTACATTTATTTGAAATAACGCTTCCTGAAGTACCACTATAAAAGGTTTAAATCACTGAATAATGTGATTTTAAATGTTTATGCCTTGTCAGTCAACTTTGAAATGAAACCTGCTAACTCCATTTTCTGCCAGAGAAGTAACAGTTACTTAGTATTTAGCATTCAGTATTTATACAAACACTTGCAGAAGACATTTTTTATTACAGAATTCTTGTAGTTAAAATTGACATTAATAACCAGAGGTATGTGGTAAATCTGTTGAGAAATGTTACTTATAATAGAGGTTTGATAACTGTTATAATTCTAGGTCTAATATTGTCATGTGCTGAATGCTGGAAGTAAATGCATTTACCCTCTGCATTTATTTTTTTTTAACTACATTTAATTTTATCAAACATTAATCCCTAATTTTCTTTCTTGTGGTGTCCATTAATGAATTTCTTAAACGCTGAAATGATTATGATTCTTCAATTTGAGAAATTCATTTCCAATTGAAACTATTCAATTCTATTGTTTTTCTGAAATTTATTAGGCTCTTTGTTTTTTTGGCTTGAATTGTTTTTGGACAGATGTTTCATTGAGTGATTGTCGCTTTTGTTAAACTTCGGTGACCAAATAAGTTGTTTCTGGGTATCTAATCGCCTTTGTCAAACTTGACAAATAGCCAAACTGAGCATTGACCAAAAAACAGTCTTTTTAGATATTAACTATCACTGGAAAATTTCCCTTTGAGCTTCTGCTCCAACGATTTGGGCCGATTGGGTATCCTATCTAATGTGACAGATGAAGTTCTGAAAGGTATGCATGTTAGAAGTTTAGCATGGCTGTTACAAGTCCCACTGTATTAATCAACTTGACGTCATTTTAAATTAATTTTAATTTATTACTTTCCAGAAGTAGAGCAGTAAACCAGAACTTGAAAGTTTTTTTTTGCTGATCACCTGACTTGATTTAAAAACATACTGATTTATTTTTATTAAAAGTTTTGGGCGATTTCTGTTCATGTTTATAACCTTTGCTGGGAAAACAATCGTTAAGGTGTCAAAATTTTACTACATTGAAGTTAGTTTGAATGAAGATTGTGGATTCTAAATGCCCAGTTATTTTAAGCTGACTTATTCAGAGAGGCACTGAATGCACTGTCTACTTCATTAGATATTACTATTTTATTGTCCTGATATAAAACAAAATAATTCAATATTGCAGAGAAATTGAGGCATGGATTTAACAGTGTCAAGTGTCTTTCTTTCTAATGGTTTTTGCAGTTGTTACAGGGGGACTCAAATGAACTGGCACCTTTTCTTCTGTTGTTTGGCTGCACAAATCAGTTTGCAGCTTTTTTGTTGAAGTAGAACTTAAATAGATACTTTTTGAGATTTGTGCATGGTAGACACAGGGATAAAAAAAATTCTTAACTCCAATTCAGAAAGTTCTGGGTTGAATTCCTCCACTTGAGATTTGAGCACAAAATTTCACCAAAGCCGTACTTTACAGAACATCTTTTCATGTAGTTGAAATACTAAACTCTCCAATGAGTCGATCTGTATCAGGTAGATATAAAAGAACTAATGGTACTGTACTGAAAGCAGATGTTAATTCATGACCAATAGGTGTATCTCTCAACCAAACTTTATAATTACAGTCATTATAGCATGGCTGTTTATAGGACCTTATTAGACACAAAGTGCAGCAGTAATAACAAAAGTCCAGATGTTTCCAGTACACTACTGTGCAAAGTTTTGTGGTTGTGAAAGGTTTTTCATATTTTCAAGCCCAGCAACTACTTGTGTGTGAACAAGTAGTCATCACCAAGAACATCATGGGTCAGTACATGGAACTGTGATCTTGTGGATATCAGAGACTTGGCTGAAAGAGGAACAGGAATGGGTGCTTAATATCCCAGGGTTTCAATCTTTTAGTAGAGATAGAGAGGGAAGCAAAAGAGGTGGGGGAGTTGCACTACTAATCAGAGACAGTATCACATCTGCAGTCTTCCACGGAGTCTATGTAGGTATAACCCAAAAATAGGAAGAGTGCAGTCACTCTGATGGGATTGTACTGCTGACACCCCTCCAACCCCATCCACAGCCAGTGGGACACAGAGGAACTGCTATGCAGGCAGATCAAGGAAAGGTGTAAAAACAATAGGATTGTTGTCATGGGGGTTTTACCTTCTCTAATATAAACTGGACCTTCTGAGTGCAAGAGATGGGGCTGAATTTGTCAGGTGTATCCAGGAGGGTTTCTTAAATCAGTATGTAGATCTTCCAACAAGAGCTAGACCTGGTGTTTGGTAAAGAGCCTGGCCAGGTAACCAACTTTTCAGTGGTTGAACATTTAGGTAAACAGTGACCGCAACTCCTCAAGGATAGCTATTGATGAAGGGAAGTATGGACCTTGTGGGAGAGAATTAAACTTGGGACCGTGCAAATTATAAGAGCTTTCGGCAGGAACTAAGGAGAGTGAATTGGGGACAGCAGTTTGTGGGCAAGTCCACATACGGCATGTGGGGAGTGTTTACGGAAATAATACACAGAGTACAGGACAGGTATGTTTCAGTCAGAAGGAAGGACAAGCATGGCAAGGCAACAGAACCTTGGATGTCGAGAGATGTGATGAATTTGGTTAAGAAGAAAAAAAATTCTGTAATGTGGAGGAAGCAAGAATCAAACATGGCGCTTTACAATTATAAAAAATTTAAGAAAAAGACAGACAGCCATACTTTATTGATCCCGAGGGAAATTGGGTTTCATTACAGTCGCACCACCAAGAATAGTGTAGAAATATAGCCATATAAAACCATAAATAATTAAATAATAATAAGTAAGTTATTCCAAGTGGAAATTAGTCCAGGACCAGCCTATTGGCTCAGGGTGTCTAACACGCAGAGGGAGGAGTTGTAAAGTTTGTTGGCCACAGGCAGGAATGACTTCCTATGATGCTCAGTGTTACATCTCGGTGGAATGAGTCTCTGGCTGAACGTACTCTTGTGCCTAACCAGTACGTTATGGAGTGGATGGGAGACATTGTCCAAGATGGCATACAACTTGGACTGCATCCTCTTTTCAGACACCACCGTCAGAGAGTCCAGTTCCACCCCCACAACATCACTGGCCTTACGAATGAGTTTGTTGATTCTGTTGGTGTTTGCTATCCTCAGCCTGCTGCCCCAGCACACAACAGCAAACACGATAGCACTGGCCACCACAGACTCGTAGAACATCCTCAGCATCATCTGACAGATGTTAAAGGACCTCAGTCTCCTCAGGAAGTAGAGACGGCTCTGACCCTTCTTGTAGACAACGTCAGTGTTCTTTGACCAGTCCAGTTTATTGTCAATTCGTATCCCCAGGTATTTGTAATCCTCCACCATGTCCACACCGACCCCTTGGATGGAAACAGGGGTCACCAGTGCCTTCGATCTCCTCAGGTCCACCACCAGCTCCTTAGTCTTTTTCACATTAAGCTGCAGATGATTCTGCTCAAACCATATGACAGAGTTTCCCACCGTAGCCCTGTACTCCATCTCATCTCCCTTGCTGATGCATCCAACTATGGCAAAGTCATCAGAAAACTTCTGAAGATGGCAAGACTCTGTGCAGTAGTTGAAGTCCGAGGTGTAGATGGTGAAGAGAAAGGGAGACAGGACAGTCCCCTGTGGAGCCCCAGTGCTACTGACCACTCTGTCTGACACACAGTGTTGCAAGCACACGTACTGTGGCCTGCTAGTCAGGTAATCAATAATCCATGACACCAGGGAAGCATCCACCTGCATCACTGTCAGCTTCTCTCCCAGCAGAGCAGGGCAGATGGTGTTGAACGCACTGGAGAAGTCAAAAATCATGACCCTCACAGTGCTCGCCGGCTTGTCCAGGTGGGCTTAGACACGGTTCAGCAGGTAGACGATGGCATCCTCCACTCCTAGTCGGGGCTGATAGGCAAACTGGAGGGGGTCTAAGTGTGGCCTAACTTAGATTTCAGCTGCTCTAGAACAAGTCTCTTCAGGGTCTTCATGATGTGGGAGGTCAATGCCACTGGTCTGTAGTCATTGGAGCCACTGGGGTGCAGCGTCTTCGGTACAGGAATGAGGCAGGACGTCTTCCACAGCACAGGAACCCTCTGGAGACTCAGGCTCAGATTGATGACCTGGTGAAGTACTCCACATAGCTGGGGGAGCACAGACTTTGAGCACCCTGGGACTGACACCATCTGGGCCTGCAGCCTTGCTTGGGTGGAGACGTTTCAGCTGTCTTCTCACCTGTTCAGCTGTCTTCTCACCTGTTCAGCTGTGAAGCCCACTGTGGTGGTTTCAGGTGGGGGAGGGGTGTATTTGTGAGAGCAGGGTGGGGGGGGGGGCTGTGAGGAGGGGTAGGAGGGGAGAGTGGAGTATATGTTGGTTGGGGGCCGACAACAGATGAATCGTGGGGGATGGGCAGGGGCCACAGTGTCAAATCTGTTGAAGAACAGGTTAGGTTCGTTGGCCCTGTCCACACTGCCTTCAGCTCCTCTTGCTGGTTTGCCAGAACCCAGTGATGGTCCTCATCCCACTCCAGACCTCTCTCATGTTGTTCTGCTGGAGTTTCCACTCAAGCTTCCTCCTATACTTGTCTTTAGCCTCCCTGATCTTGGCTTTCAGGTCCCTCTGTATTGTCCTCAGCTCCCTATTTCCATCTCTAAATGCCCTCTTTTTAGTGTTCAGGATGTCCTTAATGTCCTTTGTTACCCATGGCTTGTTATTTGAATAACAAAGGAACATTGCAGTCCACACAGAAGTTGATGTAACCAGTGATGCACTCTGTGAGCCCATCAATGTCCTCTCCATGTGGCTCACAGAGGGCCTGCCAGTCTGTCACCTCAAAACAACCCTGGAGTGCCTCATAAGCCTCCTCCGACCATTTCCTCACTGTCCTCGAGGTTGCAGGTTTACTCTTCACCAGAGGCACCTAGCAGGGTTTGAGATGTACCAGGTTGTGATCTGACCTTCCCAGTGGGGGGAGGGGAGAGGAGCTGTATGCATCCTAAATGCTAGCATGCATCAAGTCCAGGGTCCTCTCCCCTCTGGTTGTACAGCTCACATACTGCGTGAAGTTGCGCTGTGTTCTGGCCATGGTAACATAGTTGAAGTCACCCGAGATGGTAATGAGGGCACTCGGGTGCTGGGTTTGTAGTCTGGCCGTGACAGTGTGAATGATGTTACAGGCCGATGTCAGGTTGGCAGAGGGAGGGATGTACACAACAACCACGATTGCATGTGAACTCAAGGGAATTCGGGAAGTCAGGAGGGGCCATGAAAAATCCTTGGAAAATAAGATTAAAGAAATTCACAAGGCATTCTATACGTGTATCAAGAGCAAGAGGAAAACTAGGGAGAGGGTTGGACCACTGGAGGATAAACAGGAAAGAAATTTGCTTGGATGTGGAGGGTATGGGTTAGGTCCTTAATGAGTGCATTACATTAGTATTTACTGAGGAGAGTGAGGTGATAGACAGGGTGATCATTTCTGAGCATATTGTTATGTTAGGCATTTTGAGATAAAGGAAGAGGAAGTGTTGGATATTCTAAAGAGCATTAAGGTGGATAAATCCCCAGGGCCATATGAAATATACCCCAGGCTATTGAGAGTGGTAAGAGATGAGATTTCAGTGACCTTGACTGACATCTTAGTGTACTTTAGCCAGAGGCAAGGTTCTAGAGTACTGGCGAGCAGCTAAATTTGTTCCTTATGCAAGAAGGAAAGGGAATAATCCTGGAAACTATACCGGAGAGAATTCTTAGGGTTAAGATTTATGAGCATTTGGAAAACCTATTGCCTAATTTGCGAGCTAGCATGGCTTTGTGTGGGGCAAGTCATATCTTATGAGCTTGATTGAATATTTCGATGAGGTGATGAAGGTAGAGCTGCAGATGTTGTCTATATGGATTTTAGTAAGGTGTTTGATGGACGTCCCTCACGAGAAGCTCATCTAGAAGATTAAGATGCATGGGATCCATGGTGAATTGACTGGTTAGATTCAGAACTGCTTTGTCCGTAGAAGTTAGTGGTTGAAAGGACTTATTCTAGCTGGTGATTGGTGGTGTTCCACAGGCTCTGTACTTGGTCCTCTGCTGTTAAGGATGTATATAAATGATCTGGTTAAAAATGTAGATGGGTGGGTTAGTATGTTTGCAGATATTACATAGATTGGTGGTGGTGTGGATAGCGTAGAAGAGTGGCAAAGAATACAATGGGATATGAATTAGTTGCAGGTACGTGTGGAGAAATGGCACATAGAGCTTAACCCGGCCAAATGTTGCATCTTGGTAAATCAGATGCTAATAGACAGTACACTATTAAGGGCTGTTGATGAACAGAGGGTCCAGGTTCATAGCTACCAGAAAGTGGTTACACAGAGTATAGTGTGGTTAAGAAGGCATATGGTGATAGTTGCCTATATTAGTTGAAGCATGAGTTCAAAAGTCAGGAAGCCATATTACAGCTATATAAAATTCCAGTCAGGCTGCATCTGGAGTATTACATGCAGTCCTGTTCACCCCCTCGTAGCTTGAAGGATGTTGAGTCTTTGAAGAGGGTGTACAAGAGTTTACCAGGATTTTGCCTGGATTAGAGGGCATGTGTTACATTGAGAGGTAGGACAGACTGGGGTTGTTTTCTCTGGAATGGCAGAGGTTAAGGACAGGTTTATAAGATTATCAGTGGCATCGATGGAGTAGACAGACAATATATATTTTAAGTGTTGAGACGTTCAATACCAGGTGACATGCATTTAAGCTGAGAGGTTTTAATTTCAAAGGAGATATGAGGGACATGGAATGTGCTGCCTGGGATGGTGGCGGAGGCAGAATAATCAGAGACTTTTAAGAGATGTTTAGATAGGCACTTGAATGTGTGGAAAATGGAAGGATATGGTTTGGCTCAACATTGTGGGCTGAAGGCCTGTTCCAGTGCTGTATAGTTCTATGTTCCATGTTAAGCCATTTAATTTTATTAATATAATGAATTCCCTCCCCCCTTTCTTTAGAATATCTGTGAAATATTAGTGTATTTGAACACACTGTCACTTAGTTATCAGCCAAAGCATCTTTTCAGGGCTGGGAAATAGCTGCTGGACTTTGCTTCAAATGCACAATGATGCATTAAGTATGTCATTAGAAACAGTGAAGTTATGTACAGAGCTGGGTAGTTCTTAAAAGATTAGGTTCTGCTTGAAGTGTAATTCTCAGGCTCAAGAATTTTGATCTTTTGACCTTTTAAAATGAAGTTAAAATTGAAGATGTTAAAATATATTTGCATTCAGTGCCCTGATGTATTTAGAGATATTTTTTCCCGGTAATTTTGGTGATACTTGTGGATTTTAGTTTTATCCAAAGTTCTAGTTGAAATTTTAACTTATTGGTAACTTTTTATGATGCATTATTAAAGTATTGAATTTGGTGCACTAGGATCTTTGTGGAATGAGTTAATCAGATATCGTATTGGCAGGGGTGTTAATATATAAGCAGTGATTACCCGTGGAATTGAGCCGAGCAGGCAGGTTGTGACCTTGGGCACTTTGTAGTACTGATATGATAAAAGCAACCCATAGAGGATGTTTTGGTTGATAACTGTGTGATACTTTGATTGTCAGATAGTGTGTACAATCTGTTAATATTTTGGAGATCAGCACCTCAGCTAGTGCCCTCACTTAACTTCAGATGACTGGAGATGGAATCAGCAGCAGGAATGGCAGGCCAGCCTACCATCCCTCTAGTGCAATTTGAATGGATTTGTTGATAGTTGATTTCTTCAGCGTGATTGGTATGGTATTACATATATTGGTATCATGGTATTTGTTTCACGTGCATCAATTTACAGGGAACGACGTGACAAAGGCTGATGGGCATCTTTGTGACTTTGCACAACTTTGTTCAACGTCATTGTTTGTGATTAACGGAGAAATGAGCAGTTACTGAGGCTTGGAGTGTGGGTGGTAAAATATAGCATTTGTATGCATTCCCTGATTTTGAACACCTGTGTGAGGTTAGTGAACTTTTGTAACGCCACATTGAAGTTAATCGAGGTGTGCTTCTGCCCTGGAACTCTGCAGCTGTCTGCTCCCACCACTTGCTCTTTTTTTTGGCTTGCACCTCATTCTTTTGTGGTACCACAAGACATCAATTTTCTGCCTCAGTAACACTTACAGTTTCTGAAAGCTATGAAATGTCAGCTGTCTCTATTGCATCAGTTTTCCTGGGGTCACATTTGACCATAAGATATGGGAGCAGAATCAGGCCATTTGGCCCATCAAGTCTGCTCCAGCATTTCATCATGACTGATCCAATTTTCCTCTCGGCCCCAAATTCCTGTCCTCTCCCCGTATCCCTTCATGTCCTGACCAATAAAGAATCTATCAACCTCTTGACTTGGCCTCCACAGCTACCTGTGACAAAGAATTCCAAAAATTCACCACCCTCTGGCTGAAAAAGATTTGCTCCCTTTTTCAAGGCACAAATTGCCCCAGCCACAGCTTACATCAGTTTTGTACCCACTCCATCTCCTTCCCCCCCCACCCCATGTTACCATTGTTAGTGGTTAGCTGTATGTTACTTGTTTGGTTTAAGTTGACCTGGTCATTCACAATTTTTTGTTCCCTTCTGATAGGACTAGTCAGTTGTTCAGTCCAGGCTGGAATCATTGAAATGAATAGGAGGCACTGTGTTGGTGCTGTACCTGTGCTTGGATAATTTTCCCATTGCAATGCTTGCTATCATTTTCTCAGGTTCCTATTTTTATTTGCGGTAATGGTTAGCATGCTTCTTTATGGTCTATTGTGCTTCCATGGTTACTTAATTAAAGAGAGTTGCATTTGTCTTGCCAGTAATGTGGTGTTTATCTTTGAATTGTTTCTTCGAGTTCACATTCGTCCACATTTATGAAGCAGTTACACAGTTTTTTAAAAGCTAAACATCCTTTTGATTTAAGATCTGTTTCAAGGAAGCCATTTTGACATTACTTTCATGGTGTCCTATTTCTGCAGCATAATAATTATTGTAATGCGTGAGCTCTTTAAAGTCAATGTCAAATTTACATAAAATTAAAAATCTCCTGAGTCAGTCCATACTAATTATTGCTGCCTGTGTCAGCTTCTAGTTTTAATAATATTAACCTCCAGAAGGAGAGCAAGTGCACACCAACGTAAAAGTGAAATATTTCCATTTTTAACAGCTGTTTAAGACGAGAGTAATTACAATCATATCTTAATGTTGTTCTATTTTTACTACAGTCATCGACCAATTAAATTTACTGAGCGCCCAAGGCCAGGGGTCCAAATGATCTGTTCTTCTTTCAGTGCTGGTAAGTGACATTTATCATTATTAATATTTAAGATTTGGTGGTAGTAATTATTTAAATTTCAACATGAAGGAAGACTTCAAATTAATATGCCTGCATAATTCAGAAAGTGCATATTTAAAAAGAAAAGGTGTTCAGATTATGAAGAATACTGGCTCTGTGAACAGTTGATTCTGTAAATAGCATTTCCTCAAGTAGTCTAATTTTACCTTTGTTAATGAAGCTAATTACATGAGTTTTGGAATTTTGTAGGAGTCTGTAGTTTGTCCCTTACACCCTCATGTTGTCAACACCTGAACCAAAAGAAAATATCCACATACTAATCCTTATTCTGGCCTTCATGATATTTCTGTATAATATTGATGTTTTCAATAAGTATGTTTTTTGCTTGCAGTCAACATGGTTTTTGCAAAACTTGCGAATGGTTTCTGCAAAACAGCTCAGAGAATAGTGTATGATAACTATCTTGGTTTAAGAACAAAGATGAACTCAGCAGTCAGAATCTCACTTGTTGATTGTAAATCCGAACTATGTTAATTTGTAGAAAGCATATATACCAAGAATCTATTTAAAATGTGTTGGTTATTGGATACTTGCTTCAATACCTGTGTGTGCAGATGTGAGAATGGAAGTGAAATATGGGTGAGAAAAGTAATACTAAGAGAGGAATTTTATATCTGGAAACATAAGCAGACAGGGTGACAATTCAAGTTCAGTTTATTGTCATTCAGCTGTACACATCTATATTGTCAAATGAAATAATGTCCTTCTGGATCAAAGTACACAACACAGTACACATAACGCATCAAAAGTTCAGAAGGTTCAAAGGTTCATTTATTATCAAAGTATTCAACTCTGAAAAACTTCTTCTCCAGTAGCATGACAATCAACCCCCAAATCCCTCCTTCCCGCCCAAAAATAAAACAAACTAAAATGGAATAGGCACATCGACCACCAAATCCTCCTCCCCCCAAGACGAGGCAAAAATCACAGAATATAAGGAACTATAAGACTGAATAGTTTACACCAGAAATCAAAAGACAGTCCCCTCTTTTTCTGTAGCAGAGCAATCCCACCAACGATCAAAAGGCAGGCAGCTGGCACTCAATGTCTCTCCCTCGTCGCTTTACTTGACAAACATAGCACCTGAAATAATATAACCACAAATAAATTAAATAGCAAGGAGCATATGACACGAGAAAAAAGATAAACAGTGGAACGCTACCTGCACATCGTACGTGATGAGACCCGGGTAGCAGGGACTTCAGTAGTGTTACTGCCTGAGAGAAGAAGCTGTTTCCCACCCTAACAGTTCTTGTCCTATCGCGATGATACCGCCTACCTGATGGTAGGGTGTCAAAGAGGTTGTTGGATGGATGGGAAGAATCATTAATGGTGCTAGTAAGGGTTCTGTGTTTGGAAATCTCCTGTTAAATATCTCCTAATGGGTGCAAGTAAGGCCCTGATCATCCTCTCAGTAGTTTTGAAATTGTTTATAGGGACTTGTGGTCAGGTGCCTTGCAATTCCCATAGTAAATGGTGATGCAGCTGGCCAGGGCGCTGTTGATGGTGCTCCTGTAAAAACAGGTTGAAATGTGAGGGGACGGGGAAACTTCACTTGCCTCAGTCTCCTCAGGAAATGGAGATGCTTCTGTACTTTCTTGACCAAAAAGTTGGTGTTGAGGGATGAGGTGAGATTGTCCGTTGTGTACTCTCCATGAAACTTGGTGCTGCTAACTCTGCATGGAGGAATTATGAGGAGTGGTCAACTTGTACCTTCCTAAAGTCCACAGTCATCTCTTTGGTCTTGTCCAAATTGAGACTCAAGTTGTTGTTGCTTCACCATTTTACCAGCCACTCTGCTTCCTCTCTGTACTCGGTTTCATTGTTGTAAATGAAGTCAACCACTGTTCTGTCTCAGGCAAACATGATGACTCTGGTTGAAATGGATCTAGCAGCGTAGTCATTTATCTGCAACATGATGGATCGCAAAAGTTGGATAGAAAAATGCACATTCATGCGTGTATTATTTCTTATTTGCAAGTGTCGTACTAGATGATTTTGGTAGTATTTTGGATGTAGCTTCCGCAGGATGAATAACAGGGATAATATTTACAACTTCAGGTATGATTTCTGACTTTAAATGCACAATATACACTCAAATCACAATCACACACAAAATTCTGCAGGAACTCAGCAGACCAGGCATCATCAATGGATAAAAGTATAGTCGATGTTTCGGGCTGTACCCCTTCAGCAGGAATCAGTGGTCATTTTATTAGGTACACCTGTACACCTGCTCGTTAATGCATTTATCTAATCAACAAATCATCTGGCAGCAGCCCAATGCATAAAAGCAAACAGACATAGTCAAGAGCTTCAGTTGTTGTTGAGACCAAACATCAGAATGGGGAAGAAATGTGATCTAACTGACTTTGATACTGGTATGATGTTAGTGTTCGATGGGGTGGTTTGAGCATCTGAGAAATGGCTGGTCATCCAGGATTTTCACATTCAACTGTGTCTAGAGTTAACAGAGAATGGTTTGAAAAAAAAACCAAAAGGCATCCAGTGAGTGGCAGTGCTGTGCGTGAAACTGGCTTGTTAATGAGAGAGGTCAGAGGAGAATGGCCAGACTAGTTCAAGCTGACAGTGACTCAGATATCAACATGTTACACAGTGGCATGTAGAAGAGTATCTCTGAATGCACAGCATGTCAAACCTTGAAGTGGACAGTGCTACAACGGTAGAAGTCCACCCTGGGTTCCATTTCTGTACCTAATATAACAGACGCTGAGTAAAAATTGTGGCTCTATTTGTTATATATTTGATGGAGATATACATATCACTAGCTGGGCCCAAATGTTTGATACTTCCATGTTTCCCAGGGATGGTTTGATGTTGCCATGCTCAGAGTTCTATAATATGGATGGGTGATTAAAGGCATCCACAGTCCAGGCCTCTGTTGTATAGTTGAAGGCCATAAACATGTATAGGTGGTCCTGAAGTTGAAGTCTGATGGCTGGAGGGCAGTTGGACTTGGGGCTCTTTGCGTTTGTATGGGTGGGTGGGAGGGAGGGAGGAAGGAAAGTGCTTACTTTGCTGTTGTTGCTTTGTTATTTGTTGTGCCCTGTGTGGTTCTGCTGAGCATTTCCGGCATGCTAAGTTAGTTCCGGAATGTGTGGGGACTCCCAGCACATGCTAGGTTGTGTTGGCTGTTGGCCACAAACAATGCATTTCATTGTTTGTCATGATGTACATGTGATAAATAAATCGGAATCTCACCATCTGAAATGTCATTCAGTAAATTTTCATTTTGCACTTGGAATTGGGCTGTGATACTTCGCTCACATTTGGACCATATTAGTAGATGCCATTTCTTGATCGATGAGGCGGGCATTTATAATAATTTAGTACTTTAATTTTCAACATTACAGATAATCAGCTTCATATTCCAGATGTAATTAATTGCTTGAATTAAAATTCAGAGACTGAATCAGGAGGTCATAGCCTCACTTTTGTGTTATCATAGCCTCACTTTCATTGATGACACACAAAACTACAAGAAATTTGGATGTACAGCTTCTCATTGTATTGTCTTGACTTTACACATTTTTGCTGTGCTGTTTGTGAACGTTGGATTCCATGGTCATTCATACGTCACAGAAAAGCAGATTCTAAGGCTTGAAATTAAATCAATGATAGATTGGCAGTGAACAGGAGGATAATCTGTCAGAGTTCTGAAACACCCATTCAGATCGTTGTTTTGTAAGCTAAACACTGAAACAGGGATATTAGCATTTGTTCCAAGCAGTGTGGTATTTGGAATTTATCAACATTTTCATATTGGAAACATACACTTTACATGCACTAACTCATTTTCTCCTATGCCTTCACTCATGAAATGAAATTGCCAATTACTTCGAAAAAAAATTCTAAAATCTATTATCTCATTCCATTTTATTACACATTGGACTGAGAAAGAGAGCCTCTTGTTATTTTACTGTTTCAGTAGTATCAGATTACTTCATTCCTGTATGTATTTCAGCTGTGCTGATAGCCCAGTTATTCATTCGTAGTTCATACATTATGCAATTATATGTAGTGTGAACTGTTCATATAGTCTGTTCATATACTGTTTCTCATTTGTAGCTGTGTACTTAGCCCTCGAGGCTTCAATGAGATTATCTGTTCTTAAACTGACTGTTTATGTGACTTCTCCCAGGATTGAACTAGTAGATCCTTTGTCTTAACCTGGTCTCATGGGTCTCTTTACATTTGGCGAAGTGTCCTGTCGTACCCATGGCTATATTTTTATGCAGTTCCTTACTGTGTCAGATTTTAAGACTGGAATTTCTTGCATGAACTTTTAATTGCGTTTTACATCTGTGGTCACTTATTAAGTACATCTGTACACCTCGTTAATGCAAATATCTTAGCCAATCAATACATAAAAGCACGCAGACACGGTCAGGAGATTCTGTTGTTGTTCAGGCCAGTCATCAGAAACGGGAAGAAATGTCATCTAAGTGACTGTGACCATGGAATGATTGTTGGCCTCAGATGGTGTGGTTTGAGTATCTCAGAAAATGCTAAAATCCTGGGAATTTTCACATACAATAGTGTATAAAGAGAATGGTGCAAAAAACCCCCCCAAAAAATTCCAATGAGCACACTTCTGTGGGGAAAAATACCTTGTTAATGAAAGGAGCCAGTGGAGAATGGACAGACTGGTTCAAGCTGACAGGAAGGCAACAGTAGCTTAAATAAACACGTTACAACAGTAATGTGTAGAGAACAACTCTGAATGCACATGTCAAGCCTTGTAGTGGATGGGCTACAGCAGCAGAAGACCATGAACATACACTCAGTATCCATTTAATTAGGTACGGGAGTGTACAGTGATATTGGAAAAATAGATCAGAGGTTGTGATTTATATATACTCCATTCATCCATCCCTCCTGATTGGTTAGTCCTCATTCAAACTTTGGATGAGGACTAACCAGTCAGGAGGGCAGGATGATGGGGATATATATACCACCATATATACCACATGTCTAGGCATTAACCCTGAGGAACGTGACAGAGCTTGTCATCAAAACATTGATTAAAATCAATATCTGTATCCGGCTGGTAGCCTGAGAAGAGTTTATTCATTAAGCTTTTTAATTACTCAATTCCAGTAAATCTCTTTTGTTTTAAGTTTAATATTTTTCCCCTGTTGGAACTTCATTTGAAGGATCTGGGACTTCTAATGCAAATGATTCTGGCAGAGTTGCCAGTTTTTTTGAAATCATTTTTGGTTAGTGATGCTTTGGCACACACATCATCATTTGTCGAACTGGTAGGAATTACTTCATTTGATGATTGCAAAATTGTTCAAGCAGATGCAGATTGAAGAACAAACATTGTCAAGGTAATAAAGATGTAAAATAAGTCCATCTGCAACAAACATTTAATTGGCAGTGAAGCTCTGTTATATTGATACCTGAGAACTCATCTCTCAAGTTTATTTGATATGGTGCAAACTAATTAATAGTGTTTCATTCGAAACATGCTGCATCAGAGATTCTGAAGCCAGGAAAAATATTCACCCAACCATCAGATCCAAACGTCTACTCCGTCAAACCAGGAAAAAAGGAAACCATCAAAATTAGGATGTTTACCAATAATTGGATCAGTAATGTGCTAACTTGCCTACTGTCCATTACGCCACCAGCGTATAGGGCAGCAATGAAGGTCCACATTCTCTGGTGGTGTTCAGGGCTTCCTTCATCATGTCAGTAGTTTCCTCTTGGTTGTCACTTCTATCAGTCATGCAAGTCCCAGGTGGAGGCTCAGGATGCACTCAGATTGTAGGAAGTTTCTTCATTGCTGCTTTTGTAAAAATGTTACCAGTCAGGACTGTTAGCCCAGAGGTGAACCCCTGAACCTGGAGGACCAGTGGACAACTCTCAGTGTGGCCTCTACCCTTTAACTTGTTTGGCATGGGTGACCTTGACTCCAGCCAACGTAGCTCTCTGGGTAATTGAAACACGCAAACCTCCACACCATGACGAGGTTGTGGTCCTCTTGGAGGAATCAGTAATTTAAACTAAAATTAAATTGATAGTCATTGTAGCTCGTCCTGAAGGACACAGTGGTGGCTTATAACTCCAGTGACCTGGGTTCAGTCCTAAATTCCACTGTATATGTGGAGTTTTCTCATTCGCTCTGTGAGTGTTGGTTTCTTCCAGGTGCTCCTGTGTCCAAAAAATGTGCAGGTTGATAGGTTATTTGGTCATTTTAAATAGTTTCTACTATGTAGGTAAATGGTGGAATCCTGAGAAAATTGATGGAAATTCAGGGAGAATAAAATGGGATTTGTGTAAGTAGGTGCTTAGTGGCATAAAGGTGTGTTTCCTTGCTGTCTGATTCTCCATGAATCTAAGAATTATATAAATAGCTAATAAATAGTACTGTAAATGTACAGCCTAAAATGCAAATGTGTTTGGGAATTGCAGCTCTATATATTTGTTCACTTACATTTGCCGTCATTTTATAGACACTGATGACACGAGACTGCAGATGCTACAATCTTGAGCACCAGTCTGCTGGAGGAACTGAATGGGGGGGCTGTGGACAGTGTTCCCTCTAATTTGTAAAGACCAGAGTGCACAAAAATCTTGTGCTATGCAACTTTTTGCCCAGTGGCAACAATGCGTGTGCATTGAATAATTTCTTCAATAAAAACGGTGTAAATAAGCTAGTTCTGAAGTCTGCAGACAAATCATCGCAAACTCCATGTTGTCAACACCATCCTCATCACAAATGGGGAAAGGAAATGCGATTGTGTATACAATTGTGAAATATACTTAACATGCCAATGAGGTGATAAACTTTTGTGCGCAGTTTCAATTCTTTTGTGCGCATACCTTAGAGGGAACATAAGTGGTGGGGGAGAAATTGCCAATGTTTCAGGTCAGGGTTCCCGATTCACGGATTTGATCTCAACTTTGACAGTTTCTTTGCACCCACAGATGCTGATCGACCTGTTAAATTTTTGGAGCAGATTATTGTTTTTGGAAACTGGTTTTATCTAAACTCTTTTCTCTGACATGCAACTATTTGTATAGTTTGCTATAATTGATTTCTACATTTCTGAGAATATGATGCAGAAATCAGTTCCATTTTTGGACCACCTCCTCCCCCCCCCCCCCACCCCAGCATAATGTTTTCAAAAGCCAGCAACTTACTTTAATTGCATTTGAGCTGAGGCTGCACAAGCTGTGCAAACTGTTGGATGACATTTTGAAGCTGACACAGTGATGCTGTAAAATACCTGCATTATTTCACTAAATAGAATTGCCATTAATTTCAAGCCCTGGGAAATTTTCACCGTTTTAGTGGCAGATGCGTTTACTTCAATAAATGTGTATGAGAAAGAACAGGATTTGATAGAAGACTGATGATTTCCCTTGAGTACTAGTACAGATGAAGTAGAATGAGACTTTTATGTAACACAACCTTTCATAGTGTTTGTCATATTAGTTGCAGCATACAGTCCCTGCTGTCTTCAATCTAGTTCTCCCACCTGATTCTTCACAACTTTGTGATTTGCTTTATTTTATTTTAATTCAGAGATACAGTGCGGAATAGGCCAGAGAGCCACACCACCGATCAACCTCTGACAGCCCCATTTAAACCCTAACTTAATCACGGGACAATTTACAATGACCAATTAATCTGCCTGTTATGTCTTTGGACTATGAATGGAAACCAGAGGGCCTGGAGAAAACCCATCCATTCCGCAGACACTCCTGACAAAGGAAGCCAAGATTGAACTCGGAATCACGATACCCCGATTTATGTAGCACTATTGTAACTGCTACACTACCATGGAGCACTTGTACAATATCAAAGATAGTTGTTCAATTAACTACGGTGAATTCTAACCTTTATTCTTATTTATGCATAACCCTGACCAAAGTATTTTGAAGTGGAGGTCATTGTTACCCTTCTAGGCTTAATGGTTCCAACTTATACCATGATCAACATACAAGATTGAATTGGGAAAGAAAAGGTGATGCAAAATGTGATCAGGATTATTTTTATGAGCTGATTGCTGTTTACTTAACTTGCAGGTAAAAGGCCAAACAAGCCAGCTGTTTCTGTCATTGTTTATATTGTGTGAAGGATGGTAATTACAATAATTCACTTTTGGATACAGTAGATACTGACATTTGTCTCTCTTCCTTTACAGGTGGAATGTTTTTGGCAACAGGGAGCACAGATCACATTATTCGAGTCTATTATTTTGGTTCAGGGCAACCTGAGAAAATCACAGAATTGGAGTTTCATACTGTAAGTCCTTTTTTCAAACAGTAAAATATGGTTGATTGTTTTAGATGGAGTTAAAATTATAATATGTGTTAAGTATAACAAATCACTAAGCTGTGCTTTTATTTTCTCATAGTCAAGTAATTTAAGAACAGATTCTAGCCTTTTCCCTGTAATGGTCAAAGTTCATGCCTAATTATCTTTTGAAACTTTCAATGAAATGTGTTTTTACCACCCTTTCAGATAGTGCAATCCAAATGTTTTACATTCCTCGATGTGAAAATATATCTCCTAATTATCCCTCTAGCTCTTTTGCCAATTTATCTTTGGCATCTTGTTGATGCCCTTCTTGCCAAAAGGAACAGTTGATCTCTGCTTGCTCAGTCGAAATCTGTCATAGTCTTTAGGGCCTATATATTCAAGTCTCTGCATATGCTTGTCTGTTCTGGGTAGAATAATCTCTGCTTCAGGACTGTTTTGAATGGATTACATCCTGTTGGCACTGACACCAATCATCATGAAGTGATTTGAATGGCTGGTAATGACACATATCAAAAACTCCACCCCTTCCACACTGGACATTCACCAAAATGCTTACCGACAGATCCTCGCCATGAACGAGGCATATTTGTTATGCACTTGGCCCTGACACACCAGGAAACCAGGATACTTAGGTCAAAATGCTGTTTCTGGATTTCAGTTGAGGTTTCAACACTATTGTCCCATGGTGAGCAAACTCCCTCTGGATATTGGACTTCCAAACCCACACACCTCTGATAAGTCAGGATGCACAACCCCTCCTCCCTCCACAGCATCCCCAACAAGGGTTGCCCTCTCCCTTCTGGGGACTGTGTGCTAAGTCCATTGCTGTACACTCTGCTCAGACACAACTGTGGTTCAGCACTTAAGTAATCAGGTTATTAATTTCAGGAGAACTCACACCCCTTATATTAGTGGCACAGCAGTGGAGTCCCTTGAGTAGTTTCAAACTCTTGGAAGTATACATCTTGCACAATCTCTCATGGTCCTAGAACACATTCTGCACGGTCAAGAAAACTCATCAATAAACTCTTACTTTCTGAGGAGGCTGAAGAGAACTGACTATGCACATCTATGCTCAGGTTCTTCTACAAGTGCGAATAGGGAGCATCCTAACATACTGCGTCCTTGATGGCACAGAAACTGCTCAGTGCATCACCGGCATCATCTGACCTGCCACGACAGACATACGTACAGAAAGCTGCTGGATAAAGGTCACTAACATCATGAAGGGTCTCAGCAGAATCAAAGACAGTTAATTTCCCCAAGCAGTAAGGCTGATCAATACCTCTGCCCACTAACTCCTCCCCCACAACCTCCCATCACAGCTACTTTATCGTTCCCTGCAAGAGTCACCTTGTGTAAAGACACTCCTGTGTCTGGCATCACTTTATGAACATACAATCAATCTATGTTTATGAGTTTCTTTTGCATTTTTTTTTATTACATTCTTTATCTTACTGTGTTTTTTCTAATGCTGCCTTGGATATGGAGTAACAATTATTTCTTTCTCCTTTACATTTGTGTACTGGAAATGACGTTAAACAATCTTGAACCTTAAGCTCTCCAAATTTCTGAAGTTTTGCATTGCTATTATTGTCCTGGTAAATCATCTCTTGAGTAAACACTCAACCATACTTCACATTTTTCCAGAAGTGTGGTACTCAGAATTAGACACAATATTTCAGCAGAGATCCTGGATAACCCTAGATTCCCAGTTAAGTATGTTTTTTATGTTTCTATCTCGGAACTCATTTGCAAATTTGACTAGACTACCATTTTTTTTTTGGTTTAATTTCACTTCCCCTGGATGCAAAGCCAAATCACCTGTGCCAACATTCAAAAGATTTGTGAATTTGCACAATCTCAAAATAAGTACCATATCTTCTGCAATGCAAATTGTTATCCCATTGCTCCTTATTAAGTTGTAGTTGCCATATGTTTGCCCACTTTAATCCTGCTTGTTGTATACATTTCCAAGTTGCATATGATAAACTAATTTGAAACTTGCTCTACCTATATAACAAGAAAAGGCAATGCCTGATACTGATCTCTAATGCAAGCAGTAATCTATAATTACAGTGAAGGATGATGCATTCGGTAGCAGATTACAGTGGAAGTTCTTTGATCTGATTCTGTTAATGAGGAAACCCACTGGGAAACATTCCCTGGCAAGTTTGCCAGGAGGATTTTGAAAGAATTGTGGCTTAATATGTGTAGAATGCTAGCTGTACATAGTAATTGGTGAGAAGGAGTTTCTGTGCATAATAGATTCTTCAGCAGAAGTTAATATCATGTATTCAAATTTGACTTGGGATAATATGATCAACTAAATACTGAAAACTAATATATAGTGTTGGTGAATCACTTGATTTAGATCCAATTCACTGGATTGTCATTCATTTAAAAGGATTTTATAGAGTTTCATGTCGTGAAGTGAAACATAAATGGCTTGCCTCTTTTTCCTTTGCCCTGCTCTTCTATTTTTGGCTTTATTTGCTTTCTTCTTTCCTTACTCTACACTTTCCCCTGCTCTGTTCTCCCTACAACTCCACTCTTAACGGTTAAGTTGACCTTGGGTCTAATAACCAATAAGCAGTTTGGGAGGAAGTGAGTTGATATCATATTAATATAGGGTTATAGTTTGTGCATTTTTTATAAGAATAATTCAAAACAAAGAACAATTTTCTTTCATTAAGAATTGAAACTTTAGGGGAGGCAGTGCAGAATCTTAGAGAATCTTGAGAATCTTAGTATATCCCTGGAGATAAGTCTAGAGGTTATTGCATTGCTAAATACATATTGGTAAAGACTCTCTGTGGCTTCATTAGAAGCTGTGGGAATGTGGTGGAAATTGAGGTTCCTTCTAGTCACAGAATTAAATCGGTTTACTAGTAACAAAGAGGGTGTGGTAGGCACATAAGGAATGCTGATAGGTAAGAGGTGGTTTTGCAGAATTGAAATGCTTATGCACTATGTTTAATTATTTGTAAGATTGAAAAATCTGACATGTACTGATTTTAAAAAAGTGTTAAAAATTATAGATACTTAATTTAAAAGGTGAAAGAAGATTACAGTCAGTTAATTTTAGCTCCTATTTATATTTTTGTTAGGACAAAGTTGACAGTATTCAGTTCTCCAACACAAGTGACAGGTAAGAATAATTTTATTTATTTATTGTTTGTTCGTTTGTTATGTACCATGTCATATGATCATGGTCTTTCCAGGGCCGTGATTGTTCTTGGCAAATTTTTTTTACAGAAGTGGTTTGTTATTGCCTTTTTTTGGGCAGTGTCTTTGCAAGACAAGTGACCCCAGCCATTATCAATACTCTTCAGAGACTGTCCGCCTGGCGTCGGTGGTTACATAACCAGGACTTGTGATATGCACTAGCTGCTAAATATGACTATCCACCACCTACTCACATGGCTTCATGTGACCCTGATCAAAGGCTAAGGAGGCACCTACAGACTAGTGGAGGGAAGGAGTGTCTTACACCTCCTTTGGAAGAGACATATCTCCACTCTGCCACCCATATTTAGGAGTGCAGCCTGGAATAGGCCCTTCCAGCCCTTTCTAGCTTCAATTTGGCTGTTTGCCAGCTCCTTGAATTGTTTGTCAAAAATTATTTATTACTTAGTCTATTGAACTTGAATCATCTTGTACTTCAGTCTTTTAAATGTGCAAATTGCCAGCTCATTGAAATATGTCATAGAAACTTGTTCTTTTGCTTTTGTAATAGAAAAATGGAATGCTTAGCAGGTCACACCATTGATATGCAAAGGGAAACAGGTAATTTTTCAGATCAGTAATTCTTCGACAGAGTTGGAAAAAAGGGAAGTAAAATGTTATTTTTAGGTTGTAGACATATCTCTGAAGTGTGAGGCTAGGGCTACTGTCATGAACACAAACAAGCGACATTTTAAACACTGAAATTTAGAAATGCTAAGCCTGTACGTCTCATGAACACTGAAACATGCAGTGAAATGCAGCATTTTGCATCAACGACCACTGTAGTCTCAGTATTGTACTGGGGTAGACCACAAGTGTGGTGCCATGCTTCTGGCACCAGCCTTACAAGTCACTAACCCTAACTGTACACCTTTGCAAAGTGGGAGGAAACTGGAGCACCTGAAAGGAAACCCATGTGGTCATGGAGAGACATAACTCCCTACAGACATAATGAGGAATGGAACCCTGATTAGTGATTGCAAGTGATTGTGCAAACTGCAATGCTGCCGTGCCATCCACATTTAGAAAGTACTAAGCAGAACAGGCCTGGCCAATGGAGAATGAAATACTCGGTCATATATTTTGGATGGACAACAATAGCAGAATTGGCCAGTTCTGACACAAGCAGAGAAAGTGTGATACTTGAATGGTTGAGTTCTGAATGCTGCAGTGTTCTGAGAGAGAAGATGATGGTGTTCCTCAAGCTTGTGTTTTTCCTTGTCACTGTTTTGCAAGGAATATATTGTGAGAAAGGGGGTGATCAGTGGAGATGAAAGAACAGGAAAAGGCAATGGTCTCATTGACCTGAAATTAACCCTGTTTCTCTTTTGACAAATGCTGCCTGATCTGCTAAGTATTTCAAAAGTTTTCTAACTTTATTCAATAATCTCGTGCTTTTTTGAATTTCATCATGCTGCTTTTCTGAATAGTGACATTTCTGAAGACATCCTTGAAGTGTCAAGAGTGCCCAAGCCCTTTGCTTGAGGAAGCCAAGTCTAATTCCATTGTTTGACTGCCTTCCATACCATAATATCTCATACTTCTTGAGGAATCACTTTATTGTCTTCAATATTCACAATTATTAAGCATCCATCAATTTCTTGGTGGAAGTGATTATTAGCCTTTTCCAGAATGAAGTAGAGAATGCTATAGTTACCCTTTTTGTGAAGAATATTTTCAACCTTCTCCAATTGTTTTTATGACTAATTGAGAGTTGTGTCCTCATACCACATCAGTAAATGGTCCAATTCATTTATTTGGTTTTTTTAAGTACTTCCTTGACCCCTTTGAATAAAGTTTCATTGCGCTTTTAGCACTGGTATTAAGCAAACCTGTTTTCTGAAATCGTTCATTCTTCCCTTTCTGGGTATGAATCGCAACATTGCTATTAGCTAGTCATTTGGCATTATTTTCTTTATGTAATATTGTTCTTTGCTTTTCAAGCTTTGTATAATATTACAAGTAAAGTTTTGCTTTTTAGTAGGTTTGTCAGTGGAAGCCGTGATGGGACAGCAAGGATCTGGCAGTTCCGTCGGCAGGAGTGGAGGAGCATTTTATTGGACATGGCGGTCAAGCCTGCTGGGTGAGTGTCTAGAGTCATCTTCAACTATTCTTATAATTAATAGTGCTATGTGTAAACAATTAATTCCATCACGTGCTTGGAGATTCATCTAGGAAAAGTGTGTTCACAAACTACAGTATGTCTATTAAGTGTTAGAGAAAGAAATAACAAATAAAGTTGTCTCAGTTATTGATAGTTTTTGGGGGGGGGGATTTGGTCTTGTCTGACAAGGTCAACATTCGTTGTTCGGTCCTAATTCCCTATGAGATGGTGTTGATGAACTACTGCCTTAAATAACTCTAGACCTTCTGGTCTTAATATTCTCACGGTGCTTTTAGAAAGGAGTTCCAGGATTTAAACATAGTGGCGTAGAGTTGGTGATATATTTCCAAGTTAGGATGGACACGCATGTAGGTGGTGATATTCTTGTGATCTTGAAGTCAATTTCCTCCTTAGTGGATAGAATCATGGGATTGGGTTGGAGTAGCCCAGATGATTAACATCAGTGTGTTTTGTAGATGGTAAGCAGTGAAGCCACTATACTTGCACAAAGGGAATGAATGTTTAAGGTGGTGCTTGGGTGCCAACCACAAGGATAGGTTTGGTCTGCGTAGTGTTGTTGAAATCACATTCATTGGGACCAATGGAGAATATCCTACTGTGCTTCCAAGTTGTGCTTTTTAAACGGTGGAAAGGATTTGAGTATGTCAGGAGGCGAGATGCTTGCAGGGTATTTGGCCTGAGTCCTGCACTGAATTTGGCTACAAATCTCCACATTATTATCATAACCACACTGATTTCTGTTTCCTGCACCTTGGGTGTAGCTATCTCTCTATATGTCCTATCAATCACCCCTTCTGCCTCCTGAATGATCCGGAGTTCATCCAGTTCCAGGTCCAACTCCTTCATTTTTCAATCTTTTTTTATTGATTTCCAAATAAAGAATATACAAATCGGAAGAGGAGTTTAACAAGTAGATAATATAAAAAACATATAAACAGCAATAGTAAAATAGAAAGTATATAATGTCAAAATCAAATAGGTAAAATATTATGCTGTTATATATACAATGGTCAAAAAAAACTACAACTCCTCATAGCAATCAAAAAAAAAACTGAAAATTTTATTGGTAAGGAAAAAAACCCCACTAACTAAACTGAAACAGAAAGAAAGAAAGAAAGAAAGAAAGAAAAAAAAAGGAAAGGAAAAGAAAGATTGGGCAGTCCAATTGAGGATAAAATTTAAAAAAGAGAGAGAAAAAAAACACATCCAGTCATCTCCAAGCCTTCATGGATAAGGATTTTCCCCAAAGAGAATAAATAAATAGATAGATAAATAAAAAAATTAAATCATGTGAAAGTATTGAATAAAGTGTCGCCAGACTTGTTTCAAATTAAATAATGTATCAGATGTCCAGCTTCTAATTTTCTCCAAGCTTAGACATGACATAATGGAGGAGAGCCAATAGAAAACAGTAGGCGGGTTGGATTCTTTCCAATGTAGCAAAATAGCTCTCCTAGCCAGTAAAGTTGAAAAAGCTATTACATGTTGGGCGGAAGCAGACACTTTGCTTGCTTCCTCTGGAATAATCCCAAACATTGCTGTAAGTGGATTAGGTTGAACATCCATGTCTAAAACTTTAGATAATATTCCAAACACATCCGTCCAAAAATTATTTAAACTTACACATGACCAAAACATATGAGTTAGAGTAGCCATTTCTGCGTTACATCTGTCACAGATAGGGCTTATTTTAGGAAAAATATGCGCCAATTTATATTTGGACCAATGGGCCCTGTGTACTATCTTAAACTGAATTAAGATATGGCATGCGCAGATAGATGAATTATTGACTAAATAATAAATTTTACTCCATTGATTATCTGAAAGTGAATGTTGAAGTTCTACTTCGCAGGTGCGTTGAACCTTATCATTAGGCGACATGTGAGCATTCATAAACTGTTTATAAATGATAGCTGTTAATCATTTATGAAAAGGTTTAAACTGAAAAATAACATAAACAAAATTTAAAGAGCAAGCCAAGGGGTAATTTGGTAAAAAATCACGTAAAAAATTCCTAACCTGTAAATACCTGAAAAAATGTGTATTAGAGATATCATATTTATCCATTAACTGTAAAAAAGACATTAAACAGTCTTGTGAAAACAAATCTAAAAAAGTTTTTATTCCCTTAATTTTCCATGTTCAAAAATTCCCAAATGCTGCTGGAGGAGCATTCAACTAACCTGCCTGGCATCTCGACTATCCTAGGTGAGCAGATATAAGGAAGGGAAGAAAAAGAACTTAACCTAGAAGCAAGCAGAAACCCTTTGGTAGGACTGCAGAAAAAAAAGATGAGTAGATTTAAAAAGTATGTGGAGAGGAGAGAGATAAGGTGATAGATGAAACTATTAGGGGGAAGGATGAAGTAAAGAGCTGCGAAGTTGATTATTGAAGGAGATACAGGCTGGAGAAAGGGGAGTCTGATGGGAGAGGACAGAAGGCTGTGGAAGAACGAAAAGGGGGAAGGAGCACCAGAGGGAGGTGATGGGCAGGCAAGGAGATAAGGTGAGAGAGGGAAAAGGGGATTGGGAATGGTGAGGGGTGCGGGGTGGGGATACATTCCTGGAAGTTCAAGAAATTGATGTTTATGCCATCAAATTGGAGACTACCCAGATGGCATATAAGCTGTTGTTCCTCCAACTTGATCGTGGCCTCATTGAATGGGAAGTGGAATTAAAATGGGTGGTCATTGGGAGATCCCAGTTCTTCTGGCTGACAGGGCGTAGGTGCTCAGCGAAGTGGTCTCCCAATCTATGTCAGGTTTCACTGATATACAGGAGGCCACACCGGGAGCACCGGACACAGTATATGACACCAATAGATTCACAGGTGAAGTGTTGCCTCACGTGGAAGGACTGTTTGGGGCTCTGTATGACCTCAGTATGTGAATCCATGGCCTCCTCTACTTTTGTAATGAGGCCGCACTCAGGTTGGAGAAACAGCACCTTATATTCCACCTGGGTAGCCTCCAACCTGACGGAATGAACTTCGATTTTTTTCAAACTTCCAGCAATACCCACCCCTCCTCCTTCTCTGTCTCCCCCCCCCCGCCATTCCCCATCCCCTTTTCCCTCTCTCACCTTATGTCTTGCCTGCCCATCACCTCCCCCTGGTACTCCTCCCCCCTTTCTTCCTTCCATGGCTTTCTGTCTTCCCCCCTATCGGACTCCCAATTCTCTAGCCCTGTATCTCTTCTAAGAATCAGCTTTCCAGCTCCTTACTTCATTCCTCTCCCTCCCGGTTTCACCTAACATCCTGTGTTTCTCTTTCCCCTCACCCCACCGCTCTGACAATGGCTGCTGCGCTTGCCCCTGCCTTCTTTTTATTAGTTCATGCTACTCAGTCCCAAATGCCGATTGGTCACTGGCCAAAGCCTTTTAAACTTGTGAAAATAAATTTAAAATTTAGAGGGCAGAGAGGTACCCTTGTAATGTTTGGACAAATATCTTCCTTGCTATTGTGTTTGTTTCTGGCTAATGTGCTGCTGCATGAAAACTCTAGTGATGAATTATAAACTAACTGGAGCTACAAAGGTTATAGAGACATTTATGTGAGGGAGATGGGAGAGAGGAAAGTGCTTTTGACATTGTCTTAATAAATATAGCCCACTTATATGGCACAGTGATGCCAAGGCAACATCCTAAATTTACATGCCTTTTAGACTAATGGAGTTGCAGCATTAGTGCACTTAATTATGTATATATAAATAATTTGTGAAAACACAAGTGGGTAGTTTGTTCAATTGGATTTGATTTATTATTATCATCACATGTACTGAAGTACGGTGAAAAGCTTGTCTTGCATACTGTTCACACAGACCAGTTTTTACACAGTGCATTGAGGCAAAACAATTATAGAATGCTGAATAAAGTACCACAGGTATAGACAGAAAGTGCAGTGCAGGCAGACATCCTAACAAGGTAGAGAGCGGGGTGAAGAGTCTGTCTTATTGTACTAAGGGACCATTTAATAGGAGTAGTAGGATAGAAGCTGTCTGAGTGGTGGCATGTGCTCTCAGACTTTTGTATCATCTGCCTGATGGGAGAAGAGAGAATGTCCAGGTTGGGTGGAGTCTTTGACTATGTTGGCTGCTTTATTGAGCCAGTAAAAAGTATAGACGGAGTCCATGAAGGGGTTCCTATAACAGGAATATGGCAAGAACATATTGTACATGTATGTTATGTACCTCACTACACTCTATAGTCCTGTGCTTTGACCCATTGTATGTTTTCTGTTGACAGTTGGGTACATGTTCACCATATAATTCAGAAATAATGATTTAGTTTTTTTAGTCACTTGTAACTGAGAATTTGACAGAATTAGTGACTAATTTATAAATATTTATATGCAGTGTTGAAATCTAATTTAGAATTTAATTGTAGGGAAGATAAATATTCTCTCATCATGTGAATCACAAATCCTCTGGAATGATGCTACTTTAATCTGAAATTTACTAATGAGAAAGGGGAAGATATTGAATGTCCTTAAGTTACCTTCCTTCATTTAAGGAAGGGTAACTATGCCAACAGCTGCATTAGCAAACATTTTTGCCTGTTATGTTGTGGACATGAGTTCTTTCTTAGGGTTGAACTTGTAATTGAAGCTAGCATTCCAATGCTGCATCAAGGAGAAGCTGAAATGTTGGTGCTTTCTTCTTTGTTCCTAATGTGTTCTTTCATTGCTTAATCATAATTTTTGTAGTTTGAAGGCAAAGAAATTCTTTGCATCCTCCTATAACGATATGAACATTGTGATCCCTTGTTCACAAATTATGTGAATTATTTTGAGCTATTATTTGGACATAATGAGGTGGAGAATAAACAAGAGTGATTTGGAAGTCTAATGTTTTTGTAACATGCTTTTGCTTATTATAGGCATAATCCCCAGGGTTTGGAAGACAAAGTGAACAAACTAAAAGTAACCATGGTGGCTTGGGATCGGCATGACAGCACTGTCATTACAGCTGTCAATAACCTAACACTGAAGGTTTGGAACTCTTGTACTGGTCAGCTCATACACGTTCTAATGGTAAGAATTTGCATTTTGCATTTCGATTGAGATAGTCTAGGAGAGTACTAGGAAATTCCAGTTTGTGTTGGAGGATGAAGCTTATTCAGAGCTTATTGCCTTTATTCTTTGCTTACTCACTTCAGATATTCCTACAGCCTACTTTCATTTTCTATAAAAGTATCTCAATTATTACTGCTCTCTGTGATCCTATCATTTTATCTCCCTTCCTCTTATTTTTGGTTTTTTATTGATCTTTGTTTTCTTTGATATTCTTTTATCTTGCTATTCTTTTCATTTTTAAATTCTCATAGTTGCCTGTAATTTTTAGTATAGCTTATCCATATTTGATACTAGCATTGGCAAGATAGGCTTGTTTTGGATGTTTGGGCATTTTGATCACATAAACTTGAGTCAGCTGTACTTCTGCTAGAAATGTCTCTTGAAGGATGGAAATATGTAAATATGGAAAAGGAGGGCAGCAATGGAATATATCTTCCACCTGGAACATTAATGTGCTATTAAAGTGTCTGTGGATACCACAGCCACCTGAATATTTAATCCTACAGAAATTGAATCTGAGGGATTACTAATGGAAACAAGAAGATGGTGATGGATTTCTTATCATACTTGGGGATTTCAACCAGGTCTGTTTGAAGAAATCCCTACCTAATTACCATTGGCATATAACCTGTAGCACCAGAGGTCCCAACACAATTGACCACTGTTATACTAAGATGCTTACCCTTCCATGCCTAGACTGCATTTTGGGAATCTAATCACTTGTCTGTCCATCTCCTACCTGCTTACAGGCAGAAACTAAAGAGTAAGGCTCCAGTGATTAGGACAACAAATAGGTGGTCACAGGAGACAGAGGAGTGGTGCTGGACTGTATAAGGACTGTTCAGATCCACAGATGAATGAATTAATGCCTCATGCTGTCACAGACTTTATAAAAACAGTTGTAAATGTGTGTACCCACTAAGTCATTCAGTCTTCTCCAGCTAGAAGCCTTGGATGAACCAAGATGTCTGCAATCTGCTGAGGACCAGATCAGAGGCATTCAGGTCTGGCAGCCAAGAAAATTACATGAGGTCCAGGAGCGATCTCCAGAAAGCCATCTCACGGGCAAAGTGGCAATTCCAAGTGAAACTTGAATCAACTGCTCAACAGTTGTAGTAGGGTTTGAATGCTATTTCTTGGTATAAAGTCAAATTAAGCAACATAGGCGACAACAGGGCTTTGCTTCCAGATCAGCTGAATGCCTTCTCTGCTTGCTTTGACCTTCAGTACATGGAGGAACCATCACAAACTCCCACAGCTCTTGATGATCCTGTGATTTCAATCTTTGAGGCCGATGTGTGAGCATCCTTCAGGAGGGTGAACCCATGGAAAGCATTCCGCCCAAATATGGGTATCTGGACAAATAGTTACAACAACTGGAGGTTCACTGAGATCTTTAACTTCTTGCTTTGGCAGTCTGAGGTATCCACCTGCTTTAAGCAAGCTTCAATTATACTGCTGCCTAAGAAGAGCGTGGTAACGCCTCAATGACTATCATTCACTAGCACTTACATCTCGAGAGATGAAGTGTTTTGAGAGGTTGGTACCTGAGACCTCCTGCCTGAGAAGCAATTTAGATTACTCCAATTTGCCTACTGGCACAATAGGTGCACAGCAGATGTAATCTAATTGGTTCTTCAATCAACCCTGGAACATCTGGACAGCAGTATGCGTACATCAGGATGCTCTTTATAGACTACTGCTTGGCATTCATTGCTATCATCCCTTCAAAGCTAATCAATAAGCTTCAAGACCTTGACCTCAATACATCTTTGTGCAATTAAATCTTTGATTTCCTCACTTGCAGACCCCAGTCAGTTCGGATTGCCAACGTTTCCTCCACAAGCTTCCTCAGCGTAGGTGCACCACAATTACTGTGTGCTTATCCCCCTACTCTGCTTGCTTTACACACAGCCCAATGCCACATTAGTTTACTTGTGACACCACTATTATAGGTGACATCAAAGATGGTGACAAATCAGCATATAGGAGAGAAATTGAAAATATAGCTTAGTGATACCATAACAGCAACGTCAGCAAGACCAAGTAGTTGATTATTAACCTCAGGAGGACAAAACCAGAGGTCCATGAGGCAGTCCTCATCAGGGGTTACAGGTGGAGAGGGTCAGCAACTTTAAATTTCTTTGGTGTTGTCATTTCAGAAGACCTGTCCTGCATGCAGGGCACACGTGCAATTACAAAGAAAGCACAGCAGTGCCTCTACTTCCTTAGGGGATTATGGAGATTCAGCATGACATCTAAAATTTTGAAAAACTTCCATAGATGTGTGGTGGAGAGTAAATTAACTGCATCACAGCCTGGTATGCAAATACCAATGCCTTTGAAAGGAAAATCCTACAAAATGTAGTGGATACAGCCCAGTCCATCATGGGTAAAACCTTCCCCACCGTTGAGTACGTCTACATGGAGCATTGTTGAAAGCAGCTTCCATCAACAGGGACCCCCACCACCCAGGACATGCTCTATTCTCGCTGCTGCCATTAGGAAAAAGATTCAAGAGCCTCAAGACTCACCACCATTGTTCAGAAAGCGTTATTACCCTTCAACCATAAGACTCTTGAAGTAAAGGGGGCATCTTTACTCCATTTGCCCCACCACTGAAATGTTTCCACAAATTATGAACTCGTCATCTCATGTTCTCGATATTTATTGCTTATTTATTTATTTTGGTTGTTACTTTTTTTGTGTTTGCACAGTTGTCTTTGCAGTTGTTTGCACACTGGTTGTTCACCCTGTTGGTGCAGTCTTTCATTGATTCTGTCATGGTTTTGGATTTATTGAGTATGCCTGCAAGAAAATGAATATAGTTGCATATAGTGACATATATGTACTTTGATAATAAATCTACTCTGAATGTTGAACTTTGAGATGGCAGATGAATTAAACAGATATTTTGCATTGGTTTTCAATGTAGTAGATTCTGAGTAACATCACAGAAATAACTGCAAACTGAGAGTTGAAAAATAGAGAGGCACTTAGATAAAATTACAGACTCTGAGGATCTGTACTAAGCATATCATAGGAGTTTGGACTGACTAGATCCTGGGTGCTGGTGGACTTTATTTTCGGGTCTCAAAGGGAATGTCTGTTAAGGTAGTTCACGCATTGGTTTCAATTTTCCATAGTCCTCCTGATTTGGAGAATGTTCCCTTAAATAAAAAATAAGAAATATTATTTATTTTTCAAAAAGAGATTGAGACAGAAAGCAGTATATGTCAGTTTAACATCTGTTACTTGTTGAATGTTTGAAGCTGTCATAAAAGATGTAATAGAAAGGCACTTAGAAAAATTCAGACAAATTTAATAATGGATTTCTGAAAGGGAATTTGTGTTTGACCTATTAATTTGATTTCTTTGAAGAAGGACATGCTAGGGGTAAATGAAAACCAATGGATGCACACTGCATTTGGAGTTTCGAAAGATGTTTGATAAAAGCTCATGGTGTTGCACATAATGTACTGTTGTGGTTAGAAGATAGGCATAGATAGCAGGAATAAGAGAATTGACACGAGTTCTTTCTGATTGGCGAGATGTAACAACTGGTGTGCCGCAGAGTTTGTGGCTGGGTTCTCAACTTGTTATAACTTATCTAAGTGACTTGAATGAAAGGACAAAAGATAAGGTTGATAAGTTTATAATAAATGAAAAATGTTCATTTTGACAAGAAAAATTAAAAAAAAAACATTATATGTAACAGTTAAGAGATTGCAGAGTTTTGAGAAGCATAAGGATCTTGCATCCTAGGGCATGTTTTTTTAAAGACTAGGATGCAGGTGCAGCATGTAATTTGGAAAGCTTACAGGTTGTTGTCACTTAATTGATCAGGAACTGAATAGGTAAGTAGGTGGAGTTTGCCCAAGTTGTATAGGGCATTGATAAGTACTCATTTGGAGTGCTGTAAGTAGGATTGGTCTTATTAAGAGTGGATCTGAATGTATGGGAGCAGTTCAGGGAAGGTTTATTTGACACATGTCACAAGTTGTCTTGTCATATGTGACACAGTTATAAAATCATACAGAATGAAAGTAGACCCCTTTAGGCCCTCATGAACATCTTGAACACACTATCTTTATATCTCCTGGAGATTAGCAGCAAGAATGAGAGTTTAATTGAAACAGTGACAATAAAAATGATGCTCTAATACAGATTGTTAAAAATTCAACATTTATTTTGTTCCAGGGACATGAAGATGAAGTCTTTGTACTTGAACCACACCCTTTTGATCCCAGAGTTCTCTTCTCTGCAGGACATGATGGCAATGTGATAGTTTGGGACTTAGTAAGAGGAGTGAAAATTCGATCATACTTCAATATGGTATAAAAATTGTGTTTTCTAAATTTAATATAAATACAAATTTAGTCGATTTCATTTCTAATTAAGGCCATTATTGTGTGTAATATTTTTTAAGTGGAAACAATATTCCAGTGATCTGTTACCTTGTTGCCTTTGTGATATTATTATAGTACTTTGACTGGAACTTTTCAAACTGTCTATGGTGGATATAATAAAATAAATGAGGAATGCTATCTATAATATTTTTAAAATAAAAAGGCAAAATAGAATGCAGTTATTCACTTGATAGAATCTTGCATGTCAGACAATAACAAAAAAGAAATCCTTTCTCCTACCTTCTGATCTTCTGAAAGTGTCTCCTTTAATGGCTTATTGCATATTCCAAGTCTTCTTCATGAGAACTCTCTTAATTCATATCTAGGATGATAACAAAGCCTGGTCAGGTACTTGCAGAACAGATGATCACATGTTCAGACACTTGACTTTTGACCACTGACAAATAAATAATGTTTAAATAGTGCTATCCCATTTTTCTGACCTACCCCCACGAGTCCAAAGGGCCTCAGATGTTGAAATTTTATTGCAGGTCATTTCAAAATATTGGTACGATTGATATAAACAAAACAGAATTTCCTCAATCCAGAATGACACTTCCATAAGAGCATAAGAGATAGGAGCAGGAGTAGGCCATCCGGCCCATCGAGCCTGCCCAGCCATTCAATAAGATCATGGCTGATATGTTTGTAAGCTCAGCTCCATCTACCTGCCTTTTCCCCATATCCCTTAATTCCCCTACTATATAAAAATCTATCTAACTGTATCTTAAATATATTTAGTGATGAAGCTTCAAGTGCTTCCGTGGGCAGAGGATTCCACAGATTCACCACTCTCTGGGAAAAACAGTTTCTCCTCATCTCCATCCTAAATCTTCTCCCCTGAATCTTGAGGCAATGTCCCCTAGTTCTAGTCTCACCTACCAATGGAGACAACTTTCCTACTTCTATCTTATCTAGCCCTTGCAAAATTTTGCATGTTTCTATAAGATCCCCTCTTGTTCTTCTGAATTCCAGAGAGTATAGTCCCAGGTGACTCGATCTCTCCTCATAGGTTAACCCCTTCATCTCTGGAATCAACATGGTGAACCATCTCTGCACTGCCTCCAGAGCCAGTATATCCTTCCTCAAGTATGGAGACCAGAACTGCACACAGGACTCCAGGAGGGTTCTGATTTCAGTTATTCTTTGGCTTCTCGGTTGACTTTACCTGCACCAGAGTAACAATAATAGAACAATTATTGGGAGTTCAAATTGATAATCCTCATGTATTTCCAAGAGAGGATCATGCGTGACTTGGAGAAAAAATTCAGGTCACCACTGAGGCATTCAGTGAATGAGAACCTAAGCAAGAAGATATTTCTGAAATAGAATACTTGCTTTAAACTTCGTCACATTCTGTAGACCTTTGCATATTTTGATGTAGTTTATTTTGAATCTTTTTTTCTTATTAGCAGCAAGGCTCCTTAAATTCTGAATAAAATAATACAACATGGCAAGCTTCTCATCCTCATAATACAGTGGATTCTGGTTAATTGGACCCAGTATATCTTGGCCCAATTATGCGGCTACCATAATTAGCCAAAGTTTCATGAAAATAGTTAAAAAGGTATTAAAAAAACACAAATTATCATTTAACTGAGTGACAAATTATGTACTTAAATGAAATACAGAGCAAATTAGAACACAGCCAATGCAGTACTATAAAATTCTGTATTAGTTCGTTATTTTTATCAACAGAGGAATTCATCTGGTGTATTCTGCCATGTTTTTGATTGACTGTAAATGAACAAAGTCAGTAATTTATTTGACTAATGTCAAACTTTTTCATAGCGTCTTGCAAAGGTCCGAAATTTTTTAAAGTCAAAATTATCAAAAGGCATTGCTGTTTGAATCGGGGTTCATCACCCCAAATGGATAACATAACACAAGTACATGTAACTGACGCTATTTAAAAACTGTTCACTCTAATCATGACCAGTGGCCACACATGTGCACGTGACTGATACTGGCTAGAAACTGTTTGGAAACAGTCTCATGTCCCAAGTAAGCAGCATAGTGTCTCAAGTAAATGAAAGGAATCCCAGCTATTTTCTCAATTAGATTTTGTTTTCTAAGAGTTGTTTTCAATAAGTATTGGCCCCAGTTAACCGAATCTATTCTGCTTCCATCATGGTGATTGTGTGGAGCTTTGTTTCAGTGTGGTCTGAAATTGGCTGGTATTCAGTATAGATCTTTTGCTGGGAAGATGTCTTGCTTTCTTTTTCACTCTTTTTTATTGATTTTTTTAAAAAATGTGTACAAACAAGAGGAGAATATCCCTGATATTTATGTCAATAGCAGTACACACAGAATGTAAAATAAACATCACACATAGTGTTAATCTATAAAGTATAAATTTGATACAGAATGTATAATTCTCTTCATAATCAGTTTGTGAAGAAAGGAAAGACTATTAAAAATTATTATATAAAGAAAACGAGAAAAAAAAACCCACTATTCTAAACAGAAAAAAGGACTGGGCAGTCCATCCCGAGAGAAAAACCAAGGGAAGAGAGACTTTCTGATCAAATCCAAGGTTCTGAAAAAAATAGCTGGAAGAGAATCGGTACAAAAAGGGTTAGGGTCCTTCCATTTAAGTAAAATAGCTTTTCTAGCCAATAAGGTTAAGCAGAAGCAGGAATATATCCTGCTTCTGATGGAATAATCCCAAAAATAGCTGTAAATAAGTTTGGTTGTAAATCCAGATCCAGCACTTTTGATAGGGATTTAAAAACATCTTTCCAAAAAATTTTCCAACTTTGGGAATATGTCTGATTATGCTGACATATATCGTGACCAGAAGCACCTAATCCAATTTTATGACCACTTCAGCTGAAAATTTTTGCCAATATGATCTCCAGATAATTTTAATTTTGCACATAGTGTCCAGTATCTAGGTTAATATTTTAAAATTATTTCACTTCAGCCTTGAATGCATTTTTTATAACTTTTAAAATATAGATCTTTAAAGGTTTTAATTTTTTATATTATTTTGATGTCAGAAGCAAAGCTTTGTAGGATTTGACACAAAGCAAAAGCTCCACGCCATGCTTTGGTGTCAGGGCGCTCCGGCCTAAGTCCTTGCTTTGTCTTTATGTCTGACTCCCAGTGACAGAAGGTCAGCAAAGTGTACCTACTGCGTGCAGCCCAGATTAATGCAGACAGATAGCATTTGTTGACAATTTCAGAAGGTGGATAGGTTCAATGTGTTCCTGCCTAATATTCTGACTCAACACAGAATGTTACAAAACACAAAGTACACTGCAGCTGCTGTGGCCAAATCAACACGTACAAACAAGCTGGATGAACTCAGCAGGTTGGGCAGCATCTGTTGAAAGGAGCAACCCGACCTGCTGAGTTCATCCAGCTTGCGTGTGTGTTGATAGAGTGTTACAACATTCTTAATTAAAGTAATTAATTCTAACCATATTTTAAAAATTGAAATGGAAGCACAATCTTGTTCTTTTCTTTGTGCTTTCTTCTTCCTTGGTACTTTCACCCAAAACCAGGATGATAAAAGATTTAAGCAGAATGCCTTTAGATGTTTTTTTTAAAAAAAGGTACTGTCCTTATTAGGAATTAAAATGCTGCTTCACTTTAGTATCTTTACTTGGTAGCATGCTGATCACTCTGAACCCCACAAAGAAATGTGGCTTCTTGGGTCTGTATAACTCTGAGAACTGTCCTTTTCTTCCTCCATCCAGTAATCACTATGAATGCAAAATGCATTTTGTTGTCAGCACATTAACATGGTAATTGTGAGATCCTGGTTCTATTTAAAGCCAGTCAAGTCACGTGTGTATGATTATTATAATTTGTGCAAGCCTTAGGCATGCATTTCATAAGTCTTCCATGCTTTTGTCCACTTAATGAAATTAACACTTTATCTTTAAAAGGCAAGATAAATGCTATTCCATTGCTGTTGATTTTTGTTTTTCTGTCCAGCTTAATTGTGGTATGATTTTTGGCAGATATAATTAAAAAATGGATTGTATGGTATTTAATTTAAATTTAAATCATTGCTTCTCCATAGGTCTGATAGCAATGTCAGGTATCCTTTCTCCGAAAAATAGAATGTGTGTTGTTCTCATTACTATTTTTACATACTGTTTTTCAGATTGAAGGCCAGGGACATGGAGCTGTATTTGATTGCAAATGCTCCCCTGATGGGCAACATTTTGCATGTACTGATTCCCATGGGCACCTTCTTATTTTTGGTTTTGGTTCGAGCAGTAAATATGACAAGGTATGATGGCTTTTGAAAAAAATAAGTTGTCTTAAAAAGTTCCCAACATTGGTTTTGGTTATGAACCTTTAAAAAAAATTTCAATCTGGTACATTAAAAAAAGCCTTGGGTACTGTTGTTTGACATTTTAAATATTTCAATGTTTATTTCTCCTTTGCTGTTGAATCATTATGTGAGCAGACAAATAGAAGCCAGAGAAGTATTTTAAAAAAGTTATCTACATGATGAATGGTTTCCAGTTCTGACACGAGTTTATTAATGAGCATTCACCTCACCGTCTTGAGTTTATTGTCATTGTCAGAATCTGAAGAAGCTTAATTTTTTTATTGTAGAAAAGTTTGTGTGTGTGTATTCATCAGATTCTGATGATGAATTCCAGTGCTTCTATAACCATTGAATATCTCAAATAGTAAAATTATGATATAGATTATTATTACTTTGTTTATATATTGAAAAGGTAATCAAAAATTTTTAATTAGTAGAAATATTGTATTTACTGCCACCTGTAATTGTGTACTATCTTTAAGTTCAGCAAAAATGTCCCATTCTGTTGTATAGCAGTAGTATGAAACAAAACCTGTTGATGTTGATAGAGGGGGCTTTGGTGATGGAGATATAAAACAAAGAATTGGGCACATTCTACCAGGAGCAGCTGGGTAAAGATGTAGCAGTAGTTTGCAAAATAAGAAAAGGTCAGTGATTTTTAGGTGTAAAGATGATGATGAAAAATTTTCCAGCGGCGGGGAATAGTACTTGACAAGAGAAATTATTGGCAATCTCAGTTGGTCAAGGGACTGGTGTCTGGTCATTTGTTTAGTATGACTAGACATGGGGAAGTAGAATATAGGCCCCTGGAAAAGATGTTTGAGAGAATAGCCAAAGATAGCTGACTAGAGGAAGGAGTAAACCATCAAAGGTTTTCAATAAATTGAAGTTGGAGAAATGTGTACCAATTCTTCCTGGGTCTATAACAAAAAGCAGTTTATCTAAAATACATAGCAATATAAGGTTATATAGCACATGATTTTTTTATGAAGTATAATTGGTTTTACCACATGAATAACAGATGAAGTGGTATTGATGAACAATTGTTAAACCACTAAAATGTTTCAATAATTTCTAGCAATAGTTTTTATCTTATTCGATGTATGTGCAATGAAGTTTAGTATTAATGTTAGTGTGGGAAGGCAAACAAAAATAAAGTTAGCAAATCTGATGGTCTGTTGTAGTTCTTAATCCAGAAATTAGTTAACAGGTGTTTGACATAAAAAACAGATTTACTCTTTCTGTTAATGTAAGTAGTTGTTGGTTTGTACAGAAAAAAAACCCAATATCTGTTGGTATGTAACTAAATTGTTTGCCACTTCTAAACTTTCTTCCCTCACTGGTGCCATCTGCCTGTAGACTTCTTGCTGCTCCCAAGCTCAACTGCTGATGTTCTGAACTTACATAAATCTTTGAATAATTGTCCTTTATACTCAAGGAAATGTACTCTCCTACCCCAACTAGAAGAGAAATCAATCATCAAAAATCTGCAGATGCTAGAAACTGAATATGCTGAGCATGATATGTTTCCACTAATGGGCAGATTTGAGTGAATATAGGACTGGAAGGATCTGCTGTTTAATTCCATAGGAACTCAGACGATGAATCTCTTTATTTTTCTTCCCTGGAGGATTATGGGTTGGGCCATTTGAGGCATTTAGAGCAGAAGCAGATAAATTTCTGAATTATAATGAAATAGAGAGTTACAAGGAACTGGCACAGATGCAGTCTGGGGCAAGTCAACCAAGATGTTTTTGAATGGCAGGAACAGGCTTGAGGGAACAAACAGAATGCTCCAGCTCTAATTTTCTTACATTCTTATGAACGAGTCAGGCAGCACCTGTGGCATGAGAAATCAAGTGAACTTCTTTATTGGGTTGAAGCATATAGTATATGGTGAACCATGAAAATAAAAGGCCCTGCTCTAGTCATTGGAATTCCCTTTTTCAGAAATAGGAATTTGTTGGGATTTTTGGCAAAAGTTGGCTTTTTTTCTAAATAAAATTTCAGAATGCTGATATGTCACCATCAAGTTTTATAGCTTTCAAGTTTGAAAAGAAGTGAATATAACTGTTGTCCTTCAAGGTAAAATGAAATGCCTGAACCTTTCAAAATTTCTTGCTATAGATTTCTGATCAGATGTTTTTCCACACGGACTATCGACCCTTAATTCGTGATGCCAACAACTATGTCCTGGATGAGCAGACACAACAAGCACCACATCTTATGCCGCCTCCATTCCTGGTGGATGTGGATGGTAACCCCCATCCACCAAAATTCCAGAGATTAGTACCGGGCCGGGAGAACTGTAAAGATGATCAACTCATCCCACAAATGGGTGTTTCTGCAACAGGTAATCAAACTTGTGATCTAAGGAATACTGAAAATGAGTCGAGTATCTAGCATTGCATATTAACAAATAAAAATTTTTAAAAATTCAGAATGCAGTTAAAACGTGCATGACTCTAAAGTTAATGTCAGTGTTCCTTCCAGATTCTGTGGAATGTAATATTTCTGGCAAGAAATTATAGTGCCATTATTTTTCAAAAGCTCGTTTCATACTTAAGTTGTATAGTGTGTAGGATTTTATTCTCACATAATGGTGCAACTTTAGGAGATATCACAACTATGCTGGTAACTTAATAATACATAGATTTGATTGTCCTTGTCAAGTTAAAAATGCAGAATGGAAGTAAATATATGCTAAACTTAACAAAAAATGTAAAGATTTTCAAATGTTGCATATATTATTTTAGAAAATGCAACGAGATATTTATTTTAGAAAATATAAAAAATTTACTAAAGGATATGGTAGTGCTTACTAATTTGTAGAATGAAGCTAATAGCTTTTGCTTTGCCTGTTGTTTTGCTGCTTGCCACTTTCGCTCTAGGTTTGAACCAAGTTCTAAGTCAAGCAAACCATGAAGTTAGTCCATTGGACAATATGATTCAACGACTTCAGCAGGAACAAGATCAGAGACTAACTACAGGTACCAACAACACCTTGAACAGAGGAAGATTAGGTAGGACAATTTAATAACTGACTAGTAAATGCAATATTATAGAATTAATTAACATGTATCTAATTTAGTGGAATAGCTTTTATGTCATTCATCATTTTGTCCATGAACTTCCAATTGTCACCCTAAAAACTTAAGCCTTCTGCAAGATTTGAATGACTTTAGGATGCCTAAATTATGTTTAATTGATAACTGGTTTATTATTTTCATATGCAGTGAGGTACAATGAAGAAGTTTGTTCACATTCTTACTGATCATTTTATCACATCATTATGTCAAGGCTGTATGGGGGAAAGCAGTAACAGAATGCAAAATATAGTGTTACAGTCACAGAAAGTCCAGTATAAGCAGACAATAAGATGCAAGGAAGATTAACCAAAGTCCTTTTTAAATCAAAAAAAAGTTGAATGCCTCTATGCTCTTCCTGTTAATTAATTTATGTTCCAGCAGTTTCCCTGGTGGATTACAAATGGTAAACTACAAAATAATGAAATTAGAAACAATGGAATCATGTAATTTGTTAAAACATTCCACCACAAGTGCCATGGCAGGGGAACAACAGAAGAAACGCCATATCATTTCTTTCTTTTTCAATCTTTTTATTGATTTTCACATATACACAAAAAAAAAATAACATAGTAATAAGTAAATTATAAATACAATAGACTTGAAATCACATTGATAATAAGATAATAATATCCTACTAAACATCAACAAAAGAAAATACCTTAATCAAGTCCACATGATTATATGAAAAAAAAACAAATAACCATTAAAAAAGAAAAAAAAATATTAAAAAATATGTGAGAAAAAAATATATTAAAAAAAAATAAAACACTAAACTAAACTAACATAGGCAATAATAACAGTTTACAAGTATAAGATAGTGTCAAAGAACTCCGGAACTCCATACCTGAACATGAATAAGCAGAAAGGTCTGGAAAAGGCCAAATTAATTCATATGAAAATGTCGAATAAACGGTCTCCAAGTTTCTTCAAATTTAATTGATGAGTCAAAAATAGTGCTTCTAATTTTTTCCAAACTCAGATAAGAAATAGTTTGAGAAAGCCATTGAAATGTAGTAGGAGGATTTACTTCTTTCCAATTTTGTAGTATAGACCTTCTGGCCATTAATGTTACAAAAGCAATCATTCGTCTGATTGAGGGGGAAAACTGATTGCCATCTTCATTTGGTATGCCAAAAATTGCAGTAATAAAATGAGGTTGTAAATCTATATTCCAAATTGAGGAAATAGTAGTAAATATATCCTTCCAATAATTATGTAAAGTGGGACATGACCAAAACATATGGGTCAATGAGGCCACTGCTAAATGACATCTGTCACATAGAGGGTTAATATGAGAATAGAATCGAGCAAGTTTATCTTTAGACATATGAGCTCTATGTACAATTTTAAATTGTATTAAAGCATGTTTAGCACATATAGAAGAAGAATTAACCATTTGCAAAATTTTTTCCCATTTATCTGTTGATATGTTGTATTGAAGTTCTTTTTCCCATTCTTGTTTAATTCTAACTGATATTTCTGGTTGTATCTTCATAATCATATTATAAATAAAAGCTACTAATCCCTTCTGACAAGGATTTAAGGTAAAGATCAAATCTGTAGTGTCCATCGAAGTTGAATTAGGAAAAGATGGTAAAACTTTATGTAAAAAATTTCTAATTTGTAAATATCTGAAAAAATTAGATTTAGGTAATTCAAATTTATTAGAAAGTTGATCAAATGACATCAAAGTATCTTCAAAAAAGAGATCACGAAAACATTTTATACCTTTCCTTTTCCATATGTTAAAAGCTTGATCTGTCCAGGAGGGTTTGAAAAAGAAATTAAATAAGATAGGGCTATCAAGAACAAAGTTTTTCAAAATAAAAAACTTACGAAATTGAAACCAAAAAACGCCATATCATTTCTGTTATCTATGCTGCCATTGCAACAGAGTGCTGCAAAGCTTCACAAGGTTCACTGGGCTTAAGTTCTAAAAGTGAAATCTGCCACCTTTTCAATTGATCATTGGGAATAAGGAGAGGTATTATGGTAGTAGTGGCACAGCAGGTAGTGCTGTCCCTGTCAGCACCAATGTATGAGGTTCGATCTTGATGTCCAGTGCTGCCTGTACAGAATTTGTATGTTTTCCCTGTGTCCACTTGGGTTTCTTTTGTGTGCTGTCATTTCTTCCCACATTCCAAAGATGTGCTGGATTGGAAGTTAATCGGTTGCAGTGAATTCACCCTAATGTAGTGGGGGTAGCGGATGGCAGGAGAATTCAGGATGAAAAAAGATATATCATTGGGAAATAGGAAAACTGACAGACTTGATGGGTCGAATGTCTTTTGTCTATGTCATGTATGACAACACAAAAAAAAATTCAGTGATAGTTCCGATTTTGCTAGCAACACTGCATACCAGCAGGCCGTTACTGCTTCTAATGTGGATTACTGACTATGGAAGGGCAGAACATATGTGCAAAAGCAGCCTTGAGACTGGAAGATTAGCTTGTTTGTGATGAGATAAGCTCCACCATACTAAGAATTCAACCACAAATATGCAGAAGTTGTCCACTGAGTCACTATTCCTGTGTTTCAGTTAAACTAGTTGGGGGGTGTGAGAAGAGAGGGGAATTTACTGAGTTTGCATTTCTGATTGTAAACTATTGAGGAATAGCAAGTAGTAATTGTGTGTGAATAGTTGGAAGGGAAATGAGGGTTAAGTTTACTTGCAATGCCCTTTTTATAACTGGAATACTAATGCTGTCAGATTTCACTTACGGGGTAAGGACTACCTAACTGAAGGAGTGAAGGGTGTTTCTTCCTTGATGCTACTTTGCAGCAGGCACTTGACACTGATTAGAAACAAAGTCAATAATAAAACGCTAGAAGACTTTATTATTACATAACCAGGACTTTACAAAATGGAAAGCACTGGTGGGGAACAAAGACATAATATACATGAAAGAGAAGAGATTTTCCTCATTCATATTTCCCTCTTATGTAATCTTGTACCAAAAATATAATCCCTTGTTTGTTTGTTGCTGATGAGTATCTGGTGTACAAAAGTTTGTGCTGTGTTTGTCTCTGTAACCAGTAACAAATGTTATGTATGTATACTTTTTTATCTTCACTTCTGATTCCAGTCAAACTTTTTTATGTTGTTATCCATATCTTAGTCTCTAGATCTTCTGGAAACTATACCTTTCTCATACAGTTTGCTTACAATTTAATACATAAAGAAGTATGTTTCTCTTCCAACTTCAGAGACCCTGGTTCATATTTCCACATGATATAGAATGAGACCATTTAAGTCCATCAGAGAGCAGTTCCATTCCTGCTAACAGTCCCAGAAATTTATTTTCACGTTCTTCATTGCCTTGCCTCCTTCGCAATTCTGCTACCCTAGATTCTACTTTCACCTACACAATAGAGGCAATTTGCAGTGACCAACTAGCCTACCAGCCTAGGATTCCAGCCTTGGATGTTGTTTGTTTAGATGGTGAATATTCTCCACTTAGGACTGTAATGCATTGGAGCAGAATTAGGCCATTTGGCCCATCGAATTGCTCTGACATTCATTCATGGCTGATTCTCTTTTCCCCTCCTCAGCCCCACTGAAGAGGGGAACTGGTGGGATTAAGTTTTGAGGAAGATACAGAGGCATCAAGGTGACATAGACTAGTTAGGTGGGCATGAAGACATTTGGCAGACAGAACATAACATGAATAAACGTAGTTACCATTTTGGATGAAAATGAAGACCTGGTTATTGAAAAGTTATCTTCAGAAATATTGATTGACTAGTGATCTTATGCATCCGTCATTGAAGGCAAGCCTGCAGGTGCAGCAAGCAATTATGAAGAGAGAGAGGCCTTTCTATAATAAGAGGTATTGACTATAAGAGCAGGAGTACAGTTGTACAGTTAGAGCTTTGCTAAGACCATACCTGAAGTGTCTGTAGTTATGGTCTCTTCACCTAGGAACGGATATACTTGTTAAAGGGAGTGCATCCAAAGTTCTTCAGACTCATTCCTGGGTCGGCCGGACTGTATTGGTCGTGCGCATTAGGGTGAGGATTTTTGCCATCAGCATCATCTGGCCTATTAATTTGAAGACAGCTTATTTTTTAGTAATTACAGTTCATTCAAATTGTCATACTGATATTATTCTCTTCTTCAACTGATGGCATGCTGCAAGAGAGTACTCCACCTAATTTGGGTCATTTTGCTGAATTGTGAGAATGAAAATCTTGAATATTTAAAAAAAAAGGCTATATAGTTGCAAAGCTGTTCATGTTCTCATTTGCTTGTTTTCAATTTGTATTTATTATCCGTATTCTTTCCAAATATGTCATTTTGAGTCCAAATTGCTACTTATGGTAATTATCCTCCTGTCTGTTTGAAATGCATTCTGCTAGTGTACCACCATGCAATTTTTCTCCTGCCTTGAAGCACTATGGCAGGCATTACAGAAGGTTTTGTATTTGTTCATTCTAGGCTCACAAAGTTCTACCTCTGAGATGCACTCACCTCCAAATGTTGGCTTGCGGCGCAGTGGACAGATTGAAGGTGTGCGGCAGATGCACAGTAATGCACCTAGAAGTGAAATTGCCACTGAGCGGGATCTTGTGGCCTGGAGTCGGAGGGTAGTAGTGCCAGAATTAACCCAGGGTGTAGCCAGGTATATATACATATTTAATGGAAGAAAAGCAAAAATGTACATGATGTGATTTCTCTTTTATAAATGGAATGTCCATTGTTCCCATTGATAATAATTATTTTTACCCTTTGGAGTATGTATTCTGCATTATAGTTTGCGTGATACTCACTGTTAATACTTTGCAACAAGTTTTTCATCAATTATATGTTCTGGGTATATTAAATTATATTGCTGTAACACTGTGATTATGTTACTGGGCTACCAATTGTGCAGCCTAAATTAGTGATCCAGAGATCATTTCACTTAGCAGCAAAGAAACTGGAGAGTCTGAAATAAAAGGCCATTATGTAGTGACCACGTAGACTGTATTGTGGCTGAACTTTTGCAAAATGAAGGTCCTCTGCCACCCTCTGATCACTGCACAATAGACCCTAACAAAAATGCTCCAACATTGAGACCCTGGAAAGCATCGACAGATTTTCATCTTTATTATCCAGTTGATGTATGTGTGGGTGCCACTCTTAACTTCCCTTTTCTAATTATAATTGTGTTACAGTAAGCAGGAAGAATGTAGAGCAGCCAAAGGGGAAGAAGAAGTCAACATTTATAAATATGAGAGGAGAAAGAAAACAACAAATCAAGTTCAACGAGAAAACAAGGTAATTACTTCATCAGATACATTTAGCAATTCTAGAAGGATAGTCAAAATGGTTAGTTAAAATATTACATAACTCTAAGATGATTTAAAGATTGTTGCTTCATGCTCTAAATAACCAAGCTTATGACTGATGTTTTCTAAGGTCACAACAGAATGACTAATTGCAACCAGTCTATTTTCCTGGATTTCTTTTTGCAAGTTATTATATGATCTAAATTTTATACTAGAACTTAACTATATATATCTCAAATTTTGGTATAATAAACTTAGGAGAGAGTTTTATCTTATATTGGTCCTAACCTGTGTAAGCATATACCTCAGAAGATTTATTTTATCAAAGGTGCTAATTGTATTTTGCTTCCAGTTATGTCTTGACCTTGCTGTTTATAAATGGGAAATAAATTAATCCTTTGAATGCGTATTACTATATGTAAAATGATACAATAGACTTATTTGGAGATCACTGAAAGCAAAATTCACCCTGGCAGTGCTAGAAGCATTTCCACATGTGTTGTGATATTCATGAATGAAATGAGAAGGGCTTTCTGCATCAAACAGGATAAGGGATAATAATAAATAATTGACGTTGTCGATTGAGTACAAACAGAATGCAGCTGTAATTAAAGTGTCAGATTTTTTTTAAAGCTATTTTTTAATTGTAGACTTGACCAGCAGGAAGTGCAAAAGCAGCCTGGATGAATTATTACTTACTGTTCCTTGCTTCTTGGGAAAACATGTCTTTTCTCCCCTCCATATAAGCTTAATTACAGAGCTGAAATTATAGCCACAAACTTTAGTTCCTTTCCCTGGTGTTGTTTTGCAGTCAGTCTCTTGCAACCTGCTAATATTTATTAGATCAACCATAATTGTGCAGTTGCAAGAAAAAGTTTGTAAGCCATTTGCAACTACCTGGTTTTCTTCATTACTCATAAAATGTGGTCTGATCTTCATCTAGCTCATGATAATAGACAAAAGCAAACTGCCTAAACTAATAACAGACAAACAATTGTACTTTCATTTCTTTATTGAACACATTGTTTAATCATTCACAGACCAGGCTGGAAAATGTATGTGAACCTTTCTACTTAATAACTAGTAGAACTTCCTTGAGCAGCAGTAACCTCCACCAAACTGCTGCTGATCAGACTTGCACAACAATGAAGAGGAATTTTAGACCATTCCTCCATACAAAATGGTTTCAGTTCATCAATATTTCTGGGATACCTTGCATGAACAGCCCTCTTCAGGACATGCCACGGTATCTCAATTGGGTCAAGGCCTGGACTCTGACTCTGCCATTCCAAAACACCAATTTCCTTTTATTTTTAAACCATTCTGTTATTGATTTACCCTTGTATTTCATATCATTGTCTTGTTGTGTCACCCAGCTTTTATTGAGCTTCAGGGGACAGACTACTACTCTGACATTCTCCTGTAAAATGTCCTGGTACAATTTTGAATTAATGATTCTGTCAATGACTGCAAGCTGTCCAGGCCCTGATGCAGCAAAGCAGCCCCAAACCATGATGCTCCTTCCACCATGCTTCACAGTTGGGATGAAGTTTTGGTGTTGGTGTGCAGTGCCTTTTTTCGTCCAAACATAGTGGTATGCATTTCTGCCTAAAAATTCAACTTCTGTCTCATCTGTCCACAGAATATTGTCCCAGAAGAATTGTGGAACATCCATGCAGTCGTTTGCAAACTTGAGATGTGCAGCAATGGTTTTTCCATTCTATTTCAGTTGTTTTCTTATAGTGAACACTTGAACAGAGACGTTAGCAACTGCTGAAGATTTCTGCAGGTCTTTTGCTGTTACTCTTGGGTTCATTTTCACCTCCTTCAACATTGCATGTTGTGCTCTTGGTGTGATGTTTGCAGGATGCCCATTCCTAGGGAGAGTAGCAACATTAATGAATTTCCTCCATTTATAGACAACTTCTCTTACTGTGGACTGATGAGCACTCATGTCTTTAGAAATGCTTTTGTAGCATTTTCTAGCTTCATGTGTCTCAACAATTCTTTTAAGGTCCTCTGAAAGTCGTTTTGATCAAGGAATGGTGCACATAAACAGATCTTTCATGAGAAGAGCATGCCCTGTTGGTAACCTGACTTTGTGTGTCTTTTTTATGAGGCAGGGCACCTCTACAACCCACACCTCCAATCTCATCTCATTGATTGGGATGCCTGTCTCCAAATAGCTTTTGTAGAAAGCATTTACCTCTGAGATTCACATACTTTTTTGAACCTAGACTATGATTGTTTAAATGGTGTACTCAGTATTGACGACAAGTACAATTGTTTATGTGTTATTAGTTTAGGCAGATTGTGTTTGTCTATTATTGTGACTTAGATAAAGATCAAATTGCATTTTATGAATAATGAATGCAGAAAACTAGGTAATTGCAAAGGATTCACAAACTTTTTGTTGTAATTGTACAAGTAGTGTGCTGTAACTAAGAAAACTAAGTACTGAGAGTATCGTTGTTATAATCAGTGGAAAGATTCCATAAGAACTTGAAACTGAGCACAAAAGGGAACAAGCAACTGCTTTGCAAATTTATGCTTTCTCTTACTGTTCAGTCAAACCTAGATTGGGCGAAACAGAAGATATGTATTGATTGTTGGAATAAAACTTAAATTTTTCTTCCTAACTTTACGATTCAATTTGTTTAGCCAGTGTGATGCTCTACAATCTTTTGAGTAAATGAGGTGAACTGTACATATAATAGATGAACCCAAGTGATTGGTTTTGTGAAGATAAATTTTTTATTTCATTTTTATTTCATCTTGAATATGAAATGATTGCTACTTTATTTCGTGTGTAATGGCCTTTTCAGCAAAACAATCACACAGTCTTCCTCCAGCAGTAGTGTTCAACAGCAAGAAGACAGAATTTTTGAGAAGAGAGAACCATCAACCTTCCATAAAAATTGCAGAAACTCTTCTGCAATTTTGTATTTACCTGTGTGCACTATGACTTTTGCTGAGATAGCTTCAGGTATTCTAGATGCTGACCTTTGTGCACAAGGCTAGAAGGTTTAACAACAAGGAATCCAACCACCCACAGCACACTAGGTCATTCATTGCCTATAGGAATTCCAGAAATCCTGAATGTTAGTTGTTTTCTCCATTTTTGTCTGATCAAATGTACTGGTCTATCCACTGCCAACTGCAGGTTCCTAATGAAGGTATAAATCTATAGTCAACTTGGTGGTTCAAGTTGTTTTCTTTTTATTTCTCAGGACTTGACCTGATACCAAGCTACAGTGGAATAAAGTTAATAGATCATAGAATTTTAAAGCACAGAAGCTGGTCCTCTTGGCCCACTGTGCAACCATGATGCCCATTTATGTTAATCACATTGGCCCTTCCATATCTTTCAATGCCTTTCCTATCGAAGTACATGCGGAAATGCTTGTAAAAACACAGTAATTGTATTCACGATCTCTTGTGGCAGTTATTTTTAAATATGCACCCTCTTCACTTTTCTGAAAAGTTTCCCACTTGGATCATCTTTAAATTTCTCCCTTCTCTCCTTAATCCTTTGTCCTCCAGTTTTAGTCCGTCCCCCCCCCCCCCCAAGATAAAGATTCTGACTGTCTATCCTATTTGTGCCCCTCATAATTTTATAAACCTCTTACATCTTACATCTTAGCATCCCATGTTCTAGAGAGATTAAATCCAACCTATCCAATCTCTACCTATGGTTATAGCTCTTTATTCTGGGCAACATCCTGGTGAATCTCTTCTGCACTGTCTGTTGCCACCACAATCTTCCTGTAGCGTGGTGACAGAACTGTACAGAGTACTCCTAGTGCGATTTAACAATGTTTCATACATTTGGAATATGATGTGTCCCCACAATGTCCTGGCTTCTTGACCACCTTATGAATCTGTTTCTCTACTTACAATGAGCTATAGACTTATACTCCCAAGTCCCTCTATACACCAGTGGTCCTAAGACCCTTGTGATTTACTCTATATTTTCAATAGGAATTTGAATACTTTGTGATAAATGGTAAAGTCATTTATGAAACAAAGAACAAAAAAAAACAGAACTACTTAAAAGATAGATAGTGTGTAGGGAGAGAGAAAAACTGAATTAATATAAAAGACTGTTTATCTGAAAAAAAAAGTATTCTGAAATTGCAATAACTCAAATTAGTTGAACCATTACCTTGCTAAATAGGAATGTGCGCTTTTGGGTTGAATCCTAGAAGGAGCTCTAATTAGATTAGATAAGAAAAGATGCTTTACCAAAGATGCTTTTGAGCTAAGAACCCGACACAAATTTTTGCTGTCTTTGCTTTCTTTCTTTCTTTCTTTCTTTCTTTCTTTCTAAATCTTTTTATTATTATTAGTAATATGAACAGAATACAAATGATATATTGATAAAGAAATTACCAACATACAAATTCCATTACATATGAAAAAAACATACATAATAGTTACAATATAAATGAGTTTACCAAGACATAAGCCATAAAATATATGTATGAACATGGTAAGTCTAAATATTTCATAATATATGATATAAAAAAAACAGAAAAAAGAAAAGAAAAAAAAATATATAATGCAAAACTAGCTAATCTACTAATCTAATAACTAATATAGAAGGAAAAGGAAGCAAAAAAAAGAAAGAGAAAAAAAAGGGGGCTGTTTATAATATCTCACAAAAATAAGTATTCATCAATGCCGTCACTTCCGGTCCTCTCAACATACATAAGCTAAAAGCTGGGAAATCAAATGAATTTGGCACAGGGTCATATTACATCATAAGAAAATGTTGAATAAATGGTCTCCATAACTTTTCAAATTTAATAGAAGTCTCAAAAGTACCACCTCTAATTTTTTCTAAATTTAAACATAACATAGTTTGAGAGAACCAATTAAATACAGTGGGAGGATTAATTTCTTTCCAATTCAACAATATAGATCTTCTAGCCATCAGAGTTAGAAATGCAATCATTTGACGGGCAGAAGAAGATAAATGCAGTGAGTCTAACATTGGTAACCCAAAAATTGCGGTAATAGGATGAGATTGTAAATCAATATTCAAAACCGCAGAAATAATATCAAAAATATCTTTCCAATATTTCTCCAAAAATGAACAAGACCAAAACATATGAGTTAAAGACGCAATTTCAGATTGACATCTATCACAAATAGGACTAATATGAGAGTAAAAATTAGCTAATTTATCCTTGGACATATGGGCCCTATGTACGACCTTAAATTGTATTAATGAATGTTTGGCACATAACGATGATGTATTAACTAATTGAAGAATTCTATCCCAATTCTCACTAGAAATAATAAGACTAAGCTCTCTTTCCCAATCCTTTTTAGTCTTATAAAGAGGCTCTGAACGTATCTTCATAATTATATTATAAAGTTTTGAAATAAGCCCTTTTTGAAAAGGGTCTAATTCAAATAAACTCTCCAAAATATCTGAAGGCACAAAATTTGGAAACGTAGGGAGTACAGAACTTAAAAAATGTCTAATCTGTAAATATCTAAAAAAATGAAATCTAGGCAAGTTATGTTTGTTGGATAATTGCTCAAAAGACATGAAACAATTGTCTAAAAATAAATCAGAAAATCTTAGTAATCCCTTAGTTTTCCAAGCCGAATAAGCTTGATCTATAATGGAAGGGTGGAAAAAACAATTAGATACAATAGGACTATTTAAAACGAATTGATTCAACCCAAAAAATCTCCGAAATTGAAACCATATACGCAAAGTATGTTTAACTATCGGGTTGTCAATTCGTTTCGGCAATTTAGAAAGAGCAAAAGGGAGAGAAGTCCCTAAAATAGAACCCAGAGCATAAGCTGATACAGATTTAGTTTCTAAGCTCACCCAACAAGGGCCGAAAGATCCACCCCCATCTTTCAACCAACATAACAAATATCTAATATTAACTGCCCAATAGTAAAATCTGAAATTAGGTAATGCTAACTCACCTTCCTTTTTTGTCTTCTGTAAATATATTTTACCTAACCTGGGATTTTTATTCTGCCATATATATGAAGAAATTTTAGAGTCAACATGAGTAAAAAAAGATTTCGGGATAAAAATTGGTATTGCTTGAAAAATATATAAAAACTTAGGTAAAATAACCATCTTAATAGCATTAATCCTACTTATTAGGGATAAAGATAAAGGTGACCACTTTAATCTGATCAAATAAGGGTAAAAAATTAAATTTAAATAAATCTTTATGGTTTTTTGTGATTTTGATCCCTAAATAAGTAAAAGAATCATTAACTAATTTAAAAGGTAAATTTCCATAAATTGGGACCCGTTTATTCAAAGGAAACAATTCACTTTTATTAAGATTTAACTTATACCCAGAAAACTCACTAAATTCAGCCAATAATGATAAAACTGCTGGGATGGATTTCTCCGGGTTAGAAATGAATAGTAATAAATCATCTGCATACAAAGATAACTTATGAATGTCTGTCCCTCGATTAATACCCAAAATATCCTGTGATTGTCTGATGGCAATTGCCAAAGGTTCTAAGGCAATGTTAAATAGTAATGGACTAAGAGGACATCCTTGTCTAGTGCCCCGAAATAGGCGAAAAAAGGGAGATCTTTGATTATTGGTAAACACTGAGGCTACTGGAGTATGATAAATCAATTTAATCCATGATGTAAATATCGGACTAAAATTAAACTTCTCCAACACATTAAATAAGTAAGGCCATTCAACTCTATCAAATGCTTTCTCCGCATCTAATGAAATCACGCATTCTGAAGTGTCATGTGAGGAAGTATAAACAATATTCAACAATCTCCTAATGTTAAAAAAAGAATAGCGATTTTTAATAAAACCGGTTTGATCATCTGAAATAATTTTGGGTAATACCTTCTCCAATCTAGATGCCAGTAACTTGGAAAAAATCTTGGAGTCTACATTCTATAAAGATATAGGTCTATAGGAAGCACAGTTAGTAGGGTCTTTATCTTTCTTCAATATTAAAGAAATGGAAGCTCTATAAAAAGATTGTGGCAAATTCCCCAATCTAATGGCTTCCTCAAAAACCTTACCTAACCAAGGGGAAAGAGTAGCAGAAAATTTTTTTTAAAATTCAAGTGTATAACCATCTGGACCCGGTGCTTTCCCAGAATTCATTGAGGAAATAGCCCCTTTAATTTCTACATCCGTAATAGGAGTATCCAATATCAAAAGATCATCAGATGATAATCTTGGAAAATTTAATTTCCCAAGAAAATCAGACATGGTATTATGATCTTGAGGAAATTTAGATTGATACAGGGAGGTATAGAAGTCTTGAAATGCCTTATTTATCTCATCATGATTAACTGTCAGATTCCCATTCTGCTGACCAATCTTAGTGATTTGACGTTTAACCAAAGCATTCTTCAATTGACTCGCTAACAGTTTACCAGATTTATCACTAAGTATATAAAAATCAGATTTAGTTTTCTTTAATTGATTTTCAATCTAGGATGTAAGTAATAAACTATGTTCCATTTGAAGTTCAACCCTTTGTTTGTAAAGCTCCTTACTAGGAGCAATCGAATATTTCTTATCAATCTCTTTAATTTTATCAACCAATAAAAGAGTTTCCATCTTAGTACGTTTCCTCAAACCAACAGAATAAGAAATAATCTGTCCACGTATATACGCTTTAAAAGTGTCCCAAAGTGTTCCGCAGGAGATGTCATCTGTAGAATTAGTTGAAAAGAAGAAGTCGATCTGCTCCTCCATAAATTTTATAAAGTCAGAGTCTTGCAACAAGGTAGAGTCAAATCGCCATTGTCTGGCATTAGAAGCTGTATCTGTAAATTTCATAGAAAGTAATAATGGAGCATGATCAGAGATAGCTATAATATCATAGTTACAACCGATTACCAATGGAATAAAACAAGAGTCTACAAAAAATAATCAATTCTCGAATAAGAGTGATAAACATGTGAGAAAAAAGAAAACTCTTTGTCATTAGGATGCCGGAATCTCCAAATATCAAAAACTCCATTGTCAGTCAAAAAAGAGTTAATACAAGTGGCCGACTTATTAGGTAAAGTCTGAATAGATAAAGATTTATCCATCAGAGGATTTAAACAACAATTAAAGTCACCACCCATTATTAACATATTCGTTTAGATTGGGTAAAGAGGTAAATAAGGACTTAAAAATTCAGGACAATCCACATTTGGAGCATAAACATTAACCAAAGCAACCTTTTTATTACAAAGTAAACCCATAATTAACAAAAATCTACCATTCGGATCCGAAAAAATATCATGTTGAACAAATGGAGTAGAGGAGTCAATAAAAATTGAAACTCCTTTTACTTTAGCATTCGAATTTGTGTGATACTGTTGACCCCGCCAAAATCTAAAAAAACGAAATTTGTCCTCCTTCCTCACATGAGTTTCTTGTACAAAAATGATATGAACATTAAGTCTTTGGAATACTTTGAAAATCTTCTTTCGTTTAATTGGATGATTTAAACCATTAGTATTCCAAGACACAAAATTAATGGTCTGAGCCATATTTCTAAAATCAACCCTTTGGTATAGAAAGGGTTAACCAACTTCTAAACTCATGCACCCGGAAGAGAAACAAAAGTAATGAGAAGACCAGGAAGTGACGACAACACAGACATATTTGAAGTTCAAAAACAGCCCAAATAAAAAAACTAACACAAACTGGTGCAAAAAAAAATAGAATTAAAAAACAGACCATCCCCCCCACCCCCCAAGAGAAAGAGAAAAAGCCAAAATATGACTTAAAAAGGGAAAAAGTAAGACTAATCCTACCCCCATGTCAACTGCAGAACACTCCACATATAAAGGATATGTATAAAAGAATCACCCCAACTTTAAAAATTAAAATCGCTATAATAAAAACCATATTTCTAAGTATAGTTAGTTACAAAAAAATAAAAATATAATCACTAAAAAAAATTATAAATCGGGCTCTAGCCCAGACAAAACAAAAAATATTTAAGCTATGATAAGCGATGCATTGTAGGAAAAAGATGAAAGAAAGAAGAAAAATAACGCCATCTTAAGCAAAACCAAAAATCTTTTTCAAAAAACCACCATCTTAATCAAAGAAAAATTCACCTTCAAAGAATTAAAAATATACCTTCGAAGGAACAAAGTTAATGGACAAGTATGTAGTATAGTGGTTAAAGTGTATAAGGCAGAACAATTAATATGACGAAAACGCACTTTAACTTAAGTATAAAGTATAGGATGAACCTACACCAATAACCAGATTTTAATTCTGGTTTAAGAGATCGAGAACCATCTTACATGATCAGAATCGTTCATTTATTAGAGACTGGTGTCTGTAGCAGTAGGGAAGTTCTCCTCCAGATATTTTCTCACTTCTGAAGTTGAAAGGAAAACCTGTCGTGGAGCATTCGACGGAGAAATTCAAAGCTTCGCAGGGTATAGGAGCGCAGGTTTCAGATTTTTCTCATAACATTCAGCCATCAATGGTTTAAAAAGAAGCCTTCTTTTTAAAAGGTCAAGGCTAAAGTCTTCAACCAGGCAGAAGCAGAATTCTTTGAATTTAATCATTCCTGCCCGACGAGCTGCTCGTATAAGTTGTTCTTTGTCATGTACATAATGGAACCGGACAATTACCACCGAAGGTTTGTCTGTAACACTCAGTGATCGACGCCGAATTCTATGTGCCCGATCCAATAAAGGAGGGTTATTCGGGAAAATCGTCGGAAACGCTTCTTTTAAAAGTTGAGCAAAATATTTCGAAGGGTCATCTTTTTCTATGCCGTCTGGAAGACCAAGTATATGTAAGTTCTGTCTTCTGGACCGATTCTCAAGATCGTCACTCTTGGCTTTAAAGGCTTCCATCAGCTTAATGGTCGAAATTAAATCCTGTTGCAGTTTTTCAATAGTCAAATCTCGCTTCCGAGCATCTTTTTGCAGAGACGCAATAAGAGCTTGTTGCTGTTTAATTACTAAATCCGTCTTAACCATGTACTCTTGAAAAGCCTTTATATCTTCTTTAAAAAATTGTTGTAGTTTAGCAAATTTTTTATCCAAAACCTCCATAAACAATTCAAAAGTTAATTGAGTTTGTTGTGGCGGAGCCTACTTCTTTCCGTTACCGTTCGGATTGCGTCCGGGATCCCGTCCCTTAGACCTGAGAGACATTTCTGTTTGCATATCTTCAAAAGTGCACAACAAACTCTTGGCAGTAAATTAAAAAAAAATTAACAAAGAAACTTTCGGTATAGGTAAAAATAAGCTGAATAAGGGTGATCAAAGGTTAAAAAAAAAGTAAAGGTTATGGAGCGAATCCAAAACAGTACTCACTCCATGAGCGTCTCCAGCTGACTCCTGTCTTTGCTGTTGTGCACTGCTGTGATGGAAACTGGCTACCTTGACATTGCATATATTCAAAGGTTGGTGTGCAAAGGCTCTATTCATCTATTTGTTTGATTGCATAGCCCTCCCCAGCCCAAGTTTTTCTACAGTAACAAGGTCAGCTGAAAAGTCCAACGAGAGGTAGTATTGGACCTGGGTGGTCTGTGGTTGCTGCTGGTCCGCCCCAAAATAGTCTTGCTTTCTTCGTGCTGAGTGTCCATACTGATCATCCCCCTTCACAGATAATCTTTCCCCGTCAAGTATGACAATTTATTGCTGGAGATCAGCAATGAAAGGTTAAGGTTTGGACAAGGTTTGTAGCACAGCAAAATGCAATGGTGAGGAGGCAGGGGTTGGTATCATCTCCCCAGCCCAGCAGCATGCAACCAAGTATTTGTCTTTTTAAAGCACAAGCTGCACGTTCCTGAGCATTCAGACTGGACATCCAGAATGATCTCTGGGGTAGTGGTAAATGGAGTACATGTGTTGTCTCAGAATTAGTACTTTTAGAAATCTTATTTTGAATGTGACTTTGAAGAACATCAATTTAGTGAGAGTTCCTTTCTGATGTATTAAATATCAATTATTTTTAAATAAATCCCGTATTTCTGCTCACATGTAGAACAAGTTGATGTTGGAAAAACAGATCTGTTTTAATTTTTTTTAAAGTGCTGGTTTAAATTGAATGTCTCTGAATCCACCTCTCAATTTGTGGAAGGAAACGGTTTCCTGTTATTTGACATATTACTTTCAGATAAGATTCATTCAGATCAGGATGTTAGCAGTTCCTTTTGATGTGGAATGGAAATAGGAAAATTAAGAAATACTGAGCAGATGAGGCAGTATCTGTGAAAAGAGTAATGAAATTAATGTTTTATGTTCATGATCCTTTATCAGATGTTGTCCTGCCTGGTGGGCGTTTCCAGCACACTGCTATTTACGATTTCTGGCACCTGCAATTCCCTTTGATTTTATATTGTTCATTTTTACATGTTCATTTCAAACTGAATCAATCCTCATCTCATTTCCGTTTTGTGAACTTTTATTTTGTGCCACAGTCCAATTCCACTTGAAGGTAATCTTGTGTCCTCTTGGATGATGGCAACCATTAAGATGTAAGATTTAAACTTGTATAAACCTGGTGATACAGTTGCTATTAAAAATTGATTGACTGGAAAGTTGCAGTGGTATTTTTGAGCAACTTAAAGTGAATATTTTTAAAAACTAAATCTGCCTTATTAAATGGATGATTTTTAGGCCCATACCTATGAACAGTTGCATGAAAACGGGGAGGTGCGAAAACCAGGCCGCCAGAATGTACACAATTACCGCACAAGATCTGCCATTGATGACAGCAGCAGAAATTCACAGCAGAATGTAGATTACAACAGTTCTTCAGAGGTAAATTTTATAGGAAAATACTTTTTAATGTAATTTGTTAAAGATCAAGTTGCTGAAACAGTACTGGTTGTTATATGGTTAATTGTTGAATAGAGGATGAACATGTTACTCGGTTGATTATGTTTTCTGTGAATCATCATTATATATTTTTAACAATTTCTAGGCTCATGCATGAAATTTTTCCCGATTAACATAGTACTACCTGATTAGATACAATATGTGACAATTATGCAACTGTTTTCAAGTTATGAATTGGCATATTATCAAACTTAATAAGTAGTTTGTAGGCCGAAGGGCCTGTATTGTTCTGTAGAAAGTTAGCAGTAATTAAGAAGACAAATGAAATACAGTGAATTCTGGTTAATTGGGCCATTGGTTAATCATGGCAGCCATCTATTTGGGGCAACTCTTAAAGAACAAAAACTAGAAAATGGCCAGGATCCCCTTTGTTTATTTGGGATACTATGCGTGATTATTGTGACAGTTACTGAACACTTCTAACTAGAGTCAGTCGCGTGCACGTGTGTGGCTGTGAGACGGTACATCGTGCTTAGAGTGAACAGTTTTTAAATGGTGTCAGTTGTGTACGTTTGCGTTCAAGAACCAGTGATTTTTGTTGCTTACTAGTTGGCGAGAAATAAGCAGTAAGACAATTCAGAACTGGTTTGCTCACTGCAGTTTCAAGCATTCAGGCTTGGATATACCAGGAATGGCCAGGAGTGAAAATAGAATGATTTCACTACTTCAACAAGTTAGAAACTACAAAGAATTTGAAGATATTAATGATCATCTCGAATATTACAGTGAAAATGAAGATAGGAGGATGCAATCATCTAAAGCATTGTTTGTAGGTAGTCCATTATCTGCACTTGGAGTCTCTGCTGATTTTGTTCATTTACAGTCAATCGATAGTACACTGGATGAATTCCTGTCAATAATTATTAACTAATGCACAGATTTTTAGTACTGTAGTGTTAGTGTTCTGTATTTCATTAAATACATAATTTGTTACTCAGTTGAAAAATAGTTTGTCTTTGTTATACCTTTTTAACTATTTATATTAAACTTTAGCTAGTTGGGCCCAATTAGTCGGAATCCACTGTATTGGTAAAAGGACCTGGAGTACAAAAGGAGAGAAATTTTGTTAATACTACATAGGGAGCTGATGCGGCTATAGCTGGAGTATGTGTACAGTTGTCCTGATTTTAAAAAGAGGTATACTTTCACTGGGAAGATAATCTGCATTGCTTCTTAGGTGGAAATGGTTGACTTAGAGAAAAGTTTGAGTTTGAGCAGAATAGGCGATTTGTCAACTGGTACTAGCAGGGCTGGTACTGTGGTCAGTATAGATCAGTTGGGCAGAAAGGCCTGGTTTTGATGCTTTATTCTGTGACTCACTGAAGTTTAGAATAATGCAGGTAGTGATCTTACTGAAGCATCATATTTTGTGGATGAGTGAGAAGATGTTTCCCCTCCTGACAGAATGCTGAAACATTTAGGGAGAGTTTTAGGATAAGGGATCACTCATTTATAATGGAGATGGGAAGGAAATTCTTCTCATGGAATTTAAAAACTCTGGGATCCTTTAAAATGGAGAGCTCTGATGACTGAATTAATGAATATATTCAAGGCTGATTTACATAAATATTGTTATATTATGGCATTGCAGTTAATGGGGGAACTATCAAAATAGTTGAGGTGAAAGTGAGAAATCTTGACATTATTGAATGACAGCAGGCCTGGTGACCATATGACATAGACTTGTATATCCAGGAGTGGCACTTCCTTCTAAGTGTCTTTTTGGCTGCTCTCACATAAATGAAGCTCAACATTGTTCAGAAATACATGAGGAAGCATAAAGAATATATTTTATGATACAATTCTTTTGTTCCCTCAGTAGGCTATGGCCTTTGATAATTCAACATTATAAATATTTTCTTTTTCATATGCTCATATGATTATTCTGTATCATCATTTGCTGGGTTTTCAAACTTGGAGTTCTGCGGTTCTTTGGTGTGCTAACTCAAGTCATGGATTTCACCCCTAAAGATTAGTGGTGGTATTTGTCAAGTGTGATTTCCTTTCTGAAGTGGAAATGTTGGTATAATATTTGCCATTACTCAAGTGTAGTTATGAGAATATTGGAACAGAGTGGGAGGATTGGTGGGGGAGGGGGTGGAGTTCTGAACCACTATTTGAATCACCTGGCCAGCAGTACTTCAAAGTTAATCAGACGCATAACCCTCTCAGCCATTTTCAGTTGGTTGAAATAGACATTCTGCCTATTGATATCCAACTGGCATTACTCAATTAATATTACTAAGGTCATGTTCAAAGAAAGACAATAACTCAATCAAGTAAAAGAAGCTAGGAGAAGATAATTTACACTGTTAATTGATTAAGAAAACTAAAATAAAGTTGAATGAAAAAGCCTGTAAGCTGTTGAGGAGACTAAATCATTGTTTTATCGTGTACTTTCTTTTGGCTTTCCTTGTATGTTCTTGAATTATTTGAGTTTTAATTGTACAAGAAGGGCATTTGTTACCCATATCTGTTATAAGTTGCCCATTTTTGAAAGTGCATGAACTTTCTAATGGTATCTTGTGTTGTGAGGATTCAAATTAGTGCAATTGTACTGTGACCTTGAGCATGTCAACAGTGTAGTTTTGCTTTTGGATTTCAGTGTTGTTAAATTCATCATTAAAACAGTCATGTAAAGTATTGTCTGACTTACAATTTTAATTGTTAAAATTCATGTTTTTAGAGCACAGTGAATGTGCACCATTAATTATGATAGTATATATTGTCATTCCATTTTGATTTTAATTTTCAGGAGCTTGAAGTCCGTGGTGTCAACGGTGTAACCTCAGAAGAAGATGGAGATGCATGGCACAATGAGAGCAGCAGTTCAAGGCAATTGATGTTTTAAGCCATTTACCATTTTCTTTAACTTTTAAGCAAGATTTGGTGATTATTACTGCTGGTGTTAGTAGTGATTTAGCATTGAATTGATTGGGCAGGAAAATGTCAAAAGGTCAAAATTAGAATCATCCATGATTTTATTGACCAGATGAACAGGTCTAAGGGGTATTATGACCTACATTTCCTCTCTTTCTTATGTTATTATAGCTTTAGAACTAAGAGATTTCCCACATAAGAACCTAAAAGAATTTGGATAATCTGAGAATCAAAAATAGATACGTGTACACATTAAAAATTAAGAAAGTGTGTCAGGTGAGATGGAATGGATGCATTATCCATCCTCCTGTCCATTCAAGAGCCAAGGCAAATCATGACAGCACCTGAACTAATAACTCCTACTGACCCTGTTGAAACTGTTGTTAAGTAAGGTAAATATTAAAAATAAAGTACGATCCACTTTAAATCTACTACACAGTATTGTTTTATCTCTTGTCCCTTACTGCTGCAATATCCCTCTTCACTTCCCTCTAGTAACACCTCTACTAGCTTTTTCTTCACTCCCTTTCCTACCATTCCATTTCCATCCTTCCTGCCCTTTTTACCCACTTACTCCCCCTTCCACTATGGCTCCCCCTTTGTGTTAAGATTATGTGCGGTCTGCACCCCCGAAACTCTGCATCGGTGGGCATGAAGTGCGATGTGCTTGGACAGTTATGTGCAGGTGACTCTTTAAAAGCTTATCAGTAAACTCCTCAATGTTTAGGATAGTAATTCAGAGGACATTACTTAAAAGAAGTTCGATGTAATTAAAGCAGAGAAGCCTACAAACTCTCAACACTTACGGAGGTAGTAACACTGTTAATTGTATATTTTTGAGGTCTTCCATAGGAAGTTAGACCAACTTAATGTAATTCTTTTTTTAGTGATTATTCAAGTGACTATTCTGACTGGACTGCAGATGTTGGTATTAATCTCCAGCCCCCAAAGAAATCTTCACGGCAGCAAGCAAAAAAAGCTGTGAGCAGTTCAGAAGATGAGGGCGATAAGGAGAAAGGGAAGGAAAAAGAGTTGAAGAAGGAGAGGAAAAAACACAAGGAAGATAAAGATAGTTCTGCTGCTCCGAAGATGAGAAGGAAGCCAAAGGAAAAAAGGATGAAGGTGATGTCTTATTTCTCTGTGATGCACTTTGTAGAACAGAAAAGCAGAGGTAGCAATTTATTTGTTGTCAAAATGACCATTTGAACATTACTTATGATTTTACAGAGAAGAGCTAGGGTACTACCAGGACAAGGCGAGACTTTGGAAGAATGGCTGCCACCAGTGTGGATTACAGACACTATGCCCAGGCGATGTCCTTTTGTTCCACAAATGGGAGATGAGGTATTGTAATTTCTTACAATTGTGATAGTGTTTACCTTTCAAAGTATGTTACTTTTGTTTGCTTTAGTTCAGTTCACCATAAAAAAATCCACCAGTTTCTTTAATCATTTTAATTATTCTACTTGGTAAAACTCATTTTTAAAATTCTGCAGAAATGTGCATCGCTCATTAGCCCAGCTCAAACAGTTCAACTGTGGAGACTGAGAGAAAATACTGTATTTTCATTTTAAAATCTTTCCTTTCTGTGAATTTCCAATAATAAGCACCTCCCTTCATTACACATAGTTGATATGAGATTCATGATATTTCAAATCAAAATAATCAGCATTTAAGCTGATTTGGTAAGAAATTGGTACTGTTAATTGTGTTGCTTGATCACATGCACTCACATAACATTGAACTATGAAGTGGTCTGATGTTATTAGTAGATGGTTTAAGTAGCCTGAGACATGAACCAGAACCAGAGTTGCAGCCTGAGCTGCAATCTTGTTTTCCAATGGACTGAGAGCATTGCTCTTGCTGCGATACTGCGAGGTAGAGTGAACTACCAGTGGGCAGCAAGTTGCTGCTAGTGAGACCCCAACCTTGTATTATTTCTGATAACCTGTGCAAAAAAAAAAGCCTTTCCCCCGAATGATCAGAAACTTTAGGATGTAATACATTTTAGACTATATTCCACTTAACTTCCCTTGTGAAAGTCACCATCCCTAGTCAAATGACTGGGACTATATTGCACTTCTGACATTTTGTGCACATTAACACTGCACTGCAAAGCTGCAGGCATTCCTTATGTGCTCACACCTGCACTGGAGTTAACCTGCATCAGGTTGGTTTATAGGTGTGGTTTGTATTAATTTGGATCACTGTTCATTTAAAATTGTCCCACCTGAAGTTATGTGATTACCGTGGGAAGCTGTTCAGATTGCAGACCAGCAAATTAATGCGCAGTATGTGTAGTTCAGGGTCAGAAATAATCCTGTGGAGTTGAAAGTGGGATATTCCTCACCCTTCGACTGTAGTTTGCTGTTGTTCCAATAATAAGTTGTCCTGAAACTGGACCTGTGTTGTATTCAACTGTAAAATAATTACATCTGTATAACATCTAAACTTAGATTCTTATAAATTATGTCAATACACTGAAATCAAAATTAATGCACTGTTAGAATTTGATTATGTTCTCAAAGTAGAAAAGGTTACTCTAATTGGAGCACTTAACTCAGAGAAAATATTAGTAATGTTCGGAAATCTGCAATAAAATGTCAGAATCAGGTTTATTATCACTGGCATGTGAGGTGACATTTGTTAACTTAGCAGCAGCAGTTCAATGCAATACATAATCTAGCAGAGAAACAAATAATAAATAAAATAGAAAAAATAATTAGTGAATCAATTATGGTATACATATATTGAATAGGTTAAAAAAAGTGCATGAACAGAAAAACGGTATATTTAAAAGAAAGTGAGGTAGTGTCCAAAGATTCAATGTCCATTTAGGAATTGGATGGCAGATGGGAAGAAGCTGTTCCTGAATTGCTGAGTGTGTGCCTTCAGGCTTCTGTACCTTCTACCTGAAGGTAACAGTGAGAAAAGGTCCTTAATAATGGACGCTGCTTTTCTGAGACACTGCTCCCTGAAGATGTCCTGGGTACTTTGTAGACTAGTGCCCAAGATGGAGCTGACTAGATTGGAAACTTTCTGCAGCTTCTTTCGGTCCTGTACAGTAGCCTCTCCATACCAGACAGTGATGCAGCCTGTCAAAATGCTCTCCATAGTACAACTATAGAAATTTTTGAGAGTATTTGTTGACATGCCAAATCTCTTCAAATTCCTAATAAAGTATAGTGGCTGTCTTGCCTTCTTTATAACTACATCGATATGTTGGGACCAGGTTAGATCCTCAGAGATCTTGACACCCAGGAACTTAGAACTGCTCACTCTCTCCACTTCTGATCCCTCTATAAGGATTGGTATGTGTTCCTTCGTCTTAATCTTCCTGAAGTCCACAATCAGCTCTTTTGTCTTACTGACATTGAATGCCAGGTTGCTGCTGTGGTACCACTCCACTAATTGGCATATCTTTCTCCTGTACGCCCTCTCGTCACCACTTGAGATTCTACCAACAATGGTTGTATTGTGAGAAAATTTACAGATGGGATTTGAGCTATGCCGAGCCACACAGTCATGTGTATATAGAGAGTAGATCAGTGGGCTAAGCACACACCCCTGAGGTGTTGGTCGTCAGCGAGGAGGATATGTTACCACCAATCCGCACAGACTGTGGTCTTCCAGTTAGGAAGTCGAGGATCCAATTGCAGAGGGAGGTACAGAGGCCCAGGTTCTGCAATTTCTCAATCAGGATTGTGGGAATGATGGTGTTAAAAGCATCCCGATGTGGGTGCTTGTGTTGTCCTGGTGGTCTAATGCCATGTGGAGAGCCATTGAGATTGTGTCTGCCATTGACCTATTGTGGTGATAGGCAAATTGCAATGGGTCCAGGTCCTTGCTGAGGCAGGAGTTCGTTCTAGTCATGACCAACCTCTCAAAGCATTCCATCACTGTCAATGTGAGTGCTACCAGGTGATAGATATTATGGCAACCCACATAATTCTTCTTAGGCACTGGTATAATTGTTGCCTTTTTGAAGCAAGTGGGAACTTAGGCTCATAGTAGTGAGAGGTTGAAAATGTCTTTAAATACTCCCCCTAGTTGGTTTGCACAGGTTTTCAGAGCCTTATCAGGTACTCCATCGGGACCTTCTGCCTTGCGAGGGTTCACTAGAGATCACAGGGTCATCAGGTGCAGCAGGGATCTTCACAGCTGTAGTTGTGTTCTCCATTTCAAAGTGTGCATAGAAGGTGTTGAGTTCTTCTGGTAGCGAAGCATCGCTGCCATTCGTGCTATTGGGTTTTGCTTCAGGGGAAGTAATGTCTTGCAGACCTTGCCAGAGTTGCCGTGCATCCAGTGTCACCTCCAACCTCGTTTGAAATTGTCTCTTCACCCTTGAAATAGGCCTCCGCAAATCATACCTGTATAGGCCTGGGTCACCAGACTTGAATGCTACAGATCTAGCCTTCAGCAGACAACATACCTCCCAGTTCATCCACGGCTTTTGGTTTGAGAATGTACAGTAAGTCTTCGTGGGCACACACTCATCCACACAGGTTTTAATGAAGTCAGTAACGACTGCAGCATACTCATCCAGGTTTGAAGATGAATCCCTGAGTACAGTCCAGTCCACCGATTCAAAGCAGTCTTGTGTGCCCTTTCCTTGTCCACACCTTCTTGGTCCTCACTACTGGTGCTGCAGTCTTCAGTTTCTGCCTATACTCAGGGAGTAGAAGTACAGCCAGGTGATCCGACTTTCCGAAGTGTGGGTGTGGAATGGCACGGTAGGCATTCTTGATGGTGGTGTAGCAATGGTTCAGTGTGTTTTTTTCCTTTGGTACTGCAAGTGATCTGTTGATGGTAGTTGCTTAATGATTTTTTCAGACTGGCCCGGTTAAAATCTCCCAGAATGATAGTGAAGACATTAGGATGCGCTGTTTAGTGCATGTTGATCCCATTGCTCAGATCATCTAAAGCCTGCTTGATGTTGGCCTGAGGTGGAATGTAAACTGCTACCAAAATGACTCCATTCTTGTGGTAGGTAAAAAGGATGTCACTTTACTGCTGGATATCCCAGGTCTGGTGAGCAGAGTTGGGACAGCACTGATATGTTTGTGTACCAAGAAGAGTTGATCTTGAGGCATATTCCTCCAACTCTGCTTTTGATAGACTCTATAGATCTATCCTGGCAGTGTGTAATAAACCCATGGATCTGAATCGCTGCATCCAGTACAGAAGGGGTTAACCAGGATTCCATAAAACAAAGGACACATGTGGTCCTAATGTCCCACTGATACAGCACCCTGGCTCTGAGATCATCGAATTTATTCACCAGAGACTGCTCAATCGCCAGCAAGATCGTCGATACAGGGAGTTTAAAACCCTTTCCTTAAATGCACATAACCCAATTTGAGATTAGATTGAATGTAAAATTATGTGAAGTCCTAAAGATGGATAAGGTAGGAAGTTGCTGCCTTGTTTTTCTTAATTATGTTGAAATGGCCAAAGATGAAATTGAACAAGACCTTAGAGATTAAGGTTGCATGGCTAAGTTGTTAGTAGTCCAGAGGCTGAACTGACTTGTGTTCACAGGCCACCAAGATAGGTGTGGAAGCACAGTAAATGCTTTGGTGACTCTAGATGATGTCTATTTGTATAACAATCTGATGTTTCAGATATTTTAGGCAAGGCAATCTTTAATTCTTGGGCAGTATGACCAGCAGATAACATGAAACTTAGAGTAGTATGGTTGACTCTTAGATGTCCTTTGAAATTCCCAATGAAACCAGCAGCAATTTCTTAAAAAAATACCTTTAAGTTGTTAAAAAGTAGAAACTTCCCTGCTCTTCTCCTTTGCCCCATTTGAATGAATGTGGTCATGTGTGCCTGACGTGAAGTTTACAGCCAGCCACTTAACTCAGTGCATCTTAGTTAATTTGACTTAAGCTTTGCACTTCTTGCAGAATAGAGTGAATTATGCATCACTAACTGAAAATTATTTAATCTATAATATATGTGAAAATTTAAACTTTTTCACAAACGCCAGAGTATTTTTATACTGATTCATTAAAAAAGAATGACTTTGTTCATTGTTATCCTTTCCTCAAAGTAGTTCCAGGAATGTTACTGTTTTCTCATTTTTAATTTCAGCATTACAAGAAGTAAATACTCAGAATTTTTTGTGGTAATATTGCACTTCTCCCCTGACAAATTGTTGAATTATTATGCCTTAGTCAAGAAACTATTCATTGCTGTTAGTACTAAATCATTGTTTTGTAACTTATCTGTCATTTATATCTGCAGACTCTTGTGGGAATTGCAAATCAGCTACAAATATATTTTTACATTTGAATTCTAGGTTTACTATTTTCGACAGGGTCACGAAGCCTATGTTGAAATGGCTAAGAAGCTGAAAATTATTGGCATAAATACTAAAAAGCAAGCATGGCACAAGATGGATTTAAGGGTAAGGTATCTTCGGCATCCTGGTCGCAGTTTATGTAAGATAATTTCCTCTGTTTTGCTGCCAAAACATAAATTATAACAGAACAATGGTTTTGACATTTAATTTCTTTGAATCCAAGGGAGAGTTTTTTTGTGACATTGCTTAAGAGGATTATTGGGTGTCTACTTTTTTCTCTGAATGTAGATGTAGCACCCAATTTTACATAATATTGTGTTCATCTGTAGGATCTGAGGAAATTACTCATGAATAATTGTTTTTACAAGTTTTTACTATTTCCGCTCAAAGTATATGGGTACTCTTTTTTTCCTCTGTAGTCAAAGAGAGTAGTTTCCATATTGTTAAACTTTGTTTTTATTTGCTATTTAACTAACAGATCAGTTTCTGCCTCCCAATTTAATTTCTTGATGATTTTAGATTAAATGATAAGAGTATCATATAACTTGGGGAAACCCAAATTCCATTGATTTTAATCAACGTTTATGAGATAATAAACATGATGGCCCATGAGTCAGTGAAGTAACTAGTAAGCAACACATGGTAGAGGCCTTGGCTGATGTAATTTACTCGGAATCAATTTATTTTTGTTGTGTATGGAATATTTTAGATGGGTGTTTTTATTGGGCTTGTGTCTATTTGGTTGACCAACCCCATCTTCCAACCACTTGGTGTTGTATGCCATGAGTAAGCTTGTATTCTCTGGAGGAAAGGGGAAAGGGTTGGGCAGAGTATGTCTGCCATACTGGACATACAATTGATCTACTTTCTTGGATTTCTCATTGGGCATTATCTGGTCTCCTTAAACATTTAAGTGGACTTCTGTATGCTGCAGGTACCAATCAATGAAAAAGTAACTACTTGTGTTATGAATATTTTCTTTCTGCCTTTAGAAAATTTAGAGTGCTTTCCAATGCACTGGAAAAGGAAAATGGTTTATTATTGTAACATGTAGGGAGATACAGTGAAAATATTGTTCATACAGGTCTAGTCATTTCACAGTGGATTGAGGTACAGTAGAACAAAGTAAAACTATGAGAGGATGTAGAATGAACTATAACACATACAGAGAAAGTGCAATGCAGGTAAACAATAAGGTGCAAGATTATAATGAAGGAGATTGTGTTATGTCAAGAGTCTACCTTATTGTGCAAGAGAACCATTCAGTAGTCTTGTTACAGTGGGGTCGATGTTGTCCTTGAGATTCAAGCCTTTGTATCTTCTGCCAGTGGAAGAGAGAATAACTGGGGTGGGTGTTGACTTTGATAATGCTGGCTGCTTTACAGAGGCAGCGAGAAGTGTGGACAGATTCCATGGAGGGGAAGCTGCTTCCCATGATGTGCTGAGCTGTGTCTGTAACTGGCTGCAGTTTCTTGTGGACTTGTGCCTTACCAAGCCTTGATGCATCCATACAGAATACTGTCTGGTGCATCGATAAGAATTGCTAAGAGTCGACAGGGACATATAAGATTTCTTTAGTTTCCCGAAGAAGTAGGGGTGTTTGTTGAGGTTTCTTGTCTGTGGTATCTATATGGTTGGATCTTTGCAGGCTGTTGGTGATGTTCACTCCAGGAACTTGAAGCTCTCAATCCCCTCACCTCAACAACACTGAAGTAGACAGGAGCATGGGGTATATAAGCAGCTTTGAGGTTCAGGTTCTGAGAAGTTAAATGTCATCAATAGCCTATCCTGGTTCAATCATGTGGACACCATGGCCAAAAAGGCTTATTGATGCTCTATTTCTTGACGTTTGCCCCTTCCTGAAGCATCTTCCCTTGTTTGCAAAACACTTGTTGCCTTTGTGACTCTAAAATTATGCATGATCATCCAATATGTAGACACCAGCAGGTTCATGATAAGTACAACTTGGAATATATTTTATTTTTTCAGGAGCAAGAACTGGTGAAAATTGTTGGGATCAAATATGAAGTGGGACCTCCATCTCTGTGCTGCCTCAAACTGGCATTCCTTGATCCAGACACTGGCAAATTGACTGGAGGATCATTTTCTATGAAGTAAGAGGCATTTGTTAGAGTAAAATGTAATAATTACACCTTTATAAATTGATGTTTGTACGTACTTGGCAACATTTGATAGGGCGGCATGGTAGTGTAATGGTTACCATGACACTTTACAGTACCAGCAACGGTTCATTTTCTGCCACTGCTTGTAAGGAATTTGTACCACATCCCAGTTGTTAGGTTAATTGGTCGTTGTAAATTGTGCCATGATTAGGTTAAGATTAAACTGGGGGATTACTGGGCGGCATGGTTTGAAGGGCAGGAATGGCCTATTCTGTATTCTGTCTCAATAAAATAAATAAATAAACAGGGGAGCCAATAACATGAAATCTGACAACATATGCTTATACCCTGTCGGCTTAGAAGTGCTATTGGTGGAAGCAAATTCTTTCAGACCCAGGTGATGTATAAGCTTTGACTTGAATTCTGGGCAAGAATATAGGGAGAGGAAAATGCCCATGTTAACTCTTGCACAAGATCCAGATTTTGAACTTCCAGGCCTTATTTTGGTGTTCAAGATGGATTCCTGTTCAGATCCAGTGGGAATATCTAGATGGCTGAGAGGGGCAGTGGAATTTCACTGGCCAAACACCGTACCTGCAAATCTAGTTTGGTATAAACCACGTCGTGAAGGAAGTGGACATTAAGGGTTCAATTTGGTCATGGAAAATAAAAGGAAAAACGAGGCTGGGGAGACCCAGGATAAGTCTGTAGAGTGTTTCTACTCTCAACCACTAATCCACAAGGAAACAAAAACTTGGCATTTCTGTGTTTCTTTTGGTATCTTCAGCTTTATGACTGTTTGCTATATCAAAACTGCACCATGAGTTCCCAACATTTATATTAATGAGGCCTTTACTTGCGTTCATTGGGCACCCAATGGAGTCCATTTTTAACTTTTATTCCTTTCATTCTGGAAGAGACATACTAAAGAATAATGTACGTGTTGCCTTTGTGAATTAAATGAAAATATAAATCTGGAAAGAAATAAAATGCGATACAATTAATTGTTAGAAAATGGGTTATATTGAACAAGGGCAATCTCGTTTATTGGAAGTTGGTTGTAACTTATTTATGTTTAATAATGTCAACTTCTGCATTTGCTACATAATTTCCAAGTAACACTTTATATGACAATATAAAACAAGATTAAAAATAACAATAACATTACATAGTCCCTTATCCAACTTTATTTCTGGTATTTTAAATATCTTCAAAAAGATAGTAATTTTCTTTGTATATTATCAAAAATCATGGGTTTTTCTTTTAATGATGTAGTTTTTATTTTGACTGTAGATATCATGATATGCCAGATGTTATTGACTTTCTTGTACTCAGACAACAGTTTGATGAAACAAAATCTCGACGATGGAAAGTTGGTGAGTAATGGAAGTGGGTTTATCAGTGTCTTACATGGTCTTGGATTCTCATTATTTCTGTTTTGACTGTAGCAAAAATCAAGTCCTATATATTCCAAAATAAGCCATACTGTGTGGCTTAAAAGTATCTTAACCTGAAGTTGAGCAATATTGTGTTAACTTCTGGGTCCCTCAACACCTTGCAGGCAAATCAATCTCTGTATTTTCATTTGTCACTCCTCTGGTTTTCTTTCTGAATGACAAGGTTAACCCTGTGAAAGTGACTGAAAATTGAAATTATTCTATCTAGTTAAACCTACTGAGCATAGTAAATGTGTTAAGAATGTGATTGGTGGTGTTCTTGAATCATATGGTACTTTGTACTTTATATATGTCAATATAAAGCAATGACATACTGTATGCCTGGGAATCCGTACACAGCTGCATTTTCCTGCACCACTGAACAGTGATTTTCTTTCCATCCCTCCAGAATGGAGAGCAATTTTGACAGTTACAGTTACACTGCTCTGAATGCTCAGCCAGGTAATTCTAGTGACAACACAAGAAATCGCAGATGCTGGAATCTGGAGCAACATGCAGTTTGCTAGAGGAACTCGATGAGTCAAGCAGCATCTATGGAGGGGAGTGGTTAGTTGATGTCTCAGGCCCAGGCCCTTCATCTGGACCTGAAGCTTCAACTATCTGTTTCCCCTGCATAGGCTCTACCTGACCTGCTGAGTTCCTCCAGCATTCTTGTGCATTGCCCCAGTTTTAGTGGTAGTTACACAATGGATACTGCCTTAGGACCATGGAAAGCTCCCGTCCAATTATTACAAAGGAAATAAACCAAGTTATATCAGGAAAAACATGCACACAAACAACTGGATGAACTCAGCAGGTCAGGCAGTATCTGTGGAGAAGAATAAACAGTTGATGTTTCAGGCAAAGTCCCTTTTATCAAGACTGGGAAAGGAAAGACAGCAGAGTAAGCAGGTGGAGGGAGACAAAGGAGTATAAGCTGGAAGGTGATAGGCAAAACCAGGTGAAGTGGAAGGTATGTGGCCAGGGGTGATGAAGTGAGAAGCTGAGAAAGGTGACAGGCTGAAGGAGACACAATCTGAGAGGAGAGGAGAGTGGACCATGGGAAAAAGGAAAAGAAGAGAAACACCAGAGGGAAGTGACAGAGGCATGTGAGGAAAAGAGAAGGGGTAAGAGGGGAGGGAGAATGGCAAATGGAAAAGCAGAGATGGGAATGGGTGTGGAATTATTGGAAATTGGAGAATTTGATGTTTATACTATCAGATTGAAGGCTATCCAAACAGAATATAAGGTGTTGCTCCTCCAAGTTGAGAGTGACCTTATTGTGGCAGTAGAGCAGCCATGGATCAACATGTGGGAATAGTGGATAGAATTAAAGAAGTTGACCATGAGAGCAAGCGGAGATACACATCAAGGCAGTCCCCCAATCTACGTCGGGTCCCACAAATGTAAAGAAGGCTGCACTGGAACAGTAGGTTATTTTGACATATTTGCCAGTAAAGTATTCCCTCACCTGGAAGGACTGTGTGTGGCCCTGAATCGTGCATATCCAGAACAATCTGCACAGTACATTTGTGGGGCTATGTTGAAGCTCCATTTGATGAAGACTGAAACTTAACTTCTATTCCCCTTACTACAGCAAAATACATCCTCCAGTTTCTCACCTGAGCTTCAGATATCATGTTCGTTTCCCCTCCCCACCAACATCCCAGATAATTGGCTCTGACTCTAGATAGACATTCTGATCTTCAGTACTCATTACAACTAATGCTTGTAGCAGCAGATCCATTTTCAAAACAGATCTTGGATCATTGGTGCTATGAACAGGCATTGGATGCACTAGAGTTTCTGAACCTGCATTCCCATATTCAGTCAACAATGGAATGAGATTTTCATCATTCCTATAAAAAATAGTTTATAACATGGTTGAGCTTAAAGGTTGTTATTGAAGTTTAACTAGTATATTTTAGAGTCAAGTAAGACCATACAAATTTTGTAAGACTGAATGATATTCTATCAGAAATATGAGATTACTGCAGGGATTTGCAAAATATTCATTGCATGGCACTTTTTTTGATAGTTGTTTTAGTACTTTTGCTTTAATGAGGTTTGGCAACAAAATATGAATGTATTTGTTTCTGTAATAGGTGATCGTTTTCGGTCGGTGATTGATGATGCATGGTGGTTTGGGACGATTGAAAGTCAAGAGCCCCTACAACCAGAATATCCTGACAGTCTCTTTCAGTGTTACAATGTCTGGTAAGATGATCGACACTGTATGCTGAATGTAAACTGACATAAAGTAGATAGTAAAGTAATAAAATTATACTAAAATTAAGAAGCCACTTGGTCTTTCTATGACCTTTTTTTTCATACAACCATGGTCTATTATAATAGCTGCTAACTGTTTCTTGAATAATTACTATCCAAAGTCCTTTGCTGCAGTTCCCTCCTTTCTAGTCCCTCTACCTCCTATCACCCTTCTTTCTTTTGCATCTCATCATTTCTCCTTCAGACTTCTATGACTGAAAGATATGCAACACTTGAGGGAAGGCATGAGATTTTCCTCCTCAATTTTTTTTCAAGGTAGACAATTTTTGAAATTTGTTTGCTGTGTAGAACTGATGAATTGTGCTTTCTAAAAAGTCACATATGCTTTAAAGGAGAAAATATATAATTGAAATTCATTCTGAGTCAAGATTTCAGTAAAGGATCTGTGAATATTAATCTGTGCATACTTTTTGTCTTTTTACTTCTAGCTGGGATAATGGTGACACTGAGAAGATGAGTCCTTGGGATATGGAAGTAATACCTCCTGATGGTATGTACAAAGAAAACATAAAAGAAAGAAAGTATACTTTTGCCATAACTGCACCTTCTAATCTTTAAAATATCAGATATTAGGTGTATTGATTCTGGAAGTGAATGGTAAGTTTAATTTGTGGCCAAAGTAGTAATTTTTTTGTCTTGATTATGTGTGTGTCCATTCAGCAATAATACACAAAGTACTGGAGAAACTCAGCTGGCCAGATGCTGAGTTCATCCAGATTTTGTGTCTGCGGTATGTGCCCATTCATTTGTTTTCCTTGATCTTCAAATTCTGAATGTTAAAATGCATGCTATTGGACACTTACTGTGAATTGAATCAAAAGAAAAGCCACAATCCCTCACATAGTCCCTTATAATAATGTGCAAGTTTTACTTAACTGTGTCTTTTAGGGTTGCAGTTAATATGCAAAGTATTTTACTAATTTTACACAAATTGCAATTATAGAAATGGTTATACACATGTTACAGTTGAGCATTAGATTTGTTGTTTAGCAAATTTGTAAGTATTCATGAGTAAATAGAATTCGAATTAAAAAAAAACTCAAAATGACGTTTCTTGTTCTGTGGAAAAGATGTGGTGTTTTATAATATAATGTAAAAATGTATTGCATTCTTTGGTGATTGATAAACAAGGAAGTGAAAGTTAATTGCAATTCCTGAGTGAAAGTAGCTGGAGTTAAATTTTTTTATGTAACATGATCTGAGTAAATAATCAACACCTGTTAAAATATGATGTGTAGATTGATACCAGATCATTTCAATCATAAACTGCTGTTCTTATAACGAGGTTCGTTGTTGCATTGGGAGCGAGTATGAAGCAGGTTTGTTTCTTTTAAGTCATTAGTTGAGGAATGGGCAGAAATAGAACTGTATTGTTTTTAATTATCTTCTGTAGATTGAATGTGGTGTAGATTTTCTGCAAAATGCGGTCTGAATGTGGGTGTTTTTGCGACATGATTTTTTCCCACACTTTTCAAAAAAAATGGTTTTACAAAGGTTTCTAAATGTTATATTATTTTTAGATAAATACAACAGGATATTATTTGCAAATGCATGCTTTTATGCTGTTCCATGTCTGGGTGAATCTTGAGGCAAGATTTATGGGTTGAGGGTGGGGTAGGAAGGCATATACAAAGCACAGTGGAAAAGCTGCCATCCTGAAGATGTTATTTTTGAGAGGAGTGATTGATATTAACTTTTGATAAAGTTTGCTGCTGTCTTAATATGATATATTAATCACTAGCATGAATATTTAAATTCAGTTCCTCAGCAATTTGTTCAACTGAATAGGTCATATCTCAGCACTTCTCTACGTTGACACTCCTCAGCTCCTTTCAGGTGCCGTTTACTTGGCAGTAGAACAACCGCATCAATTTGGAAATGTTCTTTTGAAGTATGCAGTAAATTTCAAATGTTAAATGATCTATTAGTTATCTGATTGAAACAAATAATTTTCTTTGAATGGTAACTAGGACATGCATTTTCATATTTAGCATGTTATAAAATCAATCATATATATCATTGCTTATATTAAATTTTGTCCTAGAGTAGTAATTTAATAACCCTGCTTCAATAATTGCTGGAATGTCACCATTAAGAATTTCATTTGGTGTGTGGGAGAGGGGAGGAAGGTCCTTGTGAATTTCTTGGACAATGTTTTAAACAAAATTAGAATTTTACAGGGTATATCTATCAATGGAATTTGTCTCCGCTGAAATTTTACTCAATTCTCAGTATTTCGTTCTCCTAAAATGTCAGATTTGGATTTGATACTGTGTAGGATTGCTCAGTTTAACAGTGATAATTTCAGTCTCAGAACTATTTGATAATGCACAAATATTTAAAATGGGATATTGCAATGACTTTAAAATCTCATTGCTATATTCATGCTGAGAAATACAACTTTGGATTAAAGCTTTCATTTTGTATAGGTTGAACAATCATTGTATCACTGTTGCAAACTTGTGGGCTGCAACCCCAATGCCTGTGTGGCATGTTTCTTTCACTTGTCTGCTGCTTTCATTTTCCATGCCCACAGCCCTGTTCTCCTTTCTCTGGGTGCAAGCAGAGATAATAATGCCTGCTGCTGACATATTGATAATCAAGTGTAAAAGCCACCCTTTTCACTCCTCCATCACTTATCTAACAAACTTATGTGTTTACTACCATTAAAGTATTATTATTACTATGAATAGATGTGAATGATAAACTAGGATTCATTTCTGAAGTGATAGGATTCAAAATTAGTCAAATTATATTAAAATTACATATTGTTCTGCACATTTTAACACCTAGGATTCAAATGACACATAATTTTGGAGTCATGTGACTAGACACTGATTTTTTTTTCTGAAGCTACAGCTGACCATTTATTAGTCACTTTGTATCAATCTAGAAATTCATGTGGACACCTCTCGGCGTCACACCCCTGTGCGACTGATATGTTGATTCTCTCTGAGAAATTTAGACCAGTTAGTTGTCATTGTTGGTCATTCCAGAGACAACCAAGTTTTACTAAAGTAGGCCAGGATCAGTATCAAAATACCTTCTCTTTGAATCTTCAAAACTCATCAGTCTTACTTACAAACTTGCAGTGTTTGTGCTTGACTCTCTAATGTCTCCTGAATTGCTTCAATCCTCTAACACCTTTTTGCAATGCTGATACCTTGTTGTCCCTATGTTGATTAGACCCTCAGATTTCTTCTGAGACATGACACTTCAACTCTTTAATTTGCCTGTGGCCTCAGCCCAAAAATGTGGAATCTCCATTACCTATCACCCTTCTCTATCTCACAATGGCCACTTAAGCTGATTGTTGATATTAATCCCAGACCCTGAACATCAATGGATTTCAGTCTGTTGCACCTGCACCTCTCTATCCCTGATTCCAAATGAAGGCATCCCTTAAAACCGCTGGCCCTGATCTTTGATGAAAAATTCATACCCTGGTGGAATGATGGAGCAGGCTAGATGGGCCATATGGTCTGCTTATGCTCCTATATTTTATGGTCTTTTATTATTCTAACATTGTTTCTGGATCCTGGGCTTTGATCTGTATTTTTTAGCTGCCTGCACTCCCCCAAACTCCAGTTCTCAAATCTGGCTCAGTCCCGTTGAAAAAAATCACAACATCCCTTCAGCATTCTCAAATGCAGCTGAAATTTTGTTGCACAGATGTGGGCCACAACCCAAATGCCATTTTTGCATCACATAGGAAGATCCACTGAAAACATTCATTTTCCAGTTTTGATCTCCAATTTGAAAATATAAGCACAAATGAGAAAAAAGGATTTAAAGGATACCAAAACAGTCATGAAATGAAACAGTGCAAATTGAGAGATTGCCTGAGAAAACTCTTAAAATTATTTACTTTTCACTTAATAACTCTTTAGGTAGCTAAAGAGTATAGAGTTATACCCTAGCAGTTGGGTACAAGTTTTTTTTTGTCTTGAATTATTGAACGGGTGTTGTTGTAGTGTGGCAGGCTGACCTCTACCTTGCTAAGGTGAAGCAGCAACCCCAACACCTCCTCTTACTTACCCTCGAAAAGGACCCCTCACTGGACCATCAGAAAAATTGTCTGATACTGTCACTGACCACATCAACTCCAGAGAACTCCCATCCCGTCACCCAACTCATAGTTCCCTTACCCTGCGCCACTCGTTTATGCCATCTACTGTGTGGGTAGGCCCTTTGTCGCTGCCTGATTCTGCCCCACTGAACTTGTGTCCGCTTATCTTAACTCCATTGTATCTCCCTTGGTTCAGTCCCTATCCACTTGCAGCTTTGACACTTCACCTGCTCTCAATCCCTTAAACAACTTTCAATTCCCTGGCCATAACCACCTCATTTTCAACATGGATGTCTAGTCCCTGTATACTTGTATCCTTAATTAAGAAGGCATTATATCTCTCCACTTCTTTCTCAAAAAAAAAGACCCAACCAGTTTCCCCCACCACCCTCTTCTGTCTGGCAGAACTGGTCCTCATCCTCAATAATTTCTCTTTGACTGCTCCTACATTCTCCAAACTAAAGGGGCAGCCATGGGCACCTGCATGGCCCCCAACTATGCCTGCCTTTTCGCTGGCTATGTGGAACATCCCATGTTCCAAGCGTTTACTGATAATGCTCCCCAACTACAGTGATGGCTGCATTGTTTCTGTTTCATGTACCCAAGCTGAGTTCATCAATTTGCCTCCAACTTTTCACCCTGCTCTTAAATTCACCGTCCATTTTTGACACCTCTCTCCCCTTTCTCAATCTCTTCTGTCTCCATATCTGGATACAAATTGTCTACTGACATATTTTATAAATCTACCAATTCTTATGGCTATCTTAACTATATCTCTTCCTACCCTTTCTCCTGTAAGAATGCTATTCCCATTTCTCAATTTCTTCATCTTCACTGCATTTGTACCCAGGATTGAGTCTTTCTAGTACATCAGAGACGTGATGTTCTCTTCCTGCAAGGAAACAGTTTCCCTTCCTCTATATTGATGATGCAGCCCCCACTCACATCTCCCGCATTTCCCAGACTTGTATGCTCACCCTTGATTTACACACGATTAAGGGAGCATCTTCTCGCAGCCTTAACAGGTACAGTGTTACTTTTGTCCTCACTTATCATCCCATGAGGATCTGCATCCAACACATTCTCTACAATTTGCACGATCTTCAGTAGGATCCCACTGCTAAACATATCTTTGCTTCCCACCCACACTCCGTTTTCTGTAGGGATCTTGTGATCCTCTGTGATTCTCTTGTCCCTTTGTCCCTCCCCATTAATCTTTTTGGCACACATCCCTGCAAGCGACAGAAATGCTATGTCCGCCCATTCGCCTCTTGTCTCACTTCCATTCAGGACCCCAAGCTGTCCTGTTGGGGTCGTCTATTGTATCAGGTGCGGTCTCTTCTGCATTAGTGAGACATGGCTTAAATTGGGAGACCGCATAGTTGAGAACCTCCACTCTATCCACCAAAAGCAATATTTCCTTAGTGGCTAACCATTTTCATTTCTATTCCCATTCCCATTCCAACATCTTGGTCCATGGCCTGCTCTTTTCCCATGTTCACAGTGGAAGAACACCTCATATTTTACCTAGTTAGCCTCCAACCTGATGGCATGAACATTGATTTCACCTGATAATTTTTTTTCACTTCCCTTTCCCTTTTCTTCTTTGCCCACCTTGGCCTCTTGCCTCTTCTCCTCCTGCTATCCCTCCTTCCCTTTCTCCCATGGTCAACTCTGCTCTCCTATCAGATTCCTTCTTCTCCAACCCTTTATCTTTCCCACTCACCTGGCTTCAGTTATCACCTAGCTAGTGCTTCTTCCCCTCCCTGCACCTTTTCTTCTGACATCTTCCCCTTCCTTTCCAGTTCTGAAGAAGGGTCTCAGACTGAAACGTCGACTGTTTATTCATTTTCATAGATCGTGCCTGACCTGCTGAACTCCTCCAGCATTTCATGTGTGTTCCAGATTTCCAGGATCTGCAGGATCTCTTGTGTTTATTATTTTATATGAATTGCTTTTTTTCAGTCAAGTAATTAATATAATTTCTGTTGGATCTACAATGTGTGTTGTATTTCAGCTGTGTTCCCCACTGAGCCAGGGTCAAGTGTTCCATTGACGGCTGCTGAACACAAGGTACAATTGTACAAATCTCAGGAAGGAGAATGGGGCTGCAGAAAGAGAGATGAAGAATGTAATAGAATTAATGCTGGGATCAGTCAACTCATAACTCTTGGTATGTCCTAATGCAATAAAACAAAAGAAATTAATTAAAAATAACATCTGGCATGAAATATGAAGCTTTGATCCATTTTTAAATTGATTTCACTACCTCCTGTTCTTAAGTCCCACCTTCACCCACTCAACTCACTTAGATGTTTTGTTCCAGGAGGCAGTCACACTCTGTAGATTCTATTACCAGATTGACTAATATTCCTGAATTGGAAATTTTAGCAATAGAAGGGAGTTCATCTAACTTCAGTCAGATTGATGTGCTAGATTTGTTGATGGGTTTGTGTACAGTGAGAGGTTAAGTAGGCCAGGTCTGTACTCTCTTTTAGTTTAGAACAGTGAGGCGTAATTACATGAAAATTTATAAATTCTTATAAAGCTTTACAGGTTAGGTATAGGAATGGATATTCTCAAAGCTAAAGAACTTGATCCAAGGCTTGCAATCTTAAAGTAAGATGTTGGGCTTTCAGAAAAGAGGAGAAATTTTTTTCATACTGAGGGTCCTGAATTTTAGAAATTCTCTACTGAAAAGTGGTTTGGAAGCTTAGTGCTGAATATCTTCAAAAGTGAGATTGAAAAATTTTTGGATGCTATGGAATCACACGACATGCAGACAGAAGATCAGTTCTGATGATAATGAAGCAGGTACAAGGGGCCTAAGTGACCTAATCTCTGTTTATATTCCTACGGTTTAACTTCTTTCAGTTCATTGATAACTTAAGTCGGAGCTAAGTGTCACTGGCAGGAGCTGTTTAAAGTCCTTTAATACTGTTTGCTCTGCATCCGAAATGCAAAGGTTTGCTGGGGTTAACTTTCCTTCATCCTGACTATTGCCAGTTGTTTAAAAATAATGTACAGTAAGAGTAAGGGGGTAAAATGAAACCTAAATCCTCAGTACCTTCCTGGCTTTAAAGTACCTTTTCCTATGGTAAGTGCCCAGTGTAGTTGGAGCTACCCTTTGTTGCTTGTTGAAGTTTCATCTTGAAATAGATGAAATCCAGTCCTCCTGCTGGGTAGAGTTGGGCTTAATTTTGGAGGCAATCCCGCTGAACTAATTTGCACCAAATTTCTGCTGATATCTGAATTTGCGCTTGGGAAAAGTAAAATCCATCATCTTGAGTTACAGTGAGCTGCTGATGTAGTTTAAAAGGTCAGTGATGTCTCAGTCAGATTGCTGCCTCGTGGCTCTTGGTATCCTGACTTTGTATTCCGCTTGAACTCTCGAAAAGTTCCTCTTGCTAACACTCACTCTGTCATTCTATCATTTCCTGGCAGAGTTACCTCACGTTCAGATACTACTGCACCTAGCATCACTTTATATACAGCACATACAATCAGTTTGTGTATGTAGATCAATCATTGTGTTTTATAGGATTGCTTTTATATTTATTTATTGTTTTTTATGCTGAATGTTTTGTTAATGCTGTATTGAATCTTTTAGTTCTCCTTGACACTTGGCATTCTTTCATACACAGTAAGCAATCTCGAATCTTGGGTTCTGTGGCATTTACCTGTTCTTCCTTTGACCCTAAAGGTGTGCTAGTTGATAAATTAATTAGCGGGTGTAAATTACTACTGTTGTAGCTGGGTTTGAAAACTGGGTGGAATTGATTGGTATGTAAGAGAGAATTAGTTAAAAGAAAATAAGTGAGAAGAATGGGAATTGGGGAGTACTCTGAGAGAGGATATAGAATGGTGGCCTGCTCTATCATATGAAATTAGTACAGGCGAAAAAGCATGCTGCTGAACTGATAATTAAAAAATAATCTGCAGAGTGCCATTTTCTTAAATGAATTAATATATAGCTCATGCATTTCATTCATATCTAATTTTCAACATTGATCTCATCTGCATGAAATGCCTCCATAAGGAAGGTATAGATAAGTTTTTTTTAATTGCAGTCTCTATTCTAGGCATACATTAAATTAAACAAGGTGAGATAAGTAACTTACTGTATATTGTGAATAATGCAAACATATACAATCTCTTTTCAGATATTGCTGCTCCATTTGTGGCACCTGTGGATCTCCAGGCTTATCCTCTGTATTGTACAGTTGTGGCATATCCCACAGACCTCAACACAATTAAAGAGAGGCTAGAGAATAGGTTTTACAGGTGAGTTTGCAAACCTTTATACGTGGGTGAAAGCAAAAATGCATTGATAATCACAGTTGCCAGCATTTATTGTAGCTCTCTATAACATGGATAGTTAACTTGGTGATAAAAATTCTAATGTCACTTTTGATTGAGATTTCAATCCAATTGCTGTCAGCTATTTAAGTGAAATATCCTCTCCCAGCAGGGGAAAGAAACAACTTAGGCATGCTCCCAGTGTCCTTCAGCACCTCTGGTAACTGAGATAAGGCATAGATGTATGAATATACAAGAGTATGGAATAAAAGGTCAAAGGTTATTACCCAGTGTTTCATACAGTGATGTTATTATCTGAAGTTTGTACTGGAAAGTTGCCCTGAGATATTATGAAGCTATTCATGCAGAGGTAATATAGATAGACTAAATTTAACGGCTCTGGCTCGGATACGTCTCTTGTTTCATTAGCAAAGTGATTGACGAATATAAAGGGAAAATATCTCTTTGACAGTAGATAGGAACTGCCTGCAGCCTAGCAAGTCAATTCTTTTTACTGATGGAGAATATTTGAAATAGAAGAATAGCTAAAAGTGTGAACTGTGAATAATTGATCTGTATTTGTCAAAAAGTTTTGTCACTGTTTATATTTTCTCCAAAGAAGGCATTAATTGCCAATGTTCACTTCCTGTAATGTCCTCTGTCACTCTGATCCTCTAAGACATTTTTTTCCCCCTCCATTTTTGGTTTCCTGATCATCTGAATGTAGTTGAATTCTCTGCTAGTAGAGTGACTTTGGTGTACCAAGTACCATGCCCTAGGATTTCTTCCCTAAAATTTTACAGCTGTGTCTTTCTCTATCTTAAGCAAATTCTTTGTCTAAGCTTATAGTATTCTTTCTTGCATCAGCTTAAACGAGGAGATCAGGAATCGAAAGATTGAGTTTGTGAGACTAATGTTCTGAGTTCTGTATATTTCATTGAAAGGAGTATTGTAGGAAAGGCAGATGAGCTCAGGATATGGATCAGCACGTAGAATTATGACATTGTAAACATTAATGAGACTTACTTGCAAGAGTGGCAGGGCTGGTAGCTCAATGTTCCAGGGTTCCATTGTTTTAGATATGATCGTATAGATGGGATTAAATCAAATCAAAATCAAACAAAAGTAATTATCATTCAAACTATATATACATAAAGCTGAATCAGATAGTGTTCCTCGGGGGCCAAGTGCAAAACATTAAAGATGGCAAGCAAATATTCAAACATAGCAAGTAACATAATCGAAATAGCGAGCAAAGAAGCGTGAGCAAAGGTGGAGGATGGCATTACATCTCAGGGAGAATGTCATGGTGGTGTTCCAATAGGAGAGCTTGCATACTGTGACTATAAGGCTGAAACGGAAGAATAACAAAGGGATGACCAAGTTAATGATTTTAAATTGGAAAAAGTCCAATTTTGATGGTGTCAAAAAGGATTTGGCAAGTGTGGATTGGGACAGACTGTTTTCTGGCAAAGGTGTGCTTTGTAAGTGGGAGGCCTTCAAAAATGAAATTCTGAGAAGATGGATTTATATGTTCCTCTCGGAATAGAAGGCAAAGATAACAAATTTAGGGAACCTTGGTTTTCAGATGTTGTGGCTCCCGTAAAGAAAAAGAAGGCGCACAGCAGGTGTAGGCAGTGAAGGAGCAAATGGGGTGCCTGAGTAGGAGAAATGAAAGAGGAAGTGAAAATGAAATTTAAGAAGGAAATCAGAAGGCATGAGGTTGCTTTAGCAGACAAGATAAAGGACAATTCCAAGGGCTTCTTATAGAAGTACTAAGAGCAAAGAGCTTGTAATGGATCATCTATGCATGGAACCGAAAGGGATGGCGGAGGTCTTAAATGGATCTTTTTGAGTTTGTATTTACTTGGGAGATGGACATGCAGCCTATATTGAGACAAAAAAGCAGTGAGATCATGGACTCTTATACAAGGTGCAGAGGAGTAAGTGTTTGCTGTCTGAAGGAAAATTAGAGTGGATCCCTAGGTGTTCCCTTGGACCTTGGGAAGCCAGTACAAAAATTGCAAGGGCTCTACCAGAGATATTTAAAATGTCCTAGCCATGGGTGATGTGCCAGAGGATTGGAGGCTAAGTAATGTTGTTATGTTGCTCAAGAAAGGCTCTAAGAATATACCAGGAAATTATAGGCCGGTGAGCCTGACATCAGTATTAGCAAGTTATTAGTAGTCATTCTAGGGGACTGGATAGACAGTGGATTTGGGTTGATTGGGACCAGTACATTTTGGCCGAATTAAGCGACTGCCCCCATTAGTTGGTTTCATGGAAATAGATTAAAAGGTACATTAAAAAAAGGCAAACTACCGTTTAACTGTGTAACAAATTATGTATATAACTGAAATACAGAACAAATGTGAACATTTCAAATGCTACTATAATACTATTAAACTGTGTGTTAGTTGCTAATAGTTATCGATGGAGGAATACATCCAGTGTATGTTCCCATTTATGGGCTATCCAGGGATGGGTAGCACCTCTGGTGAAGGGGCTTGTTGTGTCCATTCTGGAGCTGCTCACTCACCTTTGGACCCCACCGGACACTCCGCTGTCACATGTGACTCCAAGTAGCTGTTTGCATGCAACAGTGGCCACACCATGGTACATCACTTTGGCAAGCAGGCTAAACCAGGTGAGGGTAGCTGGTGGATCTCAGAACTTGCTGAAATAGGGCCTGTCTTAGCCTGTGAAATCAGCTGCAGCAGGCTTGGCGTATAATCTCAACAGTGAGATCTGATGGACATGAAGACTGCTCTGCCATGCTTTGTGGAGAGCGAAGGGTATGATAAGGTGCAGAGAAGTCATGGATGTCCATTGCAAACAATGAAGACCTCAGTTGGTGGACTATTTGAACCACTGGACCTGGAATTCTGAGGTCCAGAGAGTGGAACTGGTGCAGTGCAATGGTTTTTCCACGTTTAAAACTCTCCCACACAGGTTTCACTACCGTAGTTGGATAGGATGACCAACCAGCACACTGCCGTGTTCCTTTGACTGACTGTAAATGAGCAACATTTGCGAAGACACCTAGTACAGATAATGGGCTGCCTTACTGATGTAGTGATATTATTTCATTTTCACTTCCGGCCTTTTCTGGCACTTTCAGGCCTAAATTCTAAATTGTTTTCCTGCTTATTTTTTGCCAATTATTAGTGGTAAAAATCACTACTTTTTGAACACAAGCACACACAACTGAGGCTAGTTGGAAACTATTTGTCCACTATCTTTCTGCCTGTTATGCCACTGGTCTTCTATCTTTGGTAGTGTTCAGGGCTTCCTTCATCATGTCAATAGCTTCCTCTCAGTTTTCACGACTGCCAGTCATGCAAGTCTCAGCTGGAGACTCAGGAATACCAGCACACTCGGATGAAGAAGGATTTTCAATGCTGCTTCCATAACAATATTGTCATACCAGTCAGGGTTGTTAGCCCTGAGTTGAACCCCTGAACCAGGAGGGCCAGTGGACCACTCTTAGTTCAGCCTCTTCTCTTTAACCTGTTTGGCATGGGTGACCCTACCAAAAACCAAAGCATAATGCTCCAGTCAACATAGTTCTCCGGGGCTTTGGGGTACGTAAGCCTGCAAACCCTTCGACAAGCTTGTGGTACTCTTGGAGTTTGGCCACAGTCTCCTGTCCTATTGATCAGCATATTGTCCCAAATAAACAAAGGGAATATTGGCTATTTTCTTGATTAGGTTTTGTCCTTTAAGAGTTGTCCCAAATAAGTGGCTGCCTTGATTAACCGACAGACCAATTAAGCGGAATGCACTGTATAATAATTTGCATAGACAGGAACTGATTAAGGAATAGTCAACATGGCTTTGTGTGTGGTAAGTCATGTCTAATCAAACTTATAGATTTTCAAGGAAGTTACCAGAAAAGCCGATGAAGGCAAAGCAGTGGAAGTTATCTACGTGAACTTTAGCATGGCTTTGACAAAGTCCTGCAGGGGAGATTGGTCAAACGGGGTCAATGGTTTGGCATTCCAGGTGAGATAGTAAATTGGGTTAGACATTGACCTAGCAGGGGAGTTCAGGAAAAACTTTTTTCACCCAGAGAGTTGTGGATCTATGGAATGCTCTGCCTCAGCAGGCAGTGGGGGCCAATTCTCTGGATGCTTTCAAGAAAGAGTTATATAGAGCTAGAAAAGATAGTGGTGTCAAGGGATATGGGGAGAAGGCAGGAACGGGTTACTGATTGTGGATGATCAGCCATGATCACATTGAATGGCGGTACTGGCTCGAAGGGCCGAATGGCCTACTCCTGTACCTATGTCTATTGAATCTCACTGTTTCAGAAAGTCTCTTTATGACTCGGTCTACCCCATGCCACCTAGGAATTATAGATCTGTATTCCTAGATCCCTTTGCTCCACTGCACACCTCAGTGTCCCACTGTTCTCTGTGTAATTTCTATGCTGGTTGGTCCTTCCAAAGTGCAAAACCTCATACTTGTCTGTAGTAAATTCTGCCATTTTTCAGCCCATTTTCCCAGCTGGAACAGATCACTTTGCAAGTTTTAATAGCCTTCCTTGCTCTCCACTACATCCCCAATCTTGGTGTTACAGAACCTCGAACATTACAGCGCAATACAGGCCCTTCAGCCCCTGTTGTTTTGCTAATGTTTTAAACGACTCTTAGATCAAAGTAACCCTTCCTTCCTATATAACTCTCCATTTTTTCTATCATCCATGTGCCTATCTAAGAGTTTTCTAAAATACCTCTAACGTATCTGCCTGTACCACCACCCCTAGCATGGTGTTTCAGACACCCATCACCCTGTGTAAAGAACTTAACCTCAGACATTCTCCATATACTTTCCTCTTGTATTATCTATTTTCACTCAGGGAAAAAGCATCTGGCTCTCAATTCTATCTATGCTTCTTATCATCTTGCTCACCGCTCATGCTCTTGCAAATTTACCAGATTATCGTCCAAGTTGTTAATGTACATAAAAAGTAACAACAAGGCCAGCACACTACTAGTCACAGGCAACTTACCTACTGTCTTCTCCTGCTAAGCCAATGCTAAATCTAGTTTATTACTTCATCCTGAGTGCCAAGTGACAATCAGCTGGACCATCCTTCCTACAGGACTCTGTCAAAGGCCTGGTTAAAGTGCATGTAGACAACATTCACCACCTTGCCTTCATTAACTTTCTTTGTAACCTCATCAAAAAACTCTATAAGGTTGGTTAGATGCCCTACCGTACACAAAACCATGTTGATGATCCATAATCAGGTACTGTTTATCCAAATACACATGTTCTGTCCCTTAAAATAACTTCCAAACTAGGTTGTTAATGTTTCTGTGGAGTTCATCAGGCTACTTGCAATATTAGGGCAATATATAAATAAATACATGCTGTGACACTTTTGCTCTCGAGATTCTCTTTGGCACAGTTTTAAAGAGAGTTTGGTGGCAGTGTTTCCTATGAATCAGAGATCTTTTGATTTAGCTTCTGCTCATGATTTGAGCATATTGAAATCTATTTGCTTTGTGATATATTTTAATAGATATTAAAACAGTAGTATTGCATCTCTTGTAAAAATTACAGCGGAGATGAAATAAAAGTTTGTGCTAATAAATTTTACAATGTAAAATTCCCATCATGACTATGAATTATGATATGAATATTAAAAGTTTGGAGAAAAGCCTGACTTCCAGTCCACATTGACTTTAATATTGTGAAAATGTAGACATTCTCTTTTGTTTGTTGTCATTTTATTGCCTTCCATAAACAACTGCAACAGTATGTAATATATGATTTCCACTTAGCTATTTAAGCTTTTATTTCCTTTGTTTAGTTTTGGTTACCACTTAACAAGGTATGTGTGAAAATAAATTTTATTTCCTCACTTTTGATTTGATATCACCCTGTTTGCAGAAATTTCCAGAAGTACCAATAATTATCCCTGCTTGGATATATCTCCTGTAAGGAGTTGCCTGTGCTCATAAATGGTTTTTATGTAATCATTTAAGATTCTATGCTGAAGCAACATGTTGCTGTTTTTCAGACGTATGTCATCACTGATATGGGAGGTACGATATATTGAACACAATGCACGTACCTTCAATGAACCTGGAAGCCCTATTGTTAAATCTGCCAAATTTGTCATCAATGTCCTCCTGCATTTCATTAAGTAAGTTTTATTTTGATATATATGTAGGAATGTATTGCAGCTAATAAACATAACTTCTGCCTTAAAGTGAGGTACGTTGTTTTGTCTATAATGTATGTGTTATATTTGTACATGGTCAGTTCAAGTTCAAGTTATTTAACCTTCAACAGAAGATCCAATAGTCGCACACAAGACACTGCACATTTAATTATGATAGCAGAAAAACATACAGTAACAAAAAAAGTAACAATATAGCCCAAGTCTCAGAGTTATAGCCTGTAGATTTATGGTGCATGGATGATGCCATGCAGCCATGTTTCTGTAAGAACAGCCTACAGCACTTCCTCACATCTCACAGTGCAGTTGCAGATGAACACAATCCAGTTTGTCTTCCTCAGAGCAAACACCAACGGGAGGGGCCAGTCATTAACCCCGAGGCATCAACGAAGGCCTGGTCTGCCCCACAACCGAGGCCATGCTGCTCCCCTCACCTTCAGTCTCGCCAATGAACCAGTGAATGGGACTCTCAGTATTCTACATTACCAATGTCCAGCAGGGTCTTGCTACCACAACAAAAACGTCCAAGACAAGCACTCGCACCTTCCATTGGACCTATGCACTGCCACTAATGCCTTCTTCCCCAGGTGGCTGAAGTAAGCTGCAACAGAGTGCGCAACAAGTCCAGCTCTACCGCTGTCGAGCAGCTCATTAGTGGGGTAGACCTGCAGTGCTTTGTGTTCTCAATATCCAGCACAGATCTTGCGATCATTAAAAAAGTCATAAAGGACAAACAATCACACATTTGGTTGCACCTCAAAAGGCCGCTGCGTTCGAGTATGCTGCCATCTTACCAGAAGTATCATCGTCATCAAATTATAATTGAACAAGTTTACAGAAAAATACATGAGAGAAATATAAGAATGAGAAGCAGGCGAAGACTATCTGCTTTGTCGTTAATTAAGATCATGGCTAATCTACCTCAGCATTTTCTGCAGAATCCTTATTTCCTTTAATTTACCTAAGGCCCATGGAAAAATTATTAACCCCTGCTTTGAATGAACTTGATGAATGGACACCCTGTAGTTCTCCAGGATTCACTACACTCTGAGGGAAGAAATTTCTCCTTGCCTGAAATTTAAGTGGCCCACTCCTTGTTCTGAGAGTAACACCTCAGTTCTAGACTCTGCCACCACAGGAAACACCCTCTCTGCATCCAACATGTCTTCCACATTTTAATGGCCTTGCCTCCAATTCTTTTAAATTGTAAATAATAAAGACCTAAGAATCCAAATCTCTCTTCATACAACAAACTTGCCATCTTTGGAATTGGTCAAATGAATTTTCACTGTACTCCATGGAAGACAGGTATATACTATTTTTAGAATAAAAAAGGATCAAAGTTATCTCAAAAGTACAGTACAAGGCCCTGTGTAATTTCAATAATGTATCTTTATTCTTGTACCCATTTGTCATGTATTAAAAGTAAATGATAGATCACTTTGCTGCACCTGAATGTTGGCTTTCAGAGACTTTTGTACACCCAAGTCCCTTTGACTATCAACATTTTACAACTATAACTATTTTAAAAGTATTCTGATTTTCCATTTGGTGCACCATTTGATTTACAACTTTGTCATCAGTCATTTGAGAGAACAGTATATATTCTTCACAGGGAATTCCATTATTTTCTTTGGTGCAAAGAAGGAAAGATGGCTCTATTGTGTCCAGTTTTTACTTTGTTTATACTGTAGAACTTCCCTAAAATTTTGGCTTTCAAAATAGTTGGTTAAAAATTTCTGAAGAAGTAATTATATTTATTTCTGCTCTTAAAACTGTCCACTACCAGCACTTAGCAGAAGATCTCACTTCCAAAGTTGATTGATTGCAGCTTTTTGTAATACTTAACAAACACACTATGAGGAACTTCCTAGGGTTATAAAATACGTCATAAAAATGCTATGTAAAAGGACTATAACTTAAATTTTGCATCTTCATAATATTTTATATAATTATTGCAAATTCAGTTCTATAATAAATCTTATAATTCTTTTCTTTGTGAGATATTACCGTCCAGGCTGAATTTACTTCCTATCCATAATCCCACTAACTGAAAATCATCTGTGTCATGGAACTAGAGCCTCATTAATGCATAACAGTGTTGTATCTGGATGAACAAAGCAGCATCTGTAGCCATTTGTTTAGTTGCTGAAATACTGAATTTTTAGCTTTCAGGTTTGTGTAGCTTTTGTAGTTGAGTAAATTACGTATTTAGTTTACATCCTAGTACATTTTGAAACTTCTCAAGAAGCTCTTAACAAAGACCAGCCATTTGAATGGTTTCTGTTGCTCTCCTTCAGTGCCTATTGGTAAATAGCTCAAAGACTCGAGAACCATTATCAGATAACTTCTCTTCATGCATATGTCAGGACCTTCTCTCAACTAGAATTTTCCTAGAATTGAATTCCAAGATTATTAGAATGTTTTTCTGGTCCATTCAGCACTCCAGCATAGAGATGATGGAGAAGATATCCCAAATGATTCCAGGAGTAGCATTAGAAAGATACTAGATTTGATGCCAGTTTTATCCCAAGGATAAATATTTCTTAGGTTATTAACTTAAGTATCCTACATGTTAAATACTCAAAAACTGGCCAGTCAGTACCTTTCTACTCATCAGTAATTTATTATTTCACTTTATGTTTCATTGTGTTAAAATGTTTTCTTGCTCTTAATTTATGATTCTCATAAATAATTGAATAAAAAATACTTGAACTCCATACCTAGCATATTTAAATTTCTACCCTCAGGTAAAGCGGCTCAGTGCAAAAATATTTACATCCTATTTCCAAACAATGTTTGAAATGTAAATTATGAATCTTCACAGTCTACCATATCTAGGTTTCTAGAATATCACTGTATTCCATTATTACCTTTCTAAAGATCTCTGAGCTGTCAGTAGTCCTTTGTTTGATGGACATTCCTTCTGACTGTATCCTATTATAACTTAACCTTAAACATTTATTGCTGCAGAGACCAGAGCTGTACTGATATCCTACCATTTTATAATAACCTGAAGAAGAAAATGATGTCAGATGACGATGATGAGGTAAAATAAGTCTCTAAAATTGAACAAAATAATGTGCAAAATAAGTACCATTAAATGTAAAAAAAATACCCAGCTTGATTTGATGGACTCAAGCTAGACGTAATGGTGTCCATTCTGTTCAGAGTTGCTGGATTTAATGACCAGTCATCCCGAATATATCTGATTTCATCTGGGGCACCACGTAGGAAGCAATAACTGAATTTTGACTGTCTAGCCCAGGCATGGGCAAACTACGGCCCGCAGGCCATATGCGGCCCGTTAAGCTTTTTAATCCGGCCCGCAGAACTTGATGAAATTATATTAATAAACCTTGTTAACGTTTTCTCCCCGCAATTCTGGCATTTTCCCAATAGATGACGCACTCTATATACATTTGTGGCGACCCATTTCCTGGCACATCCGAACCGGCTCACAATTAGCCAGCGTTCCGGCTAAGGGAGATAGCCTGCGGGGATTTGCGAGCACAGAGCTTTGGAGCCTCTACGCAGGGGGGCAGGTTGAGGGAGGCTTAAAAGTGAGGCTGGGGATTTCGAATAAAGTTTTTCCTTCGACTGCAGTTACCAACTCCATGTTGTAATTTTAGCGCTGCATGTAGCACACCGCTACACATTGACCTTTGTTGAGGTGCAGCGTATTACTCCACATTTGCGCTTTACTTTTTGTTCGGCTCGACCTATTTGTGTGAACAGGCGTTCAGCGTCATGAACATCAACAAAGCCAGCCACAGATCCAAGTTAACTGACCAACACCTCAGATCCATCCTGAGAATCGCCACAACAAAACTAAATCCAGACTTTGATGCGCTGGCTAAAAAGGGAGACCAACAACACTGTTCCCACTGAAATTAAAAATAAGTTTCTTCGTTGTGTTATGTAAAAAAAATGCATTTGAAAATATTTTTTTCAATAAGCCTTACATGTTACATGTCATTTCTGTTAAGTGATGGACATGAGTAGTGTGCAGGTGCACGTACGTTCTCAAAATAAAAAATGCGCTCCAGATCAAATAACGCGCTCCGCATACTGGCGCGCTCTCACTGTTCTGTCATTGTGTGGGTTGTTGTTGAGTTTTGGCACAGGGGACAATTGAATAAGAAGGAGCAGGACAAGTAGACCTGCATCTCCTACCGTTTTTGAAATAAAGACAGTCAGGAGGAGAGTGATGATGATAATATCTTGAAGGATAACAGAATTTTCAGTACTTTAAAATAATAACTGTTACTATTAAAAAAGCTGTATTTTATTCATTTAATTTTCAGTGTTTTAAAAGTCATTTCAATAAATAGCTAAATACCATGGGACTTCAAAGACAGATATTTTGTTGTAATGCATTTGTTCATTTTCAATTGAAATTAAAGCACATGTTTTCTACATATCCCATGATATTTTATTTTCTCTTATGAGGTGTATTACCGAAACACTCCGTCCATCTGCTCCTGGTCCGGTCCCCCTGTCAAATTTTAGAACCCTTTGTGGCCCTCAAGTCAAAAAGTTTGCCCACCCCTGGTCTAGCCTCAAACGACATTGAAGGAAAATAGTCTAGATTTTTAATGCAGATGACAGTCTAGTAATTCCCTGCTTTAAAATTTACATGTTAATGTTTTGAGCAAAAGATAGAATCAGACTCTGTAATACTCTGTGGTTAAAAAATTCCATCATCATTTGTTAGTGATTGCGTAATGCATAGTTGGGATTTGTACTGCTTACATTGCCCATTCCAATGTTCAATAACTTCAAGTTAGTATTTTTGAGGATGGTTAAGTAGGGTTTTGTTTTGGGTTGTGTTACTGCCTCAATTAACAGATCAATAGTTCTCAGCTTTTCTGAGCGTGAGCTCCATCTGCTAACAGTCAATATAATATGCACCATTTCTCCCCCCTCCCACCCCCCCCCCCCAGGGAAAAAAGCCAATGCCTACTGACTGGTAGTTTGACCAGTTCTTTTTAGCTACTTTCTTTTCACTAAATTGGCATCATTATTACACTTAATACACCCCTTTAATTTTGGCGTTCCCATCCTCAAAGGGTTCCTCACTGCAGCTCGGGAGCACTATTGTGTGAAGGAAAAATGGATGCCACTTCAATCACCAGCATGTCTTTAATACCTATGCACTGCATATAGTGTAGTTGGAAACTTAAATTCTTCTTAATCCTGAATATGCAGTCATGTTAAAGCACTAATTATTTATTCACCAATATGTATAATGGAAATTACCAATGGAAATATGACATTTTAATTTTGCTTGAAAGTAGCTAGTCATTCTGAAATATTCAATAATTGTTATTAATGTGCTTCATATTTCTTTGTAAAAGCTTTGGGTTTTTTTTGCACATTAGGATCATGAGGCAGAGAATTCTGATGTTCCAGGAACTTCTACCAGGAATACAAAGGTAGCTTGATCTTTGCCTTGTGAAGTATCAGTATCCAGACCTAATTCAGCTGAGAGTTTACATGATAGTAGGTTTTTCAGTGTGGTGTAAAGAGGGAATGTATTGTCATCTACATGAAATGGTAATCTACCTAAAATAACCTATTACAATATTTTTAAGCATGTGATCTATATCTTATTTCTGAAAACAGTATCTGATTTATTCTGGATGTTTCCATGAGAAAGATAAATGTCAATAGACATGTGTTTTCAAGACACTTTTTTTTCATTATGTGCCCTGATATGGATTTTGTAGATTTTGTTGGAACTAAAAAGCACTCACTTTCCAACATGTGCCCAAGGACCCTGGTTACAGGTTGGAGCTTGCACTAAAGTCTGATCATAGCTGTACTGATGAGTTGAAAATGCATGGGGCTACCTGTTGTGATGGAAGATCAGAATCGAGGGTGCTTATACATATTGTAGGTATAATCTTCCAACTTCCTTTGTTTTGCCGAATACAGGAGTACCGTCCAAGGAGAACACAGCGTAATCGTGTTCAAACACATGATATAAATGCATGGAAGGAGAGATGTAGAGAGCTGTTGGATCTAATTTTTCAATGTGAAGACTCGGAGCCCTTTCGGCGTCCCGTAGATTTGTTTCAATACCCGGTATGTAAATACTTCGATTTCTTTATTTTGTTGTATGTCATCTGCTTGTCTCATATTTTTTCTTTTAACTTTATGCTTAAACTAAGTTGTATGAAAGCAGTTTTTGAGTTCCTCCTCACAGTGCAGTGCCTGAAATTCTGGGAGGGTTACAGAAGTTGGTACAAGTAACATGGTTGACAAGTTTAATCACACGATGCATTTCTTTAAATGCAATGGGGCAGAACTGTATTGTAAAATTAAATAAAAATCAGTAGCTTAAATGAGTTTCATTAGTTATACTTTTTTGTGTGCTAATATTGGAAGCATACAGGTGTAATACCTCTTGTCGGACTCTACAATTGATGACTGTTTGAAATTGATTCACGTAGGAGGCCCAGTTTCATATTGTGATGTCTCATTAGTGGCAGCAATTTGAGCTGACAAGGTGATAGGTGTTGCTGAGTAGAGCACTCAGAACCACATTGATGGAGATCAAAAATAGGCCTTTCCACCCACCACGTTAATGCTGTCTTCATTCCACCCCGCTTTATTCTGAACTAGTATACTGTTACATGATACTGTTAAGAGGCAAATTAGTTATCCACCTAACTAATGTCACAATCTCATAGCAGGATATCAACTGCCCTGGTAATCAGCTGTAAGTGGTGTGATACCCTCAGAGTTCCTTCCAACAGTGGAATCCAGTCATAATTGAATAATGGACAATGGTTAGATCCACAAGGACCTGATATATCCTATATTATGATACCAGTTTCCCTCAGTTCAGGACAATTTCTGGATAATCCTTTTCCCTTTCCAAATATCTTGCAACTTGCAGTTATCGTCACATTTCCACATTTCCTGAGTTTGGGTCCAATACTGCCATTATTAGTATTATTAGGACTGTCCATGCGTACGTTCTAAAAGTTTCTCCCCTCAGGTTTCTTCACACTAAAACAGTTTCAGTTAATATCATGAAGTAGAAATCCAAAACACAATCATGTAATTATTCTCGCATCTCTTTGTGAAATGTCTAACATATCTGTTCTATCTCCTGCTGAATGTTAGCAGACCTGTAGTATACACCCAGCAACGCTCAACCCATGTGTCTTCATTTGAAGAGCCTCCTTGGACTCCTTAATAAACTTTGCACTGCAATTTCTCTTGGTCCCACACTTCCATCTCCCAATACAAATGAAAAATCAACACCCTGGAATGTTGAGCTGGCAGTCCAATCCTTCTTTCCATGATATTCTGTGATAGCAATATTGTATTCCCACATGGCAAGCAATGCTTTAAGTTCGTTAACATGGGTGCAGTTTAGCCTTGCATTACCCCATGTGTGTTATTATGTCCATATTTTCTCTGCCTTGCCAAATTAGCTTAAACCCTGCCCAACAGCACTAGCAAACCTTTCAACAAGGATAATGGACCAGTTCCATTTGAAGTGAAAACTGTCCAGCTTGTGCTGCTCCCCAGTAGCAGTGATCCAGAAATATAAAACTATCCATCTTCATATTCATTTACAGATTAGCATATGGTATCAGAAGTAATCCAACGGTCTGCGATTAATGACTTTTTTTGCTGGCTCATCTTTTTAAGAAGATGGCAGTTTCTAAATGTGAAACTAAGTGCCTGCACTGCCATGTTAATGCATCTTTTATTCTAAAAGATCTTCACTGATATATCCACATCCATCATTTTCTATTTTTATTTCAGGTTTCCAGCGTTTGCTTTTGGTTAAATCTGTAAAGGGTTGGTGCTACCTACAGCAAGAAACACAGGCTATTTTTTTACACAAACAAGAGAAAATCTGCAGATGCTGGAAATCTGAGCAACACGCACAAAATGCTGGAGGAACTGAGCAGGCCAGGCAGCATCTATGGAAAAAAGTACAGTCAATGTTTTGGGCTGAAACCCTTTGACAGGATTGGAGGAAAAAAAAGCGGAGGAGTAGATTTAAAAGCTGGGGGGGGGGATGGGAGAGAGAAACATCAGGTGATAGGTGTAATCTGGAGGGGGAGAGATGAAGTAAAGAGTCGGAAGTTGATTGGTGAAGACCTGTTCCCAGAAAGGATACGTGGCTGTAGTAACAGCCATACAGGTCTGGGTAAGCACGTGGTCAGAGTCTGAGAGCAGCAGGGGTCACAACCGGAGAGCAGCGACAGAGAGTTTTGCTGAACTCCCGTCGAAAGGAAGATTTAAATAACTTCAGGGTAAGCATCCCTGGAGGAGGACTTGCAGAGTAGTAATTAAATCACAAACAAGAGAAAATCTGCATCAGCTTGGCCTGTTGAGTTCCTCCAGTATTTTGTGTGCACTGGCTATTTTTTAAGTTGGATATTCATTTTTATCCTTTTCTGGGATTTCCTTCACTGCTTTATCTTGGGTGTTTTGGTTTGGTAGAAAAACAATTTACGGAGCATGTTTGAACATACTTCCAACAAAATTATGCTGTTTAATTGGGAGATTTAAAGAAAGGCCTAATTTTAAGAATGTACACTGTAATTTCTCAAAATAGTGGCCTTAATTTAACTGCCTAGATTTGGTTTCAAAAATCCTCATCCTCTTTTTGTACATCTTTCTTTCAGGACTATAGAGAGATCGTTGACACACCAATGGATTTTGGCACAGTAAAGGAGACACTGGAGGCTGGAAATTATGAAACACCGATGGAATTGTGTAAAGATGTCCGCCTTGTTTTTAGCAACTCCAAGGCTTACACTCCCAGCAAAAAGTCAAGAGTAAGCCAAGTGATGAAGTTAGAGATAACCCAATAAAAATTAAAAAAAATGTTCAAGAATCATAAGAAATTACAGCACAGAAAAAGATTAATCAGCACACTAAATCTGTGCAAATTTACTGCCACCCATTTACAATAATGCTACATTAACCCATGTTTTATTCTCTCCCCATTCCTTATCTGTTTCCCAGCGAATCTACCATTCACCTACAAAATAGGGGCAAACTCCAGATCTCTGCAAATGTGCGGAAGCAGCTCCATTAACTACGGCACTTTTTGCCCTTTATTATTATTTGGACAATTCTTACTAACAATTCTTCTTATTAATACACCCTGAACTAGTTGGTGGCTGTTAAGCTGTGTATCTTTACTTATATTCTGTAGTAGCCCAGAATCCATGAAATTCCCATCTCATTCCTAAATAAACTCCGACATATTACAAAAACAATTTTTTTAGATGCTAGTTTACTCTTTACAAAGGAATTACTCTCTCTTGCAAATTAATATGGACAAAAGGCAGAGATAAATTTAAGACCTATCATGCTAAAAATATCTAGATGACCTCATGCATCCATATCCAGTGTTAAACTATTATAAATGACATTTCAGTCCAAATAACCAGTCTAACAAGAACAGCACTCAGGAGAACTTTTGAGTTCATATTGACTCATCCTTCTTAGTACCTTGGTGCACATTTGCTGCAAGCAAAGCCCTGTGAATGACAACTTAATACCTTTTAATTGTAAAGCAGTTCTGGTTGACACTATAGAGTTACATTTAGTAACTTGATGTCGTAAATTCTCTCGTATTCCATTTAAATAGTTACCAGAACAATTTCAGGATTTCCCCAGGCTCTTCACTGTCACTTTTTGGAGAGTATTCCCTGTTATCAAATATAGCAGTTTATTTTCAACTAGCATTGAAATAAATGAGCAATTAGTGTCTTTTTATATTGATGAGTGAGAGATAAGTTGTCCAGGATATAGGATGAGTCTTTTTGAATACTGCTGGGAAAAAAAATGAAGTTTTACAGATTTCACAAGAATGAATAATATTTGGATATATGATGTAAAGAATCTTGGTTTGGGATGCCCGTAAACTGTTTATTTTTTAAAATTCTAAATATATTGTTATAAACTGGAATGTAGTTTTAAGGTTTATTAGATTTTTTTTAAAAAGCTAGACATTTAAAACACTTTTACGAACATTAGACTTGTATTATGACTAAATGTTTAATCTCACCAGATCTACAGTATGAGTTTACGGCTGTCAGCATTGTTTGAAGACCACATAAGCTCGGTCATTTCTGATTATAAGGCAGCGGTTCGATTTTGTTCGAGGAAGAAGCCGTGTACACAGAGGCAGAAGCGAAGAAGAAGTAGTTCTCCCTCAAGCAGTGCTGCATCAAGGTATATTCATTTGGAGTAGGCAAGGTGGTAAATGGCTTGCTTTTCTTTTCCATTACTTGTGTCATTGTTTTGCGTGGAGTGCTTGGAAGTGCTGTCATTTTGAAGGTATGAATCCAATTATGTCTCTTCAGGAAACAGACCAATTAATAAAAGGATTAAGCTATCAGTGACTACACTAAAATTAACAAACCTGTTAACTGCGCATGTCCAAACATATTAGCTAACTGTTGCTAAATGATTAGCTAAATGCTGACATGTTTCTTAATGAAAAATCTTTACTGGTTTTAATATTTCCATCTGTTGGACAAAATGATCTCAGTGTATCCCATTTAGAGTAAAAGTAACATTTTAAAACCCTTAATGAAGGATTAGTTCTGTTAGGAGTTGGCATGAATATGACGGGTAAAGTGGCCTCATATGTAGTGATAAGTAAGTAAAATTTTTAAAAAAGTCATGCAAGGCAGAAAAATGGTTAGTACAATTTGTTGTGAAGATTTTTTATTCCATCTTCCATTGCTACTTTGTATAGGTGCTGGAAGAGATTAACCGTGAATAGAAATTGATGTGAGGTCAATTTTGCCTTATTTTATTAATAAAAACAATATTTTTTTCTCTATATATATTAATCCCAATTTTATCAAATCTATGTTTCAAGAGTGTATTGTTCAGATGTGTGTTGTGTTGTACTAAAAGGCATTAATGCCCACCAAAAATACAAAGTGAGATGCAGCAATGGACAATTTCAGTTGTGCCAAATAGTGGATGTCCTTCTACCTAACCTTTTATCAAAGTAGAAGTTTTTATTCATGCTCCCAAGTCAAACTGGAAATCAGGCCCTCCTTGGACTCAGAATGAGCCAAGATGCTGGTGAGAGTTCCATGATTATTCTCAAGTATGTGTCAATTTGTAAGACAGTGGGAAAGAGCAGAACTATGGGATTAATTGGAAAGTGCTCTCAAAGCACTGTGGTCTGCACCATGGGTGATGCTGTGATGTGGTGCATTAAGATTGGATAATTATTTCAATTGGACTGATAGCATTTTTTATGCAGTTAAAATACAGTGAAGTTGTTTGAATGTTAAATTAATAATAGTTGATAAAAATGAGTTAAAGTTTGTTTCTGAAAGAATAAGAAACATTGTAAATTACTCCAGTAACTTAGCTATCTTTCTTTGTTTAACTATTTTCAAACAAATAAAATCATATGAACTTAAATTAGATTAAACTTGTCTGGATGTACTAAGGTACTTCTGAACTCTTCCCTTGAAGAAAATGAACAAAAGTTGATCAATAATTTTTAAAAATGTTTGTAATGTGGATCCGGTCCATAAAAGACATAAATGAATAATATTTATTCAAAATAACAGGATGTTTTTCAATTATAGCCCTGAAAGGAAACGGAAATTTTTGAAACCTCAAGCCAAGACTGAATACCTAGCTTCACCTTTGTCAATGCCTGTGAGATCAGCAAGTATGAAATCCCCTGTTGTTCATGCCAATGGAAAACCAGGTGAATCTGCTACAGTGGTTCGTACCAGAAGTACAAGGCTAAGGCAGGGCATGACTCCTGGGATTGAAACATCATCTTTATTAGGGGAGGTGGCAGCAGTTTCAAAGACATTTGTGGCTGCATCAACAGCAAGTGCAAGTAAGTGAAAACTGTTGCTGCAGAATATTTTAGTTTGTGGTTGGCAGTTAAATCCTTTATGTTATTGGATACCAGCAACATATATAAGATAAGGTGGTGTTATCCTTGAAAAGGCAAATGGCCAAAGAGACTGATGCTATTAGTGAGAGCCAGACTCAACCTCTGTGTTCAGGTTCCCATTGTATGGTGACTAACAGGATCACCTGCAACCTGATACGGATAAGAAAACCAAACTGAACTGGGAGAGGGGAAAACAAGTTCATATTGCTGCAATCCAGTTTAAACAAGTGTTATGCTCTGTACTTTTTGAATACTAATTTGATGAAATTGAGATTTGTGGATGGACAGATATTTATTTATACAATTTCGTTTCATATCCCCACCCAGCCTTTCTGCCAGACTGAACTGTTTGCAATTAAAATGTAAGCAGGAATCAGATATTCAGCCATGCATGTTTGCTATACTGTTTAGTAAGATCATCACTGTTCTTGTATCTTGGCACCACTTTTCCTTCTCTATACTTTATTTTCTATATCCTGCATAATATCATCGCCTCTGAATTTTATCTCTAATCCTAGGCTTTGTAAAACCAGACTCAGCCATTTTATGCCCTTCTGACCAGACCTATTGCCCTCTACCTTTGGTAAAAATGGATCCTTCTACTGGCATAATGTCCACCTTGCCTGCCACTCCTGGCCTCCATTGATCATGTTAATTTTTAGCTGAATTATTGTACTTAATTCACTTTATGTACTTTACTATTTTTGTTTCTTCTAAGCTTTTACATTTTGAAAAGACCATCCTTTGAAAACTTTTGTTCTAATTTAGGGCTCTTGTAATCCTGCTCTACACTCCCAGTCTGAGTACCCTCTATTTGCCATCGGTTCGAACTCTGGCTAATCCGGCATGATTCTGTTGTGATGGTTCAAGCCATTGTGATTCAATTGATGGTGCTTTGATCATGCTTTTCGTTAATTATTGACGTGTGCACGGTTGAAAATGTCAGCATGATTGTCCATTTGCAGTTGATTTTTTTTCTTTGTGGTTCAGCAATTTGATACAACTGGATGGCTTACTATGTTATGTCAAAGGATAGTTTTGAATCAATCACATTTGTACTGGATTGGGGTCATTGCATACATGAACTATTTCCATATTGTTTTTAAACTATGTTCAGGTTCTGAAGCTTGGAACCTGAATGTCCATCCACTAAATATCATTGAAATCTTCCATTCTGTCATGCTCATTGGTTCATGCCCTCTCCCCATTCTCCTGAGGTCACCCACCTCACTTTCCTTCACCCACTTCCTTCCCCACCAAGCTTGCTTGGGATTCCTTTAAGATTAGTTCCAAAGGAACTGTGAGATGTGAAAAATCTATTTTGTCTGCCAGCATGTTTTATGCTGTGGTCTAGCCCAATGATTCCCTTGATATGGGTAACAAAAAATTAAATATTCTCAGGAACTGATTGTCTGCTGTCTGGTCCCCAGAATTAGTTCTTTATGTCTATTCTTCTTAATTGAAAGTTTAATAAAACACTAACTCTGGAAATCTTGCTATGAGTATCTGATGCTTTACAGCATCTGTAAAATAAAACTTAATTGGAAACATCAGATGTGATTACTTTAATGGTAAATGAAAAGACATAATTTCTTTTCTTGTTTAATATTTTAGCGGACAATAATTCTAAGCCACCGAAAGCACAGAACAATGTCCTTAATCCTAAACTATCTGAATCAAAACACAATGCTAAGACTTCATTGACAGGTGAAAAGCCTCAGAAAAGGAGGTACACACGTAGAAATAAAGCAACAATCTTCAAACAACCTAAAGGCAAGTTTTTTTTAAACTGGCAAGTAGCAGCCAGTTGCTTCTAATAGTCTAGTATTTGATTGTTATGATAATCACATCTTAGTGGGAATAACTTGTTTATATACTGTAACCTATTGCATTATATCCAGCACATGTCACTAAGTTAGCAGACTAGTTAACTGTAAGCACTACACTAAAGGGGGCATGAAATTATATCACGATGTCCATTGTATTTGTGCCTTCTGTCATTGAATTTCTCATCTTCATCATTTTTATTTCTTCCTCCTTGAATAATGGCCATTGGTAGTCGCAGATGTGTGGATATATATGAGAATTGTAATATTTCCTTTTGAAGAATAATGGACTGCATTCCTAGAGGGCTGCTTACTCTGCAAACCCTGTCCAATAGTTGAATTCACTTTCTAAATGTTCAGCTAATGTGTAACAAGGGAAGAAAATTTTCATTTTCCATGTCATGTTTCTAACTTCTGAAAAAAGAAATTGGCTGATTCTCAGGCCATCTGATGTCATCAAGATGGCTAGCTTTTAAAGGGTTAAGATCCACTTACTCCTGGATATTTTAGAAGTGGAAACAAAGAAGCTTTGGAGAGTCAAAGAGAGTGGAACAGATAGTACTGGCATCATTGTTTAGGCAAAGGAATTGTGGAATATATAAATAGCTAGATATGAAGGCCAGTAGGATACCAGTATGAAAATAAGGCTGGAGAAACATACAAGTGACAAGCTTAAAATAACTTGAAGATGAATTTAAAGTTTTTAAGATTTTATAAAGTAATACACCAGAATATAAAGAAGTAGTACCGAAAAAGCAAGAAGTGCAAATAAGAATCATTGAGGGACTGAATATGGAAGCCTAATTTTTGGAAGAGCTAAAATCTATGAAGGTGATTCCTGGAAGACCAGCAAGAAAACCATTAGGGTAACTATGTCTGTAATGTCACTCCTTTAATTACAAAAAATCCCAAATTGCTTCACAGTTGAGGTAGGTAATTGCCAACATAAGAAACAAGAAATTAGGAGAGGTGACCAAGTAGGAATGGGAAAAAAAATATATCTCAAGGAGGGTTTCTCAAAAATGAAAGAGAGACGTGTAGAGGCTGAGGAAATTGGGCTAAGTATTGCCAGATTAAAATCATTTGTCTTGTTGGTCTGACTAAATGAAGAATTAACTCAGATTACTGCTTAAAGAATAAAAATTGTCTTCAGCCTAACATTTGAATTTATAAACTGTTAATCAATGATCAAATGAGAATCTTATCTAAAAGCAATTTAATTGTTAATAGTTTATGCATTCTATTTTATCTATGTTTTTACATATTTATTTTCCATTTAATGTGCAGGTAATATCAAAGCTGAGTCCTCAGTGCAGAAGAGCCCACAAATAAATGGGCATACTTCATGTATCTCTGAATCAGTGGTCAAAAAAGGTCTTGGTATGAAACCAGAAGAGGTTAAAAGTTTTAAAGGACCCGGTAAGAAAAGAGGTAGGAAAAGTAAAAAAGAGCTACTTAGTATTCTACAAGAGAATGAAATGAAGAAAACAGAAGCAAAGAGAGACTTACCTAATTTGAATGGTGAAGAAGCTACCTCAGAAAGCAGCTCTACTTTAGAGAGCAACACACAAAGAGAATCTTTGCCGAAGAAGTCAACAAGAGGCAGGAAACCCAAAGGAAAGAGTCTACAAGCTAAATCCAAATTGACAGTTTTTGCTAAACGTAAGATGCAAACGAGAAGCAACAGTAAGAAGCATGAAGAACCCATGGAGCCCACTGAGCATATAGAACCTGTGGAAGAGGATGAAAGGACTGAGGCGGCCATGAGTTCTATATCTGTCATGAAAACAAGGAATCAAGGGAGACGGACAACATGCTACAATGAGGAGGATTCAGAAGAGGAGCAAAGGCAGCTGTTGTTTGAAGATTCTACATTAACTTTTGGAACATCCAGTCGAGGCAGGCTGCGGAAACTGACTGAAAAAGCAAAAGCCAACCTGATAGGTTGGTAAACATCTGTAGGATTTTGTCTACTTGGTAAGGCTTCTTGTTTAGACAAGAACAGGTAAGGGTTTGTTGCACTTGAAGTCACTGCATTGTCACCTGCAGAGAAGGCGAAATGAGCAAGGACTGATCCAAAAAATACTGTTCTCTAAGCTGAAAATCTAGTTTTCTTTTCAGCCATAGCTGTCTGGTACATTTCATCACACTTAAATTTTTAGTGTTGTTAGAATATTAGCTTCCTGGCATACATTTGGTCATCTTCTGAATAACTCCCGATTTTGAATTGTTTGGTAGTAAGAGTATAGTTGCTGACTGGAAAGATGTGGCTGGTTGGTATTTGCACTTATCAAACAGTAATCATTACAGATTTGCTAATAGTTCAAGACTGAATTTGGCAAGCCTGTTCATTTTAAAATTGCCTTTAAAATTTCTGATTTTCATTTTTTTAATATATAGGGAGATATCATAGGAATACCATTCCATTTTAATCAATTATTTGTAACTACCAAGCATTTATGGAAGTTATCCAAAACAATTAGATTCATATTGATGATTTTCAAAATCCTGCATGTATATATACGTATATATAAAACATTTGCTGTTCATAATGTCTTCACTGGTCAGTTAATTTTAAAGTACATTGGTCAGTATTTTTCTAAACAAGAACTGTTTAGTTCTTAAATTGCTTGGAGTTGAAATGCATCGATATGTATTGTATGATTTGTTTTTTGTTCAAGATTTAACAGATCAATATCTTCCTGTCTTGCATTTTTCTAAGGAAATTGTTGCATTTGTGCTGTTTATCATTGGATTGGTTTGTACATTTATATTACGTTCCCATTCTTCAACGAGCTTACTTAGTTGGAACTGTATTATGTTAATGCTAAATTGGCAAGAATGTTAAAAGCTGACTTAAGCTTAATTGGATTCCTAAAATATATGCCACCAAAGCCTGTTAGAATTTTCATTTCGCTTGTTCTGCATTTCCAGTTTCTGATCATTTCATCTACTCATTCAATCAGAAAATGTTTGCAAGTTTTTGCACTACTACTACTGTGTAATTATCTGCTTATTATTATGCAGGTATAATTATGTATTTGTCATCAGAAATACATGTTAATAGTTATTTTGTAAGATATTTCAGCTGCTACTGCCTCCCTATCACCCACCCACTCCAACCTCAAACTCACTGATATACAATCACACAAGTCCTTGCTCATTTGTCAATCAAAGTATACTGCAGAGAACTTGCAGTTGACTTCAAGTGTGTTGGGGCACCTGCAATTCAAATCTCCAAAGAATTGCACAAAAGGCCCTTTACGTTCCCGCATTTGTGAAGCAGTTGTAAGCTGCTTCTCCCATTTATTGAATGTAGAGGCAAACAAAAAAGACTGTATTGCACTGGACTGAGTGGTTGTTTCTTGCTTACCTTACACAATCAGGAAAAAATGAGGCAAACTAGAAAAGGGGATTGATTTTAGTTATGTTTTCACAGGCGCTTTATGCGTACTCACAAATATTGTATATTGTAAGTAGAAAAGAAATATTTTAAGATATAGTACAGGAATGGGGTTGAGATGTGCCATCTATTCAAGTGGCTTTTAGCACACACACATACACGTTCCATCTTGGGTTTAGGAGAACCGTGCCTAACTCCTTTATTGGTTGGAAAAGGTTCTGAGATTTTAAAATTACCAAGCATGTAAATCGCACTGAAATTTCCAGACTTCTTTAATTTGTGAAGATTTTGCCTACCCCTTCAATAGTACATGATTTCATGGGAACTTTCTTGGCACTGGTACGCAGTTAACAAATGTCTCAATGTAAAGGTCCCATTGTATATGAATTTTAGCTCAATTATGCTTATTGGGCTTTTTTAGTAAAACATGGTTTAAAATTCATTCCATGCAGTAATGCATTCTGGAGCTTGCACCCTATTTTCTGATTTTAAAGAAAAGTTGGCTTTTTTTGTAATCATAATTAAATGGTCAAATGACTTTTTATTGGATGTCTAAAACTTGTACATTACTACACAGTGTTGTTTTTGTGCACTTTCTGCCTATGTCTATTATGCTACTTTAAGTCAGTAACTTCCCTCAAAAGAAATAGCATTTGGTGATTGTGCCTTGAATATATATTTTTTTTCTTTTTTCTAGTTAATGGTTAGGGCTGGGATGAAGATTATTACACTCCAGAGTTTTCTACCTTTTGACACCACCTACTTATATGTATATAACAGAAACAATATAAGTCTCTGCGTTTTTACATGAGAGCACCAATTATCCCTTTTGAAAGTGATGAGATGTCATGCACTGCATGCTGTAAATCTACACATGATTGCAGATCATTTCTCTTCCAAACTGCCAAATGTAAACAATGCTAGCTGAAGTAAAATATTTCTTTGAGGTACTTAGAATAATGTTGTCCCAGTTCTGATTTTCCCCATGGCAGTTGTAAGCTGATGCTTGATTTGACTTAAAATTTTCTCACCAAGTTGCAATTGTTTTCTTTTGCAATTCATTTTCCTGAAGTAATGTGACGAGTTGTTATTTCTTGGTTTACCATTTTGATTTGATTAGGTTTTTAAGACAAATATTTGTTTTAAATTTTCTGTATTTTTAAGATTGTGACCCTCTTTCATGTTGGTAAGAAAAGTCAGCAATTTTCCAAATCTATCTTATAGATATTTAGAGAAGGATCAGACTCATTAAGACACCAGTGTGCTATATCCAGTCAAGTTTGAGACTGTTGTTTTGGTATGTGCCCATACATTATTCTGTCGCTTATTTAAATATGTATTTCTGTTAATTTTTTAATAATCAGCAAACCAAGAAATAATTGTCATTTTATGTACAAATTAAATGTGACCTTGTTTTATTCTTACTGGTCCGAAACAGTAATTTTCCCACAAACTGAATTAAAGTGTCTCTTTCCCTTTTGTAATTCTTTGTCAAAAATTGTGTAAATAAAATATTGGATACATGAGTGATTGAGGCCATATCCTATTTAAGGGATTCTGCTAAGAATTAAATCTGAGCAGGTGATAAATGTCATCAGAACCCTGATATTAGGTAAACCTTTTTATTCACTTACTGATATGTTTATCATATAAAATATACTGTGTTTAGAATTTCAATGACGTAAATTGCAGTTTTGTTAAGACATGTAGTTTGATATTTTGGAAAGCATTTTAGGACATTATTGTATTACTGAAGTTCTATTCATTTTGTTGAGGTCATTCATTTGAGCCACCATTTCAATGGGCTCATCAAAATTAATATGCAGCATCATAAAGGTAAACTCCAAACACAGTATATATTATATACTTGTTCTACTGTTCATATCTGCAGAACAGCATTTTGCCATATCCCTTAGGATCCTTATTCTGATCCTATTTTTAAAATAAAAATTAATTCAAGAAAATATTGCATGAGAGGTTGATCTTTTGTCTTTATTAATTTTGAACATTCATGATTTAGTTTATACTTGACCTTGCAGCCAACGTTTAGAAGCTGCTGCTTCCTCCACAGTTGGAGAATACAAAATGTGTCTGTATATATGTTATATATACACAAGTTCCTTAACATGTTAATTTATTTATTTTAGCTACTGAGCTGAAATAAAATTTTAAAATCTGCACATATATATATATATATTGCAGAAACACCAAATTTTATGAACACTGTTAAGTGCTGACTTGTTTATGTTGCCATCCAATGTATTTGCAATTACAGTACCACTTTGGTATCTGTTCTGAAAGTCGAACCTCCTGTATTTAGGAGGTTGAAACATTTGCCTAAAGTGTATAATTTTCATTCGGGGATTAACACTGGTTACAAGGTAGTTTTCTGCATTCTAAGCTGACCTTTACCCCACTCTTTGAAGTTAATGGAAAGTCCAAAGCATGCTTTGTACAATAGAATAATGTTATTTACACCCTATATCTTCATTGTTCATTTTTTATATATGGGTGAGTTGAATTTTACAAAGTACAATTATAATGGTACTTGTGTATTTTATATTTAACACATTTGAATTTTGTAGATTAAAGTTTATATGTTTTAATAATTCAGCCTCTTAACATTAATTTGCTAATATTTTATTTTGATACGATTAAGATGAGATAACAAATAAAAATAGTTCCTCATTAGTTGTTATCTCAAGTTTTTTCAATACTTGATGGCTCTTTGTTTATAACAGGTGATATGAGATTCTTCAAGTTATAACCACCTGGTCATAAATACATCTCCCTTCTGAAAGCCTACATTTTTATGTTTTTTTTTTGGACAGTAAATGATGTTAAATGTGCTCCCAGCAACCGCACGTTAAAGCCCACGCATAGGCTTTTGATCACTATTATTCCACCCAATCTTCAAGATGTGCCCCTTTCAAATCCCTGTTGCGAATGGATCTTAGTGTCATTCCAGATAGCAGGTGCAGATAATGAAGCAGCTTATTTTCACAACCTCTTCCCAAGTTTTGACTGGGTATGCCCAGGAACTATACGTTGAGTTTATTTATTCATTTACAATACTGTCCTAATGCAGGCTTATACTCAGAAACGTCAGCTAATCCTTTGCTTCTGCAGATGCTGTTCAACTGTTCAATATGCTTGAGTTCCTCCAGTGGTTTGTTTATTTGCTGTGAGACCCTACAGCATTCTTTAATTTTTGGGTCATTATGTTTGCTTGCCCAGGGAGGATGTAATATAAATGTACTTTATATATAAAAATCAACTTGGAATGATTATTTAACAATTGGCATGCAAAAATAAGAAACTCTAATGAAAAATAATTATAAAATGCATTTGCTATTCAGTTTAACTGAGCGTTAAGGACACTTCCACTTGTTGCTATGGATCTGAGTAATGTTTTAGAAATGTTTGGATTAATCTGTTTCCAGTACTCTTTATTGTTCTTAATGAGTATTTGGAATTTAGAATTTATTTACATCTTACGTTCATCCTACAATGTGAGGGAGTAAACTCTTTGTGTTATGATACCATCGCAGTGTACAGACTTGTGAATTTTTAAGTCTAATGGCTTATAGAAAGAAGCTGTCCCGTAACCTGTTTGTCCTTGGCTTTAATGCTGTGGTACTGTTTGCCAGACGGAAGCAGCTGAAACAGTTTATGGTCGGGGTGACTGGTGTCCCCAATGATCTTCCAGGCCGTGTTTATGCACCTGCTGCTGTAAATGTCCTAAATGAGGGAAGTTTACATCTACAGATGTGCTGGGCTAACCATACCACTCTCTGCAGTGCTCAGCAATCAAGGTTGGTGCAGTTTCTGTACCAGCTTTTGATACAGCCAGTCAGGATGCTCTCAATATTGCTCCTGCAGTTCTTGAGCATTTGGGGGCTCATGCCAAGCTTCTTCAGTTGCCTGGGGTGAAGAGATGCTGTTGTGCTTTTTTTGCCACACAGCTGGTGTGTACAGCCTAGGTGAGATCTTCGGTGATGTGTATACCGAGGAACTTGAAACTACTCACCCTCCTAACTGCAGTCACACTGATGTTGATCGGGGTGAGCCTGTCTCTGTTTCTCCTGTAATCCATGATCAGCTCTGTAGTATTTTGGACATTGAGGGAGAGGTAGTTATCCTAGCACTACTGTGTCAGGGTGTTAACCTCTCCTCTAAGCTGTCTCGTCACTGCTATAAATAAGGCCAATCAATGTTGTGTCATCTGCAAATTTCATCAGCAGATTGGAGCTGTGTGTGGCAGCACAGTCGGGGATGTAAGAGGATAGAGGAGGGGACTCAGGACACAACTCTGGGGGGCATCTGGGTTGAGGGGCAGATGTGATCCTTACCTCCTGTTGGTGGTCTGATAAGAAGTCCAGGATCGAGCTGCACAAGGCAGGGTGTAGGCCAAGGTCTCTGAGCTTCCTGTAAGATCTGGAGGGAATTATGTCATTGAATGCCGAACTGTAGTCCAGGAATGCCATTCTAATGTATCCATCCCTCTTCTCCAGGTGAGTGAGGATGGTGTGTAGTGCTGTGGCTGTGACATCATTGGTAGAGTGTTTCCTTCGGTAGGCGAATTGTAGTGTCCAGTATGAGTGGTAGCATGCTGTAGATGTAGTTTTCAACCAGCCTCTCAATGCATTTGCTTATAATTGAGGTGAGTGTGACAGGGTGCCAGTTATTCAGGCATGCTACCTTGGCTTTCTTAGGTACAGGGACAGTGGTGGACAATTTGAAACAGAAGGGCACTACACACTGGGAGAGGGACAGATTAAAAATGTAAGTATTGTTTTTGTGGTATCAAAATTTTCTATACAATTTTCAGTCATGGAAACCTTTTTTCAACACTTGCAATTGTAACTTTTTAATATCATAGTATAGTTGCCCACAATATTACATTACATTATTACAGCACTTTCTATTGCTATGACATGGCCAAATATACTGCCTAGAACTTTGTGCCTCATTGGTAGCACTGAAGTGGTCCCAAACTTCAATTGATTTGAGTTTTGGAAGGAATACAACATACTCCTGCAACTATATAGCATGTTCAGCACTAGTTGTCAGGCTGCAGTAGAATGCTTAGATTTGACACAAACACCATATTTTACAAACTAAGCAATATTGGTTAATTCAAGGCTATGTAATAAATGGCTTGTAAGTGTGCAAATGTATTTTAATGTAAATACATTGCACAATGTGGGAAAGAGTTCTGCACCTAAAGTAAATGGATCAACAATAATAGAATAAAATACTTTAACTCTGGTATTTCTCTGCTCTCACAAATCTGGTCCTTGAAATTCCTTCTCTATAACCACCTAGGAAACCTGCTCAAGGGCTTCTACTAATTGCACATCAGAATTTAATTAGATGATCAGGTAGTTTTCCATGAGGGATAACCCATGCCTTAATTTCTATAGAGCACAGATTTGCTAAATTAAGTGTTGGGTGTAAAATCAGTAATAAGTTTGTGCCCCTACTACTTAACAATGATTTTGCATTGATGGAGAACAAAAAACAGGTCTTTTGGCTGTTCAGCTTTGGTAATGTTTAAAAGAGGATTGGTAAAGAAAAACTGGTTTAAAAAAAAAGCAGTGGTGGAAATACCCAGCAGGTCAGGTAGCATATGTAGGGAGTGAAAGCAAAATTAATATTTTTGGTCAGTGAGCCTGTAAAGTTCCATTTGACTTTCAGATTCTTGTTAGTAGTACTGGGTATCTTTTTGAAGTGGATACAGCAGAGTTTACAGAGCGTGTTGGTAGTAATATTAAGAAGAATGTATTTCAATTTATTGTTCTCGTTTTACTACATGAACTGACCTATAGAATTTCAACTTTTGTTTTGAATTTTGAGACATTTTCCATATGCTTTCATCTAATTCTTAAATTTTCCAGCAATGGAGGATGGGATTTCTTTTCAGTGGTTCCATGGAGTAACTGGCCTTAAAAAATTATGACAGGGTTTCAAGAGAATATAAAGGCTATGTACTGCTGTTTTTCCCATAATACAGGTGCAACATCTTTACACTGGATGTAAAAAACCCCAGAAAGCTCTAAAATCACTCAGCAGATTTGTGTAGCTCCAGTGGACAGAAAAATATGGTCAGTATTTTGTGTCAAGGGCAATGCATCAGACCTGGATAAGTGATGAGACCAACATATGTTAAATTGCAGAGAAAGGGAAGTTGGAGAGAATAGAAGTGTCTGATCTACTCAATGCTCTAAGTAAATTTATTATCAAAGTTTCTATATGTCACCATACTCTGTAACAAACTTGGGTAGAAAAATTGATGAGCTCACAATGTGCTTCATTAGAGTAACGTAAGTTACTAATGACGTAGTTCAAACACTGAGATTCAATATTAAATTTAACAATCTTTGGTAACCCCTTTATTGCACCCCCATACGTGGATGTGGCTGTACCTTTATGTTTAATTTTGTTCAGTTATTTCTTCTGACTCCAAATGTCATTATGTTTTTAAAGTAATAGTTACCATAACAACCCTGAATGTTCTCACTGGCATTCCTTTTATGTCTCCATCCCCCTCTCTGCAACGTAATGCGTACTTGCCTTCGCACATTTCCAGTTTTGATGGTGGGTCTTTAACCTAAAATATTAATTCTTTTCCTCTCCTCACTGATTATGCCTGACCTGCTATAATACTTCCACCTTTGTCTGTTTTTGCTCTGAAATTTCCATGTCTGAAGTTTTCCTTTTGCTTAACATTCATAATGTGGCAGACCAGGAATGTCTTATAAATTGGAAGTAACGAGCACGAGAGTTAGAACATAGCACTTCTCAAATTTTGCACTTCCTTCACAAGTGAGGCTACTGGATGCTCAACCTGTTATTCTTAATAGCCTCAAAGGTTGCTGTATCATTCTACAACACCATTGAATTTGTTGTCATGGAAATGAAGTGATTGTCCAAATGTGCATCATAAATCTGAGGACAGTCTTTGCTTGTAAGTGATGATGCGTTCATTATTTTCACTGTGTTGAAGCAACATTCATACATCAAAGCGCTTTCTTTCCCCTGAATTATCACAAATGTAGAATATGCTGTATACTGGAATCAAAGTATTGATCAGTCCATTGAACCTGGGTACCTGTTTCAGGTGTTATCTGGTGCATTGCTCTGAAAATGTCAAACATTGCAATGTATGACCTCATGCAGAAGCACTTCTACTTTAATTAGACATCTAACTTGCCTGGGGATGGGGGGTGAAGTCACTCTCTCAGGAAATATGTAGAGTATGATGAAATACCATGGAAGAGAAAGGTAGAAGTAATGATTCAGGTCTTCTTCAGAAGGCACAAAATTCCATTGCCTGCAGTATTTTGCTTTGTTTTCCTCTTTCTCGAGACACTGGTGAGTGTTTCAGTAATAGAAATTACAGTCCACAACTGAAAATTCTCAGGTCTGATGATCGCATTCTTCTTTGAGTATTTCAGTGAGTTGTGTTATATATAAAAGACACCAGAAGGTATGAATGCCAATTAGATTTTATAGATAATGTTTAATTTTTGTTGTGCTTTTAATTAAATTTAAACTGTTATTTAATTGATCTGCTGATTAATGGATATTGTTACGTAATATACTGTATTTAATGTGGGATATTTGCTTAGCCATTATTTATTGACATTCCTGATGGGCAGGTTACAACTAAATGAAGAAAATTAAATATCGTTAATAAATTGGCAATTACATCTAGCAGAATACTCTGAATTAAATACAAATATAAATTTTTTCAAACTTTGCCTTTAGAAAACAATATTTTAATGATAGTCTTGCCTATAAGAATATAAATTTATAATTGTGTCACCATCTAGTTACAAATTTCAATCAACAAACTAGGCATATTGTTGAGTTGAGCATCTCTGAGACTAAACTCAAGAAAGCTATTATTATCAGCATCAAAACAATATTAAATAAAGAGATTGCTTTTGATAGAGAAAAATATAATGATAAAATAATACAGAAGCAAAATTGATGTTAGTACATTTAAATTATGTTATAATTAACATTCATGAAGGTATTTCTACTAGATTTCATTTAGGTCAAAATTTGCTTTTGCAGAAATGGAAAGTAAATGGGACTGGGGTGATTATTTTGTGCTGATGCTGCAGGATGTTGGTAATAGGAAATTTAATAATTTTTTCAGTATTTGCCAATTATCCCGCTTGGTGGCACGATAATATCAGCACTGGACTCCGGAGCGAAGGTTCCTGTGTTCGAATCCAAGTCGGGTTGAGCGTTGTGCTAGCAACTTGGCCTTGTGAAAACAAGAATAGCTTGCTACGGAAACACCGTAATGACGGTGCCCCGATAACTCCTCTGCCAAGTTAAGGGCCCATTCTTCTTCTTCTTACTTGCCAGTTGGAAGAAAAGCATTCTTATCCTGATTTTATCTGCCTTAGTTAGCCTCAATAGCGTTACTGGCCTTGTCATAGTCTATTTTTAAGTGTAATTAATAATTTATTTCGTGCCAAGTTAGACCTAATTATAATGGATAAACAAGATTGTTGGGCCAATTGAGATCTTTCAGCTGGAAAACCAGTTATTATTTTGGACTGGACTGGATTTAAAACCATGCCAAAAATGTTTTAAGCCACATATACCTTAAAAGTACAGTGTGGGAAAATAAATAGTATTTCTTTTTTGGAAAAGATTTCTTTGAATGAAAGGAACTTGCATCAGTGTTGAATGGTAACAAATTTGTCTATATTTGGCGAGGTTTTATTCTTCTTTTAAAAGTATCCAGCCAATTTCTTTAGTAATTCATTGACCAGTTAATGGCTAGCCTATAGAATAATTAGACAATAAGATCAACCTTTTAATGAAAAAAATTTAGTACACTGGCTCAATATAGTACCATGTTGACAGAGAGTAGAATAAAAGGGTGTTCATTAGGAATGCAAGGAATAGGTGATATGCAGCAAAACCATGTGTCTGGGTTTCAGCAGCCGGCATAGAGGGGCTGAATTTGAGGATATTACATGTTAGAAATTGACCATCACCATCGTGACACAGCTATGACCTCTGAACTCAGTCAGGTTTTGTGAATAACACAGTTGCCAGGGTGAGTGACAGTGCTTAAGGAACATAGTTTAAGATGGGTAAGCAGAACTTACCGATTATAAAAGTATAGAGGAAATTCCGAATTCAGGATTATTTAAGTAAAGATCTTGGAGAGTCCAGTGTAGTGATGGTGAGGTAGAAGAATGTTGTTATTTCAGATTGGAACTAATGCTGGATGTTTCCTCTTTTGGATGATGATGCTAGAGATGATGGATAGATAAGAGATTGCTGAGGTAACACTGCAGCCTTGGATTTTGTTTTTTGATAATTCTTTGGTTGCAGCTGGAGAGAATACTCCCAGGTAAGTGTGAATACATCCAGAAGGACAGTGGTGGATAGACATTGTAGGAATATGATGCAGATAGCAGAGTCAAAGACTGTAGTTGGATCAGGAAAGATGGAAAAGAATCTGCATTTTGTAAAATCATGCATTGTTTGGAAATTTGAATAGATAGTTGAAATATGCTGACATCAATAGACACCTGGATGAGAGATCCAGGCAGTTCTAAAAAAAATTGGCACAATTTTGGTGGTTACATCATTTCTAGGATTTTAGAATAGCGGATTGGTGTGTAGTAAGTAGACAGTTGCCCTAGAGGACCAAGGTCAAGGGGTTACCTTTATGAAAAGAAGGATCCTGCTTTCAGAATAGGACATGAGTCCATGAAGTAGAGGAGAAAATCCTTTTACAGCCAGTTTTTGGTGAAGAAGGGAATTTTGGTTGTTAATAATTTAGTGGGAATAAGTTTGGAGAAGCATAACATTTCACGGATATTCAAGTTGGAAAGAGCAGAAAATAGAAAGTGATTTAAGATTGAATCTTTTACTGAAGAGTATGCTAGGGGAAGGAAACAACAGTGGTAACAACCCAAATAATCTCAATCCTTGTGCCAAACAGGTTGGATATATTCCTTGTAGATATATCCCATGTTTCAAGATGTCTCACTTCTTCTATCATACCAAATTTTTTGTGAGCACCAGAATTTTCAGAAATCTATATAGGTACAGGAATTTCAGGGGCCAGACCAGACTTTAAGAGCCAAAATGCACACAATTTAGTGGTTGGATATCCCTTTTCAATTTGGATCAAATATTGTGAGATAATGTTGCTGTTTGCATTTCACTGTATGTGCAAGTGTGTGGTTGCTGTTGGGTATGGGTTGAGTCACTGTACAGCACCAAAGTGACATGATTCCCACATAAGTCTATTATACATATGAATGATGTGGAATTGAAAAGTTGAAGTAAGAGTTTAACCAGAATGTTAAGGAATGCTTCGGAATTTTCTAAAGGACCTAATCCAGACAGTTTTCAAAAAAAAAACAGGAAGATGACGTTTATCTGAGAGTTTTCATTAACATTCCATTGTTTGATGAGTTTCACCTCCCATCCTATAATTAGCACACTCCCATTTTTGTAGCTAATTCCTTGAAGCCCCTCACAGTTGGATGTCTGATTGACCACCAACAATCATCTCTGATCACACTTCACATTTCTCCTCCATTGGTTACTCAAATCCTCTTCCACTAATCCACTCTCTGGTCTCTGATCTCCCAATCTCTTTACTCTTTATAATTAACTTTTTCCTTTCAAATCTGGTCTCACTCCTCTCTCCAATCTGCTGATACATTCCCTACCACCTTCTACATACCAACACTTGTCCTGCCCTGGTGTCCTTTATTCCTTTGTGTGGAAGTTGAAATAATTGAGCAAACTGCCTTGTGTGTGTGAGCAATAGAAGCAAGGGTTTATCACATCAGACAAGACCCAAGATGCAGACTGTGGCAAGGAATCTGTTGAAACAATCCACCACATAGTAGCAGGGTGTAAGATCCAGGCTGAGACAACATACATTGAACAGCACAACCAAGTTGTGGGAATTGTCTACAGCAACATATGCGCTGAGTATGGATTGGACAGTCCCAAGTCCAAATAGGAATTGCCTGAGAAGTTAGTGGAGAATGACAGACCTAAGATCCTGTGGGTCTTCCAAATACAGATTGATAACGAGGTGCTGACCAAGCAACCATGTACTGGACAAGGAACAGAAGAAAGCAACAGTAGTAGATGTGGCAATCCCGAATGACAGTAACATAAGAAAGAAAGAATATGAGAAGCTGGAGAAATACCAGGGGCTGAAAGAGCAGATAGGATTAAATCCAGAGGCAGCCCAGCCCAGTGGTGATTGGAGCACTTGGAGTTGTGATAGTTAAACTGGGAGAGTGGCTCCAACAAATCTCGGGAACAACGTTTGAGATCTTGGTCCAGAAGAATGCACTTAGGAACAGCAAGGATATTGGACTGAACGCTCAAGCTTCCAGGACCAGAGATTAAGGGAAAAATACACATTGACACCACCCATAAGGAATGAGAAAGAAAAACATATTGGAGCCTCTAAAATATCACAGTTGCACTCACCGCCAGCACCATTTCTGGCAGGCAATTCCAAGCACCACCACTTACTGTATTGAAAAAAAAAACTGCCATACACATTTACTTCGAACTTCTCTCATCCCCTCCCAAACTCACCTTGTTCGTGAGATCCACTTTCTAGTTGACAATAAAGAGCTGTCTACTTAAGTTGATAGTTCTCTCCTGAGGCTGTTTCAGAAATAAACTGAGCTGTTATGGTTGCTCAAAACTGGAGGATCTCAGCAGGTCAGGAAGCATCGTGCAGAGAAGAGGACAGTTTAAAATTTGAGTTAAGAACCTGGCATCTGGAATGCTCATGGTTTACTCCCTCCAGCAGCTCTTCTTTTCTGTTAAAGATTCTAGTGGCTCTTTTATTGCTTCAAATTCCAGCATCTGGAGACTCTTATATCTTATTGTTCTTATTTTAAAATTGAAGTGTACCCTTTCAATCTTTGCAAATTATTTGCCTCTACATCTGCAACATGGTTTTCAATAGCAAAAGAATATGCTGGATGTCTGAAATAAAACAAATATTGTAAGTCAGGCACCATCTGTGAAGAGATAAATAGGGTTACATTTATTTTTGATTTCACACTTGTGAATATTAGCAATAAGTAAGTTTTGAGATGCAGAGAAGTGAGGAAGGGAAAGACAAAAGATTTGGGGTGGGTGAAGGGCAGGAGAGATTAAATGGCAAAAGTTGTGGTGCAGGACAAAAGATGGTGGTATCATCAGAGAGAAGCAATTAATGCACCAACACCTAATTGAGGCATAAATTTTACGTCAGAAATTCAAGAGTGTCGGGATGGAATTGAGTATAATTGCGATACTAAGGAGAAAGCTGAAAGGTCTGAAGGTAGATAGGTTATGTGGACCAGACAGACTATACACCAGGTTTCTGAAGGAGTTAGCTGGAGAGATGGTGGAGGCAGTAGTGACCTTTCAAGAATCATTACATTCTGGAATGGTTCCAGAGGACTGAAAAATTGCAAATGTCCATAAAACCAGAAGACATAGGAGCATTATTAGGCTATTCAGCCCATTGTCTGCTCTACCATCTCATCATAGCTGATCCATTTCCTCTCAACCCCATTCTGCCTTCTCCCCATAACCTTTAACACCCTGAGTAATCACGAACCTATCAACATGCACCATAAATACTCAATTAGCTAGCCTCCAGAGCCACCTGTGAGAACGAATTCCACAGATTTAACACCCCTCTAGCTAAAGAAATATCTTCGCATCTCCATTTTAAATTGATGTTCCTGCAATCTGAGGTTCTGCACCCTGGTCCTAGATTCCGCCACCACAGGAAAAATCCTCTAAATATCCACTCTAGCTAGGCCTTTCAACATCCGATAGGTTTCAATGAGAATCTCTCCTGATTCTTCTAAATTCCAGCGAGTAAAGAGCCAGAGCCATCAATCGATAACCCTTTCATTATCATCTGATCACATTTTCATTCCTGGAATCATAGTCATGAAGCTACTCTGAAAATCTCCAATGTCAGCACATCCCTTCTTAAATTAGAGGCCCAAAACTGCTCACAAGTTGAAGCCTCACCAGTGCTTTATAAAGTCTCAGCATTACATCTTTGCTTTTATATTCTAGTCCTCTCAAAATGAATGCTAACATTGCATTTCCCTTTATCAGCACTGAATCAATCTGCAAATTATTCTTCAGGAAATTCTGCACAAAGACTCCTAAGTCCCATTGCACCTCAGAGTTTTGAATCTTCTCCCTGATTAGAAAATAACCTTTGCTTTTATTTGTTCAATCGATAATACACTTCCCTACACTATATTGCATTAGCCATTTCTTTACCCATTCTCCTCATCCAAGTCCTCTGCAGCTTCCCTTCTTCCTCCAAACTACCTGCCCCTCCACTTATTGCCCACAAACTTGGCCACAAAGCCATCAATTCCATTATCCAAATGATTGACGTACAGTGTAATATAAAGTCCCAACAGTGGCCCCTGCAGAACATCACTTGTCAGCGACAGCCAATGGGAAAAATCTCCCTTTTTTGCCCCTCTTTGCATCCTACCAATCAGCCAATGATCTATCCACACTAGTATTATTCCTGTTCAACAGCCTCTTGTACACAACATGCACAAATTTACCTTTGACCAAGAATTCCAAAAGATTTGTCAGGCAAGTTTTTCCCTGAAGGAAACCTTGCTGACTTTAGCCTATTTTACAATGAGCCTCCAAGTACCCCGAAACCACATCCTTAACAACCGACTCCAACATCTTCCCGACCACTGAGGTTAAGGTAACTGGCCTATAGTTTCTTCTACCTCCCTCACTTCTTAAAGAGAAGAATGGCATTGGTAATATTCCAGATCTCCAGAACCATGACATAGTTTATTGATTCTTGAAAGATTATTACTAATGCCTGCACAATCTCTTCAGTTACTATCCTGCTCCACTCTTTAAGAAGGAAGGAAGGGAGGGAAAAGACAAGAAACTTTAGCTTTCTTAATCATGCCCCCAAATGGTTGAGGACATGAAGGAATATGAGGGGAAGGCGGGAGATTGGGGATGAGTGGAAAAATGGATCAGCCATGATGAAATGGCAGAGCAGACTCGATGGGCCAAATGGCCTAATTCTGCTCCTATATCCTATGTCTTTAGAGGAAATCTTGCTTGTCAAATCTTATGGAATTTTCTGAGGAAACAACAGGCAGGATAGACAAAGGAGAGTTGGTAGATGTTGTTAACTTGGATTTTCAGGAGCTCTTTGACAAGGTGCTGCACGTGAGGCTGCTAAACCCATAGCTCTACAGGAAAGGTACCACCATGGATAGAAGTTCCTTGTACTTACTGACATTGAGTGAAAGATTGTTGTTGCAACACCACTCAACCAGTGAATCTATCTCAGTCTTGTATGCCTCCTGATCACCACCTAAAATTCTGCAACTAATAATTGTCATCAACAAATTTATAGATGGTGGTTTGGCTGTGTCCAGCCACACAGTCATGAATGTGACGAGAGTAGAGCAGTGGGCTAAGCACACATCCTGAGGTGTACTGGCATTGTCAATGAGGGGATATGTTACTTCCAATTTGCATTGACTGTTGTCTAGTGATGGGGAGGTCATGGATCTACTTGCAGTGGGATGTTGAGACGCCCAGGGTTTTGAGTTTGTTTATTGGTACTAAGAGTATAATGTTGTTGAACATTGAACTGTAATCAATAAACAGCAGCCTGACATGGGTGTTACTGTTATCCAGGTGGTCCAGAGCTGAGTGAAGAGCCAGTGAGATTGCATCCGCTGTAGACCTATTGCAGCGATTGCATATAGCAATGTGTCCGGGTGCTTGGTTAGACAGGAAATGATTCTGGCCATGACCAACCTGTCAAAGCACTCTATCACAGTAGACGTGCGTGCGTCTAGGCAATAGTCGTCAAAGCAGCTCACCCTGCTCTTCTTAGGCACTAGTATGATTTTCGGCATTATGAAACAGGTGGAAACCACTGACTGCAGAAGTGAGAGATTGAAGATGTACTTAAATGCTCCTGCCAGTTGGTTGGCACAGGTTTTTAGAGCACTACCAGGTACGTCTTCAGGGCATGATGCCTTGCAAGGGTTCACCCTCTTGAAAGATATTCTGATATCAGCCTCAGAGACAGGTCACAGGGTCTGCAGATGCTGCAATGATTTGCACAGGTGTAGTTTGATTCTCCATTTCAAAGTGTGCATAAAAGGAGTTGAACTCATCTTGGAGTGAAGGGTCACAGCCATCCATGATGTTAAGTTTCACTTTGTAGAACCTTTGTAAAGGCTTGCAAACTCTGTCAGAGCTGATTCTGTTTCTCAAGTCACATTCATCTGTACAGGTCTTAATGAAGTCGGTGACAAGTGTGGCGTATTCATTCAGATTCAAAGAGGAATCCCTAAATATAGTCCAGTGCACCAATTCAAAACAGTCCTGTAAGTGCTCTTCTGCCTCCCTTGACCATATCTTTGTGGTCCTTACCACTGGTGCTGCAGTCCTCAGTCTCTGCAAGTGGAAGTAGAAGTACAGCCAGGTGATCGTTTTGCCAAAGTGCGTGAGTGGAATGGCATTCTTGATGATGGCTTCACAGTGGTCAAGTGTGGTGACTCCTCTGGTTCCCGCAATGATCAGGAAGGCATCACGGGACACTGTTTTGTGACTGATGATCAAGGTGTTCAGCACCACCACTACCTGCCTGACGTGGAATGTACACCGTTACCAGGAAAAGCAGAAGACTCTCGGCAGGTAAAGATGACACTTGACCACTAGATGTTCCATGAATAACAGTCCCTTATCTAAAAAAGGATCTGCTGTCAGAGACGGTCGAGCGGAGGTTCGTAAAAATGATCCTGGAAATGAAAGGATTAACATATGGGGAGCATTTAATGGCTCTGGGCCTGTGCTCACTGGAGTTTAGAAGAATAAAGGGGGATCTCATTGAAGCCTTATCAAATATTGAAAGATCTAGATGGAGTGGACATAGAGAGGATGTTTCCTATAATGGGTGAGTCTAGGAGCAGAGAACACAGCTTCAGAAAACAAAGATGTCTCTTTAGAATGCATGAGGAGAAACTTCTTTAGCCAGAGGTTGGTGAATTCATGGAGGCCAAGTGATTGGGTATTTTTAAAGTGGATGGTGATAGATTCTTAAGTAATAAGGATGTCAAAGGTTATGGGAAGAAGTCAGGAGAATGGGATTGAGAGGAATAATCACAATGGAAAAAAATGACAGCCCAGAGTCAATGGGCTGAATGGGCTAATTCTGTTCCCATGGCTTTGTGAAGAATTGAAGAATGGTTAGAAAATAGGGGGCTATTCAGCTTGTAGTCTGTAAAGAGCAATCTAGGTAGATGCCAGCTGCTTTCTCAGATCTCTGCAAACCTTCCCACTCCATTTTGAACACAGCAATTGAATCTGCTTCCATTCTCACCAAGTAATTTAAAAGAGAAATGCTTCTTAAACATTCTTTTGTCACTTTTAGTTCTTTTGTGAATTAACTCCATTCTGTGCCCTAGTTTCTGCCAATTGAGTATCTATTCTCTTTATAACAGTGCATACTACGTACAAATGCACTGCAATTACTTGCCTAGGCTGTTCTGGTGGCATCTGATGAGCTAATGGCCACTAAACAAAAGATGACAATAAGATTAGTGGGTGCATGACAATACTACCTACCACCTAGAAGTTTCCCTCAGTTTGTTGCCATCCAAGCCTGAACAATCTAGCTGGTCACTTCTTCTTGTTCCCCAAATTCTGGATTTCCTCACCCAACAACACTTTGGGCATGCCGTCACCGGCAGAACTTTAGCAATTCCAGACTGAGTCAGGAACATCTGGAAATGGGAAATTGGTGCCCCAGTTCTGTAAAATGAATGAAAAGGGTAAAAAAATTTCATTTCTTTCCTAGGACCATCAAAATTGGATTGCTCAAGAGCAAGTTTGGGCAAATCATTAGTATTGATAGTATACCATGTTCTTGTTTTTTTTTTCATTCTTATTCTGTCGGGGTTTTTGCACCAACTGGAATCAGGGGTATTTGATTCCAAGCATTGCCTTTGACTCTATATTCACTTTCCTCACCATAGGTGTTTGGATTAATTATCAACTGACCAAAACTGCTGTACTAAATGAATACGGAAGAGAAATTTTAATTTTGGTTCACCAGCAATCAAGTGCAGATGTGAATATTTTTAGGACTCAATCAATATGTTTCAGAAATAACTGTGCATCACGTTCTTGAATATGCCTCATCCAAGTCCTGCTAGAAAGAGCAATGGTTCTGTTCATATTCTCCTGGTTAATTATTTATGGGATCTTACAGTGCTTAACTTAGTTTTAAATTGTCATAACTGATATGCAAAATGTGACAAATGTAGATGTGAATTGTATATCATATTGTATGATATCAATACTAGTATTTTACCAATCCCACATTTACCAAAAAAAAAGGCGAAATGAGATACATCATTCTTGCAGACATGCTCTTTGAGATGTAGAACACAAAATTAAAAATGTTATTGTATATCTAATGACTAACCACTTTAATTGCTTGATCAGTGCTAGACTATTTACATACAGAATCACCATGGAAGTGAAACCAGCCTTAGAGTTTCTGTACTTGTTACTTTACATTTTGTTCTAATATCCAGTTAATAGAAACAGAATTTCTTCACCTCATGTTATTACTTAAATAACATATATTCCATATCTTGAATTAAAATTAAATTTCTTGAAGTAAAAGCTGCTAATTTTCCTGTTATTATTTTGGCTGTCCGTTGTTAAGGAACCTAATCATCACAAGATAACATGTTCATAAAGCAAAATGGTTTTGTGGCATATCAAAGTTACATTTTAAGCTAAAAGATTCCCTTTGACGAATGCAATTAAGAATGCTACGTTTTGAAATTAGGCCAAAGCAAAAGACTACACAGTAAATTTTCAAATATCAACATGGCAGCTTAAGAATTAGAAATCTAAGAATTGATGTTTGCATGAAAGTGACTCAGAAGCTGTTGTTTTATTATAATCTGTAACTGGTTGACAAGTTTTAGGGAAAGAAAAATCCTATCATCCTTGTCTGGATCTGGCTAAAATCTGACTCTCTTCACTTATTACAGAAAATTTTCATTGTTTGTTAAGAAGACTGGTTACCAGGATCCCTGCATAGCTTTAAATATACAAAAAATTGCCAATATGAACCACATCCTAATAAGTAATGGCTGTTAAACTACAGATGTTTAATTATTCAAGATGATATAACACATAGAATATCTTTGCTGTTACTTGAAACACCCAGTGAGGAAAAGGAAAATTAACCTGTGGATGCTGGAAAACTGAAATTAAAACAAAATGTACAACTCAGTATGTCTGGCAGCACCTGAGTGAAGAGAAACTGCGTTAGCATTTTTGGCAGATGACTTTTCATCAATTATGTTGAAACTTAATTTATTTTTTTGTTGCTCCACTGTAGGTAGTCAATATTGTGAACACAAGTACAATGCACTAATTTGGAGAAAGTCCAAGTAAATTAATGCTTCACTTGGAAGACCATTTTGGTTGCCGGGATTGTGGGAAAGGATGAGGTAAATCAATATCTATGATTTGCATGATAAAGTGCTATGAAAAGAGGATCTGAATCAGCTTTATTATCACAGTCTCCTATGATATGAAATGTGTTGTTTTGTGCTGTATAGTGCAAAAACATATATTTACCATATATTACAAAATAAATAAAAAACGCAAAGAAAAAGACTTGAAGTAGTGGTCATGGTGTTATGTTTGTAACTCTAGAAATTAATTGAAAGAAAAACATGGGAACCTGGGAAAGTGTCATTTTACTTTTAGAAAGGCGTTCACACACAACGTGATGGTGTAATGATGTATGCCATTCACATACTTTTACATCTAACCTAAAATGAATTGTGGAAACAAACAATGCTTAATCAAACAATATATTTACAATATTACTAAAATATTACTGGAATATTAAAACCGCTACACTGCTCCCATGCTTAGCTAGAAACTCCAACTAAACATAGAATGCATATCAACTGAAATATGTAACGTATTGCTCACCAGTGGTCTCTGTATTTTGCATAAATAATACAACTACTATACTGACAGGCACAGCAAAGTAAATTTAAAATTGTCCCATTTAGGCCTAAAAATTTAATTGTTGTGAAGGATTTCTCACTCTTGTGGGATAATGTCTCTCCCGACTGAGGGGCGTGGGGAGGTGTTCATTTTGCTTGGCAGGTGAGGCTGTGGAAAAGATCTTGGGTTCTGGGGACTCCTCTGTACTGATTGTAGAAGTTGACTCTGAAACTGTGTGGTGGTTCTGACAGCTCTAGCCACCTTCCTTCTCTAACAATTGACTCCTGACTCCTCAACTGATTATTGTATTGTCTCCAGATGACATCAGATGCAATCTCCACTGTGTAGGAGAGTGATTCAGTTCTGTCTTTGATATTTGTAAGCACCCCATTTTGATCACCTCTATAGACTCTCACCAGGACTGCTTATACAGGAGTGGAATAACAAACCCCATAGTTTGAAGAGGCTTCAGTTTCTCTCAGCTGCTTGTCCTGCCTACTCATTCTGATGCTAGGTTTGAGGACATCCAAGCTGAGTGTAAGGGACGACCCAGGAATAGCATGGCTGGTGAGCTGTTTATTCTGGAGTGTGCAGTATAGTGATATGCAAAGATGATGTTGGCAAGCTTCTGATTGTGTTACTTTAGTGTGTTCCGCTGTCATTACTCGCAGTGTGTTCTTTAGACTCTAGACAAACCTTTCTGCCAAGCCATTTGTAGCTGTGTTGTACAGATGTAATGTGTCTTATCCATTCATTTTCAGGAATTACTGGAATGTAGTCCATTGTCACCAACTAAGTGTTCTCGAACACCAGTCCTGGAAAAATGGCTTTTCAACATATCAGTAGTGTGCGAGGCTGTAGTGGAGGCTATCGAGAACTCTTCTGGCCACTTTGTAGCTGCATCCGCAACTACCAAGAAATATGTGCCCATGCATGGTCCAGCAAAATCAACATGAATCTTCTGCCAGGACAATGCAGGTCATTCCCAGGTTTAAAGAGGTGCTGCTCTGGGCATCTTCTGGACATGGCATTCTAAACAATGCTTGGCAAGCTGCACAATCTGCTGATCTTTCCCAGGCTACCAGACAAAGCTTTCATCTTGACTACGCTGCCTGTAGCTCTTCCAACACTTTAGCGCTCAGCTTGGATGGAACAACAACTCTGAATCTACACCTAAAGCAACTTCTGTCAAGAGGGCGGGTTGATCTGGGGACTGGTGAAAAATGAGGGAACTGTGGATTCTGTTGCACATTCTAGCCATTTTGGGTGGCCACATAGACCTGAGACAATGTGGCATCTTTTCTGGCTTCCCTTTGGATCATCTCTACCGTGATAGTAAAACATTCACTTTATGTCAGGGAGAATGTGTCAAGAAGAGCGTTCTCTTTTGTATTTTTTCGGGGGTACTTTTCCATGCGTAAATGGGACAATCCATCAGCATTTCTGTGATTAGTCGTCCTCTTGAATTTGATCTTGTAGTTCTGTCCTCCAAGAAAGAGAGCAGATTTCTGCATATGTGCTGCTGCTGTTAGAGGAATGCCCTTCAGTGGATTGAAAATGGACACTCGTGGTTAGTGATAGTAATGAAGATAAATTCTCTCCCATACAAGTACTGGTTGAAACTTTTTAGACCCCAAACCAAATTCAGGTCTCTCTGTCGATCTTTGTGTGATCTTCCTCTGCAGTGGTAAAACAATGTGATACAAAGGCTATGGGCATTCACTTCCATCGCTCATAACATGTTGATGTGACTGCACCTATACCCTGAGGCAAACTTCACTGGACGATGTGGATCATAATGTGTCAGTACAGTGTCTGATGTCACCGTTTCCATGGCCTTTTGGAAAGCCACCTTACTGTTTTGTCCATTACCATTTCTTCCTAATCTGTAGTAATGAGTTTGAGGGGTGGAGCATAGTAGCTATGTTTGGCAGGGACCTATTATAATAATTGACAAATCCTAAAAAGGACCACAACTGTGACATATCCATTGCTCTTGGGACATCCACCACTGCTTGCATTTTCTTGGCACGGTGTGTAATTCTTAGGCGTCAATGATGTGACCACAGTAGGCAATGCTTGGTTTAAACATTTCATACTTCTTGTGTCGTGCTCTTGGACTTTTCTTCCATCTCCATCTGTCGATAGACCTCAGTGAAGTCCACTTTGCTGAAGTGTTTCCCTCCAGAAAGGTTTGCAAAGTCATTCTCTATCCTGGGCAGAGGGTATTGATCTACTTTTAGTACTTATTTGATGATGATCTTAAAATCAGCACAGATCCTGACAGACACATTCTCCTTTGCTACTGGGACCACCCACATTGCCCATGGGCTCCACTCAGACTTGGAAAGAATACCTTCAGCCTGCATACGACCTAGCTTACTGGCTACTTTATCACAGATGGTATAAGGAACCGGATAGGCTTTGTGAAACTAAGGTGTGACATTTTCAGTTTATGCTATTTTACCCTTGTGTTTTCCCTTTACCCTTGTGTCTGTGTTTTCCAGTGCCATCCTTGGACACTGTTGTGGCATCATTCAGTAACATAATTTGCTTTCGGTTGACTTTATTGCAGAGGATGTAGCATGGAAATGGTGGATGGTTGTCAAATTAAGTTGTAGTTCACTTGGCCCTCCTATTCTTGCTGCATACAAGCCTAATGTGGCTTGTTGGTTGTAGTTCATTCCCACAGGAATTATCTTTTATCTAATAAAAGTTCTTAGTTGGATATCTACAGGCTTCAGTTCAGTATATTTGAAATGCCATTAAAACTCAGTCCTATGTTATTCATTGTTATCACATTTTTCATCAACAACATTCAGATTAGTGCTCCTTCTGAAACTGCAACTTGACTTTTCGACTTTTTCTCTTTCCCATGCAGTCCATTTATGTTCAAATGCTAACATGTTCTTTATGTGTGTCCTACTTTTTCTGCAAGTGTTACCTTTAAACCTCCAATGGTCCGGTGTGTCTGAGCCCCTGACACAATAGTAACAAAATTTGTATGGTCAGGCACATTTCTGTTCAGACGTTGCAACTTTGTTCACGCTCACGTTCATTCTTGACTATGTACAACTTAATTGCATCTCTGCCTGCTGTTTCCATTGTTACAATTTCAACTGCCCTTTTAAATGTGAGTTGTGTTTCAGTTTGGAGCCATTTTTGAATACTATCTTGTAAGATTCCACAAACTAAATGATCTCTCAGTGTATCAATAAGGCGATAACTGAATTGGCAATGTCTTGACAATTTCTTCAATTCAGCCATATAAGCTTTTGATTCGGCTTATGAAATCTAAAGTGTTCTGCAATCAATAATGGTTTCAGTTCTAAATATTCCTGTGTTACTGTTCACAATATCAGCAAAGCTCATTTCAGCTGGTTTGGTTGGAGCAGTGAAACTTCTAAGCAAACTGCATTCTCTTCCACCAATTGCACTCAGCAAAACCAGCACTTGTTCCTTATTGGCTATTCCATTTGCTTTAAAATACTGTTCAATTCATTCAGTATACATCATCCAGTCACTTGTTGTGCAATTGAACTAGTCTACGTTTCCAATGTAGCCAGCCATTTCTGCTTTTTATTTATTCTTTTGTCACCTGGTACTCACTGTGAATGTATAAACATGTGAATGTTGTCCATTTCTGCCCCTTTCTTTTAAAGTCAACCACCTCTCTCCCCTTGTGAAGAATTATGTGTTGCACCTTTTAAAATAACTTGAACTTTTTGCTCCATCTGTGAAGAAAAAATGTGCTGCACTTCACCAGGTGGTTAGTTGCCTCGTTTTATTTTTAAATCGTTCTTGTCGCCACTGTAATGTTTTGTAACTCCACAAAATAATTGAAAGAAAACATGGAAGCCAGGGAAAACCTGTCTACTTCATTTTACTTTTTTTTTTAACGGAGGCACTAAATTTGACATGGTGGTGTCAAATGCTTGATCAAATAATAATAACCAAATATTAATGATGTATTAAATACACTACACATAGATTCATTGACCATTCAGAAATCTGATTGCAGAGGGGCAGTAGCTGTTCTGAACCATTGAGCATGGGTCATCAGGTTATTGTACCTCCTCACTGACAATAAGTAACAAGAAGTTGTGATCCTTAATGGTGAGAGTCCTTAATGATAGATGCCAATTTCTTAAGGAACTGCCTTCAGTGTTGGGGGAGGTTGTACCTGCGATTGAGCTAGGTGAGTTACAAACTTCTGCAATTTCTTGTGACCCTGTGCATTAGAGGCTTCAGACCATGCTAGAATACATGTTAGAATGTTCTCCGCATGCTTCAACAGAAATTTGCCACATCTTTGGGTGACATAACAATTCTGCTCAGACTCCTCAGTCCTGTATGCCTCCTCATTGCCATCTGAGATTTTACCAACAACAATGGTGTCTCCTGCAAATTTATAAGGGATTATAAATCAAACAATTTATACTGGTTGTGCTCATTGGATGGGTGTGATTACTGAAGAAGGAACAGGAAATGAAGTCCTGGATGGAACAGTCCATTTGGAATACTGAAAGGAATGAGGAAGAAGTTTCTGGTGTTAGAATTTCACTAGAGATGCCCAAGGCTGATCAGCTCAATATGGATGAAAGTGGAATGTACTATGAGGAAAGGGGAATCCTACTCCTACTGTGGCTGATATGAGAGCAAGTGTGAGAAATAGAGATGTATCTGAGAACACAATCAACTATGGTAGATGAGAAGCAACAGATGAGAAAAATGTTTATCCCTGGGGTTTCTTCCAAAGTATTTACAGCATTCTTTTTCAAATCTCCTACAACCACTATGTTCTGCTCTCTCAGTAATAGGATGTTGTCTTTTGTTCCCTACCTGTCTTTATTTATATTCCTGTTTTTATAGGATTTACAAATGGATTAGTAATGATTAACCTGCATACACCTTCAGCACACCTGGACATCCCTGAGCTCCAATTTATTCACGGACATTCTCTTTGTTGTCTCTTTGTCTGCACTTAACAAGCATGCTTATTTTCCTTCATTCTACAACTTAATGCATGTTTATTTTTTAAAAGTTTCCAGGTATGACAAAGAGTTATCGACCTGACTTGAAACATTAATTCACAGATCCTGCCTGACCTGCTGTTATATCTGAAGCCAAAATATTGAATGGGGATAAAATAATAAAAATTAAAGGGTATCCAAGAAGGCTGTTGGTAAAGTATGAATTATTTGTTGGGAATCACAAGTCTAATGCCCGTGATTGAAACACTTGCTAATAATTCATTAAAATATTATTTATGCTGTTGGGATTTTTGTTGAGTGAAAATTAGAAATCTATTTTTAATATTTCCCTTCCGAAACACAGTAGAATATTTTTCTCATGGTACTTCAATGAGAAGTACTGGTTCCCTGAAGTTCGAGTTTGAGTTTAACAACTAATAACAAGCAAAGAACTGACAAAAAAAATGATAAACAGCAAGGGGGCGGCATGGGTTAGTTTTGAATTAGAATCATGTGACTGTACAAAGTGGCGTCTCAATCGTCCAGCTACACCAAACTGTTGAATTGACAGCTGGACAGACCGAGCCTCTGCTTCTCTCGGTCACTGTATGGTTAGAGGTGAGTGTGTCTGACGTGGCTCCGCAAGATTCGGCTCCTGGGACTAGTCGTGGGTTGACTCTATTGGATAAAATTAATCAAGGCGGCATGTTTGCCACCTACAGTCAGGAGGCGTAAAGCTGAGCGCAACTTACACAAACACGCATGCAAAGACGGCCACTCGTTTGCATTAATTATGAATTTTCAGTTCCTGTTTAGACTCTGCTGCTGAGTTAGTGACAATCTGAGGTGTCCACTCGTGGCCTGCCCCTGTAGAATTGCTGTCCTGTGGTGGCTGTTGAATATGGACAAGCTTTGTGTTACCGTGGATTTAGAGAAACTTTCAGTGAAGCTGGACTGACTTTCCAAAATTGCCATAATAAAATTATCTCGTGTTTGGTAAGTTCGGCCCATTTCATTCAATATATCCTTTGCTTTAGGTCCAGCTCTTTACTCCCAGCAAGTGGTTTTATAAATGATGGAAAACAGGTACTTTTAAAGGAGTTAATAAGGTGTACTTCCCAACTAAAAGTTATCTGAAGTGATCTTTAGGTGGTAATGAGATTTCTTTAAACAAAACTTAAATGACATATTTCTTAGCGTGATCAGAAACTTAAGTTTACATTTGATGGGATTATGATGAAGTTAATGGGTTTTCTAACCAGATTCAAATCAGAATTTGCTTTGTGCATACACTATTTGGTGCACCGCGTTCATATTTTATCACTACGTACAGGCTGCGTTTTCCTAAAACTGGTTCCTCATTATTGTGACTCAGCAGTACAGTTAACGTTTTGGAAACGATGCTTCGCCAGCGTAGTTCACGTTAATTGGGCTCATCACCTCTGGAACGTTTGTACCGACTGAGGAGCTGTTAGGCCAATTATTTTGACATCACTATATAGTGTAGTTGTGAAGCCAGGGAGTGAAAGGGCTGGGTATTGTTATTACAACCTGGACACGAATTCGCTTTATCCACCTGTAGTAGAGTTAAACTTAAAACCCACGATTATATTGCAATAGTTTATAAATACTTCCAGCAAGTTTTAATTTTGAATTTTAATTCTCTTACGTTTGAAAGTGGATCGTGCTAAACTGTTATCTCCCCACATTTTGCTTTTCATTCTGACGGGTAGATTGATCTTAAAACTATTAAATAAAGAGACGGTAGCTGAGCATTCTATTTCTAACACTTTTCACTTTCTCCGTCCTAAAATAACTTTGTCCTTTTACCTCAACATCACCACATCCCTCACCATTTAGGACATCTCCAACGTGGTACTGTCATTAAAAAATTATTCTGAAACGACTTTCAAAAAGTATGTTGTCTCAACAGCTACCAATAATACACGCTATCTTTCCTTTCAGCTGCAGGTGGTGCAATGTTCGTTTTGCTTCCCCGTCTGCAAGCCTGACAGGGGAGTAAAGCAGGTTGTTGGCTGCTTGACAGATTAATTCTCTGACTCGCTCCCTCTTTGACGTCTGTTCTTGGTCTCCCTCAAAGTTTAAATGAGAAACCGCACCCCGTCTTTTAACTAGGTGCATTTCAACCTGTGAACTGAAAGCATTGGTTCAAATGGTTCTGTTGATCATCAGAGAATGTATTCAGTACACAACTTGTCTTCGCAGACGTCCCCGAATAACAAGAACCGCAAAAGATTGAACAGAAAAACGGTAGAACTCCCAAGCCCCCTCTTCCCCTCCCCCAGCAAGCATCAACCAACGTATTATGTACATTTCCTTTAGAACCCTTGTTTGTCCAATTCCCATACCTTACCCAGAACTATCATTTCTGTTGCTTCTAATTTTCCTGCCTTCCACACTATCACAGATCTTTTCATTTGCTCTACACATCTCAAATTCTCTAAAGCCAAAAGCTAGCTCTATGCTTCTTGAGAGATGTTATCTAATTTGCTGAATATTTTCAGAATTGTGTTCTGTTTTGATAATTGTCAAATTTGTTGCTTTCCCTTCTAACTGAGACACGTTTCATCTCTTTGTGTTACTCTGACATGCAGCAAGGAATGAATCTTTACAATTAATTAGTTGAGAGCCTCTGAATAAACCATACATATCCTTCACTTTGCGATTCATTAGGATTGAATTATTGGTCACATTTAGAAAGTCACATTTTCTCAAGATTTAGAAAATGGGCGATGAAGCAAGATTTACATTTTGTCGAACTTGTCATCTGAAAGATGACTGTGTGTTAAGGCATATCTTTCATCGAAAATGTGAACAAGCAAACAAGGTTACCTAACAAGATATTGCATGTGTTTGTTTCAGGACATGATTACATTGACTGTTATTTAGTGGTAAAACAAAATTCAGAAAATATACTCTTTTTCTGAGATGTTACTGTTTTAAATGGGAATGGTTTTGCACTCTTCACTAAGGAAATTGAATGGTTTGTCAATTTATTGCCTTCTATCAGTATGGGAATAGTATGATGTAGACAAGGCATATCCATGCCTGTAACAATCTTATTCGGAAGAGAGATGTAGCAAGTAAAAAGCATGCTGTAGTTTTACAAAATAAGTTACTGTAAATGGTTCTGAGTTATTTTGTTGAATTACAGTAGTGCAATAGTGTACAACTGTGCATTCTTTCACCTTAAGCACTGTTCTGAGGAGTGAGTGGACACAGATTCAACTTCTTTCACTTTAGTTCCTGCAAAATATTGTCACTCTGAGGAAGTGCTGACGAAAAAGCAACACATTTTTCTACATGAAAGTGAGAATGGGATCTGCTAGTACAACTTCCTTAGGTTTGCATTGATTTTGTCAATTTATTTTTAGTTGACAGCATTGATTCTTACCAACAGCTCTCAGGCATCTAGTCCAAACATGCAAATGTGTGTCCAAGCAGTGTGTTTTGGGTCACTGTAGAGAGGACTAATCCTCACTCTGTATCACTGGTACACCTGATGTTCTGATTACAGCTCAGAGCTATTTCTGTTCAGTAGTGCTGAAGGCATTTATAGTCCTTAATTGTCATTCCTGCTGAGAATCATTACGTCTGCATAAACTGTAACTGGGAACTCTACATTTTGATTTATGTAACTTACCAAATAACCAGTACTCTTACCTAACAGACCATACTTTGATTATTTTAGATTAAACTAAATTGTTTTCAGTTTTAGAAGGTTTGGTAAATAGAGCACCCAGATATAAGGTAAGAGGTAAACTAACTTGGCATTATGAGGGACAGAAAACCTCTGAGTTATGATCTGGAATACACTGCCTGAAATCATGCAGAACAAAAAATAATAGCCCCTGTAGGTTTATAAAAATCCCAGGGCTATGAAGGAAGTGCAGAGGAGAGGGGATGGTTGCAAGGAGAATAACTAATTAGGTAGTTCAACCATAACCTCCATAAAAAACATTGGACTCGCTGCCTTTAGCTTCTGTGGGGGATCTTTCCATAATTCCAGAAATAGCTGTACTATTATAAACAACAGACTTGACAATGAGCTACCTAACTACTAGCTAGTCTGCCTTCAGTTCAGATATTATCTATGAACCTTAGAAGGAAAAATAAGTGGGGAACAATGACAAAGATAATTTTTAAATTCTGGAAGGGAAATTGTTGAGAACATTTAATTAACATAAAATAGAATTCATACATTATTTGAAGTTCACTTTCCATGAAGAAGCAAATATTTCTGTATGTTGTATTTTAAAGTTGTAATTAATCTTAGACATTTGAATTAATAACCTTTGACCCCTCTAAAACTTTTGTCTTCTCCAAAGCCATCCATTTAGGTACAATCTCAGATTGACTGAGTGAAAATCATGTCAAGGTCCATTATCTTATCAATGTCCCTTTGCTGCTTCCTTCCCATAAATTATTTCTACATCATATTTATAGAAATGTTTGTAAATGTTAACACTTCTTTCTAGTCACAAATGCAAATTGCTGAAATATTGAATGAGTAGAAGGTTTGCTAATAGAGTTTGGTAGCACTCCATTGCCAGCTAAGCTATTCTGAGAAGTCACAATCAGAATCAGGTTCATTATCACCAGCATGTGACGTGAAATTTATTAACTTAGCAGCAGCAGTTCAATACCCAATCTAGCAGAGAGATAAAAAATAAGTAAAATAAAACATAATAAATAAACAAGTAAATCAATTATGTATATTGAATAGATTTTTTTAAATGTGCAAAAACAGAAATACAGTATATTTTAAAAAAGTGAGGTAGTGTCCAAAGCTTCAATGTACATTTAGGAATAGGATGGCAGAGAGGAACAAGCTGTTCCTGATTCGCTGAGTGTGTGCTGTCACCTGATGGTAACAGTGAGAAAAGGGCATGCCTTGGGTGCCGGAGGTCCTTAATAATGGATGCTGCCTTTCTGAGACACCACTTCCTGAAGATGTCCTGGGTACTTTGTAGGCTAGTGTCCAAGATGGAGCTGACTAGATTTACAACCTTCTGCAGCTTCTTTCGGTCCTGTGCAGTAGCCCCTCCATACCAGACAGTGATGCAGCCTGTCAGAATGCTCTCCACAGTACAACTATAGAAGCATTTGAATGTATTTGTTGACATGACAAATCTCTTCAAACTCCAAATAAAGTATAGCTGCTTTCCTGCCTTCTTTATGACTACATCAATATGTTGGGACCAGGTTAGATCCTCTGAGATCTTGACACCCAGGAACTTGAAACTGCTCACTCTCTCCACTTCTGATCCCTCTATGAGGATTGGTATGTGTTCCTTCATCTTACCCTTCCTGAAGTCCACAATCAGCTGTTCCGACTTACTTACGTTGAGTGCCAAGTTGTTGCTGTGGCACCATTCCACTAGTTGGCATATCTCACTCCTGTATGCCCACTCGTCACCATCTGAGATTCTACCAACACTGGTTGTATCGAAAGCAAATTTGTAGATGGTATTTGAGCTATGCCTAGCCACACAGTCTTGTGTATAGCGAGAGTAGAGCAGTGGGCTAAGCACACACCCCTGAGGTGCACCAGTATTGATCATCAGCGAGGAGGAGATGTTATCACCAATCCACACAGATTGTGGTCTTCTGGTTAGGAAGTCGAGGATCTAATTGCAGATGGAGGTACAGAGGCCCAGGTTCTGCAACTTCTCAACATCAACTTCTGCAACGTGAGGCTTGTGGGAATGATGGTATTAAATGCTGAGCTATAGCCAATGAACAGCCTCCTAATGTAGGTGTTGGTGTTGTCCATGTGGTTTAAAACTGTGTGGAGAGCCATTGAGATTGCATCTACCATTGATCTATTGCGGTGTTGGGCAGATTGCAATGGGTCCAGGTCCTTGCTGAGGCAGGAATTCAGTCTAGTCTAGCCATGACCAACCTCTCAAAGCATTTTATCACTGTCGATGTGAGTGCTACCGGGCAATAGTCATTAAGGCAGCCCACATTATTCTTCTTAGGCACTGGTATAATTAATTGTTGCCTTTTTGAAGCAAGGGGGAACTTATGCCCGTGGCAATGAGAGGTTGAAAATGGCCTTGAATACTCCCGCTGTTTTGTTGGCATTGGTTTTCAGAGCCTTATCAGGTACCCCATTGGGACCTTCTGCCTTTGATCATGAAATTAATTCACATGTGAGCTAAGCTGCCAGTTGTGCCTCTGTTCGTGTTACTCTCGCATTTGGTCAGGTTCCTGACAAATTCCAAAAACTTGAGCATAAGAAACCCAGGCTGTGAATTTTGTGCAATAAAGAATACCACACTGCCATCTTTCTGATTAAATGTTCCACGTACTGCCAATATGGATGATAAACATTTCAAAGGAGGACTTGTAAGTGCAAGAAAATTATCTATGTATCCTGGTCAATCTTATCCTTCATTTTTTATCCTTTCCAAAAAAAGATTCACTTCAAAAGGGAAGAGATTACAGGCTACTGTGGGAGGCAAGGGAGGAGATTGCTGAGCCTCTTGCGATGATCTTTGCGTCATCAATAGGGACGGAAGTAGTGCTGGAGGATTGGAGGGTTGCAAATGTTGTTCCCTTGTTCAAGAAAGGCAGTAGAGATAACCCAGGGAATTATAGAGCAGTGAGTCTGACTTCAGTGGTGGGCAAGCTGCTGAAGATCCTGAGAGGCAGGATTTATGAGCATTTGGAGAAACATAATCTGATTAGGGATAGTCAGCATTGCTTTGCCAAGGGCAAATCATGCCTTATGAGCCTGAGTGAATTCTTTGAGGAAGTAACAAAACACATAGATGAAGGTAGAGCAGTGGATGTAGTGTATATGGATTTCAGTAAGGCGTTTGATAATGTTCCCCGTGCAAAACTCCTTCAGAAAGTATGAAAACATGGGATCCAAGATTACTTGCTTTCTGGATCCACAACTGGCTTGCCCACAGAAGGTAAAGGGTGATTGTAGATGGTTGGTATTCTGCATGGAGTTCGGTGACCGGTGATGTTGTTCTGGGATCCCTCCTCTTTGTGATTTTTATAAATGACCCTGATGAAGAAGTAGAAGTGTGGATTAGTAAGTTTGCTGATGATACAAAGGTTGTGAGTGTTGTGGATAGACTGGAGGGTTGTCAGAGGTTACAGCGGGACATCAATTGGATGCAGAACTGGATTGAGAAGTGGTGGATGGACTTCACCCCAGATAAGTGTGAAATGGTTCATTTTGGTAGGTCAAATTTAAAGACAGAATATAATATTAATAGTAAGACTCTTGGCAGTGCGGAGGATCTGAGAGATCTTGGGGTCCATGTCGATAGGACACTCAAAGCTGCTGTGCAGGTTACTGTGTTGTTAAGAAGGTGTATGGTGTGTTGGCATTCATCAGCTGTGGGATTGAGTTCAAGAACCTTGAAGTAATGTTACAGCTATATAAGATTTTGGTCAGATCCCACATGAAGTACTGTGTTCAGTTCTGGTCACTTCACAACAGGAAGGATGTGGATACTATAGAGAGAGTGCAAAGGAAAATTACAAGGATGTTGCCTGGATTGGAGGGTGTACCTTATGAGAATAAGTTGAGTGACTTAGCCTTTTCTCCTTGCAGCGATGGAGGATGAGAGGTGACCTGATAGAGGTGTATAAGATGATGAGGGGCATTGATTGTGTGGATAGTCAGAGGCTTTTTCCCAATGCTGAAATGGCTAACACAAGGGGGCATAGTTTTAAGGTGCTTGGAAGCAGGTATAGAGGGGATGTCAGGGTAAGATTTTCACAGAGGGTGTGTGTGAAATGCACTGCTGGCAGTGGTGGTGGGGGCGAACACAGTCTGTTGTCTCCAGTACAATTTTCTACACGGTGATATGTTGTGGTAACGGCATCAACATGAGTGATGCCAACAGGCTCAATAAAATGCTTAAGAATGCTGGCTCTGTTATAGGAGTCAAACTGGACAAACTAGAGGCTGTGGTAGAACAAAGGACCCTACGGAAAATCCTGGCAATACTGGGCAATGTTTCTCACCCACTGCATGCCACCTGAATGGAGGAGTACTTTTAGTAATTGACTAAGACAACTCCACTGCTCCAAAGAGCGCTATATGAGGTCATGCATACCCTCGGCCATTAGGCTCTATAATGACACAAAAATACACCTGTAGATGCTGTGGATCAAAGAATACGTACACAACGCTGGAAGAACTCAGCAGGTCAGGCGGCATCCGTGAGAAAAGAGTGATAAAACTTTTCTCATGGATGCTGCCCGACCTGCTGAGTTCTTCCAGTGTTGTGTATGTAGGCTCTAGAATAAGTCAATCCATAGCCGGGGTAGTGATGACTCCCTCCTGTTAGACTGTTTGTGGTACCCTGCCAGCAATGGCGGTAGAGGTGGATACAATAGGGTCTTTTAAGAGACCCTCAGACAGGTACATGGAGCTTAGAAAATAGAGGGCAATGTGGAAGGGAAATTCTAGGCAGTTTCTAGAGTAGGTGGCATGGTCGGCACAACATTGTAGGCCAAAGGGCCTGTAATGTGCTGTACATTTCTTTGCTCTATGTTCTAAGGTATTACATTGTACAAAAATAAACTTTGACTATGCAGTGCTATAAAGTTAAGTTATCAAAAAATGAAAGTCACTATGTTGCCAATGTACTTGATTGCGTCTGATTTGTTTTTATACTTTGAGAATACAAAATGGATGGAGTCAATACAAGTTCTGTCTCCAAATACTTAATTCGTTTATTTTTAGGGCAATGAATGGATTAATGAACAAATGCATTTTATACTGTGTTTAATAATCCATATAGATTAAAAAACCTATTAATGCCCAGTAATGTAAGTATGTTTTCAATGGGACTGTGATTTTTAAAAAAACCTTGTGCTTGGATTGGTGTCCCTAACTAGAGATGTGAAAAATATCATGAACACAGAAGATTGTGCAGATGCCGGAAATCTTGAGCAACATGCACAAAATGCTGGAGGAACTCAGCAATCAGACAGCATCTATGGAGAGGAAAATGCAGGACTGATGAAGTGTCTCAGCTTGAAATGCTCCTCCATTGATGCTGTCTGACTTGCTGAGTTCCTCCATCATTTTGTGCACGTTGCTGAAAAACTATGAATGATTTCTACCTGCAATTGCAGATTAAGTTGAGCTGACTAGGATTCGTACATAAAGACTGAGAGATACAGCACATAAACATGCCCTTTGGCCCACTGAGTCCCTGCCAACCACTAACTATACTTTGGTATATACCTCATTCAGCTCTTGAAAGCAACTTTGGGTCCTTTATGTGACAGGCAAATAAAACTAAAACTCCTATGTTGCAAATAAAATTCTTGTACACATTTACTTCCTAGAATTCCTGTATTTATAAATTATACCTACTTGAGTAGAAGAAGGCAATGGCAAACCACTTCTGTAGAAAAATTTGCCAAGAACCATTATAATCGTTGAAAGGCCATGATCACCTGCATCATATGATGTGGCAGATAACGAACCAACCTATTTGAGTAAGATTATGCAAATTCATAAACACATTCATACACTGTTGCATTGGAGAAAAAAAGTAAGGATGGAAACAGTAAGGGAAATATTTTTACCTAAATATTAAATTATTTTCCAAATTCTAGTGACATTGCAGAACTGTAGTGGTATTCCTAGTGAATATTTGTAATCTAAAATTGAAAATTCTATAAAATAGCCATTACTTTAGAAAGTAAAGCTTAAAGGGTTTAATCAATTTGCTGTGTTTATTTCCTTAATTTTTAAGAAGTATTGTTCTTGAGGTTACTTAAGAGCCTATTTATATAACTAGAACTCTCCATATTTTCGATATATTGATACAGAATTTGACATACACATTTCAAGAACTCAGTGTCTGTTGTTTTATGGCTATCTATTTGGTTATCAAAATAGTGGAATTTGTCTTATCCGTGTATACTCTGAATTTTAAAATGTTTCCTAATATGTAATATATTCTTGTTTCTAACTAAATGGTGATTTTCTTCAAGTGTTCTATACTGTTAGGAAAGAGTGGCTGACACTGGAATGCCTCAGTTAACTGCAGCTGCTGCCTTGCAGATTGGTTTATTAATATCTGCACTTCCTGCACAGTATATTTTAACCCGATGGTTTGGCAGTGATTCTACCCAACGCATCCAGGCATCAAGAAGGTACTGCTAAACACTATTTTTTTCTAATGTTTGTTGGTGTTTTTACCAATGTGTTATTGATGGGTAAAACTTTGCTTTGTCAGTATCAGCATCAGAGAGTTCTATGACAGGCTTGGCCAAGTGAAAAGGAAGTGTGGCAGCTCTCTGTGCTGTTTCAGAATATTTTGCAGTCAAATTTTCCAACAAGTTCAATCTTTTTTCTGTCAATATCTACTGCTGTTAACTGATATAGCATTTGATACTCATGATTCACTGCCTTATGAATGGCCTGGTGCTTCATATGACCCATTCAAACAGCTCTATGTTGGAACTCTGCAATTTACTCCACTCAATGCCTCTTTTCCCACAGGACTATTTAATATTTTCATGTTTGAAAGCATGGAGGGTTCGCATTAAATAACAATATGCACTAAGGTTTATATAAGGTACCGTATTTTATGTTAATTAGTTTGAATCCTCCATGCTTTCAGGTAATCTATACCAAATTACACTGAACTGCTGTTAGTACACGCTCAAGACCTTTCACCCTGCAACTTTTGATGTCCAAATAAGCACAATTAAAGGTAAATATTCAAACACTGCTTTCAAAGCTGTTGTACCTCCTCAGAGTGCGTTGCTTTTACCTTTGACTCAATATTGAAATTGCAACAAAGGGCTTTTCTTAAAATATTTAAGTAGTAGTTCCACATTAAAACCAGCCATGGATGTTATTGACCAGCATATTTGGAACATCTTAATGACACATAAGTGTTCTTTAATCTCAATTAACCACTTTGCTCCCAAAATTTTAATGAATATATAACCATCCCTTAATCACAAACAACATTGCAGAGTTTTAAAACTTTATTTTTTACTTCAGTTTCTTGTTTATTTCTCTGCATTTATTCCACCAGTATTTCCTAATCTGTATTTTGCCAATCATTTAAATATAATGTATATTCTCTTAATTTTGCTTCCTGTTTTTTTTTCAGTTTGTGTGCCACTGAGGATTTTTAGAGGGTAGCTGTGGCTTACTTTTTTGATGAATACTGCAGATATCCTCTTAGCAGTGAAGCACCAAAATATACTGGGGGAAGTCCCTTCTGTTTCAGTAATTGTATGAGGGGTGAACAATGTTCCTTCAGCTCTCTGAGCAAAGCAGACCAAGACAGTAGCTAATGCCTAACCAACCTGTTGTAAAGCTTCCATGTCTTCAGTTTTAGTGCTCTATTCTGTTACTAATATAGCAAATAATTCATTTTTTAAAATTCTGATGGAATGAAATAGGTAGGACATATTATCTGTATTATGTCCTATACCTATAATATAATAGGTAGGACTGAGGAGTTTTGAAGAATGTGTATAAGAGGTAGGATTCCTGTAGGTGCAGCCTGGTAAAATCAGAATGTTTTAACATCACTAGCATGTGTTGTGAAATTTGTTGTTTTATGGCAGCAGTACATTGCAAGACATAATAATAACAAAAAAACTATAAACTTTATATATATATATATATATAATAAAAATTAAATAAGTAGTACAAAAAGAGAGAAAAAAAGAAAAAAAAGTAGCAAGGTAGTGTTCATGGGATCATGACCCATTCTGAAATATGATGACAGAAAGGAAGAAGCTTTTCTTATAATGTTGAGTGTGTGTCTTCATGCTCCTGTGCCACCTCCTTGGTAGTAGCAATGAGAAGAGGGCGTATACTGGCTGATGTAATGATAGATGCTGCCTTTATGAGGCATTGCCTTTTGAAGGCACCCTTGATGCTGTGGAGGCTATTCCCATACTGGAGCTGGCTGAGTTTACAAATTTCTGTACTATTTTCTGATTCTGTGCAGTGGCCTCTCCATTTTGGATAGGAGTGCAACCAGTTAGACCTTATCTTCCAGTTTAGGATGGTGCTGGTGGCTAACAAAATGAGGAAAACAACTGCTTACTTTGCTTAACCACACTCTTTCTGGCAAACTTTCATAAAAGTAATAACCTGTAACTTCCCTTTGGACTTGGAGGCAATTCGATGTGATGGAACCAGGGCGAGGTGGCAGGAGCGTAGCCTAGAGCGAGGAGACCTGAGGTTTGATCAATTTAAGTGCCATGCCAAATTGAAAAGGTCAGGTACAGACCGAATCAAGGCAGCAGGGTGCAGGCTCTGAAGTGTATCGAGGTGATTGAACCCAATGTTTGAAAGTTGATTTTTCGCACTGGGCCAGATTAAAAAGTTCATGGTGTCGAGGCCCGAGGTGAGGTATGGGCCAGTTCAGCTTGCTGCTCCACGTCATCTACTCAGCTCCACACTGAACTCTGGGTCTCGGAATCTTTTCCTGGACCAGTTTCGAATGCTATTTGCTTGCAGTTATTTTTTGCACAATTTTTTTTCCTCCCTCTCTGCACATTGAGTGTTCGATAGTTTTTTAGAGATTCCTTTGGATTTCTTTGTTTTGTGGCTGTCTGTTAGGAGACAAATCTCTAGATTGTATAATATATGTATACTTGGATAGTAAATGTACTTTGAACCATTAGAATGCTCTCCACAGTACAACTGTAGAAATTTGAGATAGTCTCCTCAAACTCCTAATGAAGTATAGCCACTTTCATGTCTTCTTTGTAATTGTATGTGGGTCCAGAATTGATCCTCAGAGATGTTGACACCCAGGAACTTGAAACTGTGCTCACCCTTTCCACTGCCGATCCCTTGGTGAGGACAGATGTGTGCTCCCTTGACTTCCTGAAGTCAACAACCAATTCCTTCATCCTACAGCTGTTCGGTGCAAGTTTGCTGTTGCAACATTACTCAACCAGGTGATTTATCTCACTCCTGAATGCTACCTCATCACAATCTGAAATTCTGCAACAATAGTTGAGTCATTGGCAAATTAATAAATGGTGTGCAGCCACACAGTGGTGGGTGTAAAGAGAATAGAGCAGTGGGCTAAGCATGCATCCTTGAGGTGCAGCAGTGTTGACTGCAGCAAGGAGATGTTATTTCCGGTCTGCAGAGACAGTGGTCTCCCGGTGAGGAAGTCAGGGATCCTTCCAAGAGGGATGTTCAGAGGCCCAGGTTTTAGAGTTTGTTGATTAGAACATACTTGACATCCCCAAGTAACAGAATATCTGTTTTTTTTTGTTGACTTTGGAAGCAATTCCCCTTAATAATTAAGCTTAAATTATAGCCTGCAAATATTGTGTCAGAATTAGAATTACCTCCTGCACTGATAATTAGCTATTTATATAAAGACAAATTCACAACAGCTAATGGCTGTATTTTGATGAATTTCATTATTTCCACAAAGGGAGGGAGAGAAATTATTAATTTTGAATTGGCCCAGCAAGTAGATGCCAGAGCCTTTTTCTGTTGCAGTGTAAAAATATTCTCCTCGTTTTTTTTTGGATTGATGGTTGATTGAATAAAGAGAAAAGTGTTGCCCTACCTTTGTTATATTTAAAGGGAGATAAAGGATATTATGCTGTCACTGTGCAAATTTGCTACCCTATTTCAACTCAGTTGTTGATAGAGTGGATTGCATTTAAATATCTTCAGGAAGATCTAGTTAAATTCTGAGAGTTAACATACAATTCTTATCACAGCAAACTTGATGAAAGTGAAGTTGTTGCCTTGTTTAGTGCAGTTATAACCTGAGACCCAAAGAAAAGTATCTTAAGGATTTAAATGTCTAATGTTTCCATCATAATGAAGACTCAATCATATTGTCAGTATTTGTGGTCTCATAGTGAATTGTTATAAAATGAATATGTCAAAAGCAGATTAATCACAGTCCTGATGAAGGGTCTCGGCCTGAAACATCAACACTTCACTCGTTCCCATAGATGCTGCCTGTCCTGCTGAATTCCTCCAGCATTTTGTGTGTGTGTTACTTTGGATTTCCAGTATCTGCAGATGTGTTTCTGCTAATCACAGTTTTAATAGAGATTTGCATGAAATGTAAAAAGTAGTGGATTACTTACTTTGGTTCTTGCAAATATATTTCCTGTTGTCTTTTGTGGAAGAATTCAGATGTATATCAAGCAACTTTTAACATGAGTGCCTGTTCTATATTGACTGGTAAATGTTCTGTAATCTCTAACCATTCATCTATGTAATCAGTATTTGCTTCTAGTATACTGATTGTTACTTAATCTACTAAACAAGATTAAGAAATGAACCTCACCAGTTAAATTATTTTATTGCAAGAATTAATTGTATTTTGATAATGATTGAGATAGCTGCATGAACAATGTCTAAAATGTGTTGCAACACACACAAAATGCTGGTGGAATGCAGCAGGCCAGGCAGCATCTATAGGAAGGAGTACAGTTGATGTTTCGGGCTGAGACCATTCATCAGGACTAACTGAAAGAAGAGATAGTAAGAGATTTGAAAGGGGGAGGGGGAGATCAGAAATGATAGGAGAAGACAGGAGGGGAAGGGATGAAGCTAAGAGCTGGAAAGTTCACTGGCAAAAGGGATACAGAGCTGGAGAAGGGAGAGGATCATGGGACGGGATTTGATGTATTTGCTGTCCTATCTCTATTTGATATTCTTTTCCTTGCTTCATATACAATATTGTTAGATCAAAGAACAAGTCTTGTGCCTCAAACACTTTTTGATACATTTTAAGGGTACAACTATAAATTGTTGCTAGTAAGGCCAGTACTTATTGCTGATCCCTAATTTCCTTTGAGAAAGTGGCAGTGAGACTTTGAACTAAGTGGCTTTTCAGGCCATGCCAGCAAGCATTTGAGAGTCAATTACATTTGTAGAGACCATACAAGGGAAAGACAACAGATTTCTCCCCTGACCACCATCCAACCCAAAAGGTTAGTACTGCTCAGACTTTTGGTCCAATTCCAGATTATTTAGTTGACAAAATTTAAAATCCACATCTGTCATAGAGGGTTTTGAACTTGTGTTTTTGGACAATAAGTCTAGGCCTCTGGATTTCATACCTGCTAATTTAACCAAGTAGATTCAAAGTACATACATTATTGAAGAATGTATAAATTATACATCCTTGAGATTTGCTTGCTTCCAAGCAGCCACAAAGCAAGAAACCCAAAAGAACTCAATGTAAAAAAAAGTAAAGATCAACCCCCATTGTGCAGAGAAAGAAAGAAAACACAAATTGTGCAAATAGAAGCGAATGACAGCATTCCAAACAAAATTGAGTCCTTAGATACGAATCCCGAGAGCAGCCTGGAGTAGGCCCAAAGCCTCAGTAACAGCTCATATTAGCAGGGCAAATCGGTGCAAAGCTTTCAGACATGAAGCCAAACAGCTGGGGTCATCACAGCTGCAGTGCCACGGAGAGAGAAACGAACATCATGGGAGAGTGTGTGAAATCAGCCTGACTCTCGCCTCCAATCCCGGCACCCAGCCTTTCCAATCTAGCTGGTCTGGTGTTTGAATTGTCCAAAGAGCAGATCGTACCTTGCATTTGGACCCGGGCCCCTGCATTCTCACTGGTCTGTAATAATAATCACTTGTCATGAGATAGGCTTAACTGAGCACCATAGCCCATATGGAATTGTTTGTGTAGGAAATGTGAATATTACCATACAATCATACAGTATATAGTCCATTCCATTACTACGGAAAGCAATGCATTACTGAAAGGGAGGGATTACATTATTGCTTTTTGTGTTGAAAGACATTTTGAGAATATCAGACATTAGTTGCAGTTATTACAAAATAATTTACTTTATTTCATGCAAAGGGTCAGTTCTTCTTTCACTTTTTCCCACATCCTAATGTATTAAATCTTGAATTTTGATTCACAAAGACTAATCCATAGATGGAGTGAATTCCGAAAATCTTACTTAAGTTTGCAAGCATGGAAGGACTGGTTAAATGAATGGACTCTGAAGGAGAGGTAAGTTATTGAGCAACCCAACTGGTATCAACACTCTTGCCTGATCCCAATCAATGTTTAATACTTTATCTACATACATAGCAACCACCCACCTAAATCTGAGTCTAGAGTTTTATGAAAATATCACATGTAGTTTATTCATTTAGCTGTTTGGGTCCTAAGGTTTGCAATTCCCTTCTAAATTCTGTTTCCCGATTTCCCTCATTTTAAAAATTCTTACCTGTCTTGGTGACAAATTCTTTGGCTGAGATTTTAAAGTCTATTTTTCCATGGTGTTTACTAAGGGATGCCTAAGATATGAGGGTAATAAGGAGTGAGGTCTTGGATTATATGTATATTATGAGGAAGGTGGTATTTGCAGCCTTGAAGTGCATTAGGGTGGGCAAATCTCCAGGGCCTGACCAATAGTACCCCCAGACCCTCTGGAAGGCCAGGGAAGAAATTGCAGAGGCTCCACTGGTGAAGTTCCAGAAGACTTAGAAGGTGGGTAATAATGTTCCATTGTTCAAGAAGGGTAGCAAAGACAGGCCGAGGAATTACAGGCTGGTGAGTCTGAATTCATTGAATTGATTTGCCGGGAAGTTACTGGAGGGAACTCTGAGAGACAAGATTTGTATCACTTGGATTATCAAAGCCTGATCAAGAATAGTTAGCATGCTTTATTTTGTGTGGGAGGTCGTGTCTGACAAATCCTTTGTAGTTTTCCGAAGAGGTAGCTAAGGGGATAGATGAGGTAGGGGCAGTAGATGTTGCTTATATAGACGTTAGTAAGGCCTTTGATGAGGTCCTGTGTGGCAGCTAATCAGAAAAGTTGGTTTACATGGGTTTTGGAGGAACTAGCAATGTGAATTCAAAATTAGCTTGATGATAGGTGATGGTTAAAGGCCAATTCTCCAACTGGAAGCCTGTGACTAATGGGGTGCCCCAGAGGTCAGTGTTGGGACCTCTGTTATTCATTTTTTATTTAAATGATTTGGATGTGAGTATACATGGTATGATTAGCATGTTTGCTAATGATATTAAATTAGGGAGTCCAGTTGATGGTGAAGCAGGCTACAATAAATTGTAAAGCGATCTTAATCAGCTGGGGAGATGAGCCGAGGAATGACGTGGATTTCAATTTAGATGGGTATGAATTGACCCATTTTGGACTGTCAAACCTGGGTAAGCCTCATAAAATGAATGGTAGGTCACTGATAGTTGTTGTGGAATGGAGGGATCTGAGAATACAGTGGCTAATTTGCTGAAAGTGGCTGCGTTTCCCTGCATTTAAATAGGGTGGGGAAGAAGTCATTTGACATGCTTGCCCTCATCAGGCAGGCCATTGAGTTCAGGAGTAGGGACATTATGTGGTAGCTATCTCAGTCACTGATGAGACCACCCTTGGGATGTAGTGTAGTTTTGTTCATCTTGTTATAAGAGGTTGGTTACACTGGATCTTCATTCTCTGGAATGCAGAAGAATGACTGTCCTCAATAGAAGTTAATAAAATTGTGAGGGCTGTGAGGGTTATGGGCCAAATGTAGGCAACTGAGACTAGTGGGGAGGGTGCAATGGTCAGCATGTGTTGTATTACATTAAGGCTATGACTCCCATGTTCAGCCTGCTTTCTTAGCACAAGTCATCTTGGAATGTTCTTCACTGTTAGAAGAGCAAAAAAAAGTTTTTTTTTTAATTGATGCTTTTACCACTACAATTTCTGCATTATATATTTAAACTTGATCATTAAGTCACTATAATTTATGACTTAGAGGACTGATCATCTGCCAGGTTTTCTTGACAAGTAGAGTTAATTTCAGTAGTAAAATAGATTACTGCTCTTTTACTTTGTAGCCATGTGCTGCCTGAAATCAATGTGCTGACTTGTGTAATCCTTGAACTTTTCCTTGCCTGAATCATCTTTAATTGTGCTTACAAATTATCTTACCTACAAATTCAAACTCAAGGATGGTGAGGGAAAACACACACTAGCAAATCTGGCATGTAATATTCCCTGTGGTTTTTATTTTTTTTTTATTTTTCACTCTTCCATTTACGTGTCTGTTTATTGATTGGGTTAAGAGCTTTCGGAAAAATTTCAAATTTCATGTTTTCTGATGTCTGCAGATATGTTCAAAATGAGGACCCTCCTGGGGAATCCCCAGCTTTTGAAGTCTTGATGTTTAAAGAGAAGGATGGATACTTTGCAGGTATCATGTAGAGAAACCAGAAAAAATAATTCTTGTTGGTCAGTTTAGAACATGGCTATATAATTTAATCTTATATAGTAATCTCTACATTTCCCTAAATAAAAATGCCTCACTTTGTTTATTTTGTTAACCCTTTTCACTGAGCAGTCTACTCACTGTTTTCATTTTCTTTGTATGTATTATTTAAACTGAATGTTCACCCTCACTGTTGCAAAGTGGAGTCATGGCATTAAGTGCATCTTAATTTGATTCCCTTTTAAGCTCATACTGGGGAGTCTGTACAGGGATATCATTAGAGTTGCTTCCAAGTACTAGTATTGTATCCAAGCCAACATTTGGTATATTGAGATTATCCCATGCTACCCTTATCAGCAGCCTTAGAACCCACAAAATCAGCCTGCACACAAGCCTTTCTTAACCCTAAATTGGCACCTAAGAGGACAGGAGTGTAGGGATTGATTTGAGATATTTGCCTATACAATCCCTTAAATTTAAAAAATATCCTTCAAAAGATAATTGGCAGGTCAGCTTTTTTGAATTACGTTCCTAAACTATGGGATTCCATTCCTAAAACTATAAGGGATACAGACTCAGTTGACACTTTAAATACCAGCTCAAAACCTATTTATTTAACCTTGCTCTTAACTAACCATCTTTTTGTCTTTTATTTTCATGTTTTAGCCCATTATTATACTCCTCAAATTACCTTGTGTGAAAAGTGGTCTATAAATAAAATTGTTATTATTTGCAAATAGATCTTTTGGGGTGCTATTTCAAGAACAGCCCTGTGATCAGCTTTGTTGTATTTCCAGAAACTTCAATTCAAAATGAAATTCTATAATTTTCACACTTAAATGTAAAAAGTGGATGGTAATTATGTTTGGCTGGAGCAGCCTATTTTCTCTATAAGATCAATTAAAAACAAAATAGGGAACTGATAACTTCTGAGGCTAGGAATGAGATCCAGCTAAATTGATAAGACTCATTTTTCTAAAAAAAAGGCTTTAATAACATAGCACCAAAAAATTTGGAAGCAACAGTTTGTATTTTAAATTGTATATTCATAATGTTCCTGTTCAATAACATTTTTCAAAGACTGCAAATTAAATTTTGATTTTTACTTGTAAAACCTGCCATTTTCCACATTTTGTTAGGCTCACCTGAGCCTCGATCTCCAAGGCCCCTATTTGTCAAATACAGAGTGGGTGACGTCTTCAAGCACAGACGTGAAGGATTCCATGGTGTGATAGTTGGATGGGATGAGAATGCAAGAGCCCCAGAAGAATGGCTTAATGAAAAATATCCTTCAGACTTCCAGGTAATGCAGGCCCAATGAAAGGATATGGAAAAGCTGTGCATATAAATAAAATCATTGCAAATCTGGTTTAACTTTTCACTTATTTTAACCTTTAAACTATATCCGAGGTTGAGCATGTAATCATTTTTGTTCTGATATATATTTCACTATAACACACATGAAATACTGGAGGAACAGCAGGCTGGGGATCTACGGAGAGGAATAAAGATCCAATATTTTGGGCTGAGACCCATCTAATGAAGGGTGTCATTCCTCCCGCATGTTATTCTGGATTCCCTGCATCTCTAAAATCTCTTGTGTGTATATATTTTGTTTTAATGAATAAATTAAGTGATAGTTAAATGCTGTTAAAACTAAGTATTTACTGGTTATTTTCTGCTATCACTTCTGTAGTTGTATTGTATGGGTGAATAGGTGCATAACCAATTATCAATACATTTGTCTCCATAGAATTTGAAACATACTCCTCATTATAAGGTTCTTGTTCATGCAAATGATGGAACAAATTCAATAACACGCTATATTCCAGAAGAGGATATTGTCTTACTGACAGGTGTACAGGTAAGTGTTTGAGTTTGGGGATGAATGTACATTTGTGGACAAGATGCTGTATAAAAGCCAAGGTGAAGGTAGCCTCTTTGAGAATTTTTCAATGGTGCTTTTGGCAAAGATCAAAGTACCATTAAGCCTGTTGTTTATTACTTTAAATACTGGTTCCTATGTGTGATCAATACTAATTGACAATTGTGACATTGATGGAATGGCTGTTTTCAAATTGAGGAAAACTTTTTTGGATGGGTAATGAAGGAAAACTGGAAAGTTGAGGGGGAAAAAAGGAGTAGCATGTTAGCATTCAAATTAAAAAGAGAGACAATCCCTGGAGTACAAAATAATGCTTCTTTATTAAGCAAAAAACAAAGCAATGTGCATATATATAAATGAGAATGATATTTAAAAGGTTTATTACCTTATATAGCGTGTTAGAAGCATACAGCATGAAAACAGGCCAACTGATTCATGCTGACCAAGGTTTCCAGCTAAGCTAGTCTCACTTGCTCACATGTGGCTCATGTCCCTTTGAACATTTCCTATCCATGTTAAACTGTCCAAGCACCTTTTTAAATATTGTTAATGAATCTGCCTCAAACACTTTGTCAGCTCATTCCATTTACTGAACACTCTCTGGGTGGAAAATGTTTCCCTTAAGGCTCCTATTAAATTTCTCCCCTCTCACCTTAAACCAATGCCCTCTGGTTCTTGACATCCCAACCCTGGGAAAAAGACTGTGCTTATTCATGCTATTTATGTCCCTCATAATAAACCTCTGTAAGATCACATGATTTTCCTATGGCCCGTTGAAAAGAGTTCTAACCTGCTCAACTCTGTGCCTCAATTCCTGGGAACATTTTCGCAAATCTCCTTTGCATTCTTTCCAGCTTAATGGTATCTTTCCTGTAGCAAGGTGATCAAAAGTAAACACAATATTCTAAATGCCTTTGTTAAAGAAAAATAGATTGAAGTAATTGAAGAAGATAGCTAACAACACTTACAATCTCTAATCTGTTAATATTTTTTCCATCAACTTACTTTTACTTATAAACATTCAAATAGTTTCTCCTTCCATTAGTTTTCTTCTGTTCCTGGCATGGCAGACTGACCTTGTGGCTTAGAATATTTTCACTGGGTGCCCCTCCCAAATATCTTTTTATTAGATGTGAGCTTTGCTAGAAGGTATTTAAGTACATAGCATCACAACTGAAGCCAATCCCACCTTCACCCAGCAAACTCACAAATGTAGGTGTTAATAGGCCATAAGACATAGAAGCAGAATAAGGCCATTCAGCCCATTGAGTCTGCTTCACCATTTGATCATGGCTGATCCATTTCCCTCTCAACCCCATTCTTTTGCTTTCTCCCCATAATCCTTCCACAGATTCACCATCCTCTGTCAAAAGGATTTCCACCTCATCTCGATTCTAAATGGATGCCCCTCTATACTGAGGTTATGCAGTCCGGTCTTAGACTATTCCACTCCCTCTTCCTTAGGAAACATCTTCTCCACATCCAATCTACCCAGGCCTTTCAACATCCGATGGGTTTCTCCCCCTCATTCCTCTAAATTCTAGGGAGTACAGGCCCAGAACCATCACATGCTCCTCATACATTAAGCCTTTTGTTCCTGGAATTATTTTCATGAAACTCCTTTGAACCCTTTCCAAAGTCAGCACATCCTTTTTTAAATAATGGCCTCAAAACTGCTCACAATACTGCAAGTGAAGCCTCACTAGTGCCTTATACAGCCTCAGTATTACATTCTTGTTTTTATGTTCTAGTCCTCTCGAACATTGCATTTACCTTCCTCACCAGTGACTCACACCACAAGTTAACCTTTAGGGAATCATGCATGAGGAACTACCAAGTCGCTTTGCACCTTGCATTGTTGAATTTTCTCCCCGTTTAGAAAATAGCCTATGTTTTTAATCCTTTTACTAAAGTGCATGACCATACACTTCCTTGAACTATATTCCATGTACCACTTCTTTGCCCATTCTACTATTCTGTCTTAAGTCCTTCTGCAGCCTCCCCACTTCCTCAACATTACCTGCCCCTCCACCTATCTTGGTATTGTCTAAAAACTTGGTCACAAAGCCATCAATTCCATCATTGACATACAACATAAAGAGAAGCGGTCCCAACATCAAACCCTGTGGAACACCACTAGTCACTGGCAGCCAGTCAGAAAAGGCTCCCTTTATTCCCAATTTTTACCTCCTACCAACCAGCCAGTATTGCCAGTATCTTTCCTGTAATACTACAGATTCCTGCTCAGCAGCCTCATGCAGCATCTTATCAAAGGTCTTTTGAAAATCCAATTACACAACATCCACCAATTCTCCTTTGCCCATGCTGCTTGTTATTTCCTCAAAGAATTACAACAGATTTGTCAAGCAAGATTTTCCCTTAAGGAAACCATTTTGACTATCCATTTTTTTATGTGCCTCCAGTACCTCATAACCTCGTCCTTAACAATAATCTCTAACATCTTCCCAAATACAAGTCAAGTCACTTTTATTGTCATTTCGACCATAACTGCTGGTACAGTACATAGTAAAAGTGAGACAACGTTTTTCAGGACCATGGTGTTACATGACACAATACAAAAACTAGACTGAACTATGAAAAAAAAACATAGAGAGAAAAAAAAACAACTACACTAGACTACAGCATAAAACAGTGCAGGCATTACAATAAATAATAAACAGGACAGTAGGGCAAGGTGTCAGTCCAGGCTCTGGGTATTGAGTAGTCTGATAGCTTGGGGGAAGAAACTGTTAACATAGTCTGGTCATGAGAGCCCGAATGCTTCGAAGCCTTTTCCCAGATGGCAGGAGGGAGAAAAGATTGTATGAGGGGTGCATGGGGTCCTTCATAATGCTGTTTCCTCTGCGGATGCAGCGTGTAATGTAAATGTCCGTGATGGCGGGAAGACAGACCCCGATGATCTTCTCAGCTGACCTCACTATCCGCTGCAGGGTCTTGTGATCCGAGATGGTGCAATTTCCGAACCAGGCAGTGATGCAGCTGCTCAGGATGCTCTTAATACAACCCCTGTAGAATGTGGTGAGGATGAAGGGTGAGAGATGGACTTTCCTCAGCCTTTGCAGAATGTAGAGACGCTGCTGGGCTTTCTTTGCTATGGAGCTGGTGTTGAGGGACCAGGTGAGATTCTCTTCCAGGTGAACACCAAGAAATTTGGTGCTCTTAACGATCTCTACCGAGGAGCCATCGATGTTCAGCGGGGAGTGGTCGCTCCATGCCCTCCTGAAGTCAACAACCATCTCTTTTGTTCACATTCAGAGACAGGTTGTTGGCTCTGCACCAGTCCGTTAGCTGCTGCACTTCCTCTCTGTAAGCTGACTCGTCGTTCTTGCTGATGAGACCCACCACGGTTGTGTTATCAGCGAACTTGATGATGTGGTTCAAGCTGTGTGTTGCAGCATAGTTGTGGGTCAGCAGAGTGAGCAGCAGTGGACTGAGCACACAACCCAGGGGAGCCCCCGTGCTCAGTGTGATAGTGTTGGAGATGCTGCTTCCAATCCAGACTGACTGAGGTCTGTCAGTCAGTAAGTCTAGGATCCAGTTGCAGAGGGAGGTGTTCAGGCCCAGTAGGCTCAGTTTTCCAATCAGTTTCTGAGGGATGATTTATTAAATGCTGAACTGAAGTCTATGAACAGCATCCGAACATATGTGTCTTTTTTGTCCGGGTGGGTTAGGGCCAGGTGGAGGGTAAAGGCAATGGTGTCATCTGTTGAGCAGTTGGGACGTACGCAAACTGCAGGGGGTCCAGTGAGGGGGGCAGCGGGGTCTTGATATGCCTCATGATGAGCCCTTTGAAACACTTCATGATGATGGATGTGAGTGCAATGGGATGGTAGTCATTTAGGCAGGACACTGAAGACTTCATTGACTAACTTGTCCACAATTTCCTTTCTTCTGCCACCCTCCCTTAAAGAGTGGAGTGACATTTGCAGTTTTTTTGTCCTCTGGAACCATTCCAGAAACTAGAACGATCATTTCTAATGCCTCCATAATCTTTTCAGCTACCTCTTTCAGAATCCTGGGGTGTAGTCCATTTGGTCCAGGTACCTTCAAACCTTTCAACTTCCCAAGCACCTTCTCCCCAGTATGAGCAACTGCACTCATTTGTGCCCTCTGAGACTCTTGGAATTCCGGCATACTGCTAGTGTCTTCCACAGTGAAGACTGATGCAAATATTTATTCAATTTGTCTGCCATTTCCTTGTCCAGCAACATTTTCCAATGGTCAGATATCTACTCTCGTCCCTCTTTTATATATCTGAAAAGTGTTTTTGTATCCTCTTTGATCTTATTGGCTAGTTTACTTTCATAGTTAATCTTTTCCCTCCTTAAGGCTTTTTTAGTTGCCTTCTGTTGGTTTTCAAAACTTGTCAATCCTCTAACTTCCTACTAATTTTTGCTCTATTACATGCCCTCTCTTTTGCTTTTATGTTGGCTTTTACTTCCCTTGTCTACAACGGGTGTGTCATCTGCCTTTAGAATATTTCTTCTTCTTGGGAAGCATTTATCCTACTCCTTGCAAATTGCTCCCAGAAGCTCCAGCCATTGCTGCTTTACCATCATCCCTGCTAATGTCTCCTTCCAATCAACTTATGCTGGCTCCTCGCTCATGCTTCTGTAATTCCCTTTACTCCACTGTAATCCTGATACATTTGACTTTAGCTTCTTCTCAAATTGCAGGGTGAATTCTATCATATTATGTTCATTGCCTCCAAGGGTTCCTCTGCCTTAAGCTCCTTAATCAAATTAGTTCATTGCACAACACCCAATCCTATACTCAGATCAAGCTATTAGATTGAGTGGAAACTGTTGTTTACTCTTGTGCATTCAGAGAATTTGAAATGTACTGTAGAACTTTTTCCTCAGGCTTGGTGATTATTTTTGCATTTTGTTATTTTTAGGTGAACCATCCACTGTTGCCTTCTTTCTTCATTACGTTTGATGGACACCGATACATTATGATGCCATGGCTGAAGCAAATCTACCCACATGACTAAATAGAGGTTAACTTCCAATGCTGTAGGGAATGTAATTGCCAAAGTAGACTTAATGTGAAGCTTTTAAATTCACACTATATGCGATGAATACATGATGTACTTAAGATAATAGGACATTTCTTTAAATGGTTTTAAAATGTTACCATCACAGGAACATTCCTGTTGATATTTTCATTTGGAACATTAAATAAATACAAGTTGATTTGATCTCTGTGTGAAAGTCAAAGATATGTTTTAATATTTTTAAGAGAATTTTTTCAATACGTATATTCCTTTAGCAACATGGTAAACTCATCAAACATTTCTAGCTTATATGACACTGATGATCCATATTACAGATGACCAACCCAGAAGAGTGGAAGGCAGAAGAAAGGAAAATATAGGCTGGTTATTCTGACTTCAGTAGTTGGGAAAATGTTGGAGTCCATTATTAAGGATGAGATTTCAGGATATTTGGAGGCACATGACCTCCAAGTCAGCATGGTTTACTTAAGGGAAAGTCTTGCCTGACAAATCTGTTAGAATTCTTTGAGGAAATAACAGGCAGGCTGGACAAAGGAGAGTATGTGGATGTTGTTTTAAGAGTTGGTATTGGAGCTGCTTCTTTTCACCTTGTATGTCAACGATTTGGATGATGGAATTGAAGGCCTTGTGAGCAAGTTTGCAGACAATACAAAGATAGGTGCAAGGGTAGGTAGAGTTGAGGAAGCAGCGAGTCTGAAGAAGGACTTTAGCAGAATGGGCAAAGAAGTGGCAGATGGAATTTTAAGGAAGTGTATGGTCATGCACTTTGGTAGAAGGAATAAAGGTGTACACCATTTTCTAAATGGAGAAAACTCAAAAATTAGAGGTGCAAAGGATCTTGGGAGTCCTTGTGCAGGATTCTCTAAAGGTTAAACTGCAGGGTTGAGACAGTAGTAAGGAAAGCAAGTGCAATGTTAGCATTAATTTCAGGAGAACTAGAATATAAGTGCGAGCATGTGATGACAAGGCTTTAAAAAACATTATTCAGACCACACTTGGAGTATTGTGAGCAGTTTTGGACCTCTTATCAAAAAAAAGATGTACTGGCATCGGAAAGAGTCCAGAGGAGGTTCATGATGATTCCAGGAATTAAAAGGTTAACAAATGAGGAGCATTTGATGGCTCTGGGCCTGTACACACTGGAGTTTAGAAGAATGAGGGAGAATCTCATTGTAAGCAATCAAATATAGATATGGAGAGGAGGTTTCTTATAGTGTGTGAGTCTTGGACCAGGGGCACAGCCTCAGAATAGAAGGATGTCCATTTAGAACAGAGATAAGAAGGAATTTCTTTAGTCAGAGGGTAGCGAATCTGTGAAATTCATTTACACAGATAGCTGTGGAGGTTTTTAGTTAGTCAGGGCTTCAAAGTTTGAGGAGAAGGCAGGAGAGTGGGATTCAGAGGAATAGACCAGTCATAATGGTATGGCGAAGCAAACTCAGTGGGCTGTATCACCTAATTCTGCTTCCATGTCTTATGTCTAATCTCTGTTATTATTTACTGACATTGGGGGTAAAAACAATCAGAAGGACAAGAGTAATGTGTACTGTACCTCCCAAGAAGGAAATCACTGAATGCTAATATTATTACATTGAGACTATTTGGTGCACATAAATTAGAAATAAATGATGTTAAGACTTCCATTGCTATTAATAGGTAAATAGTGGTTGGGTTATGACATTATGAAAATCATAGGTATTTGTTTCTCTTGATTTCTGGTTTATGATGAGGGAAGAAGATTTCCACTTTTAGTGGCAGTCGCTATAGAGTGTCCTGGAATCAATCACAACCAACTACAACGCAGTTCCTGATCATTGCGCATTCTACATGATCACAAAGTTGGGCAGTTTGGCAGGATACTGCTCAGACAGGTAATGTGAAAATATTTGCAAGTCCTGGGAAATCTTTGGACATTATCCTTGACCCCACCAACTGAACCTAATGATGTTACCTATTTTACTTTGTGAAGAGCCATCAAAACCTGTGTTTGTCTAACACAAAAAAGTAACCAAATTTTTCTTGGCAATATTATTGACTCAATTTATATTTCAGAGATGCTATAGCTAAGAATCATTTGGGCAACACTCTTCCCTGCAGGAAACCCAAAATCCAGTAGGAAAAAAAAAATGTCAACTTAATTAATACTTTAGGCTTTGAATTCTAGCCAGTCACCCATTAACCCCTTCTTCACCAGCTTTGCTGTCTCTATCCACAAGATATTAATTACATTGGAATCTAGAAAATATAAGAACATAAAGGACCCTGTGCATCCTAGAGTCCAGTTACATTAACACCTTTCTTTGGAAAACCTCAGGATATTATGAAGGATTTTGTAATAGAAAAATACAAGAAAAAAATTCAAGTTAGCTAGGCAAGGTCAGCATGGATTTGTGAAAGGGAAAACTGGCTAGGCCAATTGTTTTGAAAGGTTAACATTTACTGTGGGTAAGATGAGGTGCTGGAGGACTGGAGGTTAGCTAATGTTGTTCCATTATTTATGAAAGGTTCTAAGAAAAAGCCAAGAAATTACAGGCCAATAAACTCAAGATCAGTCATGGGCAAGGTATTGGAAGGTATTCTAAGACACCAGATATGTAAACATTTGGATAGACAGGACTATTAGGGATAGCCAACATGGCTTTGAGCATGAAGGTTATGTCTAACCAATTTATGGTTTTTCACAGAAGTTACCAGGAAAGTTGTTTAAGGCAAGGCAGTGGATGTTGTCTACGTGAACCTTTGCAAGGTCTTTGACAAGATCCTGCATGGGAGGTTGGTCAAGAAGGTTTAGTCACTTGACATTCAGGATGAGGTAGTAAAATTTGTATCAGATATTTGCTCCATGGGAGAAGCCAGAGAGTGGTAATAGATTGTTGCCTGTCTGACTGGAGCCCTGTGACTAGTGGTGTGCTACAGGAATTGCTGGTAGGTCTGTTGTTGCTTGTCATCTATTTCAACAAACTGGATGATAATGTAGTAAACCGGATCAGCATATTTGCATATGGCACAGAGATTGGGGGTGTCATGCATAGTGAGGAAGATTATCAAAGCTTGCAGTAGGATCTGGACCAGATGGAAAAATGGATTGAGAAATAGCAGAAGAAACTTAATGCAGACAAGTGTGAGATGTGGCATTTTGGGAGGACAGATCAGGGTCAGATTTACACAGTGATCAGTAGGGCACTGAAGAGTGAGGTAGAAAAGAGGGATCTGGCAATACAGATCCATAATTCCTCGAAAGTGGCAGCACAAGTGGGTAGGGTTGTAAAGAGTGTTTTTGGCATATTGGCCTTCATAAATTAAAGTATTTAAGGTAACATGAGGGAGATCTTCACTCAGAGGTTGTGCAACGAGCTGCCAGCAGACATGATGGATATGGGTTTGATTTCAACATTGAACAGAAATTTGGATGGATACATTGATGGAAAGGTTATGAAGGACTATGGGCTGGGTGCAAGTCAATGGGACCAGGCAGAGTAATAGTTTAAACCAGGCTATGTGGGTCAAAAGGTCTGTTTCTGTGCTGTAGTATTCTATGACTCCAAAGAAGAATCAGTGGAGGTACTAAGATATCCAGAAGATATTTGGTGAGCTTTTGCATCAAAGGGTATTATGAAAAATAAAAACTTTTACAGAGTTGTTGAAAGACAATTGGCTGCTAACAGAGAATAGGCATAAATGGTCATTTGTGATTGGCAAGGTGTTGACAACTGGTTTGCCAAAGGGATTAGGTGAGCCTCAATTTTTTGTGGTATATATAAATGACTCGAAGTATGATTGCTAAATTTGCTGCTAACCCAATATTATCAGAATAAGTTACAAAGAGAATGCAGTAACACAATAAAATAAGTTAAACAAGATTGGGAAAATTTGACAGAGAAAATGGGAAATTATATATTTTTGAAGAAGAATGTGTAAAAGAACTGTATTATCCAAATGATGGACAATTGTAGAACTTCCAGGTGCAGGCGAGGGGGTGTCTTGGTGCATGATTTGCAAAAGGTTAATATGCAGACAAGATACAGCAAGCAATTAGGAAATCTAATAGGATGTAGTTATTTAATGCTAGGGAAATTGAATACAAGAGCAGGGAGGTTGTGCTAAGTGAAATCACAACAGGAATACTGTGTAAAAAATTGGTCTCCTTATTAAAGGAAGCATTTTACTTCTCTGAACCAGTTCAGAGCCCATTTGCTTGAACTTGTTGTCTTAAGAGGAAATGTTGGACATGCTAGGCATTTATTGGCTGGAATAAATTTGATTGAAACACACAAATTATAACAAAGGAATGTGCAGAGAATCTAGAATTAAGGATCATTTATTAGTAATAAGAGGCTGTCCAGTGATAAGGAAAAATATTTCTAAGAATCATATCTTCAGAACTGGCTTCCTTAAAGGATAGTAGATTGGACTCCGAGTAGTTTTAAGGCAGGAGATGACAGATTTTCATAAACAAGGGAGCAAAACATTATTGAATGCTACTTGCCTCACCTGGCTATCCCATTACCCACTATTTATGTACTTTGTAAATCAAGATAACACTTAATAAAATAACATCTGATATCAGGTCCATTTGTTCTTTAGATGTGTTAAATTGTTTATCATGCTTTAATTTCCTTTAAGAATCTGGATGATCTGAAAGGTTTTACTGACAATTATTTTCAATTTAAACAATTCAAATCTCACTAACATTCCTTCATGTATCAGATACCTTGCCTTGCACATCTGTCAGAACCAGCTTTTCTTTGATTACAAAAGATTCTTACATATAGTTACTGTAGAGTTGCAGACAGGACTATATACAGTATTCCATATGTGGTTGTGCCAATACTTGTGCAGACTGACTCCCAAGACTTGTGCCCTATTTTCTTGTACATTGGTATTTTACTCATTTGATAGAAACTATTTGTTAGTATACCTTTGTGTCTGTAATTGGAACCAAACAGTTTGAATTCCTTCTGTATTTTTCTCAACAAGTCTGCTAAAATTAAAATCCATTTTCTTTGTCTTCCCAAACTAGCCAGATAGCTTTGAATTTGGTTTCTTGCACTTATTGTGTATTTTCTTCATTTTAGTTAGTGTCATTTACAAATGTAGGAAATTTGGTTTGTCTGCAGGTCCATTAACAGTGATCCAATTGGTGATTTCTCTACTATCCTATGTTTTTATCAGACATTCTTTCCATAAGCATTGTAAGGAGAAAGGGAAATAAGTTTCTTATCATTACAGTTGTATAATAATTGACAATTGAGCAAGTAATACTGTTAGCCATTTTCTTACCACTACAGGCGTCCCCCACTTTACGGATGTTCGCTTTACGCCACTTCGATTTTACAAAAGACCTCCATTAGTAACCTGTTTTCGCATTACAAAGAGGATTTTCGCTTTTATGAAAAATTTTCCCATATAAATTAATGGTTCTTCGCTTTACACCATTTCAGCTTAACAAAGGTTTCATAGGAATGCTCTACCTTTGTGGTGGTGGGGGGTGGGGGGGAACACCTGTACCTACTTGCATTCTGTTCAACTTCAGACACTTCTCAAAACCTGTTTCCTTAACCAGTACCCTTGATTGTTTCCCTGAGTGTTACAGCGTTTTTTGGTTCAGTTGTGCCTCACAAGTTCCCTGGAACTAATCATTATTTTAAAGATTAGACATAAATACAAATTGTTGTTATCTTGGCCCAGACAAATTCTCAGCTTTATGTTGTTTAGGCCTGTGACCTTTCCAGTCTACACAGATTAGAAAATGTAGATCTGCTCAGATCAGGTAAGTTTTATTTTTATCCTCCTTGACTTAGCACAGTTTTTGTGCAAGAAAGTGGATGCGTGATTTAGTTGTTCCTGCAAGTATTAGACTCGCTTGGATGATGTGAGGTGTACAAGAAAGCCATTGGTATAGTTGTCTTCTGGATATTTCCCCTCCCTGTAAGAAGATTACTGGCACCTGCCTCCCTTCCTGTGTTTCCTTTTAAACAGAATATACCCAAGGTGAAGGATAAATAAATAAATAAAGGGGTTTGAATCCACGTCTATTCCTATGCCTTTAAATTTGTTAAAATTACATATTTTTACCACCATTTAGCAAGCTTTCCCCCCCCTTTTTTTGTATTTAGCATGCAATTATGCCAGTATGTGCACTGAAATATAAGCTGTGTCAATTTGCATATATAAAAGATACAATAATCATAATTCATTTATGATCAGCAAAACTGGTCTATATATTTGATGCACTGAGAAATATTCATTCTTTTTTCTAAATTATCTTTGGAATTGAACATTAGAATAGTTTATAATTTAAAAATGAATATATGCTGTACCATTCCTTTAAAATCAAGGATTTGGGTTCCAAATTATGTGCATGCTAACTATTGCAATAACATTATTAGTTTTTTAAAAAAAATCCTTCATTAATTCCTTTGAATAAAGGAAATGACAGAGCCATCTAATAATATGTAATTTATTTTCATGTTCAGTGAACTGTGCAAGATGGAATGATTCAAAATGTTATAGGGATGTGGTGGAATATTTGACAACTTTAATGCTGGGTTTAAATAATTTTTTCATGATGGAAATAAATGCTAAAATGAAGTCTCTGCTTTAATTATTGTCAGTTGTTCTTAACAATTTCATTAGTCTTGGTTTTCTGAGAGTTGTGTTTCAGATTAGAACAGGCCTCCACTTACTGAAACTTCAATTTTTTTTTCTAAGAGCTTTACATAAATTATTATAATTATGGAGTTTTGGGTAAAGATTAATATGTAATTTTAATGCCAAGTTATTGAATAAGTGCAGTATATCATAAAAATGAGTATATTGAAACTTATGTCAGAATAAAAGTTGTCCAAACCACATATGAAGCATAATTAATTGTCATGGATATTTCTTACCAGAAACTTTATAGTAATTACAAAGAAATGTAATTACTATTGCGTATTCACTTTATTCATGATGCTATAGAATATTTTAAGAATTGGAGTTACCTGCAGTGAAGCTGCATAACCAGTCTGATCCTCAAAGTTGTTTCTCAAGGGAAATATATTTCTGTTGCTTTAAAATCTTTTAAAAAGCCCAATGTCCTGAAGTAGTTGAGTGTGGAAAATCCACTCGGACGGACCAGAATATGAGTGAACTTTGGCATGAGGAATAGTTTGACTATGCCAACCTTTGTGCTCAATGGAATGATTATTTTTCTTTTATGTCCACTCCTCTTGGTTAAACCTGAGCAGAAAGAGTAATTACTGTATTGATGGTATCTGCCAGAACTCTCATATGTAATGCCTCTTATGTTCCAGATAGAAGTAGCTTTGCATGCGAGTAGTGCATCTATTTGTAAAGGCAGAATTAAGCCCCACAATGTCTGAACAAGAAAACCAGGTTAGGCAGCACCTATAGTGATATAAACAGTTAACATTTCAGATCAATATTTTTTTTCATTCCAGAGAGAAGTTCTTACCAATGTTATACTGCATTTACAGATTGGAGAATGCTTATGAAAGGTTCAAAAACCAGGCAATGATAGAGATCTAGAAGATTATAAGGCTAGCAGGAAGGAGCTTAAGAATGGAATTAGGAGAGCCAGAAGGGGCAATAAGAAGGCCTTGGCAGACAGGATTAAGGAAAACCCCAAGGCATGCTATAAGTATGTGAAGAGCAAGAGGATAAGACTTCAGAGCATAGGACCAATCAAGTGTGACAATGGAAAAGTGTGCACGGAACTAGAGGAAGTAGCGGAGGTACTTAATGAGTACTTTGCTTCAGTATTCACTACAGAAAAAGATCTTGGCGATTGTAGGGATGACTTACAGTGGACTGAAAAGCTTGAGAATGTAGATATTAAGAAAGAGGATGTACTCCATGCTACTGTGGGAGGCGAGGAAGGAGAATGCTGAGCTTCTGGCAATGACCATTGCATCATCAATGGGGATGGGAGAGGTTCTGGAGGATTGGAGGGTTGTGGACGTTGTTCCCTTATTCAAGAAAGGGAGTAGGGATAGCCCAGGAAATTATATGCCAGTGAGTCTTACTTCAGTGGCTGGTAAATTGATGGAGAAGATCCTGAGAGGCAGGATTTATGAACATTTGGAGAGGCATAATATGATTAGGAATAGTCAGCATGGCTTTGTCAAAGGCAGGTCATGCCTTACAAGCCTGATTGAATTTTTTGAGGATGTGACTAAGCACATTGATGAAGGTAGAGCCGTAGATATACTGTATATGGATTTTAGCAAGACATTTGATAAGGTACCCCATACAAGGCTTATTGAGAAAGTAAGGAGGCATGGGATCTAAGGGGACATTGCTTTGTGGATCCAGAACTGGCTTGCCCACAAAAGGCAATGTGTGGTTGTAGACAATCATATTCTACATGGAGGCCAGTCACCAGTGGAGTGCCTCAGGGATCTGTTCTGGGACCCATTCTCTTTGTGATTTTTATAAATGACCTGGTTGAGGAAGTGGAAGGATGGGTTTGTAAATTTGCTAATGACACAAAGGTTGGGGGTGTTGTGGATTATGTGGAGGGCTGTCAGAGTTTAACTGGGCTGAGAAGTGGCAGATGGAGTTCAACCCAGATAAGTGTGAGGTGGTTCATTTTGGTAGGTCAAATATGATGGCAGAATATAGTATTAATGGTAAGACTCTTGGCAGTGTGGAGGATCAGAGGGATCTTGGGATCAGAGTCCATAGGACACTCAAAGCTGCTACGCAGATTGACTGTGTGGTTAAATAGGCATATGGTGCATTGGCTTTCATCGATCGTGGGATTGAATTTAAGAGCCGAGAGGTAATGTTGCAGCTATATAGGACCCTGGTCAGACCCCACTTGGAGTACTGTGCTCAGTTCTGGCCGCCTTATTACAGGAAGGACGTGGAAACCATAGAAAGTGTGCAGAAGAGATTTATGAGGATGTTGCCTGGATTGGGGAGCAATCCTTATGAGAATAGGTTGAGTGAACTTGGCCTTTTCTTCTTGGAGTGACGGAGGATGAGAGGTGACTTGATAGAGGTGTACAAGATAATGAGAGGCATTGGTCGTGTGGATAGTCAGAGGATTTTCCCCAGGGTTGAAATGGCTAGCACAAGAGGGCACAGTTTTAAAGTGCTTGGAAGAAGGTACAGAGGAGCTGTCGTGGGTAAATTTATTACGCAGAGAGGTGAGTGTGTGGAATGAGCTGCTGGTGATGGTGGTGGAGGTGGAAACAATAGGGTCTTTTAAGACTCCTGGATGGGTACATGGGGCTTAGAAAAATAGAGGGCTATGGGTAAAGCCTAGGTAGTTCTAAGGTAGGGAATTGTTCAGCACAGCCTTGTGGGCTGAAGGGCTTGTATTGTGCTGTATGTTTCTATGTATATGGTTTTATAGCAGCAGAACATTGGATTCAAATGTCCTTGTTATTTTAATTTCTCTCAGCAACTTTTTGATTTCATGTGTAGTGAATCAAATCCACTTAATGGTATCAGTGACAATATGGACCTCAAGGGAATGTTGAGACATATGACCACTTCACCCTACTTGCTGAAGATGGATATATCTTTGTCCTTTGTACTCCTGTTCTGAGGATGAATGTTCAAGAAACCTCTTCCATCTGTTATTCATCTTCATTATGAGGACTGTAGTACCATTAGTTCTTTATATGACCTGTGTGTATTGCACCACCATGACTTAACCATATTGACACCTAAAGTCTAGACATTTCATAATCATTGAACATAGGTTGGCCTTCTGTCATTATACTGATAGAGTTAAGGATGTGCCAGTCTCCAAGACTGCAGTGGAATGCATACTGCTGCTGAATATGACCAATTATGCCTTCATTAGACCCAGCTGAGCTATTAGTTGGAGTAAATAATACAGACTGCTACTTCAAATTTCATCATGAGCAGATAGCTCTGCACAGAGTTGGTAAAGAAAGGGTTAGAATTGTTTTTTTTCCTATTCTCATGCCACCAGCTGCATACCCATTCACACTTGCAGTGTTTTCTGCACTTAATTATGAGATAAATAATAATTACAGCTTTGAAGATATATAATTGTGAGCCAAGAAGTATATCATGTCATGGTCTGTGGAAGCAAATTATGGATTAAGAATTACAATGCATCTGATGAGAGACTCTGTGGGGACATGGACTTAGCTGGTCATACCAATTTGCATATTATATAATAAAACAGATCTGATTTACATAATTATAATGACAAATTCAGAAATCAGCATCCCAGTGGAAAACTTTTAGAAGTGACCCTAGAAACTTACAAGAACATTGTAATCTTTGTGTAAATCTACTGAGAAATAATGGACCCAGATTCAAGTCTGTTTCCATGGCATCAAGGACCTTAGAACAAGAAGCTAATGACATAAGACACACAGACAATATTGTGACAATTTACTGGAAGCACTGATGTATACAATGCAATAAGTAAAAGCAGGTAATAGAGATAGTGTGATGGAGCATGATATAAGAGACAGGCTCTTGAGGTATGTTGTACTTGGAGATGATGAGCCAGCTGTGTCATCACCATGGCAATAAATGCCCTAGCTGAGCAAAGGAATACAGCTGTCCCCTGCTTTACGAATGTTCGCTTTATGCCACTTCGATTTTACAAAAGAGCAAATTTTAGATATCCAAACATTAATTTTCCAAAAAAAGTTGAGACATTTTTTTATATTTTGTTGAAGAAAGTAACATTAAGTTTTACACTACAGTACTTATTAAATAAAAACTTGATTACTTTTATAGGAATAAAGCCCAGTGAATGATTAAACAAAGATAACAAACAGAATCCTAATGATCAATGACATAAGTTGAATGAACTAAACTGAATAACTGAAATAAAAATAGGTGTAGAAGGAATCAAACTGGACAAAGGACAACTAAACTAAAAGATGAATGTGTGACAGATGTGATAGTTTAACTTTCAAATCATCAATTCTTACACCATGGCACAAGTGATCTTAGCAAGAAGACAAGGTAGTCATCCTGTATCAGCAAGTCTCTCTGAAGCAGCAATTTCACAATAGACAGGAATTTCAAGATGTCCTGTCCAAGCTCTTCTAAAGGAGCACAAAGAGATGAGCAAGGTTGATGAACAGAAACACAGTAGTTAGCCACAGAAACTGAATGCAGCAGACAAGAGATATATCTAATTAACTTCCCTTCTAAAACACAAGTAGTCCAGCACTGCTATCAGCTCTGAACTCACAGAAACCACTGGAACCCAAGTACATCCCTTCACAGTCTGGAGAAGTCTTGTCAGAAGTCTTCTTGGAAGAGTCGCTGCAAAGAAACCATTCCTCTGAAGTAGAAACAAAGCCAAGAGACTCAACTACACACAAAAATACCAGGGTGCTGAACAAGGGCAGCAAGTGTTCTGGACTGAAGTCAAAATTTGAAATTTGTCTGTAGAAGATCTGGAGAGTACTATATGGCTGAATGACGGCAGCAAAGCACGGCAAAGGTTTCCTGCAGGTTTAGGGCTGCATTTCTGAAAATGGAGTTGGTGATCTTGCAGAATTAATGGAATCCTCAATGCTAAGAAGTGCAAGCATATTCTCATGCATCACACAATACCATCAGGAAGGCATCTAAATGGTCCCAACATCATTCTGCAGCAAGACAATGATCCCAAAAGCTAAAGAACTTTTAGCTTTAAAAACGTCATAAAGAACTAGCCTCAACAAAAAGAACAGTAAGTTCTGTAACAAATGGTATATCAACATCATCAAGGCTAGCTGTAATAACCTGGTGAGACAGAAGCACTGTGGTAGGTTTTCCACGATTTGTGTAACAACCTACCAGTCAATTTTCTATAAAACTGCATGACAGTGTACCCAAGAATTGAAAGAAAGGGTGGTTACATCACACCAAATATTGATTTGATTTCATTTTTTAGAGTTTACTGCTCTTTATAGTAATTTTTTTGATATGTGGAAACTTTATTTTAAATTCTTGAAAGGATATTTGCTTTACAGATTTTATTTTACATGTGCTTAAGACTTTTTCATAGTAAACATAGAACATAGAAAGCCTACAACACAATGCAGGCCCTTTGGCCAACAAGGTTGTGCCGAACATGTCCCTACCTTAGAGATTACTAGGCTTACCCATAGACCTCTATTTTACTAAGCTCCATTTACCTATCCAAAAGTTTCTTAAAAGACCCTATCATATCCACCTCCACCACCGTTGCTGGCAGCCCGTTCCACACACTCACCACTCTGAGTAAAAAAAAACCTACCCCTGACATCTCCTTTGTACCTACTCCCCAGCACCTTAAACCCGTGTCCTCTTGTGGCAACCATTTCAGCCCTGGGAAAAAGCCTCTGACTATCCACACGTTCAATACCTCTCATCATCTTACACACCTCTATCAGGTCACCTCTCATCCCCTGTCGCTCCAAGGAGAAAAGGCCGAGTTCACTCAACCTATTCTCATAAGGCATGCTCCCCAATCCAGGCAACATCCTTGTAAATCTCCTCTGCACCCTTTCTATAGCTTTGACATCCTTCCTGTAATGAGGCGATCAGAACTGAGCACAGTATTTCAAGTGGGGTCTGACCAGGGTCCTATATAGCTGCAACATTACCTCTTGGCTCCTAAATTCAATTCCATGATTGATGAAGGCCAATACACCGTACGCCTTCTTAACCAGAGTCAATCTGTACAGCTGCTTTGAGCGTCCTAAGGACTCGGACCTCAAGATCCCTCTGATCCTCCACACTGCCAAGAGTCTTACCATTAATACTATATTCTGCCACCATATTTGACCTACCAAGATGTACCACTTCACACTTATCTGGGTTGAATTCCATCTGCCACTTCTCAGCCCAGTTTTGCATCCTATTAATGTCCCGCTGTAACCTCTGACAGCCCCCCCACACTATCCACAACACCTCCAACCTTTGTGTCATCAGCAAACTTACTAACTCATCCCTCCACTTCCTCATCACGGTCATTTATAAAAATCATGAAGAGTAAGGGTCCCAGAACAGATCCCTGAGGCACTCCACTGGTGACTGGCCTCCAAGCAGAATATGACCCGTCTACAACCACTCTTTGCCTTCTGAGGGCAAGGCAGTTCTGGATCCACAAAGCAATGTCCCTTGGATCCCATGCCTCCTTACTTTCTCAATAAGCCTTTCATGGGTACCTTATCAAGTGCCTTGCTGAAATCCATATCCATCTACTGCTCTTCCTTCATGAACGTGTTTAGTCACATTCTCAAAAAATTCAATCAGGCTCATAAGGCACGACCTGCCCTTGACAAAGCCATGCTGACTATTCCTAATCATATTATACCTCTCCAAATGTTCATAAATCATGTCTCTCAGGATCTTCTCCATCAAATTACCAACCACTTAAGTAAGATTCACTGGTCTATAATTTCCTGGGCTATCTCTACTCCCTTTCCTGAATAAAGGAACAATATCTGCAACCCTCCAATCCTCTGGAACCTCTCCCGTCCCCATTGATGATGCAAAGATCATCGCCAGAGGCTCAGCAATCTCCTTCCTTGCCTCCCACGGTAGCCTAGGGTACAACTCATCTGGTCCCAGCTACTTATCCAACTTGATGCTCTCCAAAATCTCCAGCACATCCTCTTTTTGAATATCTACATGCTCAAGCTTTTCAGTACTGCAAGTCTACAAAGTGTTAGGGTACAAATTTATTGTAATGATCATACTTGTACTCCTATTGCTGAAACTCCTTTGTGATTAAGTGCAGAGAGGTTAATCTCTGTTCATTAACATTTGTGTATCATGGAAGGGAGGTCAGATTAGAACCTGGTAGTCTATTAATAAAGCTTCATGCTTAGTAGAGAAACAGGAAGACAAACGATAACATTGGTGCAGGTTCTGTTGTCGTTTGTCATCTATATCAACAATCTGGATTATAATGTAGTAAACTGGATCAGCAAATTTGCAGATGACACCAAGACTGGTGGTGTAATTTGATAGTGGAAAAGGCCATCAAAGCTTGCAGTGGGATTTGGAAGAGCTGAACAATATGGATCAACAAGAGGCTGATGGAATTTAATGCAAACGAGTGTGAAGTGTTGCACTTTGGGACGACAAACCAGGGTAGGACTTGTACAGTGAGTGGTAGGGCACTACAGAGTGTGGTAGAACAGAACTGGGAATACAGGCCCGTCCTTCCTTGAAAGTGGCATTACGGATAGGTAGGGTTGTAAAGAGAGACTAGAACAAGAGATCATGGGTTAACAGAGAAATTTAAAATATTTAAGGGGAGCTTCTACACTCAGGTGTAGAATAAGCTGCCAGTAGAAGTGGTGGATGCGGGTTTGATTACAGCATTTAAGGTAAGTTTGGATAAGTACATGGATTTGAAGGGTATGGAAGGCTATGGTTCAGGTGCAGGTTGATGGGACTAGGCAGAGTAATAGTTTGGCATGGATTATATGGGCTAAAGGGCCTTTTGCTATGCTGTAATTCTCTGAAATTATGCCAAACAGATGTCTAATATGAACATGACAATTGTCCCATGTAAATTAAGGGTCAGCGCATCGATATGCTTTGGACACTTAGAATCTTGCTCCTGCAAAGATTCTCACAGTCAAGTTTAGTTTTTTTTCCCTCCAGTCTATGTATGCACAGCATTGAAGTTTCAGGGTCAAGTAAAGCAGAGCTAAAGTGATAATACTGATAATATTTTATATATATATATAAAAATTGTCTTATAGATTCTTTTTACAAAAGTTGTTGTTTTTGTTCCTCATGGTCCTTGATGCTGATTGCAATGAGTTCCACACTGGTTCATTAATAATAAGTGCTGCAATGCAAAAGCTCAATGAAACTATTTTACTTGCATCAAAGACAAAAATATACAGGATTTAAACTACCAAAAAAAATCACCAAACTACACTCACAATATTGCTGTCACAAATATGCATTAAAAATGTAATTGTTTACTTAAAAACACAACTTAATTATTCCTTTTGCAATTGTCTTTTGACTTCAATTCAAAAGTTACAAACACTTTGGAATAAACAGTCACAGATGCATTGTTAATCTGCTGCTGCATTGTCAATGGCCTTGTGTTATCAGGAGTTGGTGGTTCAGAAGCACCACCTTCACTCTCTTTGGTTTCTTCTTCCCGAACAATCAAAGGTCTGCCCAAGGACTGGCCAAGCAAGCGGCACACTTCAAAAGCTTTACGGCGAGAATTTGCAACGGCTCGAAGACATGCTTGCCGTCTGTAAAACAAAAGTAAATCTGATACAATTTTATGCTATGTACCTTTAAGAAATTGAAATGGAGATCTTAGATTTTTACTTCCTGGTGGAAATAAGCCAGAGAGATAATCACCTAATCCTTTTTTGTCCCTGTCAGGTTGATTACTCTTTTAAAATTGCCAAGGATATATCGCAAGCTAGTAAGGTCCTCTTTAAATATGCTCTGATGATATCATCAAGTCTCCGTAATCGAAGGCCCAAGTTAGAGCAGTGATTCCTCTGCCAGAATCAGCAACCTGTATAAATCAGGCCAGGGAAGATGAGGAGTTTATTACTTTTTCTAAAAAGTAGGAAACCCTAGGTTTCATCTGCCTTCCCTTCCAAGATTCTGAATAGATTGAACTAGTACCTAACATCTGCTGTCAGCAGAAAGTTCTGCTTTGTTCTTGTCTGCCAGAGACTGGTGCAGGATGTGGAAATTCTAGTTGCTTGCTTTGGCCTTCAATATAATGATCTCACCCTTAGAATAATTGCACAAGTATGCATTTTAATAAAAGTCTCTACAAATCTTTCACCAAAAATATAAATAGCCATCTCATCAGTTATCTGCCAGGTATTGAGAGTTCTGGATTACAATTCTCCCAGTGGTCAATTACAGTTTTATATGCTATTTAAAAATTGCACCATACCCATTATTCATAGTTAAAGAATTCCTGCGTGCATGATAAAAATAACTGAATTAGAAATTATTTTTACAAGCAGAAAACAAGTAGCTTCATCTCAGTTCTTACAAGACACATTGACCATTTTGCACACCCCACCCAACCCTATGCCTATCATTGACTGTAATATGACCTTACAAATAACACTTGAAAATGACATTTTACACATGGAAAAAACAACAAAACTGGTACATCAGAGATACCAAGTTCTCAAGACCTTCCTTAATAGAATGGGGAAACAAAATATACATTATACCCCTTTAAAAAAAAATGCAACTTCCTCGGTAGAATTAACTGAATTTATTGCATTATTGCTGGCCAGAAAGTAGCAAATTTTGATGCATGGTGGTTTCCTATTCCATGTACTGTAGGCATGTCAAGGTGCATAACTAAAACTTAAAAACTAGAGACTGTGACAGTTATACTAGTTGGGAAAACTGTAGGGATGGAATTTCCTCATTAATGGAATTAATGAGCTACCAAAGATGAATAAAATACAGGAATAAGTGAAGGAAAGTGTTAAACACTGAATAGTTAGAGATACAATGGAACTTGATAAACTAAAAGGGATTTAAAAGAAGCACTAAAACTAAATGGGAAGGTAAAGACAAGCATGGTATTTAATTGTAAAAGGACAGAAGGAAATTTAAGATACTACAGACTACTTGGGATGGATTGGATAAAAATAACTTGCCAGCAAATGCAAATTACAGAAATAAAAATACTTACAATTTAGAATATAAAGGGGATCATGATAATTGTGTTAATAATAAGGGTCCCTAGCCCAGATGCATTAATTCACATTTGAAATACCAATAGAAAGGATAGCAAAGCTCTTATGCACATTTTAAAATAAATTATTAAATAATGTCAGAAGACAACTTGGTAACCAATATAACAGGTAAGTGAGTAGTCAAGCATGTTAAGGGACAATATACTTTTCATCTGAACACTTAATGGTAGGAAATATAAAATAATTCCCAGTTAAAGAAGAAATCTCCACAGACACCCCCAGATTTTTGTAGTCAGTGGTAAATTTACTTTGTTTGAATCTTCCGTTACTTGCTGCTGTAGCCACAGTGCCAAAGCTCCTGCTCAGCTGCAGGACCTCCTGGGCAGGAATCACACCACTTGGGAGGGGGAGGAGGAAAGAACAGTCCCAATAAGCCTTGTGTACACAAGTAGTGGACAAAATTAAAATTGGCTCTGGTTGTCCAAGACCAATGACTAATGCTGATCATTTCAACAGTTAGAAATAAAAACATTCCAAAACCAATAAAAATATTCAAACTATAGACAAGATATGAAACAAAAGTTATTGAAACATTTTAAGAGCTAAAAAAAAACCTTGATCCCTTGCAGCTGCTCGCCTTCATTCAAAAGGATAGAGATACTGTGCAATTTACAGATGGATTCAGGAGGAAATGTCAGAGTACATTTAAGAAATGCTGGTGAACAGCTGCCAGAACTTGCATTCAGACTGATGGTAATTCTGAATTTTAAGGGATTTAATTAGGAAAATGCCAGCATTTACACTCAGAGTTACAAGTGAAAGAATAAGTGCTGAAAAATGACAAAATAATGGTGGGTGGGGGAGGGTTGCGTACATTGTTTGATAGTGATAGAAAAGAATTAGATAACAGAAAAAAAGAGAGGTGACGGACTTGAAGATAAAATTGCACATTGCAGTCTGCTGGAGAAGACCAAGCAATTAAACACCTATGGGTGGGGGAAGAGGGTTACACATAGGATTAAAATGCAAGGAGGAAAAACTAATCAGGGCATTTTTTTCTTCAACTCCTGTTCCCACTATGTACGTTAACACTGTATTTGGGGAATGCCGCTTGAATTTACTAAGAATTCTAAATTAGAAGCCATTGTAAACAAGTCTGAAGCTGTAGACAGCAGCTTTCAGAGAATGGATTAATGAGTCGAGGGATGAAGCACATTGTACACCAAATGGATCTGGGAATGCAACATGACAAACTGCACTAAACATCTTGCAAAGAAAACCTCAAATTAAGATGTATAATTAAGTCAGTGGATGGATAAGACAGTTGGCAAAACACCCACGATAAAATCACTAGATAGACAGAAGACAACATTTATTGCTGACAAGTTATTGAGCCGGTACTTCAACTGTACTAATCAAAGATGTCAAGACTAGAAGTTAGGAATGCAGGAAAGTGAACAGTAATATTCACTGTTCGGCACAAAGAAGGTGGTGCTTTTATGTTGGGTGGCACAAAGGTGGATAAATCCCCAAGACCTAAAGAAAAAATATCCTAGGGTATTGTGGGAAGGAAAGGAAAATATTGCTGGGGTCCTGGTTGAGTTTTTTGTGGTTTTCCTTTGTGACAGGTGAGATACCAGATGACTGGCAAGTGGCTAATGTAGGTCCTTTAAGAGATCCAAGAACTAGCTGGGATCTAAAGGTCAGTAAGCGAAACATCAGTAGTGGGAAAGCTACTAGAGGGGATTCCAAGAGACATTATACTTCTGTATTTATAAAGGCAAGGGTAAGTTCAAGTTCCTGCATGTCAACATCTCTGAAGATCTATCCTGGGCCCAACACATTGATGCAGTTACAGTAGCCATGTTTCATTAGGAGTTTGAGGAAACTTGGTATGTCACCAAAGACTCAGTAAATTTGTACAGATGTACAGTGGACAGCATTCTAATTGGTTGCATCACCATCTGGTATGGAGGGGCCACTGCACAAGATCAGAAAAAGCTGCTGAAAGTTGCAAATTCAGCCATCTCCATCATGGACAATAACTTCCCCAGCACTGTGGACATCTTCAAATGGCAATGCCTCAAAAAGGCAGCATCCATCATTAAGGACCCCCTTCACCCAGGACATGCTTACAAAAAAGAGCAAGAAAAGTAACATTTTATATATTAAAAACTTCTCTTGCTCTCTTTTTGCACTACTTAATTAATTTTTTTTATACAGTGGATTCCAGATAATTGGGCTATTGGTTAATCAGAATAGGCACTCTTAAAGAACAAAAACAAATCAAGAAAATAGCCAGGATTCACTTCATTTATTTGGGACACCATGCCACTTAATTGGACAACAGCTGAACAGTTTCCAACAAGCACCAGTTATTTGTACTGTGTGGCCATTAGACATTACACTGTGCTTGGAGCGAACAGTTTTTAAATAGCATCAGTATCGTGTGTTTCTGTTTAAAATCTTTTGTTACTTTAGTTGGTGAGAAATAAGCAGTAAGACAATTCAGAACTGTCTTGATCACTGATTTCAAAAATTTTAGCTTAGAGGTGCCAGAAACAGCCAGCAGTGAAAATAAACTGATTTCACTAATTTAACAAGTTAGGAACTACAAAGAATTTGAAGGTATGAACCATAATCTTGAATGTTACAATGAAAATTAAGATTTGGAGGGGGCAATCATTGAAAGCATTGTACGAAGGCAGTCCACTATCTTCACTAGGGGTCTGTGCTAATTTTAGTTAAGCAAAAGAACACGGTAGCATACACTGGATGAATTTCTCCATTGATTAGGAACTAATACATAGTTTATGTATTTGTTAGCAGTGTTGGTAGCGTTCCAATTTCTTTATGTATTTTATTGAAATACATAATTTGTCACTCAATTAAACAATAATTTCTTTTTAATTTCCCTTTTTAACTATTTCCATAAAATCCAGCTAATTGGACCAGCAGCTTAATTGCACCAAAATGTTCTGGTTCCAATGTCTCCCGATGAACTCTTATTGTAATTTATAGTTTTATTATTATTATTATTATTATTATTATTATTATTATGTATTGCACTGTACAGCTGTTGCAAAACAACAAATTTCACAGCACATGCCAGTGATATTAAACCTGATTCTGATTCAGATTAGGGACAGCCAGCAAGCTTTGTGCGTGGGAAATCATGATTCATGAATTTGCTTGAGTTTCTGTGAAGAGAAGAGAGATTGATGACGGCAGGGTGGTAGACTTGTCTGCATGGACTTTAGAAAGGCTTTTGACAAGGAACCACACGGTAGGTTAGTTCACAAGTTCAGTTCCAGCAGAATCTAAGTGAGCTAAGCCATCTGGAAGAAGACAGGGTGATGGTGGAGGGTTGTTTTTCATAGTGTTATGAATGTACCACAGCTCCGAGGGGCCGAAGGAGCGGAAGCAGCCCCCTCCTTCCGGAGAATCGCAAGATTGCTATTAATTCGGGTCTTGGACCCAGGCAAATGAGAGACAATGCAACGGTTTTGGCCATTATTCTTAGAGGAACCTGTGTGACGTGCATGTCCCTGCTACGTGACTGCTACCATGGATATGGACACTCTCGGGTAATGTGGGGGTGGGGATTGCATCACCCTACTTTGATGGACATCTACAACTCTGCAAGTCAAGATAAAAGGGGACTGCAGGAGGCAGTACCCCAGAGCGACGCACCAGAAGGACACCCTCGCTCAGTGTTCCCGTGGCTGGAAGCCACTCAACGCCACGTGCGCTCCTAACTCCTTTGCCTGGGGAGCGGGTGGCTGATAATACCGAGAAGGACTTCAAACTAACAACGGGGAAACAACGCTCCCCTGATTTAATGGAGTGCCTTCATAAAGACCCGGGCAAGTTTTTCCGTTTTTCACCGATCCCTCTAAAACACGTGAAACCCAGCGATTCCCCGAAAGACTAAAGTCTGCAGACTTCTGAGTGACTTTTATATTTCCAACGGACAATATATTATCCCCTAGACAACAGTCGAGATTACTTCTTAATGATGAACATTACTATACCCGCGCTTTAGATTGAGTATTGACGACGTGCATTATCTGAATGTTTGTATAAACCTTACTTTTGTGCCCCTTTATAAATAAAATCGTTTGAAAATAGTGACATCAGACTTCAACGGACCTCTCTATCTTTGCTGGTAAGTTATCCAGTTACGGGATACGTAACAATAGTCAGTGGTGTGCCACAGGGATTAGTGCTGATCTACCGTTGCCATATACATACAAAATGTTAACAATGGGTGAGGATATAGGTGACATAATTATTAAGTCTGCAGATAACATTAAAGTTGTTGGTACAGTAAAGAAGGTTGTCTAAGGGTACAACAGGGTGTTGATTATGTGGGAAAATAGGTAAAGGAATGGCACCTGGGGCTTACCTGACAAGTGCAAAGTGGCATTTTGGGAAGTCAGAGCAAATCATACACAATTAATAACAGAGTCCTATGGAGTATTGTAGAACAGAGACTTATAAGTATGAATCATAGTTCTCGAACAGAGGTAACATGGCAGTGTATGGCATGCTTACCTTCATTGATCAGGGCACTGAGAACAAGGATTGGTTTGTCGTTGTTACTGTACAACAGTACAAGATGTTAGCAAGACCACACCTGGAACAGAGTGTGCAGTTCAGTTGCCATACTGTAGGAAGGGATTGATTAAGTGAGAGGATACAGAAAAGATCAGAACTGAAAGCCTAGTTACAAGGAGAAACTGGATAAGCTGGGACTGTTTTCCTCAGTGAAGGAGGGTGCTGGATAACCTTGAGGAATAAAATCACAGGGGATAAATAAGATGTCATGTCAGTCTTCTTCCTATGGCAGTGGTGTCTAAAATTAGAGGCCATAGGTTTGTCAGTCAGGACTAGAAACAAGTACTTTCACACAGACTAGCAGGTAAATACCAGAGGAAGTGGTAGTGGCAAATACAATTACAATTAAAGGACTTTCAGGAAGGTACATGGATAGGAAAGATTTAGTGTCAAATGGCCAAAATGCAGGCAACTGGAACCAGCTTAAGAAGGCACGTCATTCAGCATGGATGAGTTAGGTTGAAGACCCTGTTTATGTGCTACTTAACTCCATGAAACTGAAAAAACAAAGGCTAAGCTCAGCGAGTGAATAAATATCTCTCTTGGAAGGCTACGAGGAGGAACAGGAAGTTTACATTTGTGCAAGATCTCCTTAGAAAGAGTGCTCTACATCCAGGATGAAAGACAGACTAACCGTTGAGCCAATGGAAGCCCAAAGGAAGTTGGTGATTGCATTTGGGTAGATTAACATTGTGTACCCAAACAGCTATCTTATATAATGTCCTTACCAATTTCTCAGCAATATTTTTAGTGGTATCAGAGAGAGTACTTGTATATTAAGAGACAAATAAATAAACTTCAAATATTCTGCCTTACTCTTTGGGAGGAAATGGCAAAAAAAAAAGAACAAGATGGAATTAACTGTCAATAATTCAATGGTCTTATGCAGGATGCCAGAGTATGCCACAAAATGTTAGGTGCTCCTGATCTCAGTCTGAATGCAACTCCATCTAAATGACCGTATTCCAAGTCCAATATAGTTAACCACTACCTAGTCAGGTAGCAGATACACGAAACGTATACCAGGTGAGAATAATAGCTATTAGATTAATTTAAAAAATAAATATTTAATAAAAACAATCAGTGCAATGATAACATTAATAATTACTAATTGTACACCTGATTTTTTTTTACCCCAAATAAGAGAATTCAGTGCTTCTTTTAAGATGCAGATTAGTCACATTGAGACTGCCTGCTCCCAAGATAACAAGTGGACTTTAGATGGGGCAGGATTTTAAATTTTTAAATAGACTTTACTTTCTTATGTACATTTCCTACTTTTAATATTCAGATAAAAGTACATGTCACTAACATTCCAATAGCAACTGCAAGACAGACTAGATTTAGAATTTGTATATCATCAAGTTTTTCGCAGCCTGTCTGATAATTCATAAATAAGATTATAAATGCGATGTGGATCAGAACATTCGCTTAGATTTAACTAATGGCAATGTTTCAATTCCAGGAAAATGTGGGAAATCAAACAGTAAAAGGATGTTCTTGGAATGTAACTGAACAAATTAAAACATCTGCTTTGGACAATGTGTTAAATCATTAAATTACATCCTGATTCTGTACAAAGTAATCAAAGTTACCTGATGTTTTCCACAACTTCGGGTGTGTGGAAGAATTGAGGTGAACTAACAATGACAGAATTGTCTAATTTTTCCGCTAACAGGTTACATAAATCCTCCATCTTGCCAAAATCACTGAATATTACACTGACCTAGGAAAGGGCAAAAACAGAGTTTGTTTTAAAAAAGTAAATTCAAATAAAAAGTACAGAACTTTCTGAACTTTATATGACCTTGTAACTGATTAACCATCAATTCTGTTTTCTATAACAATTGTGGTGTTTATCTATTTCCCTTCAAATTGAAGGTCACAATAAGAAATTGTCAATATTGTTTCAAAAATTAACATGATATGCAATTAACGCAGTCTTTTGCTGCTCTCACTGTTCACAGATATGAGATGTAAACATATCCTGTTCCACATTCTAGGTTTATATACATGGTTATCTGTCCAAAGCATTCAAAATGAATGAGCAATCTAAGCAAGTAAATTCCCCCTTATAAAATTTTCAATTATTTTTCTTGATCCACACAATAATAGGTTTAAACTCCAAAACTCACTCTTGATAGGCGTGCTGGTCATTTTAAAATTTAATGTACACTTGAAGCAAGGGTACAGAGGGGATAAAAACCCACAGTTTGTCACAAGTTAAACAGAAGGCAGCTATTTGGGTAACAGATGAATGATAGAAAGTTCTCAAACTGGGAGATAAAGAACACAGTATTTACTGGACATCTGAAACAAAAAGAAATGCTGCAAATAGCCATAATCTGTAAAGAGGGAAACCTAGCTTATTTATTTATTATTATTTATTTAATGTTACAAGTGGATAAGCTTACATCAGAACTGTTCATTTCTAGAGACAGGCAAAATACTGATGGCTACCAGAAAATGTTGAGTTTAATACTGATTCCTGAGAGCTACAATACATTTAAATGGAACATGATGTGGCGTTCCATAGGCTTCATTAAAATAGTATAAGAGACCAAAGGCAGATCTGGATGAGCAGGATTAAAATGGGTAATTAAAGTGCCAATGGAAACTCAAACACGAGGAAATCTGAAGATGCTGGACATTCAAGCAACACACACACACAAAGTGCTGGTGGAACGCAGCAGGCCAGGCAACATCTATAGGAAGAAGCACTGTCAACGTTTCGGGCTGAGACCCTTTGTCAAGACTAACTGAAAGAAAAGACAGTAAGAGATTTGAAAGTAGGAGTGGGAGAAGGAAATCTGAAATGATAGAAGCCAGGAGGGGGTGGGGTGAAGCTAAGAGCTGGAAAGGTGATTGGCAAAAGGGATACTGAGCTGGGGAAGGGAAAGGATCATTGTACAGGAGACCTATGGAGAAAGAAAAGGGGAGGGGAGCCCCAGAGGGAGATGGAGAACAGGCAAAGAGTGATTAAGGAAACTCAAGGTCACCAGAGGAGATTTTTGTAAAGCAATCACCCACTGTTTTCAGTCATTTCAAGAGGAGAGCATGTGTTGTGAATAAAGAATCACATTCTTGATTAGAAGTACATGTGAATGTGTCGGAGGCTTGGAGGTTTGATGGAGTCCGCTGTGGTCGGAGCGCTTTCACTGTGTGCTGTGTCTGCGAGGCTGAGTCAGGCGGCGCTGTGGAAGTCCATAGCGGGGGTATTTCCTTCTGCCACCGGCATGAGATGACGAGTCTACTGGGATCCTGAGGAATTATGGAAACTGTGTGGTGGTTTCTTTTGAACTTATAGTCTTTTAACATCTTTGGACTATTTTTACTGTGCGCACGGTCTGTTTTTTGATCAATTATGCCATTGTTTGCACTGTTGTAACTATGTGGTTTTGTTCAGGTCTTGTAGCTTTAGTTTTTGGTCTTGTTTTGTCTGGTGCATTTGGAGCTCCTTTCCGGGGTAGGCACTAAGATGGTAGCGCGATATTAATATGCAGCAGCCTCTCCAGACTCTGGATTTGGGGATTGCCAAACGTTATGTGGATTTTCTGGTGTAGTCTGTTTTGTCATGTGCTTTTGTGATATCATTCTGGAGGAACGTTGTCTCATTTTTTAACTGCATTGCATTTGTGGTTTCTAAATGACAATAAACTGATTCTGAATCTGAATTGCTGTTTCACATTAAACTACTGTTCAAATACCTGAATGGTGAGATAGGAGGAGGTAAGATGGCAGGTATGGCATCTCTAGTTTTTGGATGATACGTGCGTGTAGTTGAGCAAACCATGGAGATGTGAATGTTCCCTTTGGGATCCTAGAAGGGAAGGCAAGGAGCAGGAAGGTGTATTTGGTGGTGGAATCTCAAAAGATGGAGGAAGTTACAGATACTGTGCCACTGTGAACATGTTGGCTGAATGTGCCTCCAAAGGAAAAACTCCTTTGCCTGGAAGGAGAGCAATGAGAATGCAGTGTTTGAAACAAAGTGAAGATCTAATCAAATATTATAGAAGTAAAGGCATTATCAAGGTAACAAGGAAGATAGCTTAAAGATATGGGAGGCTTGCCATCAAAATGGCTGTGATGGGTTCAGAGAAACCTGGGACAAAGGAATGCTTACAAGAACAAGGAGGGAGGAGTTTTAGTCAACATAGCTGTAGGAATTTAGTCACTCTATATCTTCTCAGATGGAGCTAGAAAAGCCACAAAAGGGGAGAGTGATAAATGAACCACTAAAAGTGGGAGACGAACAGAAATTGAGAGCAAAATTAATAAAATATTTGAGTCTTGTACTTTTTCAAGAAGCAGCACCAGTTAGTACCAGAAAACAAGCCAAGCAAGAGATTTTGTGTAGGTCTGAAACAATGACTGATGGGCCTTGGATGCATATAAGAAGAATTCATAACAACACCTTTAAAATCCTGAATACTTAAAAAAAGTGTTTAAAGTAAAAGAAATAATTGGATGATTTTGGCAGTAGTTGGATGCTCTGAAAACTAAGTTATTATTAATAATGCAAGTCTCAGAGCAGGATACATGAGCAAAATGAGAGCAGTAAACTAAGCCTAGTACACTAATTAATTCACTGCCATAAAGAAAATAAAATGTACAAATTCTATCAACAAGCCTGAAATTTACAAACACATTTGCCAGTACTCTACAAATACATTAAATATGTAACTGAAATGAACTGCTTGTATTCAGCAATCAACTTCGCCTTTACAAATAAAATCAAAACCGATGGTAATATTTATTTGCCCATAATTATTATAATCAATTTATTGCCACAGATAGTTTATACCCTGCATGTTCTTACAAGTTTATGGAAAGTTATAAAAGAATGGTACCTCCGCTTCCATCTGATAGCCACTTTCAATTCGGCGAAAATCCTTAGTCAACGTAATATTGTCTTCCTACAATAGAAAAAAAACTTGAAACAAAAATGCTGTAGATAAGAGTGTAGAACTATACTTGGAATAAAATTACTGCCCAATGAATGCATGCACTACCTCAAGCAACCCCAAGTTATTTCTCATTGGTCAATAGAAGACATTTCAATACAGCATGAATAAAGTTCAGAGAGATAAAATTCAAAATTCATTTCCACAATCCTTCCCAACAGTAAAATGAATTGACTGAGAATTTTATGTTACATATTGGAATTTTCAAACAATGGGAGTTATAAGCCTTTAGATTTTTCTTGAGTTAGTGCAGGGATGAGTTTGAGAATTGTTTTATCAAGAGAAATGGGTTGAGTGCCGGATAAAAGAAAAATGGTTTCTAATTGTTCTAAAAAAAAGAACCAGGAACTCTTCTCCCTTGCTGGAAGGAAAAGGAAATCATGATTCAAGAAGACCTTAAACCGTTGAGGGGAGTACTCCAAAGATCTTACCAGTAATTTGGGCAATAATGCAGTCCTGTGTTCCTAGATCTGCATTTTACTACCACTATTCCATTAATGCCCCTGCTAAGAATAGCCAGCTCAGCTATTTTCTGCAAGAGCCAACTATTTACTATGTAGGTCTGTACTTTAAGATAGAAGTACAAGAGATGCAAGAGCCTGTTGACCCCCAGTCAATGTTTTAGAAATAGCTTCATCCTCTCTGCCAACCAAATACGATCTCATTTTTTTGTACATTTTGTAACTTATAGATATTTTTATGGACTATAATGTATTGCTCCCACAACACACCAGCTTTCAGAATATATATCAGTGACAATAAACCTGATTCTATTGTACATTAATTGAATTTCTACAATTAATTAAATGTTTATTGTTCATATGAGATTGTTCCAAATTTCTGAACAATATTCCATTTGGTTTTGTTGTAATAATTAATTTACCTTTGATCCTTTCATAAATATTACATAAAGTAATATTATCCACTGGCAAAGGATCACTTTTGTTATGTATTGACAGTGAAGTTCTATTTCCACAAAATGCTTCAATCTCAGTCAGAAATGATCAAAATTCCAAATGAAACAACCTGAATTAAATTTTGCTCTCTGGCATGCAAATGATAACCCTTTATCTAGATGAATCAATCCTGTGTGAGACTTTGATTACTTTTATATGCAGAAATAAAATTTAAACTCCACGATCTATGCATTACTGTTCACATGTACTTGGTTCCATCTTAGTCTCTCACAAAAGAAAATATCTTCTCAAAAATTAATTTAAAAATAATATTCCTCTCGCAACTCTCTCTCTCATCTTGGATCAAACACTTTTCAATGTAATTTTTAAATTCATACCAATTCCATATCTAAATTGTTACTAATCCAAGTTTGTTACTATCCATACAAAATTTTTCACTGACAGTTGTAGTAACAATAAATTCCAGTTGATGGCACTGGCGATATGCTAGAAATCACAATATGCCATCAATGGGCCAGCCCTTCCAAATTTATATTTGCTAAATGGTAGCATCTATATTGTACTATCTAAGTATATCTTCAGAATAATGCTCTAAATATTTACTCAGAACAAGGCAAAACAATTAAGATGGAAATCTTGAGTAACACACACACAAAATGTTGGTATTCCAGTTTAAGATGGTGCTGGTGAAACGCAGCGATTTCTGGCTGGTGGCTAACAACACAAGGGAAACAACTAAATACTTTGTTAATCACACATTTTCTGCCAAATAAGCACTGCAAGTCATAATCTGTAACTTCACTTTAGACTTGAAAGCAATTCAATGTGGCAGTAAAGAGGCAAAGTGAGATGGCAGGCCTGTCGCCGAGAGCAGAAAAGACCCGAGGATCAATCATTTTAAGCACCATGCCAAATCTGAAAGATCAGTTACAGGCCAAATCAAGGCGGTGAGGTCCGGGTACCAAAGTGTACCAAATCGATTGAATTCGATGTTTGAACAGGGCTGAATCTGAAAGGACCAGTGTGGGCCGAATCAAAGTGGTGTCATCCTGGCCCCAGGGCAATTGAATTCGATACTTGGACATTGATTTAGGCACTGAACCAGATTGAAAACATCAGGACATTGGGGCCTGAGGTGAGGGATGGACCAGTTCTCATCACTACTCCATGACTCGACTCTGCATTGAACTATGAGACTCTCTTTGTGGTTGTCCAATTCAGAATGCTGCTTGGTTGTGGTTATGTTTCCATGATGTGTTCTTTTTCTCTGCACAAGGGTGTTCAATGGTCTTTTTTTATGGGTTCTTTTTCATGGGCATGAGGTGTTTTTTCATGCACCTCTCTGCAATTGGTTGTTTGACAGTCTTTTAAAAATGTTTTTTGAGTTTCTTATTTCGTGGCTGTCTGTTAAGAGATGAATTTCAAGGTTGTATAATGTTTGCATATTTTTCATATAGTGGTACTAGAAAGTTTGTGAACCCTTTAGAAGTTTCTCTATTTCTCTAAGGGTATTTCACATTTAAAGATGTCTTGTAGGGAGGGCATTGTGTATCCCCCTCCAATAGTTTTTGATAACAGGACAGTCCCAAAAAATATGATAATGATTTGCATTTTGAGTTCCACAATTTCTCCAGCAAACAGGGAGGTTACTATCATAATGGGATTTCTGAGAGGGTGTAATAAAGTATCATATCAAGTTTTTCCATCTAAACTCCCTCCATTTCTGTGAACTGGTACACTTACATTGATACCATATTATTGTCCATTCTTCCTCAGATATAATTATCCCTCCTTCCTTCTCCCATTTTATTTTAATGTATGAAGTCGAATGTGTTTTAAGATTCGACAACCCCTTATACATGCTTGAGATGATTCTACTACCATTATCTGAATTATATGCTTTTCTAAATAGCTCTATCAAACATGTACTTGCGTCATATTAACATAGCCTATATATTTTGGATATATACCTCAAGAATGGTTGAAAAGAGATAAATATTTAATGAATATACTATTGGTGGCTGGTAAAAAGACTCTTACTAGGAAATGGTTAGCACAAGAGAGCCCAATTTTAAATGCATGGATGGAAATTACAATGGACATTTTCAAAATGGAGGTGATACCAGCATCTGTTAATCATAAGCTGGAACAATTTGATTCATACTGGGAAAAATGGTTTAACTACATAATGCCTCATAGGCCTGATTTTATTCTCACAAATCAATGAATATATTGTAAAAAAAAGATCACTCACTACTTGTACATAGTTTTTTTCCTTTTGCTTGTTTTTTCTTTCCGCTCTTTTCTAATACTTTGTGGAGATTTGTGATATATATGATTATATGATATATATGTACAATGTCTGAAATACACCTTATGGAAATGTTTGTTTGATGATGAACTTCAATAAAAAAATAAATTACAAAAAAAAAGAATTTTCTCTATTTCTGCCTATGACCTAAAATGTGATCAGATCTTCACGCAAATCCTAAAACTAGATAGAGAACCCAATTAAATAACACAAAAACATATTTGTTTATTTTTTCTTGGAGAAAATGATCGATTATTACATGTATTTATTGGAAAAACTATGTGAACCTCTGCTTTCAATAACTGTTGATCAGTCCTGCACATTGGCTTGGAGGAATTTTAGGCCATTCCTCCTTAGAAAACTGCTTCAATTCTGGGATGTTGCTGGGCTTCCTTTCATGAACTGCTTGCTTCAGGTCCTTGCACAACACTTCTTTAAGGATTAAGGTCAGGACTATGACTCACCCATTCCAAAACACTAATTTTTTTCTTTTTAAACCATTCTGTTGTTGATTTACTCATCTTTCAGATCATTGTCTTGTTGCATTATCCAACTTTTATTAAACTTAAGGTGACAGATTGCTACCCTGACATTCTCCTGTAAAATGTCTTGATACACTTTTGAATTCATTGTTTCCTCAATGATTGCAAGCTGTCCAGGCCGCGAGGCAGTAAAGTAGCTCCAAACCATGATGCTCCACAGTTGGGATGAGGTTTTGCTATCGGTGTGCAGTGCTCTTTTCCCTCCAAACATAGCAATGTGCATTTCCGTCAAAAAGTTCAACTTTGGTCTCATCTGTCTACAGAACATTATTCCAAAAGGGTTTTAGGATATCCAGGCGGTCTTTTGTAAAACTTGAGACGTGCAGCAACGTTTTTGTTTTGGAGAGCAGTGGTCTCCTCCATGGTGTACTTCTGTGAACACCATTCTTATTCAGTGTTCTTCTTATAGTGGACACATGACCAGAGACCTCAACACGTTCTAGACATTATTGCAGGTCTTTTGCTGTTATCCTTGGGTTCTTTTTCACTTCCTTCAACATTGCATGTTATGCTCTTGGTGTGATCTTTGCAGGATGCCCACTCCTAAGGAGAGTAGCAACAATACTGAGTTTCCTCCATTTGTAGACAATTTCTCTTACTGATAAACACTCAGGTCTTTAGAAATGCTTTTTAAGCCTTTTCAAGCTTCATGCATCTCTACAATTCTTCTTCTAAGGCTCACTGACAGTTGTTTTGATCGAGGCATGGTGCCAATAAACAGACTTTGTTTGAGAAGAGCAAGCTCTGTCAGTAACCTGACTTTGTGTGTCTTTTTTATAGGACAGGCCATCTCTACATCCCACACCTCCAATCTCACCTCATTGATTAGAACATCTGACTCCAAATAGCTTTTGTGGAAGGCATTACCCCAGAGGTTCGCATACTACATCCAACAAATATATGTATTATTGGATCACTTTCCTCATTAAATAAAAAATACCATATTTTTGTGTTATTTACTTAATTGGGTTCTCTCTATCCAGTTTTAGGAGTAGCGTGATTTAATCATATTATAGGCCATATTTATGCAGAAATTGAGAAAATTCTACAGTGTTTACAAACTTTTTATCACAACTGCATTTTGAACATTTAAACTTTAAGAACGCAGCAAGCCAGGCAGCATCTATTGAAGGGAATAAAAAGTTGACGTTTTGGACTGAGACCCTTCATCAGGACTTCTACTTGGTGAGCTCCTCCAGCATTTTGTGTGTGTTGCTCAAGATTTCCAGCATCTGCAGAATCTCATGTTCAAGATGAAAATCTTGTCCTGTGAACATTTTCACAATATTCTTGTGAAATATCTTAGACATTATATAGTTTTCATGGCATTAATTAACAGTGCCAAATTTGGCTCAGTTGTCAGAATTCTCACAAATATGTCAGTGAGTAAGTATCCCAGAGATTTAAGTACAAAAATCTGGCCTGACCCTCAAGCACCAAGAGACCATAAGATGGAGGAGGAGAATTAAAGTTCAGAGTAAGTACTGTATACATCGCCATATACAACACTGAGATTTATTTCATTCTCTTGCAGGCATTCACAGTAAATTTAACAGTTTCTTACCCCAAGCTATCAGATTCCTCAATACCCAGAGCCTGGACTGACACCTTACTGCCCTATTGCCCTGTTTATTATTTATTGTAATGCCTGCACTGTTTTGTGCACTTTATGCAGTCCTGGGTAGGTATGTAGTCTAGTGTAGTTGTTTTTTTCTCAGTGGTTGTTTTTTTACGTAGTTCAGTCTAGTTTTTGTACTGTGTCATGTAACACCATGGTCCTGAAAAACGTTGTCTCATTTTTACTATGTACTGTACATAGCAGTTATGGTCAAAATGACAATAAAAGTTGTCTTGACTTGACACCTGGACAAAAAAGACACATACGTTTAGATGCTGTTCATAGACTTCAGTTCAGCATTCAACACAATCATCCCTCAGAAACTGATTGGAAAGCTGAGCCTACTGGGTCTGAACACCTCCTTCTGCAACTGGATCCTAGACTTCCTGACTGGGAGATCTCAGTCAGTTCGGATCGGGAGCAGCATCTCCAACATCATCACACTGAGCACAGGGGCCCCCCAAGGCTGTGTGCTCAGTCCACTGCTGTTCACTCTGCTGACCCACGACTGTGCTGCAACACACAGCTCGAACCACATCATCAAGTTCACTGAAGACATGACCGTGGTGGGTCTCATCAGCAAGAACGACAAGTCAGCTTCCAGAGAGGAGGTGCAGTGGCTAACAGACTGATGCAGAGCCAACAACCTGTCTCTGAAGGTGAACAAAACAAAAGAGATGGTTGTTGACTTCAGGAGGGCACGGAGTGACCACTCCCCGCTGAACATCAACGGCTCCTCGGTAGAGATTGTTAAGATCGTTAAATTTCTTGGTGTTCACCTGGTGGAGAATCTCACCTGGTCCCTCAACACCAGCTCCATAGCAAAGAAAGCCCAGCAGCGTCTCTACTTTCTGTGAAGGCTAAGGAAAGTCCATCTACCACCCCCCATCATCACCCCATTCTACAGGGGTTGTACTGAGAGCATCCTGAGCAGCTGCATCACTGTCTGGTTCGAAAATTGCACCATCTCGGATTGCAAGACCTTGCAGTGGATAGTGAGGTCAGCTGAGATCATCGGGGTCTCTCTTCCTGCCATCACGGACATTTGCACTACACGCTGCATCCACCAAACAGCATTATGAAGGACCCCACGCACCCCTCATACAAACTCTTCTCCCTCCTGCCATCTGGAAAAAGGCACCGAAGCATTCGGGCTCTCATGACCAGACTATGTTAACAGTTTCTTCCCCCAAGCTATCAGACTCCTCAATACCCAGAGCCTGGACTGACACCTTACTGCCCTATTGTCCTGTTTATTATTTATTGTAATGCCTGCACTGTTTTGTGCACTTTATGCAGTCCTGGGTACATCTGTAGTCTAGTGTAGTTGTTTTTTTACTCTCTGTGTTGTTTTTTTTAAGTAGTTCAGTCTAGTTTTTGTACTGGGTCATGTAACACCATAGTCCTGAAAACCGTTGTATCATTTTTACTATGTACTGTACATAGCAGTTATGGTCGAAATGACAATAAAAGTTGACTTGACTTGTGAAACACAACAGAATCAACAAAAAATTGCACACAACACATACGGATGAACAATCAGTATGCAAGAAACCAAGAAATTGTGTAAATGTAGCAGAAATAAACAAAATAATAATACAGTAATATATAAGTAACAAATATTGAAAACATGAGTTGTAGAGTCTTTGAACGTGAGTGCATGGGTTGTAGAATGAGTTCAATGCCAAGGTAAGTGAAACTATCCCTCTGGTTTAAGAGCCTGATGGTTCAGAGGTAATAACTATTCCTGAACCTGCTGCTGTGGGTCCTTCATGAGGGATACCGCTTCCAAACCAAGCTGTCTTAAAACCAGTCAGTATACTCTTCTCTGCACATCTTTAGAAGTTTGTCAAAGTTTAGATGATATGCTGAACTTCACAAACTTCTGAGAAAGTAGAGGCACCACTGTGCCTTCTTTCTAATGGCACTTCAGTGCTATATCCAGGACAGAACTTCTGAAATGATAAAGCCGAGGAATTTACAGTTTGCAATTTGCTGACTCTGATCCCCAGAAGAGAACTGGCTCAAAGACATCTGGTTTCCTCCTCTTACAGTCTGTAATCAACACAATCAGTTGGTTTTGCTGACATTGAGTGACAGAGGTGGTTGTTGTGGCACCATTCATCCAGATTTTCTATCTCCCTCCTATTCGCTGATTTGTTACCTTTGGTTTGGCCAACAACAGTTGTGTCATCAGCATACTTAATATGGCAATGGAGGTGCACTTAACTGTATTTAAGCTATTTAGCCCGATAAGTCTGTTCTACTGTTCAATCACAGTTATCTCCCCCAAACTCCATTCTCCCACCTCTTCCCCAAAATCTTTAACAAGCTTACCAATGAAGAACCCATCTATCTCTGGCTTAAATATACCTAATGACTTGTCTTCCACAGCATTCTGGGGCAAGAAATTCTACAAATTCTCCAACCATTGGCTTAAGATATTCCTCTTCATCTGTATTAAAGGGATGTTCATTTTTTGAGGCTGTGCCCTTGGGTGCTGGACTCTCCTATTAATAGAGACATCTTCTTTACAAGGATGTACGTTTCTTTCCCCCCCACACACCATATCTTTACTTGTATATATTTTTTATTATGAATAAAGTCTATTTTGGAAATAATAACAAAGTCTTCCTTGCTAGGGTGTTTTTCCAATCAATTCTGGCTAAGTCTTCCCACAATCCCCTGTAATCAGTTACCTTTAATCAGTTGTAATACCATTACATCTGATTTCAGCTTCATGACCTTCATAATCAGGCATGCTTTTATTTTAAGTTAATATAGAGATTTTAAAAACAGAAAGGCACCTGCCTTTTTAGATAAATGTTAGAAAGATCATTGATAAACAAGGGTATAAGAGCTAACTGGGTTAGGCAGGAATGTACAGCTAAGTTACAGCTAGATTAGTCAATCTTATTGAGTGGCAGTGTAGGCAAGTTTAGTAGAACAACCTACCCATGGTGAAGACAATCAGTGGAATTGACAAAAGGACCCAAGTTAATATCTATGACACAATCAGTATCATTGAACCAGAATATCTGGAATTACTTTACACAGGAGCTTACTGAATACCAACAATACATCGCATTTCCTAATTTATAGCAGTGATTATGCTTCAAAAACAAAAAAAAAGATTAGTTCAAAGTAAATGTATTACCAAATTTATTTTGTCACCATATAATGAGATTGATTTCATTGCAAGCATTCATAGTAAATACAAGAAACACAATGGAATCAATGAAAGATCACCTCTAAAGGGATGGACACACAATCAACATGCAAAAAACAACATACTGTGGAAATACAAAAATAAAGAATAATAATAATAATAAACAATAAATATTTTGAATGGGAAATCAAGAGTCCTTAAAAGCCAGTCTGTAGGTTATGGGACCAGTTCAGTGATGGGGGTGAGTGAAGTTGAGTAAAGTTATCCCCTCTGGTCAAGAGCCTTATTGTTAAGCGTTATAACTTTCTGAACCTGGTGGCTTTGGCAGTGAGGCTCCTGTACATTCTTCCTGGGTTATGAATATATTGGGATAACACACACAAAATGCTGGTAGAACACAGCAGGCCAGGCAGCATCTATAAGGAGAAGCACCGTTGACGTTTCGGGCCAAGACCCTTAGACGAAGGGTTCTCCTTATAGATGCTGCCTGGCCTGCTGCGTTCCACCAGCATTTTGTGTGTGTTGTTTGAATTTACAGCATCTGCAGACTTCCTCGTGTTTGCTGAATATATTGGGATGTCTGGAGCCAGGAAAGGCAGTATATTAATGCAAGTCACCTTGGTGCATATGTAGCATTGTTTTCAAAGTCAATCTTATGGTCATATAAACAAGAACAATAATACACAAATACAACGCAAAATGTAGTTACAGCAGTATCACAGGCATAAGAGCAATAAAGTAAAATCCCAAATGTCTGATCTCAATATTTCCTACAAATACAATTCATACAATGTGTAACTATTAAATATCTACCCAATATGTATAACAACAATTCGATAGCTGAACATCTAGGAGATTATGTGTTAAACAATGATCACTTTGATGCAGGTTTATTGCACTGTTAATAGTCAGTTCATTATTATGTCACTTGAAGCAGGTGGCTATTAACGTTACATAGCTAATGATGGCAAACATCATCACTGTCACATTATAGATCTGTAGAAGTGTGACAAACGATGTGACGCACGGACAGAGCCAGTTTAAGCTATTAATTCCAAAATGGACACAAGAATAACGAGACAGAACAATTCTCAATAAAACATGTGCTTTTAAAATAACATCCTCCCGTAATCTAAAAATATCTACCGCAATGAAAAGTCAATTAGTTGAAACAGGGGCCGCTGTAGTGAGAGGAAACTGTGCATAAGAGTAATAAACGATCCAGTAATCTGCTTCTAATGACATCAGTGAAGGATAAAAATAAGCCTGGAAGAAACATGGAAGAAGCCCACTTACTCTTTTTTAAAAGTAATACAGTCTAGTTTTCCCTACTTTTAGTTTCTCCTCTTCCACCGCCACTCCCCATTTCTAGCCCCCTCACCTGGACGCCGTGGCCCCGCACGCTCTGCACGATATAGTCGAGCCGCCGGATCACACTGCTCTTGGCCTGCACCGCCGCTTCCTTCCTGCTGCCGACCAGCACGCAGACCCGGGCCCGGTCAGGCGGCGCCGATACCTCGGCGGTGGCGCTGACCTGCACCTCTCGCTCACCCGATCTGGACGAAGGCGACTTTGCCCCGCGGCGCTCGGCCCTTACCCACGTGGCCTTCCCGAGGCTGAGATCAGGGCCAAGCGCTCCGAAGACCTGAGCCGGGGCGATCTCCATGGAGACCGGTGGCAACCCAACTCAGGCAAAGAAGGGACGCAAGGGCAGTTGAAAAAAAACAGCGCTTCGTTGCTATGGCAATCAACCGGGGCTGAGGGCGACAAGTGCGCACGCGTAGAGAGTGTTACGCGATCGTGATGGTTCGGTGCGTCGGAGTTCAGGCATTCCCTCGGATTACTAACAACACATGGAATGTTACAGCTAACAGTATCGCTCTTTAATATAATGACTTTAATTCAGCAAAAAGTTACCCATATGGGTAACCCTAATTTCTAAAGTAAGTATGTACATGTTCGGCAGCTCATTGTGGGCCGAAGGGTCTGGATTGTGCTGTAGATTTTCTTATGTTTTGATGTCTCAATTTCACGCAGGCTTGAAACTTTGTCCGCAGAAACAGGAGATGCCCCCATTTTTTTCTTTCTGTCTCTGCCCATCACTCTGCCTGTTCTCCATCTCCTTCTGGTGCTTCCCTCCCCCTCTCTTTCTCCCTAGACCTCCCGTCCTATATCCTTTCCCTTCTCCAGCTCTGTATCCCTTTTGCCAATTATCTTTCCAGCTCTCAGCTTCACCCTGCGGTCTTCTATTATTTCGCATTTCCCCTTCCCCCTCCTACTTTCAAATCACTTATTAATTCTTTCAGTTAGTCCTGATGAAGGGTCTTGGCCCGAAACGTCGACAGTGCTTCTTCCTATAGATGCTGCCTGGCCTGCTGTGTTCCACCGGCATTTTGTGTGTGTTGCTTGGATTTCCAGCATCTGCTTTCCTCGTGAGATGCTGAAAGAACCCAGCTCATTGGGCGGCGTCTGAGGAAAGGGAAACTCCACATTTTAGAAAGTGAGCTAACTCGCAATTTAAGGAAGAATGGAGAGTTTACAGTTTTTTGAACTGGGTGGAGGGAGCACAGAAACATGTCATTTGGCCCAAATGGTTAATGCTGACCAAGTTGCCCAACTGTACTCTCATTTGTCAGTGTTTGGTTGGTATCCCTCTAAACATTCAACCCCACCCCTCTTCTTCTATTCCTCACTTTGCTCTTACCTCTTCTCACCTGCCTTTCAACTCCCCCTGGATCCCTTTCTCCCATGATCGACTCTTATCTGATTCCTTCCTCTCCAGCCCTTTATCTTTCCCAACCACCTGGCTTCGCCCATCACCTTGCAGCTATCCTTCCCTTTCCACCATCTTTTTATTTTACAAACATAAGAAATGGGAGCAGGAGTGGGCTATCTGGCCCATCAAGCCTGCTCTGCCATTCATTAAGATCATGGCTGATATGTCCATGTACTCACCTCTACCCACCTGTCTTTTCCCCATAACCCTTAATTTCCTTTCTCTGCAAAAATCTATTCAATCTTGTCTTAAATATATTTACTGAAGTAGCCTCCACTGCTCAATTGTGCAGAGAATTCCACAGATTCTCCACTCTCTGGGAAAAGCAGTTCCTCCTCATCTCCAGACAGCATCACCCTCTGGCTCTCAGGTACTTTCAAGCCTTTCCACCACGGCAAGATGACAATCCTTGGAGAAAGATACACGTGCTTCCCTGTATGCACATCTGGCTGGTGTAGAGGCAGAGAGCCATAATTCTCAGTCTAATGCCAGAGACTCTCAGGATGATTGGGTTCCACTGTTAGACTCAAAGAGGAGTCTATAGAGCAAGGTGATAGATGCGCTGGCGTTTGTCACTCAGCACGTCCCAAGCTTTACAGCAGGTCTACAGTCATCTGGGACTTATTTAATGACAAGCAGCTGAACACCAGTGGTTCCCTTTGGAATAACTGACCACAGCAAGCATGATTCAGTCTGATGTCAAAATATTCTTGTACCAACATCTGTTGATTTGATCAGCTAATGCTGAAAAGTTTCTGTGAAACAATCTGTTTTTTACAAAGAAATTACAGATGCTGAGTCCTTACTTTCCCATGATTGTATTGCTAAAGAACTGATCTTCCTGTGTGAGTATAGTACCAGGTGACTAACTGGCATGGAGATGTTATACCTTAATCTGTGGTTCAACTTGCCTGTAAATCTTGATTTCATTTCAATTGTTTCTAATACAATTTTGGTGCATATTACATTAAATGGTTTAATTTTTGTAATGTTTTATACATTTAAAACTTATGTCATTTCAAGATAAAAGTGAATTTCCAATCTTATTGAAAAGATGCTAAATTCTGGAGATCTACATGGCCACTTTATTAGGTGCACCTGTACACCTTGTTAATACTAATATCTAATCAGCCAATCATGTGTCAGTAACTCAGTACTTAAAATCATGCAGACAGGGTTAAGGGGTTCAGTTGTTGTTCAGGCCAAACATCAGAATAGTGGGAGGAAATGTGATCTAAGTGACTTTGACCATGGAATGATTGTTGGTGCCAGATGGGGTGGTTTGAGTATCTGAGAAACTGCTCATCTTCTGGGATTTTCACTGTCAACAGTCTGTAGATTTTACAGAGAATGGTGCGATGAATAAAAATCATCCAGTGAGCAGCAGTTCTGTAGGCAAAAACACCTCTTTAATAAGAGAGGTCAAAGAAGAACGGCCATACTGGTTCAAATTGACAAGAAGGTGACAGTAACTCTAATAACTATGCGTTACACCGGTGCTATGTAGAAGAGCATCTCTGATTGCACAGAACATCAAACCTTGCAGTGGATGGGCTACTGCAGCAGAAGACCACACTGGGTTCACTCCAGTGGCCACATACACTCCTGTACCTAATATAGTGGCCACTGAGTGTATTTTATGTTAGTACATGAACACATGGTGTATTAGGATAAACGGGAGAAAGAAAGTTCAGTCTGACATCAAGACGTACTTGTGTTTGTGATGTGACAATTTCTAAAATGGATTTTCAGTTAAGATAATAGAATCAGTATTTGTGGAATCATTCAGGACATAATTGTTTTCTAATAATGAGATGACATGTTCCTACAGAATGATATTAGCATAATCAAACCTCCTATCATCAGCATTACTCATTACTGATGAGAAGCTCAATTGGACTAATTGTTTATCAAGTAAATCAAAGACTGAGTATTCTGTGACAGATGCCCTGCCTCCTCCTTGCACAATGAAGACAAAGCAGACTGCTTGATTAGTGCCACATGTATTATGTCAAAAGTTTCATCCATCCATCCCTTGAGCAAAATACCTACAATCTGTACTCTTTACTAATCCTATTAAAGTGTATACAATGGAGCAGTTAAGCTGTTGGCTCATGACTACCATACCATGACATCAAGTAATGTAAAAATATTTAATAAGAATAGCTTGAAAATAGCTTTTTAAAAAGCATGAATTTACAATAGGATTTATGCAAAATTAGTTTAACAATAAATTGGTTTCCAAAAGTCAAAGCTGCAGACCATATGCAAATGATCCCTAGGTTACATCAAATAGAAAATATTGTAAAGCCTACCTTTCCCCTAAAGGAAGCGATCTTCTGTTTGGTGCTGATTCGTGAATTTGAGTGTGCTGTGGTTTGAAAGGCAGATTTTACTGAAGGAACTTTGCTTGTAAGATGTCACATATTGATGTATAGTCCCTGGATTGGGAATTATATGCAAGGAAGTGAGTAGAAATTGGTTTTCTCCATTGGAGTTGTGATTTGGGATAAAGCTGTGCTTTAACCAGGCAGTGGTAATAAATTGCATTGCTGTAGTTTCTGCTCCCTGCCACAAGAGACCACTAAAGTATTTCCATAGTGTTTAGCATTTTCTGCAGCTTGGCAAAGCAGGTAAAAACCATCAGATGTTGAAGTTTCCTTTCCTGGTTTAATGTAAATTTAAATAAAAATTGACTTAGCGTTATAACAGAAGCTATTTAACTTCATATGTTTACAAATTTTCCTAAGAAGACATCAGTATTCCAAATGTTTCACTCTACATGGATTTTTTAAAAATTTTGCTTTTTAATTGTACTATATCCTATTTGTATAGCAATGTGACAACAACAACATTTTTAATTTGCATTCTTTACATAGTAAAATGACCCCAGGTACTTCTCAAATTCATAACTAAAGCTCATCACACAAAGCCAGATCGAATTGGGGGATACTTTCCAATGAGCAGCAAGCAGCCTGAATAATTACATGATATTATTCTGTGTGAGGGGAAACTCCTTAACTCCACTAACTACTATTATGACAGGTATCCAACTTTGGATACCTGGATGCTTAAGCAATATTTTGCTAGTTCAAGTCTCAGAATCAGGATCAGGTTTATTATCACTAGCATGTTTTGTGAAATTTATTAACTTAGCAGCAGCAGTTCAATGCAATACATAATATAGAAGAAATAAATAAAACAATTACAGTATATGTATATTGATTAGATTAAAAATCATGCAAAAACAGAAATAATATATATTTTAAAAAGTGAGGTAGTGTTCAAGGGTTCAATGTCCATTTGGGAATCGGATGGCAGAAGAGAAGAAACTGTTCCTGAATCGCTGAGTGTGTACCTTTGGGCTTCCGTACCTCCTACCTAATAGTAATAATGAGAAAAGGGCATGTCCTGGGCACTGCGGGTCCTTAATACTGGTTGCTGCCTTTCTGAGACACTGCTCCTTGAAGATGTCCTGGGTAATTTGTAGGCTAGTACCCAAGATGCAGCCAACTAAATTTAAGACACTCTGTAGCTTCTTTCTGTCCTGTGCAGTAGGCCCTCCATACCAGCAGGTGATGCAGCCTGTCAGAATGCACTCTATGGTACATCTATAGAAGTTTTTGAGTGTTTTTGTTGACATACCAAATCTCTTCAAGCTTCTAATGAGGTATAGTTGCTGACTTGCCATCTTTATAGCTCCATCGATATATTGGGACCAGGTTAGGTCCTCAGAGATCTGATGCCCAAGAACCTGAAACTGCTCATTCTCTCCACTGCTGATCCCTCTATGGGGATTGTTATGCGTTCCTTTGTCCTCCTCTTCTGGAAGTCCACAATCAACTCTTTTGTCTTACTGACATTGAGTACAAGGTTGTTGCTGCGAAACACTCCACTAGTTAGTATATCTCGCTCCTGTATGTCCTCTCGTCTCCATCTGAGATTCTACCAATAATGGTTGTATCATCAACAAATTTATAGATGGTATTTGAGCTATACTTAGCCACATAGTCATGGGTATAGACAGAGTAGAGCAGTGGACTAAGCACAGACCCCTGAGGTTCACCAGTGTTGATGGTCAGCAAGGAGGAGATACTATCACCAATCTGCTCAGATTCTGGTTTTCTGGTTAAGAAGTCGAGGATCCAATTGCAGAGGGAGGTACAGGGGCCCAGGTTCTGTAACTTATCAATCAGGTTTGTGGGAATGATGGTATTAAATGCTGAGCCATATTTGATGAACAGCATCCTGACATGGGTATTTGTATTGTCCAGGTGGTCTAAGGCCGTGTGAAGGGCCATTGAGGTTGCATCTGTCATTGACCTATTATGGCGATAGGTAAATTGCAGTGGGTTCAGGTCCTTGCTGATTTAGGAGTTCAGTCTAGTCAGGACCAACTTCTCAAAGCGTTTCATCACTGTAGATGTGAGATCAAGTACAAGGCATGGATCCAAGTCATTTTGAGGACAAAGTATTATGAATGAGGATGAAGAATGCCTGACGGGTAATTAACATGTTTTTGCAAATGTCTTGGATGAACAATAGTCCTGTTTGCCATTTAAGAATGCAGCTAAGAGAGAAGGAGGTATTACAGACAATGCAGTTTTGCATCTTTCCACTATTATTGTGAGACAGATTCTTTCACTCACAACTTACTAGATCCCACCAATTCCCCTTCAATTCCCACTGAACATCAACTCATCTCACTGAAATGGGTGTTCCTTGCAATTCCTGCAGAGCTAATACCTTGAAATTCATTGGCACCATCTGGATCACCAGTAGTAGAAGCTGCCCGGCAGAGTGTAGGACCTGCTGAGCCCCCTTTCAGGGTAACATGAAGTCAAGGGAGCAGGTGGTGGATGGCAGTATGAGCAGCTGGTGCATATTACAAGTCCTGGTTATGCGACCACTAACATCGGGCAGACAATTGGCGAAGAGTATTGATAATGACTGGGGTCACCCATTTTGTAAAGACCCTGCCCACAACTAGGCAATGGCAAGCCACTTTTGTAGAAAAAAGAAATTGCCAAGAACAATCATGGTAATTGATAATGATTGCCCACCTCATATGACATGGTGCATAATGATGATGATGAGTTTAGAAAGGATGTCAAGCCTATGGAGAGAAGGGATAGAGGATGAGGGAGAATAAAATTCAAGTCCTGCATGACAGCTGAGGTAGATAGGGAGGTAATTTAAATTAGTTAGTCTCTTGAAAATGACCCAAACCATCTGAAAGCTGCTACTTCCAGTTTAACTATAGTTACTTGCTATAGAGAGATAGGCATATCACACTAATATGGAAATAATCACCACTCTATGGGTTTGGCAGGCATTTGATTTCAACAGTGGTTTGTCAGATTTCCCAAGGAGCCAAGAATAGCTGAATCCAGTAAATAATTGTTTTCTATTGCCATGCACATGGGCCAGCAGGCTTTTTTGGATATCAAATTTCACCTTCTTTCCCCTCTTTCTGGATTGTTAGTCCAACTTTTAGATTTTCATTATGGACTCAGATCAATAGGCTCTACTCAGTTTTCTAGGTTGAAACTTCAGTACATCTGCACAATCCTGTTGGGTAATCTCAATGCTAAGCTTGTGCCAGGATGGACTTGGTACAAATACCGGAAGTCTATTGAAATCAGTTGGAAGGATGACTGCCTACAGAACAATAAGTAAATATTTTTACTTGGTTTACTCAGTTAATTTAAGTTTATTTATTTGTTTTTAAGTGTGTACAAACAGTTTTCTTAATTTGTAATGTATTTTTTCAATTTATTTGTTTATTTATTAACCATCCATCTATCTTTGGGGTTCCCAACTTTTTTTATGCCATGAAGCAATACCATTAAGCAAGGTGTTCTGTGCCCCAGGTTGAGAACTCCTGATCTATCTACTCGTTTATTTACTTATTTAGAGATACTGCGCAGAACAGGCCCTGCAGGACTAATGAGTTGCACTGCCCTATTGCTCACCCATTTTTATCTCTACCCTAATCTCAGGACAATTTACAAGGACCAATTAACCTACTAACTGATATATCTTAGGAATGTGGGAGAAAACCGGAGAACCCACAGAAACCCATGCACTCGAGGGAAGGATGTACAAACTTCTTACAGATGGCATTGGAATTGAACTCAGAACTCTGATGCCATGAACTGTAGTAGTGTTGCACTAACTGCGATGCTACTGTGATACCCCATTTTATTTAGAGATGCAGCGTAGAACAGGCCTTTCCAGTCCAACAAGCCACCTGTTTAACCCTAGTTTCATTGCAGGACAATTTACAATGACCAATTTTCAATGACAATTGACCCAAAACATTCTCCTAGAAAGCCTTGAGAACTTGGTTGGCCTCCCTGTTAGTGCCCTTAATTGATTTTGCTCATATATCATAGTGAGAATTTTTTTCAGCATTGGAGACCAATTTTCAATATGACTTGATACAATATGCCTTTTGGTGTCACTCAGGGAAGCTGTCTTGGTCCCCTACCCTTTTCCTTATAGATGCTTCCCTTTGGAGATATTAGAGAGCATAAACTTCATTTCCACAGTTATGTAGATGACATACAGTTGTATGTCTCAATTGAGTTTGATACAGTAATGATAACACCCTATTTATTGTCTTTGACTTTTACTTTGCCTGCAATATACAAATGGATGAGTGATAAAAGTGTATTTGACATTCACATTTTAACCAAGTAATAGCATTGAGATCAAATGCAAATTTAAGACCTCACTGGCAGTCAAAGTTATTTTGGAAGTAGATCCAGCTACCTAAACTTACAGATTGTGTCTAACTGCTGAAAAATACACTTTGGACATTTAAAGCCAATGAAGGTACAAGAAAATTATCTCTACATCTCCCATTAGTGAACTAATAGTTTGATAAATCCAATTTTCATCGTCTCCCAATAAAAGTACATTGGAATAACCTATAATAAGTTAAATATTAGTTGTATGTCTATATATTAACTACCCTTAGCTGCTCATTAAACTTTACATATATATGTGATGATTCTTCACTGACTATATCTCCTAAGCACTCACTTTGGAGATTGCCATCTTTTAAGAAAGAACTTCCTCCTGGTATCTAACCTTGCTTTATGAAAATAGCAGGTTCATTGTATCACAATTGGTCATGAAGAATGCTATTGCTTGAGTAGGAATATGCTGAAGCGTGAAATAAATAATCATTGACTGCTCTTTCAGTGGGACATGCTGAGGCCAGTACACACGAGTAATTTGAATGCACATGTCAGGGCCTGCCCAAGAAGTATTTTTCATTGGATCTTTAACATTAGCAAGTCATAAGATTGTGAGCTTTATCTCGGTCTAAACTGAATTTCAAATCCTATAAAGCTGAAAAACTATTAATTATCTTGAAGTGTTCATACAGTTACTTGGTTAGGTTTGGAGTGAACTTCCATGAGGTTTCTATCAATTGGTCCCTGTAACTTAAGCAGAAAAACCTTTAATTTTGGAAAAGAACATAATTTGATCTGACTGTTTCTTTCCTTGCTTACCACAGCTCTTCAACCAATTTTATGGAGGATGTGAAAATTCACAGTTGGAATATCCAACTTGAGAAATCTATCAAACATTTAACATGCTTATACATACAAACTAGATTAGATAAAGCAATTATACTGAAAACATTCATTATTTTATTTTCAGTTATATTTTATAGAATATATTAATGTATCTGTGGTTTCTCTTAGTCTTAAATAAATTTAATTGGAGTTCTTCAACGATCATTATAGCAAAGTATGGATTCTTGTCATAACAAAGTGAACTTGCAGTGTTGGTATTTGTCCTCTCCTGCCAAATGTGATTGACTAAAAGGACAATGTGATTTTAATCAAGCAGATTTTGCTTTTAACTTTTAAGTTCTTGTTAGACAACTTGGTCAAAGTTGCAAAGTGGATTATATCTGAGAAATATTCTGAACATGAACAGATATCAGTTGTTCTTTATTTTGCTGAGAAAGACAAAAGTGACCGTTTTCAAGAGCTTCCTTGATGAAAATATCTTTTTTTGAATTACTGTTATAACTGCAGCTTTCCTCAAGTTAAAATCATTAAGTCCTGATTTATGCATTAACAATTTTTAAAAATCTTTTTCAACAGCTCATTTTGGTTGCAAAGATTTATGGGCAAATGCATCTTAAAATAACCAGAAGCATTGACCTACATGTAGCCAAATCTTTCTGGTTGTTCTGTATTGCTCATGAAGGAATGTAAGTTTGTAGAAGATAAACATTTGTGATAAATACTAAAAGTTGGCATGATTAATAGTTGTTTTTTTTTAGATATTATGCATTTCCTGGTACTCGTGTACTTAAGACTAAATGAAAATGCTCAGTCTCCGCACTTTTATGAGGCAGAATTTATATTTCTAAACCATTTGGAAATCAATGTACAAAATTCTCATCCAGCAATTGAAATGTAAATCTGATGCTCAGACTGCCTGTATTTGTTTGCTCTTTAATGAACACTAAGCTGTGAACCTTATGTGTAAACACTATCATATACAAGACATGTAGATATTTATTGTCATTGTCTCTGCTTTCACATATTTTTAGCTCAGTTTTGAAACTGAATCTTTCATCCGCTTATCTTACCAAAGGAACTGGTTAGCTTTCCATGTTCCTCACAGTGTGGGTTATAAAGCTGGATCAATGCCACAATGGGAAAGTCAAACATTTTTAACCTTTAAACTGGGTTGTTTAAATTCTCACAGTATCACAAGCTAGCTTCAAAACAGTACTTTTGTAACAACATTGCTTCTCAACCATTTGCAAAGCTCATCCTTCTTTTCCTGAAAGGTGCTTTTGGGGTCTCTGAGTTCTGTTTTCACAAGTTCATGAGTAAGTGTTAATAATTTATATTGTGTTTATGAACCACAATAGAGTAAAACTATTTGTCACCTCTGTCTAGTTATATTCCTGCTTTACTTAAGAGTGAACTGCACAGATTGATAAACAGGTGTGAAAGCAAAATGTTTAGTGAATCATGCATCCGCTCATAGGCAACTATCCAAAGGTAACATCAAGAAGTTATGGTAAAGTGCAAATTATATCCATGCAAATATAAAAACAGTTAGGTGGCCTGAAAATAAAATCATATAACTAATCAAATGCTTTGCACGTAAAACAGCCTACATTTGTACAATGGTCATTTCCAGAATTTTCATGCAGTAACGAAGTACTGATAATCGAAAACGTAGACAGAATGGGAAAAAAACTACACAATTCAGCTCTGAAGAAAAGTAATTGATTTGAAATGTTAACCTTGTTTCTGCCTCTACATATGCTGTGTGACCTGCTGAGTATTTCTTGTACATTCTGTTTCCAGGATTTCCATGCTTTATATGACTTCTAGAACACTGAAATCTCAAAATAAAACATTTTCAACATAGTTATAAAGTTCATTCAGACCTCAGGTACACTTAATTCCTCTTGCAATTAAGGCCTTACTAATTGCTTTTTATACCTGGATGTTAAAGTTCTTGTCCAAGGGCATATTGATCTCTTTATTCATCAAAACTATTAAAATTGTCTTCGTTATAAAAAACATTCCAGTTCTAATCTTTTTTCTCCATTAAAATGGATGATCTCATATATTCCCTTTTTCTGTTCCTTGTTCATTCACTTAACCTGTCTCCATCTCTCCCGAGCCTCTTGGTATTCTTCTCTTAGGCCACATTGTCTCCAAGCTTTTATCATAAGTAAACTTGGATGTATTGCAGCAGGGTCCCCAAGTCATCATTAATGCAGATTTTGGGGCTTCAGCAGGGAACTCTAGAACATCCTACGGGGCACAATTTTAGAACCCAAAAATGACTATTTGCTACTTCCTGTTTTCTGTCTGTTCACCAATCTACAGTGTATGTCAGTCTAAAATCATGTGCTTTAATTTTGTTTATAACCTCTTCTATACCAGTATCTATTTATCATCTTTATTGGTTCTGTACATCAGGGGTTTGCAAACTTTTTTTATGCCTTACTATTAACTAAGGAATCCATAGACCCAGTCTGGCAACCCCTGCTTTAGATGAAGGACTGAGTCACTGAGATGGTATTTGCTGTTGCTGCATGGATCAGAGGGACAGCAAGTTGTAAGGAGGACTAAAGGAACCTGCTGGAGGATAAAAATGGTAGTTATCTTTTGTATTCGATGACGACAAGAAACCTGTGCGGGAGAGTTTTAAAGTGGATAGGCCATTGCACTGGGGCAGCTCCACTCTCTCGACCATGGAAGTCTGGGTCCAGTGGTATGAGTAGTTGTTACATCTGGGGTCTTCCTTGATTGCAGTGGGTGACCATGACTACTTCTGTGCCTCATCATGCCCTTCGCTCTCCACAGAACATTGTAGAACTGCTTTCATGACTCTCGAATCTCATTGGTCCAGTCTGTCGGAGCTGATTTTGCATGCTAGGACAGGCATGTCTCTATTTCACTGAGAAGTGAGGCCTGCCAGCTGTCCTCACCTGTTGAAGAGGTGTACTGGGGTGTGGCCACTGTTGCATGTGGGCCACAGGTGGGACCAAAGGTGATTGAGTGTCCTAGATTGGACATGAATAGCCCATTCAGCTTACTCTCCCTGGACATCTGTACACCCAGTGGATAAAAATAGGTTAAGCAAATAGGCAAAAAAAAAAATAGTAGATCTTTAATTATATGTGGAAATATGAGAATATTTACCTTCTGACAAAGCTTTGTAAAACAGTATATTGAAATGGAATGAGATTACAGAATGCTTAAAAGTTAACAAGGAATTACAAATGCACTGTTGGCTTATGTTACTTTATGCTATAGAAATGGGAGAGTCGCCACAGCATTTATGAAACCATAGTTGGAGTACTTCATACAGTTTTGGACTCTATATTTAGGGAGGAGTACATCTGTACCAAGTGCATAGATAGTTCACAAGTTGTCTTCTGAGATGAAGGTAAATGAGAGAAGGCTAGCTGCCAGTTCTATATCCACCAGTGCTTAGAACAATGAGAAGTGATCTTATTAATATTGTTTCCGGGGAAGCTTGCCAAGATAGATCCATTGAACTTAAGGGTGGATAATTAGATTCCTTCTTTGTGAAGCTACCTATTGCCTGTCATTTTTATCTCCTACTTATCATTATAAAAGTTGCCTAGGATTTGTTACATAGAGGCATGGACTGCTTAATCTGCCAAAGAAATGTAAATAGAATTGAATATTGTGCAATCATCAGAGATTAACTCCACTTAAGAGTTTCTGATAGAAGGAAGGTCATCAGTGACAAAGTTGAGGATGGGATGGCCTAAGAAGGTGCCATGAAGATCTCCCAAAATAATGTCCTAAAATTGGGGTAATTGATTTCAACTAGCACAACTATCTCCTTCATTCAAGTTATGATTCCAGGCTTTGAGTATATTCCCCTCAATGCCCATTGATTTCACTTTTATCAGGGTGCCTTGATTCCACTCTCAGTTGTGTGTAATTCTAGGTCAAGGGCAGTCACCATCATTCACCTTTGGAGTTCACTTCTGTGCTCTATGTTTGGGACAAGGCTGCAGATGCTTTGCAGTGGAAGGATCCTGGCAAAAAAAAAACAATAACATCTGGGTGTTGCTGAATAGAAAATAATATAAAACTAAATGCTGAAAGCTGAAACACAAACAGAAATGGCGGAAGAACCAAGTCATGCAGCACCTATGGAAAGAGACTTCGGATAATGCTTCAGGTCATACTTCTGAAATTGGGGAAGAATGGCGGAAAGCAGGAGATAGGAACCAGAGTGATAGCGTGGGGCAGTTGGTATACAATGACATGTAGTATGCAGTTAAACTGTCAGGAAGGACCGGCAGATGATAGGACAACATTTCAGTCATTGTGATGAGTTGCAATGTAACACGGGCACAAATTTGTAAAGGGTGATGAATACAGGATTATACAGGACTATGTTATATTTGAATACGCACAGTATACGGAATAAGGTTGATGATCTTATACTGCAGTTAGAGATTGGTAGGTATGGCATCATGGGCTGAGTCGTGGCTGAAAGAAAATCATAATTGGGAACTTAACATCCAAGGATCAAAAGGATAAGCAGGTAGGCAGGGTGGCTTTGTTGGTAAAAAAGTGAAATCAAATCCTTAGAAAAAAGTGACATAGCATCGGAAGATGCAGAATCCTTGTGGGTATAGTTAAGAAACTGCAAGGGTGAAAAGATCCTGATGGGAGTTACCTACATGCCTCCCAACAGTAGGCAGGTTGTGGGCTACAAATGACAATGGGAGGTAGAAAACATGTCAAATGGACAATGTTATGGTAATTATGGGGATTTCAATATGCAAGTCTATTGGGAAAATCAGGTTGGTACTGGACCTCAAGAGAAAGAATTTGTAGAATGCTTACAAGATGGCTTTTTAAAGCAGCTTGATGTTGAGCCCACTAGGGGAAAGGCTATTCTGAATTGGGTGTTGTGTAATGAACTGGATTTGATTAGGGAACTTAAGGTAAAGGAACCCTTAAAAAAACAGTGATCACACTAAGATAGACCATATTGCAATTTGAGAGGAAGCTAAAGGCAGTTATATCATTATTACAGTGGAGTAAAGGGAATTATAGAGGCATGAGAGAGCTGACCAAAGCTGATTGGAATGGTACACTTGCAGGGATGATGGCAGAACAGCAATGGCTAAAGATTCTGGGAGAAATTAGGAAGGTGTAGGATTAGTACATCTCAAAGACCAAGTATTCTAAAGACAGGATGACACAATTGTGGATGACAAGGGAAGTCAAAAACATATAAAAACAAAAGAGAGGGCAGAAATTAGTAGGAAGTTAGAGGATTGGGAAGCTTTTAAAACCACAGAAGTTACAAAGAAAGCTATAAGGAGGGAAAAGGTGAGATAGGAAGGAAAGCTAGGCAATAATATAAAAGAGGTCTTTTAAAAAATCTCAGAAGTTTTTTTTTTCAGATATACAAAGAGTACAACGGAAGCAAGAATAGATATATGACCATAGCAAAATTATGCTAGAGAAGTAGTAATAGGGAACAAGGAAACGGCAGATGAACTGAAGTATTTTACATCTGTCTTCACTGTGGAGGGACCCAAGCAGAATGCTGGTAGTTTGAGATAGTCAGGGTCCAGAAGTGAGTACAATTGCTATTAGCAGGGAGATGATCTGAGGAAGCTGAAGGGACTGAAGGTAGATAAGTCACTTGGATCAAATGGACTACACCCTGTACTTTGGAATGAGGCAGCTGAAGAGATGTTTGAAGCACCAGTAATCTTTCAAGAAAGATTTCAGAGGGCTGGAAAATTGTAAATGTCACCAAAAGCAGCATGGTTTCCTTGAGGAAAAATCATGCCTGACAAATCTTTTGGAATTCGTTGAGGAAATAGCAAGCAGGATAAACAAAGGAAAATTGATGGATGTTGTGTATTTGCGATTTTCAAAGGTTTTTGACAAGGTGCCACACGTGAGGCTGCTTAACTAGGTAAAAAGCCTATTGTGTTTATACTAGAATGGATAGAGAATTGGCTAATTAGCAGGAGGCAATGATTGGGAATAAAGGGAGCCTTTTCTGGTTAGCTGCCGGTGACTAGCAGTGTTCCAAAGGGTTTAGTGTTGGGACTGCTTCTTTTTACATTTCTGTGAATGATTTGGATGACTGGATTGATGGTTTTGTGGCCAAGTTGGCTTCCACGGTGTTGAAGTGTTTTGAGAGATTGGTGATGAAACGTATCAACTTTGGCCTGAGAAGCAGGTTGGATCTGCTCCAATGTGCCTACTGGCATAACAGGTCCAGAGCAGATCCCACTTAATTGGCTCTTCACTCAGCTGTGGAACATCTGGACAACAAAGTTGTATATATTAAGATGCTCTTTATTGACTTCAGCTCAGCCCTTCAAAACTAATCAGTAAGCTTCAAGACCTTCGCCTCCTTGTGCAATTGGATTCTCTACTTCCTGACTTTCAGACCCCAGTCAGTTCAGATTGCCAACAATATCTCCTCCACAATCTCCATCAGTACAGGTACAGCATAAGGCTGTGCGCTTAGTCCCCTTCTCTACTTGCTTTACACTTATGACCCTGAGGCTAAGCACAGCTGCAATGCCATATTTAAGTTTAAAGTTGAAAGTAAATTTATTATCAAAGTGTGTGGTGCCATGACAACAACCTCTTACTCAATGCCAGCAAGACCAAGGAGCTAATTACTGACTTCAGGAGGAGGAAATTGGAGGTCCATGAGCCAGTCTTCATTGGAGGATCAGAGGTGGAAATGTTCTGCAACTTTAAATTCCTCAGTGTTATCATTACCTGACTTGGGCCAGCATGCAATTGTAATTAGAACAAAAACATGGCAAAGCTCTACTTCCTTAGGAATTTATGAAGATTTGGCATGACATCTAAAACTGACGAGCTTCTATGAATGTTAGTATAAAGGAGCGTATCGTGACTGGCTGCATCACAGCTTGCTAAGGAAACATCAATGCCCTTGAATGAAAAAATCTGCAAAATGTAGTGGATACTACAGTCTATCACGGGCAAAGTACCACTGAGCTGATCTGCATGGAACACAGTTGCAGGAGAGCAGCATCCATTATCAGGGATCCCTACCATCCAGGTCATGCTCTCTTCTCACTGTTGCCATCAGGAAGAAGGTACAGGAGCCTCACACCAGCAGGTTCAGGAAGAGGTATTAACCATTAACCAGCAGGCTCTTGAACCAGAGAGGATAATTTCACTTGTCCCATCGGTGAACTATTCTCACAACCTATAGTCTCACCTTCAAGGACTCTTCATTTCATGTTCTCGATATGTATTGCTTTCTTGTTTATTTATTTATCTATCTATCTTTTTGTACTTGTTCAGTTTGTTGTCTTTTGCACACTGGCTGTCCAGCCTGTTGGTGTGATCTTCCAATGATTCTATTATGCTTATTTGACTTTTTCACCATGCCTGGAAGAAAATGAATCTCAGGATTGTATATGGTGACAAGTATACAATACTTTGATTAATTTACTTTGAACTGAATGATATGAAGATAGGTGGAAGGGAAGGTAGTGTTGAGGAAGCAAAGAGTGCAGAAGGACTTAGATTAGGAGAATGAACAAAGAAATGGCAGGTTGAACACAGTGTCAGGAATTGTATGGTCGTGCTCCTTTGTAGAAGGAATAAAACCATAGAATATTTTTTAAAAGGGCATAAAATTCAAAACTCTGAGGTGCAAAGGAACTTAGGAGTCCTTGTGCAGAATTCCCGAAAGGTTAATTTGCAGGTTGAGTTGGTGTTGAAGAAGGCAAATGCAATGTTAGCATTCATTTCAAGAGGTCTAGAGTATAACAGCAAGGATATAATGATAAAGCTTCATAAAGCATTGTCAAGGCCCTACTTGGAGTATTGTGAGCAGCTTTTGGTGTGCTGACATTGGAGAGGGTTCAGGGGAGATTCATGAAAATGATTCTGGGAATGAAAGAATAATTTGATAGCTCTGGGTAAAACTCGCGTGAATTTAGAAGAATGAACTAGTAAATTGGTAAAGATGTCAAGTGAGTTTATTCCTCATGTTAGCTTACTCTTTGCCTTTTGCAGACTAGTCTGACAGTTCTGTCCTTCAGGATTCAGCCATTTCCATTGTTGTTGCTACTTATCAAGTCATTCTTGGTGATGGACAGTTAAATTACATTTCCTTGCTACTCTTAGTGCTTTTCTTCAGAAGCACTGATTCGTCAACTGGGAAAGGTCCATGTTTGGCCTGGTTTTGTGAGACCATGGAATTTAGAGTTGACATTGAGGACTCCTCCATCCACCATCTACGGCTCAGTGTAGCCCTATACTACTACACTTTTGTAATATTTACTGGGCTGCAAGTGAACTTGCTATGTCCAGGTTTTCTGCTGAGAACAATAATAAATGCTTGGTCTGGTTTTAGCAAACAAGAGAAAATCTACAGAGGCTGGAAGTCCAAGCAACACACATAAAATTCTGGAGGAACTCAGCAGGCTGGGCAGCATCTATGGAAAAGAGTAAACAGTCAACGTTTCATGCTGAGACCCTTCATCAGGACTGGAGCTTAAATCATGTGCTAATCCTCACAGTCTCCTGTAAATATGCTAATTTTTGCATATCATCCTGGAGTTTAAATAACCTCCAGATCTCAACTTAATTTGTGTTTTGTAGAGTTTGCAGAATTTGCTTGATGTATATTATTTTTTCTTAATGTTTGGTACAGTATAGAACAAGAGAGGTCAAGAAACTGCAAACACAATCAACATTGATGGCTAAGATTACATGCTTGTCTTTATTTGTAGAGGCATTAAGTATAATAGGCAGTCATGTTAAAGCTGTGCAAAATTTTGGTTAGCCTGCACTTGGAGTATTGCAAACAGTTCTGGTTGCCCCCTTGCACTGGGTCCAGAAGAGGTTTGTGGAGATGCTGTCTGGATTAGACAGTACTTGTTCTGAGAAAAAGTTGGACAAATTTGAAATGTTTTCCCTGAAGCACCAGAGGCTGAGGTGAATCCTTGCAGAAGTTGATAAACTGGATAAGGTTATATAACTACATAAATTTGATAGACAAACATAATGTCTTTTCCCCCAGGGTACAAATGTCAAATACTAGAGAGCATAACAGTAAGCTAGTGGTGGGGTGGGGGGTGTGTTTAAAGGAGATTTACAAAGTTTTTTTTTACTGAGAGTGATATGTGCCTGGAATGCGCTGCCAGGGTGGTAGAGGTGGTAGAATTAAATATGATCGAGGTGTTCAATGGGGCTCTTAGATAGGTATGTGAATGTACATGGAATGGAGGGTTATAGATCACATGTAGACATAAGGGATTAGTTTAATTTGCATCATGTTAGACATTGACATCATGGGCTGCAAGGCCTCTTCCTATGCTGTACTGTTTCTGTTCTTTGTTCTAATTGCTCATTGAGCATATTTGACAGCAGCTGACTAAAAAGTAACAGGAATATAACACCATAAGACATAGGTGCAGAACTAGGCCATTCAGCCCATTGAGTCCACTCTGCCATTTCATCATTGCTGATCCCAGATCCCATTCAACCCTATACACCTACCCTCTCACCATATCCCTTGATGCACCACCCAATTAGGAATCTAGCAACTTCCACTTTGAATATACCAATGGACTTTGCTTCCACGACAGTCTGTGGAAGAGCATTCCACAGATTCACCACTCTTTGGCTAAAAAAAAAAATCCTCTTTACCTCTGTTCTAAAAGCCTGCCCCTCAGTTTTGAGGCTGTACACTCTACTTCTGGATATCCCCCCCCACCACCAGAGACAACATCCTCTCCACATCCACCTTATCTAGTCCTTTCAACATTCAGTAGTTTTCAATGACATCCCCCTGCAATCTTCTAACTTCCAGTGAGTACAGGCCCAAAGCTGCCAAACAATCCTTATATGTTAACCTCTTCATTCCTGGAATCATCCTCGTGAAACTCCTCTGGACTCTCCCCAATAACAATGCATCCTTTCTGAGATATGGAGTTGAAAACTGTTGACAATACTCCAAGTGCAGCCTGATTAGTATCTTATAAAGCTTCAGCATTATCTCCTTGTTTTTATATTCAATTCCTCTTGAAATAAATGCCAACATTACACTTGGCTTCTTTGCCGTAGGCTCAACCTGTGAATTAACCTTCTGGGAGTCTTGCACAAGGACTCCTAAGTTCCTTTGCACATTAGAATTTTGAATTTTCTCCCCATTTAGGTAATAGTCTGCGCTATTGTTTTTACTAAAATGCATTATTGTACATTTCTCAACATTGCATTTCACCTGCCACTTTTTTTTTACCCATTCTTCCAATTTATTGCTTCCTCAGCAGTACCTACCTCTCCACCTATCTTTGTATCATCTTCAGATTCTACCACAAAGCCAACAATTCCACTATCTCAATCATTGATAAACAGTGTGAAAAGTAACGGTGCTAATACTGACCTCTGAGGAACCCCACTAGTCACTGGCAGTCAACCAGAAAAGGCCCCTTTTATTCCCACTCGTTGCCTTCCACCTGTTAGCCATTCCTCTATCCATGCCAGTATATTTCCTGTAACACCATGGAATTTTATTTATCAAATGCCTTCTGAAAATCTAAGTAAATGATATCCAAGGCCTCTCCTTTGTTCAAGCTGCTTGTTACTTCCTCCAAGAATTCTAAAAGATTTGTCAGGCATGATTTCCCTTTACAGAAACTACATTGACTTTGACTTATTTTATTATTGGTGTCCAAGTACCTTGAAGCCTCAACTTTAATAATAGACTCCAACACTTTCCCAACCATGGGGGTTTGGCTAACTGGCCTATAATTTCCTTCCCTTCCCCCCTTCGTAAAGAGTAGAGTGAAATTTGCAATTTCCCAGTCCTCCGGGACCATGCCAGAATCAAGTGATTCTTGAAAGATCTGCTAATTCTTCAGCAGCCTCTTTCAGGACTCTAGGATGTAGTCTTTCTAGTCCAGGTTACATCCATCTTAACTCCTTTGAGTTTGTTTATCACTTTTACCTTTGTAATAGCAATGGCACTCACTCCTATTCCCTGACTCTCATTACATCTAGCCTATAGCTAATGTCTTCCACAGTAAAGACTGGAACAAAGTCTTATTAAATTCATCTGCCAGTTCTTTGTCGCCCATTACTACCTCACCAGCATCATTTTCCAGCGGTCCAATATCTATTCTCACCTCCTTCTTATTATTTATATAACTGAAAAAAATTAGCATCCTGCTTTACATTATCAGCTAGATTGCCCTCATATTTAGTCTTTTCCCTTCTTATAGCTTTTTTAGTTGCCTTTTGTTGGATTTTAGAAGTTTCCCAATCAACCAAATTCTCACTCACTTATACTACCTTATATGCCTTTTCCTTGGCTTTTATGTAGTCCTTAACTTACTTTGTCAACCAGGGTTGTATAGCCCTGCCATTTGAGAACAACTTCTGTTGGTAAGCGAAGGAATTACATCTTTAGAAAGAGGTGACATAGGATCAGAGAATGTTGAATCTTTGTGGGTAGAGTTAAGAAATTGCAAGGGTTAAGAAAACATTATGGGTATCATATATAAGCCTCCAAATAGTAGCCAATTTATGGGGTTGAGATTCCAAAGGGATCTGGAGGAGGCATGTAATATGTGTAATGACACAATTGTATTGGGAGACTTCAATATCCAATGGATTGGGAAAATCAGGTTGGTGTTGGATCACAAGAGAAGCTCTTCTCTCATGCCCCTATAATTCCCTTTACTCCATTGTGATATTGATGCATGTGATTTATACAGCTCCCTCTCAAATTGCAGTATGAATTCGATCACATTATTATCACTGCCTTCTAAGAGCTCCTTTATGTTAAGCTGATTAATAAGATCTGGGTTATTACACAACACCAAGTCTAAGATAGCTTTTCCCATAGTAGGCTTGAGCACAAGCTGCTCTAAAAGGCCACCTCATAGGCATACAACAAATTTCTTCTCTTGTGATCTGACATCAGTCTGATTTTCCCAGTCCCCCATTACAATTGTGACATTACTCTTATTATATGCCCTTTCCAGCTTCCTTTGCAATCTCAACCCACATCTTGGGTACTATTTAGAGGCCTATAAATTATTCTTATAATGGTTTTTTTACTTTGTAGTTTCTTAATTCCACCTACAAAGATTTGACATTCTCTTAACCTATCTCACATCTTTCTAAAGATGTAATTCCTTCTCTTACCAATAGTCACATCACTGCCTATGCCTTCCTGCCTGTCCTTATGATACAAAGTATATCCTTTGATGTTAAACTCCCAACTATGATCTTATTTCAGCCACTTCTCAGTGACGCCACAATGTTGTACTGACCAATCTCTCATTGCACCACAAGTTCATCCACCTTACTCTGAATACTACAGACATTTAAATACAGCACCTCAGTCCTGCATTCTTCGCCCTTATGAATTTTGCCTCTGTGCTATAACTTAACTGTTTGCTCTGTCTGCAGTTGTAGCCAATCATTGGCTTGTCCTTCCTTACAATCATATTACGTATTGCACCATTTACTTGTAAACCTGCTGGCTCATCCTTAGCTCTATCATACTGGTTCTCATCCCCCTGCCATATTAGTTTAAACCATTCCCCTCAAATTCAAGTGCAAACCGTCCCTTCTGAACAGGTCACACCTGCCCCGAAGAGGTCCCAAAGATCCACAAATCTGAATCCCTTCCCCCGCTTCAATTCTTCAGCCATGCATTTATCTGCCACTTCATTCTATTTCTATCCTCACTGTTGCATGGCACAGGCAGCAATCCTGAGATTACTACTTTTGAGGACCTGCTTCTCAGCTTCCTTCCTAACTCCCTGTATTTCTGTTTTTTCTCGCTATGTTGTTAGTACCTGTATACCAGACTTCTGGCTGCTCAACCTTCTTTTTCAGGATATTGTCAACACGTTCGGAAACACTGCAGATCTTGGCACCTGGGATGCAAACTACCATCCATGTTTCGTTTTCACATCCACAGAATAAAGTTCCCTATTACTGCTGCCATCATCTTCAGTTTCCTGCCTTTCTGAGGCACAGGGTCAGACCTAGTGCCAGAGGAACGGTTGCTGTTGCTAGGACATCCCCAACAGTACTCAAAATGTAATACTTATTGTTGAAGGGGGAAGCCACTATTAGATGTTCTCCCTTCCCTCTCTTGACAGTCACCCATTTATCAGTTTCCTTGAGCACTGGGGCGACTACCTCCCTGTAGCTCCTGTCTATCACTTCTTCACTTTCCCTAACAAGCTGAAGGTCATCGAGCTGCAGCTCCACTTCCCGAACATGGTCTCTTAGGAGCTGCATCTCAATGCACCTGGTGCAGATGTGGCCATTGGGAAAGCTGGTAGTCTCTCAGAAATCTCACATCTGACACCCAGAACAGAAAACTGTCTGCAGACATACCCCATTTTCTCTCTAGAGTTAATTTAGAAAAAAAAAGAAAAAAGAAATAAGGACCTACTTACCTTGCCTCCACCTGTTCTCACTGAAGTCTTATTGAGCCAAAGCCTTTTGACTCTGACTCAGACTACTCCGATGACTGCTCCCATGATGACCACTCCGCTAGGTGGTATCTCTCTTCTATAGAGTAGCACACACATAATGCTGAGGAACTCAGTAGGCCAGGCAGCATCAATGGAAAAAGTACAGTCAACGTTTCAGTCTGAGACCCTTCAGCAGGAGACTGGGCTTTTAAAGATCTTCACTGGATCAGCACAGAAACTCTTCTAACTTATAACATACAAATTGGATATGAATGACTTACAGTAAATTCAACAACTTCAGGTTAGTACTTTACTCTTTCTGTACTTACACGTCAACGTACACCTCTTGTTTAGTTGCATTTATCACTATACCTTCTGTAGCTGTGGTTCTTGTATCATCATTCCTTTACTCACCTGCCTTCCACTCCACCTCAGATTCACTTTCTTCTTCCTCCCTTTACTCCGTCTTTCTTTGCTCCTTCAACTTCTTCCAATTCTGATGAAAGGGCAATAACCCAAAGCATTAACTTCATTCTTCCTTCCACACATGCTGCCTGACTTGCTGAGAGTTTCCAACAGTTTTTGGATTAAATGGACCAGAAGACTGAAACTAAAAGTTCGAAGTAAATTTACTATCAAAGTACAAATATGTTACCATATACTACACTCAGATACATTTTCTTATGGGCATTCATAGTAGATACAATGAAATACAATAGAATCAATGAAAAACTACGAAGACAGACAAACATCCAAGGAGCAAACTGAAAATGTGAAAAAACCCAATAATATAAATAAACAAATAAATAATATTTAGAACATGAGTTGTAGAGTATATAGATCGTGGAATCAGTTCACTGTTGAGGTGAGTGAAGTTATCCACACTGGTTCACGAGCCTGACGGTTGAAGGGTAGTAACTGTTCCTGAAACTGTTAAAATGAAAACGTGTAAGCTATAGAATAAAAGAGTATCTCCACAGTGATTTCAACCAAACCATTGCAAATCAAAAGAGGCTTAAACAAAGAAGAACAACTGCTGAAGTTGTGATTTAGGTTACACTTTGTGCTGGTGAGATCCTGAGCTATGGTCTTTGACCTCTTGCTGCAGAAGTGAAGTAGCAAATCAAAGAAAGAATGAGCGACAGTCCCAGTGTTGAAATTTTGGCAAGCTACTGCTGATGTGTGAAAGGGCTATTGTGTTTGAGAGTTAAAAGACATGTGAATCCAAAAGATACTTGTCTTTGGAATACTTATGAGTCTTCTCAGAAATAAATACTGATTTCCTTCAAGATTATTACAAAAAGTCACAACCACGCTCTTGAAATCACACGCTTTGATGGAGGAAATACTGTGCTCTACTGTTTTGTTAGGATCAAATGTGTCTACTGCTCGGACAGTTCACAGAGATTTTCATGTGGTTATTTTTAGTTCCTGGAAGCCTGGGAAGTGGAGGATCCACTCCGTTAGAAAGTTCTTAAAGACACAGCTGTAACAGAGCCCCTGAATCTGATTATATGAAATAACAAAGATGTTTTGTATGAAGCACAAGCAGGAAGAAGTAAGGTGGGTGGCAACATCTATCATAACTTGGAGTAAAACAACTCTCTCAAAGCTGTTGAAATAAATGTGGGCGAAAAGACAACAGACGTCAGCAGGTCTCGCATATTATTTTCCCATGTATTGCAAATCTCTCTGGTGGATTTGAATTAACATCTTACTAGTTTGACTTTCTATGCAGTGTTTGCTAAGTGTCAAGTTTCCCTTTGTGAAGCTTGAATTCCACAATGATCTGATTTGTGAGTTAAAATATCTGGCTAGATGGACTGTATTCATTTTTGACTGTATGACCTTGTATGGCAACAGATGGAATCTGAGTTTTGTACATTTTAATTGCAGCATTTTATGCTGCTGGGATATTCATTTATCTCTTAGATTAATTATCTAAAAAAAACAAAATCACACACTAAGATGTTACATACAGCTAATATAGGGAGCTTCAATAGTAGTGCAAAGATGATTAGTCAAGAATTCCATTGCTGGTATATTATGCAAGCATCAGAATGGTAGAAGCCAAGCAAAATGAATTTTAGTCTTTTATCTTTTAACAACTCTACCAAAGGAGTGGTGAGGTTCTCCTTCCCTCTGCTAGCCTGCAGGTCACCCTTGGGCAAGGTGTAGCACCTACTTAGGCCTCCCCCCCCCCCCCCCCCCCCCCCCCCCCCGGAACAAGGTCACGTGAAGCCATGGGAGCAGGTGTTGGATGGTCCTATATGAGCTGCTAATGTTAATCACAAGTCCTGGTTATGAGGCCACTGATGCCAGGCATCTCTGAAGAGTATTGATAATGGCTGGGGTCACCGGTCTTGAAAAAACACTTCCCAGAAGAAGGCAATGGCAAACCACTTCTGTAGGAAAAGTATGCCAAGAACAATGATAGTCATGATAGACCCAGATCACCCATGTCATACATCATGGCACATAATGAATGAACAGTCATTTAGCAATTCCATTTTTTTTAACCATGTTCAATCTTCTTACAGCTCTTTGAAGCTAAGTAACTGATCCAGAAATGACAGAATTGGAACCAAAGGGTGGAAAATAAGAGTAATATTTGTGAATACAATTACGAGGAAATAACAATTCACCAACACAGGAAGGTCCAAATCTCTGTCTACCTTTCATTTGCTCTCGTAGATTATATGTACCATAGAGCACTTCCTACTTGCCTGGATATTTTCAGTTGCACCAGCATTCAAACTAGTCAATTCCGTCTGTGAACACAGTACTTCATGTTGACCTTCAATGTAGTATGTTTTAGTACCTGTTTCTGTAAGATGAAAAGAAACACTTTGCCAACTTTGCCATCTCATCACTGGTAAAACATCAGTACCATCATGGAAACATAATAAAGATGTGGGCTAACATCCAACAGAAATGATCGCCCAATATTTCTAAAGGTGGACAAAAGTTTTAATGTCTAAGTGTAAGTGGATGCCAGTGCTGATGAGAGCATAGAAAGAGGCAACACTGACAGGAAAGAAATATTTGTCATGGTCTTTTCATTAAATGGAAAAGCATCTCTAATGATCAGTACAAACCCTTGATGTATTCTGATGAAAGTTCATATACCTGAAATGTTAACTCTGTTTTCCACAGATGTGCTTGACTTACTCAGTTTTCTAGAATCTTCATTTTTTTTCCTCTGATATCTAGCGTTCAGAGGTTTTCAGTTATCAACCTCTGCAATTGTGCAAGACATTGGCTTGTGAATGATACCAAACCTGGAAGATCTGGAGACACTTTTCAGATGGTGATCATGGTGGACTTGGAGGTGGAACAAGGTGCAGACTACATACAATTCTGGAGATGGGAAATGTGATTCTGGCAGTATACCATCATGCTACTTGTGATGCCTTCATTGTTGTGAGATTCTTTTAGTTTCCATTATCTGACCACCTGATAGAAAATTAACTTACATTGCATGATTTTCTTCCCCTTACATTTCCCCAACACTCTGTTTTTGCAACAGAGTCCTGCAAGCAACATTCTTCAATACTTCCCCAACCAGTTATTCCCCACTGTTGTTCAGTGTTTCACTGTTCCATTCAAGTGAAAAAGCTACTTGATAGCCAGCAATAAGAACTGATCAAGAAGGTAGTGGAAAATTGCAATGATTATATAGCTCAGAATTAAATAAGAACTTAACAACACTCAGGCTCACTATGTGCATATTATTATGCAAATACAAACCCTTGTTAGTTCTTCTCTGAACACTTCTACATGGTACAATTGCTATTTTCAATAGTGGTGGGGAAAAAACTACCCTGGTCCCAACGCTGGCAACTGAAAAACTTTTGCTATTATCTTCTGTATTATAGAACCTTAAATATCCTACCATAGACTGCATCATCTACAGTTTTGCACAGCAGATGATTATTGAGATATAGGACAGAATGAGGTTTAACAGAGTAGGGACTGAACAAAGCTGGCGAGATTTTCATTACCCTACCATCACCATTCTTCTCATAGCCCTGCACACTTCCATGATAATAAAAAGGTGGAGTAAAGTTTGCTGAACTCCCTTAAGCTATGAGTAATCAACAGTAAAGCATCATGTATCCATAATAAACATTTCTCAGGCTTCAAGCTGGGTACAGGTATTGATTATAACTGACTTTTCAATGAAAAACTCTGCCATCTTCTTCAGGGATCATGCCTGGGTAAATCTAGTTGGGTTGCATTTATACCCCTGTATTCCATCCCTCCTGATTGGTTAGTCCTCATCCAATCAGAGTCTACTCTCCCATCTTGTTTACAATTGAATTCCAGTTCTTACTTAGAATGAGACCTTCATCTTTGTTCAAATAATCTTCCTCAACTTTTATTTCAATGGCTTCCTTTACCAGGTGGTTCCAAAAGCATTGGTGTGGCACAGTAATTTTGTGCTGTCAAAGTCAATCCTATGGCCATTGCAAATGCAATGTTTTGCTACCACAGATTTCACCGGATAACCCAGACGGATACGCCACTTGTGCTCCTTGATGTGTGTTTACATCAAGCGTCCCATCTGGCCAATATATGCTGCTTTGCATTCACAAGGAATCTGTCGCTACTGCCTGTCTGCCCCATATTTCCATGGGTTTTGGAAGGATTGCCAGGATCCTGAAGAAATACTGGATTAATACCATCCACAATTTTGTAAGGAAGCTCATCACTTCTTCTGTGGGTCAAAAATGACCTGGGACTCAGGTCAGCTGGCTTCTACAGATTTCCCTGTGAATACAGAGCAGTATATATTGGCCAGGCAGGGCACATGGTGGAAACATGCATCAGGGAGCACAGTACATGTTACCCGGCAAGATTAGTGGTAGCAGAACATCGCATTTGCAATGGCCATGGGATCAACTTTGATGGCACAAAACTACTGTGCCACACCACTGGTTTTTGGGACCACCTGGTAAAGAAAGCCATTAAAATAAAGCTAGAAGAAAAGAATTTTAACAAAGATGAAGGTCTCGTTCTAAGTAAGAATTGGAATTTGATTGTAAACAAGTTGGGAGAGCAGAAATCTGATTGGATGAGGACTAGCCAATTGAGGGGACAGAATACAGGGGTAGAAATACCACCGAACTAGACTTGCTCAGGTCATTATCCCTGAAGAAGGTGGCAGAATTGCTCATTAAAACATCGGTTATAATTGATACCTGTACCCAGATTGAAGCCCAAGAAGAGTTTATTCATCATGCATGCTGGGAAAGCATCAGATCCTTTTTCATCATGTATCCTATTAGAGCTGCTGTCCATAATGTGTAGATAGTTGATGAAGCCCTGCATACAGCCTTGGTAAGGCTTGCAGCAGTACATCATTTGTGATTGAGGCAAACCTCCAATATCTTCGACAGTGGCACAACATGCTGGAATACCTTCCAACACATTACCCATTCTCTGCTTCCATTTCTAATAGCACCCTCTGTGAATGGTGCTGATATGCATCAACTATGACCAGCTTGGAGCATTCTATGGTCTTGAACATAGACACTACAATCCTCCTCATGACTCCACCATCTTCTATTTTTCCCTTGTGATTTGAGAATCTCAAGTCATAACAAAAACAAGAAGTTTGATAGATCATTGATCTTAAGTATTAACTGTTTCTCTATCCACGTATACTGCCTGACTTGCAGAGTGTTTCCAGTGTTCCCTGTTTTTTTCTATTTTCCAGCATCTGCAGTATTTTACTTTTGGTTATCTGTCTTAATAGACCACAAAGCATGAATGTCAAAGCTTGTGAATGGTTTTCATCAGTCTTGCAACAGCGTACTTCAAAGGAGTGTTACACCTTATTGTTCTCTTGGATCCCCATGAGAACTTAAAGATGAATTAAAACTGTTAAGATAGGAGTGCTTTAACTGATCACTATTTATATCCAACATTGGCTGACTTTGTCAGGTGTGAGTGCTGTTTGCCATGTAGCCACCAAATGTTCAACTATATGTCTCTCCATCTTCTTTGAGGCACTGAGACTCCACTGTAACACTTCTTGTTGACAATGAGGTAATGAACGGCAGCTGACACTTGGTTCACTCTTGCCTCCTCACTGTCATCTGCGACTAGAAAAGAAGAGATCTATGTGAAAGTTTGATTGTGCATTGTTGAGCAGAGTGTTGAAGAATAATTGTAGGGTGTAGCCATGAGGGAAAGGCATGGTATGTTGTTTCTTGATGAAGAAGGTGTATGCCATTGGTAGCCGAACAGCTGGGAATGTCAGGAAGTGCTAAGTCAGGGAATGTGCATCTATGGTGTAGGTTTAGATGAGGAATGGTGGGGTGGGGTAGATTTGAAAAGACAGAAAAGGTTAAATTCTCAGCAGTCAGGAGGGGCTGTGGGTGATCACTGGAGTCCATGAACTTGGGTCATCAGAAATATCATCAAACAGGCACTTGGCATGCGGTATTCACTCATACTGACTAACTATTAGCCAGAGTTGAACATAAACAATGACTATTTAAAATATTCTTTCCTTGGTGGCTCTGATTCCTGTCAAAAATTTCCCACAAGGGTTTCAAGCTGGAAGAGGATGACAAAACCTTCTCTGAGGAGGTCACCTCTTTTGTGATATAATATATTTCCCTTTCCTGAGATGTTTAGGCAATTACACTGCTTTTGGCACCAAGTCCATGAATGCATCACTGTTGCTGACTTAATCAGACCATAAGATATAGGAGCAGAATTAGGCCATTTGCTCCATCGAGTCTGCTCTGCCATTTCATCATGGCTGATCCAATTTTCCTCTCAGCCCCAATCTCCTGCCTTTTTTTCATATCTTTTTATGCCTAGACCAATTAAGAATTTATCAACCTCCGCCTTAAATATACAGTACATAAAGACTTGGCCACCTATCTTCATTTTGTTTGCAAATTTTGCAACAAAGGCATCTATTCCATCATCCAAATCATTGACATATAACATAAAAAGAATTGGTTCCAACACAGACCCCTGTCAAACACCACTAGTTACTGGCAGCTAACCAGAAGAGGCTCCCTTTATTTTCACTCTTTGCCTCCTGCCAATCAGCCGCTGCTTTATCCATGCTATAATCTTTCCTGTAATACCATAGGCTCATAGCTTGTTTAGCAGCCTCATGAGTGTCACCTTGTCAAAGGCTTTCTGATAATTCAAGTACACAACATCAACTGGTTCTCCTTTTTCTATCCTGCTTGTTATTTCTTCAAAGAATTCCAACAGGTTTGTCAGGCAAGGTTTTCCCTTGAGGGAACCATGCTGACTATGGCCTCTTTTTATCATGTGCCTCCAAGTACCCTGTGACTTCATCCTTAATAATCGACTCCAACATCTTCCCAATCACTGAGGTCTATAACTGGCCTATAGTTTCTTTTTCTGCCACTCTCACTGGCATGCTCCAGAAATGACTACTTGGTTTTGCCTGCCGACTTTACATCAGTAACACAGTGAAGATAGCGATTACACTCCTCTCAAGGCCATGAGGAGTAGTAATCATTGTCAGACAAGCCAAATTCAACTACTTCTCAGGATATCACTGGATTACAGAAGACGAGTTGCTTGCCCTCTTGAGGCAAATTAGGGTAGATAAGTTTCCAGGGCATGACAACTTGTGTCCTGTGGTATGTGAGGGCAGAAATTGCAGTGGCCCTGGCAAAGATATTTAGAATGTCCTTAGCCACAGATGAGGCGCTGGAGGCTGGTCCAGAAGTTTCAGTCACTTAGTAATAAATTGGATTCAACATTGGCTTAACGAGAAAGGCCAGAGAGTGGGAGTAGATGGTAGCCTTTCTGACTGGAGGCCTGTGGACTAGTGAAATGCCACAGGGATCAGCGCTGGAGCTATGGCTGTTCATCATCTATTTCAACGGTCTGGATGATAACATAGTAAACTAGATCAGCAAATTTGTGGATGACACCAAGGGTGCTAGTGTAGTGGACAGTGAGGAAGGCTATCAAAGCTTGCAGCAGGATCTAGACCAGCTGGAGAAATGGGCTGAAAAATGACAGATGGAATTTAATGCACACTGGTAGCATTTTGGGACGATAAACCAGGGTAGGACTTACAAAGTGAATGTTCGGCACTTAAGAGTACTCTGGAACAAAGGGATCTGGGAATTCCTTGGAAACGGCGTGGCAAGTAGATAGGTTCGTAAAGGGAGCTTTTAGTACAGTGCTGTTCATAAGTATTGAGTACAGGAGCTGGATGTTTTGTTGAAATTGTATATGTTATTGGCGAGACCAAATTGGGAATGTTATGGGCAGTTCTGGTCTGCAACCTACAGGGAAGATATAAATAAGATTGAAAGTGTACAGAGAAAATTTACAAAGATGTTGTTGAGATGAGGTTTAGGGAAAGATTGAATAGGTTAGGACTTTATTCCCAAGAGTGCAGGTGAATGAGGGGAGATTTGATAGCGGTACAGTAGATTCCAGTTAAATGAGCCTTTGATTAATCTGGGCAGCTGCTTAAAGAAAAAAAAAGACATTGAAAAAGAAACTGGGATACCGTTTGTTTATTTGGGATGCTATGCTGCATAGTTGGGACAGCAGAGTGTTGCAGAACAGTTTCTAATTAGTATCAGTTGTGTGCCTTTAGACACTACACCCTGGTTAGAGTGTACAGTTTTAAAATAGCATCAGTTGTGCAATGTTCAAAAGCAGTGATTTTGTCACTGATAGTTGGTGAGTAAGGCAATTCAGAAATTTCAAACATTTAAGCTTAGAGATGCCAGAAATGGCCGGGAGTGTAAATGAAATGAATTCACTACTCACCACGTTAGAAACTATGAAGAATTTGAAGGTATCAGCTATGTTACAATGAAAATGAAGGTTTGGAGGATACTGTCAGTGAAAGCATCGCATAAAGGCAGACCATTATCTGCACTGCACTAGGTGTTTGTGGTGGAGTGTTTATTTACAGTCAATCAAAAGAACATGGCAGCCTACACTGGATGAATTCCTCCACTGATAAATATTGATAATTAGTACACAGTTTATAGTACAGTAGTAGTATTGGTAATGTTAATTTGTTCTGTATTTCATTTAAATACGCAGTTTGATACTCAGTTAAACAGTAGTTTGTCTTTTTTGTACCTTTTTAACTATTTCCATGAAACTTTGGCTAATTCGGGCAGCCATTTAATTGTACTGGTCCTGATGTGTCCCAACTAACCAGAATACGCTGTATACAAAATTATGAGGGGTATATATAGGGTAAATGCATGCAGGCTTTTCTCCACTGAGTCTGGGTAAGTCTAGAAGTAGAGATCATAGGTTAAGTGTGAAAGCCAGAGTATTTATGGGAAACAGGCAGAACTTCCTCTTTCAGATTGTGGTGCAAGTATGGAACAAGCTGCCAGTGGAAGTGGTAGATGCAGGTTCAATTGCAACATTTAAGAGAATTTTAAATAAGTATATCGATGGATGGCGTATGGAGGGCTATGGTCAAAGTGCAGGTTTATGAGACTAGACAGAAGTTGTTCAAAATTTCAAAGTAAAATTTATTATCAATGTACGTACAGGTCACCACATCCAACCCTGAGATCCTTTTTCTACGGGCATACCTAGTAAATCCATAGAACAGTAACTGTAAACTGCAAGCAAACTGTGCAACTGCAGATGATAAATAAATAGCAATAAATAACAAACACGAAATAACAAGGTAAAAGAGTTCTTAAATGAGCGTAGTTATCCCCTTTTGTTCAAGAGCCTGATGCTTGAAACTGGTAGTGCAAGTCCTGAGGAACTTGTACCTTCTACCTGATGGCAGCAGTGAGAAAAGAGCATGGCCTGTGTGGTGGGGATCTTTGATGATACTGCTTTTCTGTGGCAATGTTTCATGTAGGTGTGCTCATTGGTTAGGAGAGTTTTACCTGTGATGTAATGGGCCAAATCCACTACCGTTTGTAGGCATTGGTGTTCCCATGCCAGGCCTTAATGCAGCCAGTCAACACACATCGATAGAAGTTTGTCAAGGTTTTTGATGACATGGTGAATCGCCGCAGACTCCAGTGGAAGTAGACACTGTCGTACTTTCTTCACAATTATATTTATATAATGAGTCCAGGACAGGTCCTCTGAGATAGTGATACACAAGAGTTTAAAATGACTGACCCTGTCCATCTCTGATCTTCCATTGATTCCTGGCTCATGGCACCCTGGTTTCCCTCTCCTGAAGTCTACATTCAGTTCCTTGGTCTTATTGACATTGAGTGCAAGGTTGTGGGTATTACACCACTCAGCCAAATTTTCAATCTCCCTCCTCTATGCTGATTCATCACCACCTTTGATACAGCCCACAACAGTGGTGTCATCAGCAAACTTGGATATGGTGTTGGAACTGTAGTTAGCCACATAGTCATAGGTATAAAGCGAGTAGAGCAGGGGTAGTACACTTACCTGCGGTGCTCCTTTGCTGATGGAGAGTAACAGTTTGGCACAGAATTGATGGGCTGAAGAGCAGGTTTCTCTGCTGTAGTGCTCAATGATCCTATCTAACAAATAAAAGATCCAAAGTCAATTAAGCAGAAGAAAAATATCTGTGGTGTTCTCCACAGTTCCCTGCCAAATTTGCTTTGCTACATATGAAATTTTGGTGACTCGTGTATGGAGCTACTTCATATAACCAACTGATACATGAAATTTAAATAGAAGTACTTATCCGGCCAGACACTTCTATGGAGATAAAGGGATAGTTAACATTTTGAGTCACTGACCTTTCATCCCAACTATGGAAATTTGGAGAGAAATAGTTCGAGATGCAGGGAAAATTGAGGTGTGGTGAGGGAATGGAACAAAGGGAAATTTTGTGGTTGGGTGAAGCCACAGGTATGATGAAGCATCCAGCCTCAAGAGGACAATAAAAGCTATTGAATATCAAAAAATATGATTGCAGAAGGAAGAGATGAACTAGATATATTTTTTGATATTTTCTGAACACCATCAATATTAACACAATGAGATCTATTTTCAGTATCAGAAAACTGACTAGTCTCTGACAGAAATACCTGTAAATTTCAGGTTTATTCCCCCACAGATAAGCCCTGGATTTTAATGAAAATAATAGCATGCAAACATATTACTAATTCCTGTAAACCATTATTTAGAATTGCCCTCCAAGCAAATACAAATCTATTGACAATTTTCAGGCAGTATTTTTTCTGACCGTGGCAGGTTCACATTAATTTGACCTTATAGTGAAGACTCTTATTAATGAACTTACCAAAGAGATTTTGTAGTTGCTTGGAGATAATATCATTGTGCTGCATTCAAGTGTCAGTTTAGTAACTATTCACAGGATGTAAATGCTTTCTCCAGAATTCTGTTCTGAGTCCTTACTCTAATATTAAATGTCTAAATTATTACATAGCTCATTCCTTATGATATTTTAGATAATTTTCCTATTACTAAATGGACCTATAATTTTCCAGTACTATTTTAACATACTTTTACTAAATAAAATTATGTTAGGGGTTCTGGGAGAAAATTAGAATTCTCCTCTAGACTGCATGTAAAATTGACTAATGCCAAGAACCAATCAAAGTGTCTGCCTAATGATGAACAATTTCATCTTATTAGAACATTCTATTTTATACAAAGTTACTTTCTTTAAAGCTTCTTACAAGAAAATGGAAAGTCTTTAGTTAAAAGCTCACTTAACTTTTTTTCCCAATTATTTTATGCTTGTTTTGGCGTGAAATGGTTGCTAAACCAACAGTTTAATTCCTGGCATAGCACAGAGGGCCACGTGATCTTCTGTTTTGAAAATGCATTTTTATAATTCTATAAATAAGTTATAAAATATATGTGTAAATTAGTTTACTGCTCCAGCACTGCCTTAAAAATTACTGATTACATAAATTATGCTAGTTATGATGAAGCATTGTTTTCATACATCAATCCAGGTATATTTTTCATTCTCATAAAATTCTCATAATTTCAATAATAATATGATTCTTTGCTAATTAAAATACCACCTTAATATTGGAGGAAATATTGAAGAGGCTAACTCATGCAGAAGTACATTGAATGTGAATTTGCTGAGGTATATTTCAAGAGTGGAGGATTCAACACAATATTAGTGTGACTTAAACACCTGAGTTTGGTCTTTGAGGCTTTCGGGTAACTTCACCTGCTGCCTACAACTAAGAACTGGGTATGAAAAAGAATTTTGGCGCATGTTTAGCAAGACACTGATTTGAAACAATATTTGGAAAGTGATCTTTCACCTTAAACTGGCAAAATCCCAACTAAAAATATTGAGGGAAACTAGAAAGAGGGAAGAAGACTGAGACACAAATTTTCTGGTTCCTGACACATGTGCAGGACTGAGCTAAACTTCAAAAGCTTTATCACCAAAGCCAAACTAGAAATAAATCATTTCAAAGAAATACAAATAAGATGTGGTGGTGGTATATTTCTTCTTGTTATCACTTTAAAGTGAAACTTTATTTGTTCCATATGTGTGCAAACAAGGAAACTGTATGAAGCCTTGTTATCAAGTATGGATGTTATTTGTTTTAATGAGCACTTGGGTTCCCATTATGACTGCATAATTATAATAGGGTATATTTATTGTTAGTGTCACAGGCTCATAAATAAAAATAAATAATTCCTTATGAGTATTTTTAGTCCAATGGCTTTATTTCCTGCAATAACGTTTGGTTTTAGACTTTTGCCAACCTATCAGAGAACAAAATAGAAAGCATTTGTATTTGAAATATGTTAACAATCTACCAATGGACATTAAATACTTGGAAATAATCAGCATCTGTTTTTCATAATATTTAAAATCATCAATAAACACCTTAACTTTTGATGGTGAGTGATTAGAATAAGGAAGCATCATATTTGCGCTGTACTGCTTATGTCCTTTCAAATGCAGAATTTGAACAGTGATGTAAGACAGCAAGGGTTAAGCACTTGAGGACAGAAGTGTGTCCAAAAATATTACGCAACTGAAAATTTATCTGTCATCATTCTGAATGAAAATCTTCATCCATTTCCCTATATTCTTTCTGAATGATGGTAGTCCAATTTTATAATGGCTGCTGTCAGCTCTGCCAATGATTCTGATTAATGGTGTGTGTCTTAATTACTTATTTATTCACAGAATGTTAGCATCACTGGAAAGGCCATCACAAATTGCCCTCAAGAAGGAGTTGGTGAGCCACCTTCTTCACACCAGGAGAGCCATAGAAGTGAAATAAATTGCTGTGGGACACTAGCCACATGTAGCTCAGATCAGGTAAGAACAGCAAATTTCCTTCAGTAATACTTGTAAATCAGATGTATTTTAACAATACATCAATAGACCATAGTTAACAATGCTGATATTAGCCTTTCTTCCTTAGAAGTATTTAATTAAACCAGTGTGAATTCCCCAATCGTTATAGTGGTATTTGAATTCCTGTTTTTAGATCGTCATTCCCAGTCCTAATGAACTTCTACTGATGTGTGGTGGAGAGTATTTTGACTGGTTGCATCACACCAATGCCCTTGAATGTAAAATCCTATGGAAAGTAGTGGGTGCAGCACAGACCATCACAGTTAAAGACTCCTTCACCATTGAGCACATCTACACTGAGCATAGTTGCAGGAAAATAGCGGCCATCGTCCTCCACCACCCAGTTCATGCTCTCTTCTTGCTATTGTTATCAGGAAGAAGCTATAGGAGCCTCAGGCCTTACCCCACCAGGTACAGGGACAGTTATTAACCTTAAAACATCCGGCTTCTGAACCAGAGAGGATAATGTCGTTCAACTTCACTTTCCCCATCACTGAGCTGTTCCCACTGCCTATGGATTCACTTTCAAGAACTCTTCAATTCATGCTCTTGATATTTATTGCTTATCTATCTATCTTTCTGTTTGTCTATCTATCTATCTATCTATCTATCTATCTATCTATCTATCTATCTATCTATCTATCTATCTATCTATCTATCTATCTATCTATCTATCTATCTATCTATCTGTTTTTTTCTCAGCTCAAGCTGGTAAAACCTGAGGTTAGGGTACAGCCAAGCATCCTCATTTCTCAATTGCTAGGAACTTTCAGCCTATTGTGATGTGTAGTATTGTAACTTTCTGAAGATTTACATAAATATTGCTCTGTAGCCCTAATTAATACTATTGTGTAGTGCCTTTGGAATGATGGTAGTTGTAGATATTGTGACAATGTATTACCTGTTCATGTTCCAAAGTCTTGCAATTTTCTCTCTTAATTCAATAAGATGTGTATTTGGAAAGGCTATATCTATTAAGTAAGTTGTTCTTGCCTGTTTATCTTGTATTATTATATCCAGATGTATATTCAGGATTGTCCTATCTGTAATAACAGGTGTAATATGTTGGATTTTGACTCTAAAACTGGATCAGGCTTGTGTTTATAGTAAGGTATGATTTCTTTTATCAGTTTGTATTTTAATCAAGATTTTGTTGGAAGGTGTTTTCCACTTCATTGTACCCGTGTAAGTAATCAGATTGAGTTAAACTGCTACAAGATCCTGTAATGTGCTGGATTGTTTCTATTTTTTCTTGGCATTTTCTACATTTATCATCAACAATTTGTTGCTCTTTTATTATGTATTTTTGATCTTTTTTTTATGTTAACCACTTGGTCCTGTACTACCACAAGGAACCCTTCTGGGAAGAGTTCTCCAACTCTGAGGCAGGCATTGGATGATCCCTTGTTGACATCGAGTCTGCTTAGATCATGGGGATGTCTTCTATGGAGGATCATGCTCTTCTACTGGTTAACTTTTTTCTTCAATAGTGATCATTACTTCATTTTTCAGGGTTGGACCTCATTTAAGTTTATTGGTGTTGTACTTCTTATCAAAATTACATGTGCTCACATGGATTGCTGATTCCTTAGAATTTTTATCTGACTGTTGTGCAGATTTTAATGTCTGTTATTCCTCTTCCCCTTTTTGTCCTAGGTAGTGTTAATCTAAACACATTTGAGTATGCATAAGATCTTCTGAAATATGTCATTTCAGTTCTTATTTTTCTTTATAAATTTTCCAGGTCAGTTTTAGACCAAGATATTCTGCCAAAAGAATACATTAATATGAATATAACAAGAGTGTTTATTGCCTTTGTTATATTTTTATTGGTGAGCTCTGTTTGGCAGATTCTCTTAAGCCATTTATTTTCTTTGCTTGTTGGTATACCAGATACTTATATGTTTCATATTCATCCATCAGTTGTATTGTATCCCGCTGCTCTGCTTTGTATTCTATTAGCTGTATTGCAGCTTTCTTTATGTTTAATGTTCTGCATTTATCCAATACAAAGTTTATTTTAACTTCTTTCAAAAATAAGTCTACTATTTGAATTAATTGATTTAGCTTTATTGATGAAGGAGCATATAATTTCACATCATCCACGTATTGAAGGTGAGTCAAGGTATAACTCATTTTGTTGTTTCTGATTTGATACACAATTTTCAGCCAATTCAGTAAACTATAGAGTGGATTCAAAGCTAGACAGAACCACAGTGGAATTTTAGAATAGAAAATGCCTTGGTTTATTTTGATAATTGTGGTTTTTCATTTTTGGTTGTAAATAGATAGGGTGAATATAGTATGCCAGTGCCTCATCAGATGTTCAAGAAATGTCACAAATATTGGGTGTAGTTTATATATATTAAGAACTTCTATTAACCTTGAGTGTGGGATAGAATCAAATAATAGTCAATAGGATGACATGAAAGGTTTCTGCATTTCCGCTAGGCTTGATGTAGAATTACATCCTTTCTGCTCTTCTGTAACAATCTTGTGGTTATCCAAGTGAGTGGTGATTAGTTGCAGGATACATTATGTTACAATTTTAGATATAGTTTGTAAACAAATAATAGGACAATATTTTGTGATTTACCCTTTAGGTAAAAGACATGTTTTACCTTCTATTAAAATTTCAGGATCTTTTTCAAGATTTTGAAGAAAATTGTTGAGATGCATTAATGGGTATGGATGAAGGCAGGTACATTTTTTATACCAATAATTATAAATATGATCACTGCCAGTACTTTTCCAATGGTGGTTATTTTTATAACTTTTTTCAGCATATCCATTGTTTTTGTTGTTGTTGTTATTATTATTATTATTATTATTATTATTATTATTATTATTGTTGTTTCTTTTTTTCCTTTTGTACTTGCACAGTTTGTCTCTTTTGCACACTGGTATCTGCCCTGCCGGTGTAGTCTTTCATAGATTCCATTATGTTTATTGGATTTATTGAGTATGTTGCAAAAATTAATCTCAGGGTTGTATATTTTGATATGTATGTATGTATGTTGATAATAAATTTACTTCAAACTAGTCCATTACCTTAACCACCGCAATTCTAAATCTTTACTGTCTTTGTTGTGTTGGCTAACCTTACCTAGGGAGACATTAAAATGTGGTCACTGTTTTGCTACTCAAATAGACATCTCCTAGTGGGGCTTACTGAAAGGAAACAGGTGTCCACAGAAGTGAATCTCATACAGTATCAGTACTACCAAGAGAGAAGAAAAGAAAACTGGTAATAATGGATGAATTGCTATACAAAGCCATTTTCTTGGAGAAATAGTTGCAGAAATAGTTCAATAGCTGTCATGTTAATTGTTGACAGGTGGAAAGAGGGTCGCAAAATTACATAGTACCATAATAGTTCAATGAAATTTTTCACAATGCAATTGCCATAATTTTATTTCAATTCTAATCCCCAGACACAAAATGTATCTGAAGTGCTTAGAATAGTTTGGGTGCCTTATTTGTTACTCATTTGTTCTTTTAAGTGGCTATTAGAGTGTAGAGGCTTGCTGTTGTCATGCTTTCAACACCGTAATAGTTCACAAGCATCTTATTGATTGTAAAATATTTGGAAATATTTTGAGCTTGTGAAAGCTTGTGTAGTTTCCAATCCTTTATTTTCCATTAAACCACATAATTCTTGATATTGAAAATGGCTTTAGTTGGAACATTTTACTAAGCTCAAACCCAGGATGTTCATTAAACATAATGGAATTATAATGTAGTAGTAGATGCTAATTTCAATTAATATAGGTATCTTTAACTTTACTCTCAAATTGATTACTTAGAATGCGATTGTCATTCGCAAATTCTATTAAAGAACATTTTTTCCTCTTCCCTAATTTCTTTAGAGAAGGTAATGAGAAGTTGTATTCTTTAGGTACTCTAAATTTTGTTGGATCAGAAGTTTCAGAGTTTTAGCTTCAAAACGTTAGACTACTGTAATTCAAAGAAAGACATAGGAGTCCAAGAATTTGGGTGTAACTTCGTCTTTACTTTAAGCACGCAGTGCACGTATCATGAGGTAGCATGATAACGTATGCAATTAATGTATTTTTACATATAACCCATAATGAATTATTTAAACAAACAAAATGCTTAATTGAACAATTTAGATACAAGGTTACTCAAATATAACTGAAATATTAAATGCAAAATACTCTTCCATGCTTAGTTATAAACTCCAACTAACATAGAATGCATCTCAACAATATACATGGTATATTCTAAAATATAACTACTCTATACAGACATCCACAGCATAGTAAAATATAAATTGTTGCATTCAGCCCTAAAGATTTAATCTTACTCTTATTATGTAACATCTTTCCTGACAAAGGGGATCCCTCTGCTCAACAGGTGAGACTTCTGTCTGTGAAACAATCTCATGTTCTGGGCCTCCTCTGTGGTGGTTGCAGGAGTCTATTCAGGAAGTGGTTCTGAGAGCAGCAGCCACCTTTCTTCTTCCTTTTTCTTCTTTTAGTTTGTCCATCTTGATCTTGGGATATGTATTTAATTGACTGGAGTATTCTCTTATTATTTCTTCTATTGCTTCCTTTACGATCTTAATTTCCACATTCACAATATCATCTGATAATTCCTCTGTTTTCATATTTCCATTGACTCCTTTCTTTTCAGCCTTCCATTCATCCAGCAGGACTTTTGTCTTTGCATTTACTTTGACAAACAGCTTTTTGTCTCCCACTTAAAGTTCATGCAACAAACTAATACTCTCAGAATAGATTCTGGTCCTTTATACACTCAAAAGCCGAATGCTTGCAATGTTCCTCAAATTCCTTGAAGGCTCTTCCAGGTTAAAACCAGGCCATATTTCACAAGTACCTGCCTGATAAACATATCAGAAGCTTTCTCACATACGTTGCCTACAGAAACTGTTGCAGTTGGACTACCGCTTTCATCACTTTCATGCTTCCTCTGAGCAGCATGGTCCTTCCTTAGTCTAATATGCTTTCCAACCAGATGCACAGATGTTGTCACCATTACTTGTTTGTCCTCTGTGGGGCAATGGTTCATGGTATTCATCAGGGAGACAGTTGTGGCATCATCCAGTACTTTTCAGTTGGCTTTATTGCAGGGGATGTGACATACAATTGGTGGATAGTTTTCCAATCAAGTTGTAGTTACCTCAAACAATAATACCCCAGCAATGCTGGTCCTTCTGTTTTTTACCACATACAAGCTCAATGTGCCTTGTTGGTTGTTGTGTTATGGATGTTATTCCCACAGGAATTGTCTTCTCTCAAGTGTAAGTTCTTAGTTGGATATCTACAGGCACTAGTTCAGTGTCTTTGAAATGTTATTCAAACTCATTTTGTGGAATGACTGAAGCAGCTGAGTCAGCGTTCAATTCCATTTTAATTATATTGGCCATTCACTTCTGGTGTAAACCATATTGCTTATCTATGAGTCCTGACGAAGGGTCTTGGCCCGAAATGTCAACTGCGCTTCTCACTATAGATGCTGCCTGGCCTGCTGTGTTCCACCAGCATTTTGTGTGTGTTGTTGTTTGAATTTCCAGCATCTGCAGATTTCCTCGTGTTTGCTTATCTATTCTTAATTTTTACACTGTATAGCTTAAGGCTACACAATCCTGTATCACTCTCATCATTATCAGATTTTTCATCAACAGCATGTAGATTAGTGCTCTTTTTGAATCCGTAACTTGACTTTTTAGTATTTTCTCTTCCCTGTGCTATCTATTTAGTTATGTCTGCCAGACATTCTCTTTGTATGTGTCCTACTTCCTTAAATTTGCTGCCTGTTTTGCCTTTAAATCTGCATTTGTTTGATGTATGTGAACTCCTGCCAAAACAGTAACAGAATTTATTTGGCCAGGTTGGTTTCTGTTTAGACAATGCAATTTTGTTCACGCACACTTTCATTCCTGATTGCAACTCAATTGTGACTCTGTCTGCTGTTTCTATTGAAACAGCGATTTCCTCTGCTTTTTTAAATGTAAGCTGTGCTTCAGTTAGGAGCTATTTTTGAATGCTATTTTGTAAGATTCCACAAACTAAATGATCTCTCAGTGTATCATTATGTCCATTACTGAACTGACGATGCTCAGGCAAACTCTTCAGTCTAGTCACATATGATGAAATGGGCTGCCCATCTTGTGGGAGTGTGCATGGGTATGTTCATCTGTGGACTGCTAAGAACTGCTTGCTCTTGCTGATAACACCTGTGTACCATCAATTTAAAGGACATGTCACTCTTACAACTGCATTTTAAAAAGTACTTATTCAAGAGAGCTAATGTAAATGAATAGCCATATTGTTTAGGTTTTATTTAATATAATTTAATTCAAATTCCTGTTGAAAATAGAAGAAACTGAAGAATAAAGATATAAATGTGCCCTCCTACATCATATGGTGTTTTGAATAGAACCTATTTACCTGATCTTCTCCCACTCACTTAACCCTTTTAAAGTCTTCATTGGTCTTCTTAACAACTCACTTACTTATCATCAGCAGAAGCATATTTAACAATACCTTTCTGAATGTATATGAATTGTAAGAATTGCCAGGCAAGTATCTATCATTGTGACACACACAACACGCTGGAGGAACTCAGCAGGTCAGACAGCATCTGTGGAAACGAGCAGTCAATGTTTCGGGCTGAGACCCTTCATTAGGACTGAAGAGGGAGTGAGTAGGGGCCCATAAAGAAGGTGGGGGGAGGGTGGGAAGGAGAAGGCTGGTGGATGCCAGGTGAAAAACCAGTAAGGGGAAAGATCAAGGGGTGGGGGAGGGGAAGCATGGAGGGGATAGGCAGGAAAAGTGAAGAAGGGCTGTAAGGGGAAAACACTATGGGTAGTAGAAGAAGGCGGAACCATGAGGGAGATGATAGGCAGCTGGAGGAGGAGGCAGAGTGAAACTGGGATGGGGGAAGGGAGGGGGAGGGAATTACTGGAAGTTGGAGAATTCGATGTTCATACCAAGGGGCTGGAGACTACTCAGACGGTATATGAGGTGTTGCTCCTCCAACCTGAGTTTGGCCTCATCATGAGGCCATGTATGGACATACCTGAATGAGAAGGTGAAGCAGAGTTGAAGTGGGTGGCAACTGGGAGATCTTGTCTGTTGTGGTGGATGGAGCAGAGGTGCTTGACGAAGCGGTCCCCCAATCTGCGTCGGGTCTTACTGATGTAGAGGAGACACACTGGGAGCACTGGATGCAATAGATGACCCTAACAGACTCATAAGTGAAGTGTTGTCTCACCTGGAAGGACTGTTTCGGGCCCTGAATGGTGGTAAGAGAGGAGTTGTAGGGACAGGTGTAGCACTTACACTTGCAGGGATAAGTGCCAGGTGGTTGATCTGTGGGGAGGGACGTGTGGACCAGGGAGATGCGGAGGGAACAATCCCTATGGAAAGCGGAGAGGGGTAGAGAGGGATAGATGTGCTTGGTAGGGTCCTATTGAAGGTAAGGGCCCCTGCTCTCCCCCCTCAATCCTGACGAAGGGTCTCGGCCCAAAATGTTGACTGTTCGTTTCCACAGATGCTGCCTGACCTGCTGTTCCTTCAGCGTGTTGTGCGTGTTGCTTTGACCCCAGCATCTGCAGTGTATTTTGTGTCTATCATTGTGGTATGCCGCTATCTGGCCAACCAGGAGAAAAGTTTCATCCTGCTTTAACTGCTTCCTCTATGTGTAATCAATACAGATCTTCTTTTCATGCCTTTTTTATGTTATCATTTCAACTTGAACTTTTAATTCCCATAATGACTTTTGATGCAGCACCCTATCAGTTCCACTCTTGAAAGCCAATACTGTTATTGTTACAGAACTGTGTATTCTTGGACTTCTCAATAATAACGAGCTGCTAGTATATTTGGAATGCTCAGTCTGCCCTTAGATTCAGAGACCCAGTGAACATGCTGGGCTCTGGCTCAATGCCCAGATGTGGTAAAAAGCCTCAGGCATTCATTCCTTTTTTAAAGCAGTCCCCTATTGCAGATGTATTCTGCTCGAAGAACTCTATAATGCAAGAGGGCACATCAATATTTTTATTCCTTAGATTCTTCTTCTGCTTTCACTAGAAATTTGAATTAAATGATACGGAGTAAATCCAGCGGATATAGTTATTAGTTTGCATTACTGTTTTTTAAGTATGTGATTTTTTAAAATATGTAGCTGTAATGTTCTGAAACCCCAAGGAGGAGCCCAATAGTCTCTCTGAGTGCAATTACATACAATAATTTACACCTGATGAATGAACAGAAATCTGAAAGCTGACCTCAACCCTGACACTACTTCCAATAGTGAAATAGCATGCTCAGACGGAATGGCTTGAAGGAAAGACGGAAAGGTGTTATTGTCTTTTTCAGAAGTATTTTTTATGATCATAAGACCATGCTGGATATTAAGAATTTAAAATATTGCAGGTCTAGCCCAAAAGTGAGTTGCCTGTTGGTGGAGAAACTGAAGGAGCTGGACGGTGCGGACCGTTATGCCAGCTGCGACAGGGAGGTGTTGCTGTGTGAAGGCGGTGTGCAAGCTAACAGTGAGTGATCATCTTAGTTGTTTTCCTTGTGATCACAAGATCCTGTTGGACATTGGTGGGCTGGAATGCTGCCAGACCGATTCATTTGTTTATTGGTGAATGCTGGGGGAGATGCGTGTCCTCAGTTGTAGCGAGGCCAAGGCCTCAAGCCACAGTGTGGCCTATTTGCAGCCGCCCATGGGGAGATGTTGAGTCAGCGCACTTCACAGTGCTGGAGGTGGTGTGACGTGGCATCCATGCTGGGGTTGGTGCTATGTCCCAGTGTTTGCTCGACAGAAGACAAGCTGTATTGTGTGCAACTGCAGACTGCTGCAACATTCATGGACTCAGGGGCTTGGACTATATTTTTCTGTGTGACTATATTTTACTGCTATCTAGTATGTACTCTATGTGCCTTCTGCTATGTATGATCGTTAGTACTGTGATTTGCAGCTTGGCCCCAGAATAATGCTGTTTCATTTGGTTGTATTCATGGATGGTTGAATGACAATCAAAATTGTACTTGTACAAGCCAAGCCAGCTCTGAAACATCATAGTTACCTTGCTTGTATAAAGCTTTTGTTTTGTGCATCATTCCAAAGGTGTGGTGCAATCTGGATTGGATACCTAGATACGTGTCAGGCTGTTTCACAACAAGTGTAGCTGAAAGAAGAACAAAGAGGCCTCAGGTTTAGCAGGTCATTAGCTGAAACTCCTCGTGTCCACATTCCATTGCTCTGCTTAAATTATCCCAGAGCAAGAAAACAGTTCAAACAGTTCATAAAATGGCCACCTCCATTCCTGTTCACTGATTGTTGTTCCTTCTGGCTCAGTGCCTTGAGTTTTGGTAACATCTTCATAAACGTCCTCTGCACTCTTTCCAGCTTAATTGCATCTTTCCTATAGTAAGGTAACCAAAACTGAATACAGAACTCCAAATGAGGCTTCACCAACATTTTGTGCAACTGCAACATAACATCCTAACTTTCATATTTAGTTCCCTGACTAATGAAGGCCAGCCAGTCCAAATCCTTCTTCACCATTCTGTCTATCTGCAACACCACTTTCAGGAAACCATGCACTTCTAGGTGATCTAGAGACATTAGTTCTTCAAGGCATCCGCAAAGAGAGTTATCAGTCAGAGAAAGCAAAGTAAAGAAAATTGTTGAATGCCCCTCTTGCGGGATGTGGGAAGCACGGAAACCTCCAGTGTCCCTGGTGATTACAACTGTGATAAGTCTAACAGCTTGTAACAATCCACGTTAAGGAGTTGGAATTAGAACTGGATGATCTCCAAATCATTCAGGAAGCTGAGGGATGATAGATAGGGTATATAGAGAGGTAGTTACATCCAAGGTGCAGGACACAGGAAACTGGGTGACAGTCAGGAAGGGGAAAAGGGTTAAGGAGCCAGTGCAAAGTACCCCGTGGCCATCCCCCTCAACATCAGGTATACCACTTTGGATACTGTTGGGGATGATTTATCAGAGGAAAGTCACATTGGTCGGGTCTCCGGCACTGAGTCTGCCTCTGTGACTCAGAAAGGAAGAGGAGCGAAGAGGCACACTGTGGTAATAGGGGATTCATTAGTTAGGAGAATTGACGAGAGATTCTGTGGGCAAGAACAAGATTCACGGATGGTATGTTGCCTCTAGGTGCCAGGGTACAGGATATCTCAGATTGAGTCCTCGGCATTTTTACATGGGAGAGTGAGCAATAAGAAGTTATGGTCTGTGCAGGTACCAATGATATGGGTAGGACGAGTAACAAGGCTCTGCATAAGGGAGTTCAGGGAGGAACATGCTAAGTTAAAGGGCAGGTCCTCCAGGGTTGTGAATTCAGGAATGCTACCTATGCCACATGCTAATGGAGCCAGAAGTAGGAAGATTATGTGGTTAATACATGGCTAAGGAGTTGGTGTAGGAGGGAGGGCATAAGATTTCTGGATCATTGGGCTCTCTTCCAGGGAAGGTGGGACCTGTACAGAAGGGGTGGTTTGCACCTGAACTGGAGGGGAACTAATATCCTAGTGGGAAGGTTTGTTAATGATGCACGGTGGTGTTTAAACTGGAGTTGCAGAGGGATGGGAACCAGAGTGGCAGAATGATTAGTGAAGAGATTGTAGAGGCAGATGTTGGCAAGACCATAGACAAAGTTAGGAATCAAAAGGTTGAGCATGGTGTGACTAGTGCCCTGAGCTACATGTATTTCAATGCAAGAAGTATCATAGGAAAGGCAGATAATAGTGCTGAAAAAGAGGTAGCTGGTTTACAAATAGAAGCAATGTGTAGTGAGGAGAGGCAGATGATAGGGCAAAATTACAGTCAACAGGATGAGTTTCAATGTTAAAGGTAGATTGAATGCCCACTGTATACGGAACAAGGAGGATCGCTTGCAGCACAGTTGCCGATTGGCATGTATGATGTTGTAGGCATCACTGAATCATGGCTAAAAGAAGATTATAGCTGAGAGCTTAATATCCAAGGATACATATGATATTGGAAGGACAGGCAGGAAGGCAGAGGAGGCAGTGTTGCTCTGTTGGTAAAAAATGAAATTAGAGAGAGGTGACATAGGATCGGAAGCTGTTGAATCATTGTGGATAGGGCTATGGAACTGCAAGGGTAAAAAGACCTTGATGGGAATTGTCTTCAGACCCCCAAGCAGTAGTAAGGCTATGGTCTACAAGTTACAATGAGAGATAGAAAATGCATAGCAAAAGGGCAATCATACAATATTTGTGGGGGATTTCAACATGTGTGTAGATAGGGAAAATCAGTTTGGTGCTGGATTCCAGGTGGAGCAATTTCTAGAGTGCATACAAGATGGATTTTTAGAGCAGCTTGTGGATGAGCCAACTACGAGATCAGCTATTCTGGATTAGGTGTGTGCAAAGAACCAGAATTGATTAGAGAGTTTAAGGTAAAAGAACCATTAGGGGTAAGTGATCATAAAATGAACAAATTAACCGTGAAATTTTAGAAGGAGAAGATAAAGTCAGATGTATCAGTCCTACACTGGAGTAAAGGGAATTACAGTGGCATGAGAGAGGAGTTGGCCAGAATTGATAGGAAAAGAACACTGTCAGGGATAACAGCAGAGCGGCAATGGCTAGAATTACTGAAAACAATCTGGAAGGTACGGGCTATATAAATCCCAAAGAGGAAGAAGTATTCTTAATGAAAGTTGACACAGCCATGGCTAACAAGAGAAGTTAAAGCCAGCATAAAAGCCAAAGAGAGGTCACTTAATAGAGCAAAAATTAGTGGGCAGTTAGAGGATTGGGAAGCTTTTAAAAATCAACAGAAGGCAACTAAAAAAGTCATTAAGAAGGTAAGGATGGAATATGGAAGTAAGCTAGCCAATAATATTAAAGAGGATACCAAAAGTTTCTTCAGATACATAAAGCGTATAACAGAGGTGAGAGTGGTAATCGAACAGCTAAAAAAAGATGCTGGAGAAGTGGTAATATGGGGACAAGGAAATGGCAAACAAACTCAAGAAGCATTTTGCATTGGCCTTCACTGTGGTAGACACTAGCACAGTGTTTCCCAATCTTTTTTTTAGCACAACACCCCCCTTAAACACCTTCATACTTTCCAGTGCCCCCATATTGTAAAAACGTATCTACCATATGCTCATGTGAGAAATATTATTCTGCTTTAAATTTTTAATTGTCTTTAAACATAGCTTATACAGCACCTGTGTACTGTACAGTTGCTTCCATATCAATGTGATCCTTGAGCTTGATGGTTTTTATCTTGAGCTGAAATATTTGGTTCAAGTTGTGCCAGCAAAAGCCTCAAGGCCCCACGCATCTTAATGTCCAAGCAGTTTCTATTTTTTGTGAATATGTGGTTCACTACACTGAAACCTCTTTCACCAAGCTGGGAGTATGGAAATGCAATGAAGAGCAGTTTTGCTGTTCTTCGAAGACCAGGAAACTTCATGTGACAGTGTAGCCACATACCACGTTTTTGAAAAGCATTTTTGCTTCTTCATCATTCCAAATTTTGATAATTTCTTCTTGCAAGCTCTTTTCCTGTCCTCCCACCTTGCAAGAAATGGATTAACGATGAGTCTGGAATTTTCAGATTGTTCAAATCCTTGAATCAATTCTGAAAATCCTTCTCCAATGTTTGCAGAGGTAATCCGTTTTCATGCAAATCAGTATTTGCAGAAGAGAGTGCCATACTTTCCATGCAGGGAAACTGTGAGAACATTCTTCTCTTGGTGTTGTACTTATATATTTACAGCTTTTCAATAAACACACAAAACTGCACTTTTTGCCTGGATTAAGTTGAAATTCTCACCCTACAGTTTCATATTTAGAATGTTCATTTTGTCATACAGATCGACTAGGTATGTCACATCTCCACATTGAAGGTTCAATCTTGTTTCCCAAGCTCCTGTTGACTTTGAGCAAAAGTTGATTCACAGTGTCAAAAAGATCAAAGAAACATTTTAAGCAGCAGCCTTTTGACAGCCAATATCCTTCAGTGTAAAGAAGAAAGCATTCAAACTCTTCATCGTTAACTTAGCAAAACTGGTGAAATATTCTGCTATTTAATAGATGAGTTTTAATTTTGTAGGTAGCCGATATGACAAGAGTCATGCTTGGAAAAAATCACTGGCTGAGGTTTTTGGCTGTGAGATGTTGATGATGAATTATACAATGGATTGCAAGCAGACTTGGAATTTCTTTTTTCATAAATGCCACTAAACCAGCAAGGCGACCTGTCAAAATCGTTTTATCCTCAACGTACATTTTGAACTCATTGTAGGTTGATTCTCTGATGAATCTTGTTTATAACTTTTTACAAAAGAGAATCTCTATATAAACTTTTCCATTACTAATGCCTTGTTGTCTCACATAGTTGACTCATCCAGTTATATCCCAAATTCTGTTTTTTTTTGTAGCTCTGTGCATAGTTGATACTTAATTCGTCAATATGACGAGCTACAGAATTATTACTCAGAGGAATTGATTTTAAAATACTGGCATCCATTTTGAGAACAGTGCTGAGCACTTCTGACAAAGCAGGCATTATTGATCTTTCACCAATTGAATAAGATTCTCCACCCTTTGCTATCATCTTGGAAATGTTATAAGAAGCAATGAGACCTCTAACAAGGTCATTTTTAGCTTTCTTGGCAAATGACTTGAGGGCACAACACTTTCAAATGCTTCTTTCATCTTCTGCTGCTGAGTAATACCATAAGTAGCCTTTTTGGGGTGTCTTTTACATAAGTAATCCTGCAATATTGATGGTTTCAAGGCTTCATTAGTCAGTACACTTTTACAAATAAGATACATGGGGCATTGCTGATCTGACAGGAGAATAAAACCATGCTCCAGATATATAACATTGTATTGATGCACTTTCTGTAGTTCCTGTTTCATAGCAGAATTAGAATTCAAGGCTTCACTTCCTTCAGACTCATAGAGATTGTGCTGTACATAATTATCCATCATTAACAGGGCTAAATTTAAAAAAAAATAACACAAACTGGGAATGCCTGTTGGATGCTGACAGTGGCCGTGAGTTGACACAGGCGGAACAATGGTAGCGACACACAAAGGAATAGTGAGGAGAAGATGAAGACGATCATAATAGTGAAAATTGACAAGGATTAGGACATGTAACTGCCCCCATTGGGAATTACTACACTAGAAGTATGGTGGAAGTTCCAGGTGTCGGGGTCATAAAGTGTGTGAAGTTACCATTATTAGAGAGAATGTTCTTGGGAAACTGAAAGGGCTGAAGGTAGATGGGTCACCTAGACCAGATGATGTGCACCCCAGTGTTCTGAAAGAGGGGGCTGAAGAGATTGTGATGGCATTAATAATGATCTTTCAAAAATCACTATGTTCTGGAATGGTTCCAGAAGACTGGAAAATTGCAGATGTTATTCCTCTCTTCAAGAAGGGAGAGAAGCAGATAGGCCAGTTAGTCTGACCTCACTGTTTGGGAAGATGTTAGAGTTGAGTATTAAGGATGAAGTCTCAGGATACTTGAAGGCACATGATAAAATAGGCCATAGTCAGCATGGTTCCTCAAGGAAAAACTTGCCTGACAAACCTTCTGGAACTCTTAGAAGAAATAACAAGCATCATGGACAAAAGAGAATGGATTGAGGTTTTATACTTGGATTTTCAGAAAGGCTTTAATAAGATGCCACACATGAGGCTACTTAACCCGCTACAAGCCCATGTTATTACATGGATAAACAGGGGCCGATTGGCTGGAGGCAAAGAGTGGGAATAAAGGGAGCCTTTTCCGCTTGGCTGCTGGTGACTAGTGGTCTTGCACAGGGGTCTGTGTTGAGGCCAATTTTTACATTATATATCAATGATTTGCATGATAGAATTGATGGCTATGTTGCAAAGTTTGCAGACAATATGAAGATAGGTGGAGAGGGCAGGTAGTTTTGAGGAAGTATTGAGGCTACAGAAGGACAGACAGATTTGGAGAATAGGCAAAAGAAATGGCAGATGGAATATAGTACCTGGAAGTTTTTGTCATAAACTTCAGTAGAAGAAATGAAAGGATTGACTATTTTCTAAACGAAGAGAAAATAACAAAAATCTGAGATGCAAAGGGACTTGTGGAAGATTCCTTCAAGGTTAGTTTTCATGTTAAGTCTGAGGAAGGCAAATGCAATGTTAGCATTCATTTTAAGAGGACTAGAATATAAAAGCAAGGATGTAATGCTGAGACTTTATAAAGCACTGGTGAGACCTCACTTAGCAGTATTGTGAGCAGTTTTGGGCCCCTTGTCTTAGAAAGAATGTGCTGAAACTGGAGACGGTTCAAAGGAGGTTTATGAAAATGATTCCTTGTTTGAATGGCTTGTTATATGAAGAATGTTTGATGTCTCTGGGCCTGCGTTCACTAGAATTCAGAAGAATGAGGGGTGACTTCATTGAAACCTATCAAATGGTGAAAGGGCTTAATAAAGTGAATGTATAAAGGATGTTTCCTATGGTAGAAGAGTCTAAGACCAGAGAGCCTCAGAATACAGGTGTATCCTTTTCAAATGGAGATAAGGAGGAATTTATTTAGCCAGAGAGTGATGGATCTGTGGAATTCTTTACCACAGGGAACTGTGGAGGCCAAGTCTTTATGTACTGTATATTTAAGGCATATCTTGATAGATTCATGATTGGTCAGGGCATAAAGGGATATGGAGAAAAGGCAGGAGATTGAGGAAGAGGGGAAAATTGAGTCAGTCATGATGAAATGGCAGAGCAGACGCTATGGGCTGAATGGCTTAATTCTGCTCTTATATCTTACGGTGTTATAGTCCCCCAGTTCTACAACACACCCCAGGCTCCACCATTCACTGTGGACGTATTACCCTCATTTACCTTACCAAAATTTAACACCTCACACTTAATTATACTCCATTTGTCATTCCTTGGCCCACTTACCCAGCTGATCAAGATACCTATGTAAATACTAATTGCTATTCATGTATATGACACTGTCCTTTAGTGTCATCTGCAAATTTACTAACCCTACCTTGTATGTTCTCATCCAGGTCACTGATACAGATTACAAATAACAATAGGCCTAGTACTAATCCTTGGGGAGCTCTACTAGTCATAGACCTGCAATCTGAGAAACAAACCTTCCACCATCACCCTCTGGTTTCTACCATCAAATTAATTGTATATTGAGTTAATTAGCACTCCCTGAATCCCATATGATCTAAATTTCCATAACAGCTTGCCATACAGAACCTTGTCAAAGGGCTTACTAGTTTATATAGGCTACATCTATTGCAGGGTCTTAGCAACCTTCTTGGTAACTTCCTCAAAAAGCTCATGAAATACGATCTTCCATTCGCAAGGCTGTCCTCACTATCCCAAATCAGCCACTATCTTTCCAAATAAATGCATTGCTTATCCCACAGAATCGACTTTGATAACTAACCCATCACAGGTGTAAGGTTTATTGGTCTAGACTTTGCAGGTTTTTCAATACAGCCCTGTTTAAATAAAGGCCAAGATTAGCCACCATCCAAAACATACAAAGTTGTGTATAAGAACTATTTATGTATGCTATGATGCATTAAGAGATCAAAGGAGATTGTGATACATCTCCAAATGGTTTTGGAGCAATCGTTTCTTGTTTGCTAGGTATTGGAGAAGATTTCATTTTGCATTTTACAACGTCAGTCCAAATGATAGAAAATATTTAACTAGAGTGAGGAGTATTGTCCCTCATTTTTTGATGCAGAACAGATATGATGGAGCTGGCTGAGTTTACAACTCTGCAGCTTTTTCCATACTCTCTGGCTGAAGGGACATCCCTTCAACGTGAGGTTGTGCCTTTGGATCCAGACTTTTTTATTAATGAAAGCATCCTTTCTACCTCCACTGCATCCAGACTTTTCAGTATTTGGTAGGTTTCAATGAGGTAGCATTAATAACTCTGCTGATGTCAAAATTATTGGGAATTTACTCCAAAGAGGGAGAATTGTTTCTTAATTTTAGTGAGTTACAGCATGTTAACAGAGCCTTCCAGCACTGCTGAATTACAGCCTCATGAGCAATTAACCTAAAATCCTGCCCGTCTTTGGAATGTGGAAGGAAACTGAAGCACCTGGGAATTGAATCCAGGCCACTTGTACGGTAGTAGCATTATGCTAATCACTACACTACCATGTGATTCCAGATTTTACTTCTTATAACTAGATGAGTCAGCTGTCGTGGCAGGAGAACAAGAAATTGGCAAGATCACATGTCAGAAACAGTTATCTTCTCATATTTTGTTTGCAAGAATTAATTCTACTTTGAATAATGATTTGCCATGTGGGAACCAGTTGGTAATGGGATTGTTTGGTCAAAGCCTTGTCATATGTATGCTAAGGATGAAACATAACACCTTCTGCCTGAGAAGCAACTTGGTTCTTCTCCAATTAGCTCCAATTTGTTTACTGAGCAACAGGTCCACAGCAGATTCTATCTCATTGACTATCGTGGAACATCTGGACAGCAAAATGCATACATCAGGATGCTCTGTGTTGACTACCTCTCAGCATTTGACACCATCAAAGCTAATTAATAAGCTTTAAGACCTGTATCGACTACCTCTCAGCATTTGACACCATCAAAGCTAATTAATAAGCTTTAAGACCTTGGCCTTAATACTTCCTTGTGCAATTTGATCTTTGATTTCCTCACTTGCAGACATCAGTCAGTTTGGATTGGCAATGAGATCTCCTCTCCGATGTCCAACAGCACAAGTGCACCACAAGGCTATATGCTTAGTCCCCTGTTCTACTCACTTTACACTTCTGACTGCGTGGCTAGGCACAGCTCCAAGGATGCTGACAACACCACTGTCATAGGCTGATTTAAAGGTGGTAATGAATCAGTATATAGCAGGTAGATTGAAAATCTGGTAGAGTAGTGCCATAACGACAACCTTTTACTCACATTCAACAAGAACAAGAAGCTGATAATTGCCTTCAGAAGGCTGAAACCAGAGGTCCATGAGCCAGTTTTCATTAAAAGACCGGAGGTGAAGACAGTCAGCAATTTTTTGTTCCTCGGATATTATTTTGGCAGACTTATCCATGGCACAGCACTTAAGTGCAAGAAAGCTTGGCATCGCCTCTATTTCGTTAGAAGTTTGTGAAAATTTGGCTTGACATCTAAAACTTTGATAAATTTCTACAGATGTGTAGTGGAAAGTATATTGACTGAATGCTTCACAGATTGGTGTGGAAACAACAATACCCTTGAATGGAAAATGCCACAGAAAGTAGTGGATATGGCCCAGTGCACCATGGGTAAAGCCCTCCCAACTGCTGAGCACATCTACACAGAGTGATGTCGCAGGAAAATAGCATCCATCATCAGGGACCCTCACCACCCAGGTCATGCTCTCTTCTCACTGCTGCCATCAGGAAGAAGGTACAGGAGCCTCCAAACTCTCCTCACCAAGTTCAGGAACAGCTGTTACTTCTCAACCATTGGTGTCTTGAACTGAAGGAGATAGCTTCATTCAACTTCATTTATACCATCATTGTAATGTTCCGTTAGCCTATGGACTAACTTTCAAGAATTTTTCATCTCGTTCTGAATGTTAATTAATTTTTAATTATTATTCTTTTCTTTTTGTAATTGCACAGTTTGTTGCCTTTTGCATACTGTCTGAACATCTGAGTTGGTGCAGTCTTTCATTGATTCTATTATGGCTATTATTCCACTATGGATTTATTGACTATGCCATAAGAAAATGATTTTTGGGGTTGTATCTAGTGAAATTCATGTACTTTGTTAATAAATTTACTTTGAACTTTAAGCTTCGAGTTATACACAGATGCCTGCTTTAGATGATAATGTACTACAAGTATGTACCGTAATGAGCATCCAACTCATTACACAAAACATCAATATCATTTTTATTACATCTAACAAAAAATAGCAATAGCTACATTAGATTTCATAAAATTAGATTGGTGGAAGATGTTCATTTTGATAGACATTCAAAACTCTTGACACAAGAGACTGCAGTTGCTGGAAATCTGGTGCAACAGACAAAATTCTGGGTGACTCAATCTGTCTGGTAGAATCGAAAGAGGGAAATAGACAGTTGATATTTTGAGTCAAGACTCTTGCAGGGATTCCCAAACTGGGGCCAAAATCAGAATCAAAATCAGGATCAGGTTTAATATCACTGACATGTGTTGCATATGTATGTGTATATATGTGTATATGTGTGTATGTATGTGTGTGTATATATATATACATACATACATACACACACACACACCCACATAAGTAAATAAATATGTTAAATTTAATAAGCAGTGTAAAGAAATACTGAGTTAGCACTTTAGAGGGGAAGAAGCTGTCCCTGAATCATTGAGTGTGTGCCTTCAGGCTCCTGTACCTCCTTCCTGATGGTAGCAATGAAAAGAGAGCAGGTCTTGGGTGCTGGGTGCCACCTTTTGAGGCATCACTTTAGTAGGTTTCTTGGATGCCACGGAGGCTAGTATGCATGATGGAGCTGACTGAGTTCACAACCTTCTGCAGCTTTTTTTGATCCTGTACAATGCCCCCTCCCCCACCATACTAGACAGTGATGCAGCCAGTTAGACTTTTCTCCACAGTACATTCTCAGACTCGTAACTACGGACCCATTGATTAATGGTAGCTCCATGGCAGAACAGAAGTTGGGAACCCCTGATTGTAAAGGTCTTGAGCCAAAACATTGACTGTTCATTTTCCTCCATAAATGATGCTGAGCACTGTTCCTCGAGAGCTCTGGGTGTCATTCAGAACTTATAGCATCCTTTCTAATGACTCAAACAACTATGAGGAAAGCACTGGGCATTTTGCTTGGGTGATATGGGGTTCTGGAGAAACCTATCAAGTAATGGACTTCAGTTTTGTTCACAAAATTTGAGCAACTCATGAGTTGAGAAGAAGTAAAATAACCCAGAAGTCCTGCTTTTAATGGAGCTGCTGAATGCAATGTACAAATTATTAATTGTGCATTAATGCAAAGGCTAGATCAAAATTCAAAGTAACATCTGTTGCCATTGGATTCAAACTAGGAAATTACTTGAAAGCTTCAAGTAGAACACCTACTGATCTGTTTCTCAAAAGCTGGTCAGAAACAAAGTTTTTATTATTTAAAAAAAAATTGGCATTGCCAATAGAACAGAAATTAGCATATCAGAGAGTCATGATAAGAGTTGAGTTTGCAAATAGGGATTTAACATTAAATTGAAGATTAGCATAAAAATATGTCACATGCATGGCTCAAATTCACCCTAAAAAGTTGCAAAAATATGTGGTTATATGTGGTTTAATAAAAATGTTAGGTACAGGAAAAGTTAGATTTCTGAAAAGTCTAAAACATATCCATTTCAAACTTAACTACACCCGATGATCTGGCATTCACGATTCCAGAGATTCACATCTGACTGACTGAAGATATTCCTCTTAATCTCAGTTTGAAATAGACATCTCTTTATTCTGAAGTTATGCCTTTGGATCCGAAGTTCTTCTTCTAATGAAAACATCCGCTCCATGTTCATTCTATCCAGGCCTTTCTGTATTTGGTTGGTTTCAGTGGGATCCAATGAAAAAGCAAGACTGCTGATGCCACGTTAAGATTATTAGACCTGGTACATTATACTTCAAAGTGAGAAGAACATTCATAAATAGGTGTGTTGCCTGTCACTGCAGTTAACAATGGCAAAAAAAGGAGACAAAAGTTAGGATGAATTTAATTAATTCTGATGAGTTGGAATTATTATACACTGGGTATAATAAAACCAATCATTTTGGTACACCCTGAACGAAGTTAACTAAGACATCTGAGAGGTCAAGTTTAATTTCTAATCAGTCAGGTCAACATTCTTGAAATAGAGATTCCTATTGCTGGTCAAGATTGTCATGAAGGTTGAACACTAGTACCATCTTAGAAACACGGAATCAGTGGTTAAATTTAATTTATAAAAAGAAAAACATTTATTAAATTTCTAGTTCATTCTCAAAGTTTATAAATAATATAATTTAAGTTCATTGTATTCTTGCTAAAGAATTTGAAAATATTCAAATTCAATAATATGCTAACTGTATCTGCAAGTAAATCAGAACTTTTAATTTCAGTATGGAGTGGAAAAAAAGCAAGAATTTGCTTGGATTCTAAAATAAAAATCGATTTACTCTGGAATTACTCAGGTTCTATGGAGAAACAAACATATTAATGTTTATTAATCACTGGAAGAAGATGAAGCTAGTGAACAATGCGACCAAGGGTGATGCCCTTCATTTGATTCACAAAACTACTTCTTTCACTTCTTTTACATCTTCTTTATCTTTCAAATGTGGTTCTGCTTATTTACAAAAGACAGGATTAAATATATAGGTGCTCCAAAGATAAAATAATTGGTTATTTGGGGTAAGAAATAAATATATATACTAAAGTTATTATGAACTCCGTGGAGCATGTGGGGATCTTCTGATATCCAGGCGTTCTTTCTTTCTTTCTTTTTCCTTCCTTTTCTTCTATAGGGATGTTTGGGGGAGGGGTTAAGGGGAGGGGGGAAGGATAGATAATTGTTCTTCTTTCTGTAATCATTTGAAAACTCAAAAAAACATGTGGTTCTGCTACCATTGGAGCCTGTGATCTACATTTTAGTTGTGTGTTTTCAGGCTGATAGAGTGAACTGGCGCTTTGCTGTCTCCAAGGGTGTTCTGTGAGCTTTCTTCAAAGTGTGTGGCCTCGAGGCCAAGAAACTTAGAAATGAGGTTAAACCCATGATTGACTCCATATCTTGCCGATTAAATCATCGAGGAAGATTGAAATCATTGAGGTGATAGCAGAAGATGAGCAGGTGTTCAGCGCCGTTTAACAGCCTCTCACTCACTCCTGCCGGAGGAAGGTGTCTGTGTGATGGTATCTCTCTCCCTCTCACTTGCTACTCCTGGGGTAAAGTCTCTGCATTTGAATTAATTATCTCTCTCTCCCCCCCTCCCCTATCTCTCCCCCATCTCTCCCCCTCCCCTATCTCTTCCCCATCTCTCCCCATCTCTCCCCCTCTCTCTCCCCCATCTCTCCCCCTCCCTCTCCCCATCTCTCCCCCTCCCTCCCCCTCTCCCCCTCTCCCTTTCTCTCTCCCCCACTCTCACACTCTCATACTCTCTCTCATTCAATACTGCTGGAATCCTGAGTCTTGGGCAACGTTTAATCAATATGGATTGTGGATTGGACTCTGTAGTTCACATTACATTGCATTTTTAGTTTTTGGTCACTTTTTTTATTGTTATTTTGTGTATTTTTATTGGGCAGCCTGCAGACACAGTGCTAGATTGAACTGAATTGAGATGAACTGAATATACCTGGACTCTTTCAATGACTTTGTGGGTTGGTGTTTTATATTCTGTGTTTTTCACTCTTTTTTTTGCCATTGTGCAATTTGGTTTTTTTGTTTGATAGGGGTTTGATGTTTTTCTTTGAATGGGTTCCATGGTTTTCTTTGTTTCGTGGCTGTCTGTGGGAAGACAAATCTCAGGGTTGTATACTGCATATGTACTTTTATAAGATATAAATGTACTTTGTACTTTGTGTCATGTTGATGCCTTTTGTACTCTATATATTAAGCAGTAGCTCCCTCTTATGTCTGGAGGACTGCTCTAAGTAGATTATTATTGATAATTCATGTGTGATCTGTAGTTCCTTGAAAAGGAACGTACTTTCCATTTTGTCATGTCATGTGTGCTGCAAATTTGGCACCTGTAGCTCTGAAGGAGTTAGTGATTTGCTGCTTAATTTACTTCAATAAAAAAAGCATGCCCATATGATTGTGGAGGGGTTTTATGTTCCTGTGGGGAATAGGGTATCCTACCTCCAATTCATTTCTTTGATCGTGGCCTCCAATGTAGTATTGAAAATATGCCTAGATCCAGTTACCTCCTTCATTTAGAAAAGATTTATTGGGGTCTACCGTGAGAGTGTAACTCTTTTTTTTTGCCTGGAATACTGGTTGTGCCAAGAAACTGTTTTCAGAAAACGTGCACGTATTTATTTAATGCACATGGGATTGGTTTTAAGGCTCATGAGATTGGGGATAAAATACTGACAAAGGTAGAGAATACAAAGAAACAAAATATAAGAATAAATGGGTCTTTTTCCAAGTGGCAGACAATGTTTGGACCTTGACTATTCATGATGTATATGTTAATGACTTGGATGAGGGAATTAAATGTCATATTTCTAAGATTACAGACCACACAGAGCATGATGGGAGGGTGAGTCTTGAGGAGGATCCAGAGAAACTGTGGACTAATTTGAACAATTGGAGAAGTGGGTAGCTGAAGAAGTTGATAGCAGATGCTGTATAATGCAGGTATTTGTGTGGTTTTCCACTTTGTTGGCAGTAACAGGAAGGGATATTATGATCTGAATAGCAGTAGACTAGGAAAGGAGGAGATGCAATAATTTTATTTATTTATTTTACTTAGAGATACAGTGCAGGTCCATCTGGCCCAGTGAGCCACGCAGCTTAGAAACCATAGACTAATCACAGGAAAGTTTACAATAACAAATTAACCTATTAACTGGTATGTCTTTGGACTGTGGGAGGAAGCACCCAGAGGAAACCCATGCGATCGCAGGGAGAACGTACAAACACCTTACAGACAGCATTGGAGATCAACTCTGAACTCTGAACCACTACACTATAGTGGCATAATATCTCAATAATAACCGGTGTCCTAGTGCATCATTACAAATGCAAGTATTTGCTGGGCTTCACAGTGACAGAATTCAAGTATAGGAGCAAGGATGTTTTAATATAATGTACAGGACTTTGGTGAGATGGCACCTTGTGTACTATGCACCATTTTATCTGTCTGAAGAAAGCTGTTTTAGCAATGGAGGAATTTCAGTGAAGGATCAGCAGATTCCAGGGACAGCACAACTAGTATATGAAGATTGGGTCAAGTAGCTTCTCTTTGCTAAAGTTGAAAAAATGAGAGAGTACCTCTTAGAAGCTTACAAATTTCTAACAGGACAGAATAGATTAGATGTATATTCCTGATGGCCATGGATTCCAGGATCAGCTGGTACACTCTAAGGATACAAGTCAAAGTCAAAGTAGAAATGACTATCAAGGGATGTATATGCTACCATACACTACCTTCAGATTAACTTTCTTGCAGGTATTTAGAGGAAAATAAAGAATGCAATAGAATACATGAAAAATTATACATAAACAAAGATTGATAAACACCCAATTTGCAAAAGACAAATTGTGCAAATAAAAGGTAATACTGAGAACAGGAGTTGACCATGAGTCCGTAGGTTACTGAATCAGTTCAAGTTATGTTAAGTGAATTTGTCCGCATTAAAGATGAGGGCTAAGCCACTTAATACTGATAAGGAGATATGTATTTTCCCAGCGGAGGGTTGAATCTGTGGAATTGTCCACCACCGGAACCAAAACACTAAATATATTCAGATATGAGACACAAGAGATTGCAAATACTCCATATTGAAGACTGATATTTTCCTTAGGGCAATAGAGATCAAGGTATATGGGAAGAAACCTACAATCAATTAAATGAACCTGAATAATCAACCACAATCATATTGAATGATGTAGCAGGCTTAAAGGGTTAACTGCCTACTCCTGCTTCTATTTTTTATGTTTAATGTAAGAGAATAAAAATTTTAAGAACACCAACAGTATCCAAAAATAAGTCATTTTACTCTTCCCATTTATCCTCATTTGTTCTTACATTCACAGAACATTTTGGTTGGCAGTTTTTAGTCCATGTATGAGGCCTAGATGGAATGAGTGAACAATCTTATTTTTCTAGTGTACATATAAATACTTATTCAATGGAAATTTCTAAAATATTTTTCCAATAGGAAATTAGACACAATAGAACATTAGTAAAGGGTCTTAAATAAGGTTTCACATGAATAAAATTGTGAGATTTGCCATTTTTGAAGTGTTTCATTCATGCCTAGAGATTAGTCCATTTGAATTTACAGACACATGCCTTAGTGAATGAATAAAAGATCAAGAAATAATTTTTACCTACAGTCAGAAAACCATGAAATATGATCATGCATTTTGTAATATAATTACATCCTTGTTTCAGATGTCTTGAAAAGAAGTTTGTCATACTCTCCAATGTATGCTGGATGCTTTACAATTGAGCATACTGAGTTCTGTAAACCAGCAAATTTTGCCTCAGGAAAAAGTGAACAAAATTCCTGAGAGGGAGCAGACTGAACAGCAACTTTTCCTCTTCCTTAATGTGTCCTTTTTATATGTTTTAATAAATATCTGTGTCAAATTTAGAGCCACAGTTAAGGTCACAGTTGACAAGTTTAATTAGAATTCTCAGAATAATAGACATCAGATATATGAAATTACATTGATTTATTAGTTCCTGTGAAGCCAGTCTTTGCCCTGCCAACCAATAAGCCAAAATTCTGGTTTCACTCAGATTTATGTGCAAAATCTGAACAGTTTTGTGTCTGGTTAAAGAAAAAGACTTGAAAATATGTGGATTTCACACAAACACCAACACACATATAACAACACAAACAAGATTGCATTGCACAAATCTGTGAACCCAACCTGGATTGGAGCAAGCAGGAATATCCACTGAACTTGATTAAATATTTCTTTGTTTTCCAGGTTGAGCTCTCTTTGACCACAGTTTTACTGTGGACACCAGATTTTAGAATCACCCTCATAAGTTTCTTTATAAATGGGTAGCAAATTCTCTTGTCTATGCTAAGAACTCATCATAATGCAGGCAGCACTGCAAGAGGACATAAGTAACCCCATTTGGACCATTAGTACAGAGGGTCAAATCAGGTTTATCAACTCATGCACATGGGCTAAGAGTTATATAGCACCAAGCAAACAAATAGAGGTTGGGATAATATCTCAGGACTAGGAATATGAAGGGAGAATTCTGAAGTTTAATAAGACCATAAGACTTAGGAGCAGAATCAGGTCATCTGGCCCATCAAGTCTACTCTGTCATTCAATTATGGCTGATCCTTTTTTTCTCCTCCTCAATCCTAGTTCCCGGCCTTCTCCGCATAGCCTTTGATGCCATGCCCAATCAAGAACCTATCAATCTCTGCCTTAAATGCACCCAACGACCTGGCCTCCACAGCTGCATGTTGCAACAAATTCCACAAATTCACCACATCTCTGTTTTAAAAGGGCGCCCCTCTATCCTGAGGCTGTGCCCTCTTGTCCTAGACTCTCCCAGCATGGGAAACACCCTTTCCACATCTACTCTGTCTAGGCCTTTAAACATTCGAAAGGTTTCAATGAGATCCCCCCTCATCCTTCTAAGTTCCAGCAAGTGCAGACCAAGAGCCATCAGGCGTTCCTTGTATGATAACCCTTTCATTCCTGGAATCGTCCTTGTGAACGTCCTCTGGACCCACTTCAATGCCAGCACATCTTTTCTAAGATGAGGGACCCAAAACTGTTCACAATACTCAAGGTGAGGTCTCATAAGTGCCTTATAAAGTCTCAGCATTGCATTCTTGCTCTTGTATTCTAGACATCTTGAAGTGAATACTAACTTGGCATTTGCCACCTTCACCACTGACTCTACCTGCAAGTTAACCTTGAGGGTGTTCTGCACAAGGACTCCCAGGTCCATTTGCATTTCAAATTTTGGATTTTCTCCCCGTTTAGAAAATAGTCCGCACATTTATTTCTGCTACCAAAGTGCATGACCATGCATTTTCCAACATTGTGTTTCATTTCCCACTTTCTTGCCCATTCTCCTAATCTGTCTAAGTCCTTCTGCATACTACCTGTTTCTTCAACATGACCTACCCCTCCACCAATCTTCATATCATCTGCAAACTTGGCAACAAAGCCATCTATTCTATCATCTAGATCATTGATATACAGCATAAAAAGAAGTGGTCCCAACACCGACCCCTGCGGAACACCACTAGTAGTTACAGGGATCCTAGTTGTTAAGACTAGTCTGAAGTCTTGGATGGTATGGGGTGGATTTCTCAGAATAGGGAGCTGAAGTACTTATCATTAGTAGCTTCATGTTTTTTACTAATGCAAACAACTATTCCAGTGCCAGCCATTGTTGGTAATGACCTCAGGTGGGGTTGAGGGCAGGAAGGTTGTCTCTTGGTGCTGCCTGAATGGGTGACCATGATCTCCTCAGTTTTGCTCTCCAGTGAGAGCCTAGGTGCATGCTCAATATGGGCTGGATTCTCTCCCCATGCTTTTTCTCTATGGGGCTGCCTGCTCCTCTGAAGTGCCTTTGTACTCTTTGCTGAAGTTCCTTCCATTGGGCCATGGAACAAACTTTGAAGGCAGAGTACAACCTAGGGTTGAATATCTAGGCAAAGGCATCAAATCTTGAGTCCACACTTGGGACTATTGGGATAAAGGATTTTTAAATGTTTTACATTGAACATGAAATTTTTCAAGCATTCAATTGGCTTTTTGAAAGCCTGGTCAATTAGTATTTCACCGATGCACTTCGTGAAATGTTTCATCTGTAAGCTTTTTTAACTGGATCCCCGGTAGCATTTCAGAAGTAATCCACTGATTGAGACATCCTGAGGATGTGGTAAACTGCCATGCAAATCAAAATTTTCCTCATGGTACCTACTGTTACATATTATGTTTCTAATCGCTGAGTCAAGCATAAACCTTCTGGACATTAATGTTTTAATTAGCAGATGATATACAGCTGTGCACTGTACTCATGCTTCTTTAATTATAATTGTATTTGTTTTTGCATTCTTTAATACATGCCTTACAGCAAAAGCAATAAATGATTAAAAGAACAAGAAGGGATTGCGAGTCACGTGAGCATGGGGTAGTCCTGTGTCAGCTGTTGCCAGCTGTGATTCCCAATAGCTTGCCTGCACCATTTCATTCCACCTATCAGATTGCTGCCATTATTGGCATTGCCAAACCATACTCTCCTTTAGGTCAACAACTAGTGTTCGTAAATGATTTAGATGATAGGGTGGAATTAACATACATCTGATTCTCATTCAAAACAAGGTGGCTTTACTTAAACCAGATTAGTGGGAAGAATACACAAGCTTACCCTTAGAAATGAAAAATCGGAAATAGGTTTTATAATAAAAATTGCTTTCAGATTTTAATTAGCTTATTATGACAGCCATCAGCTACTTCAAATGGAGTTACCCTTTTCTTAATTAATATTCATTATGAACTACTTTCTGTAATTGATAATCTATTCTATTACTCATAAATAATTGCAAAACTATTGCAATGCATGCAATTTTTCAAATGGTCAAAAGCAAGAGAACTGCTAATAACCAGAAGCAATCCATTGAGTTAAATGTTTTAGAATTTAAAAAAATGGTGGCAAACATATTGAAAGAGGTGTTAGAATAAAAATTATTAGCCCATACCTCAGATGATCCAGTGCTGTATAAATTTGGGTATCAAATGTTGGTTCAGGCCCGGGGACATTTGGGACATGTTTTGGTGGTTTTGTTAATTCGCTTGTAGAAGGAAACCAGCAATGCTCTCTTCAAAACAGGGGATTATTGAAATCAGCAAATTTCCCTCTATAATGCACAGTGACACAGAAAAGGCTGTACTGCATTTTCTCTTCTCTTCCAATCAAACTGTGGTCACTTTCCGAAAGAATGCATTCAATGCCAAAGTACTTCTGTATGGAAAGCACAGAGGTTGCTGAAAGTTGCAAAAACATCTTGATGTTTTGGGGAATGGTTATCAGATAAATAATGCTTATTTAGAGCAACGCTCACTGTTAGATCTATATTTAACTTATTTAAAATATAGAATTAGTGCCATTGATGAAAGATACAGACCACAGTGCAGTGAGAATTCCCTCTGTTGTTGATGTTAGGGAACCCAAAATGGTAATTGGTTTTATTATTGTCACATGTATTGAGATACAATGAAAAGCTTTGTTTTCCATACAGACAGACCATTCCAAACAAAAGTACATTGAAGTCGTATGAAAGGACAAGCAATCCAGAATGCAGCATAATGTCACAGTTACAAAGACAAACAAGGAGCCATCGTGAGGCAGAACAAGAGATTGAGAGTTCACCTTTATCATGTGAAGTCCATTAATGAGTCATAAAACAAAGCTGATTTTGATCCTGGTGGTAAATGCTTTTAAGATTTTGTGTCTCCTACCCAATGGAATGGGTTTAAGAGAGAATGGGCAGGAACAACTGGAAGTATAGGTCAAGTCATCGAGGGTAGCTGGTTTTTGTAATAGAATGGGCTGTGCTTAAATTTCACTGCAATTTCCTGCAAGGTTGTGATGCATCTGGATAGGATGCTATCTATAGTGCATATGTAAAAAAAAACTGGTTAGGGTCATCAGGAACATATTGACTATCCTTAGCTTTCTGAGGAAATAGAAGTACTGTTGTGATTTCTTGACAAAAACGTCTGTGTAGCTGCACCTGGACAGGCTCATAAGGCCCTTCATTGGTCTGTGTCCCAGGTGTTCACATGATATGCAAGCTGGAGCACTAGGATATGAAGAACAAACTGTTGCCCATACAGCAGGCTTTGCCTCCCCACACAGTTGGTGAATCCAAAGGAACTTCAGTGATTGTTACCATCAGTGTTGCAGGAACTGCCAGTCAGCATTGAATGTAAACCTGCCTTAAAGTCTCCAGCTCTGGATCTTTCCTCAGGGTTTAGTCCTGAAGCTTTCCCCATGAGTGGATATAGCCGCCGGTCAGCGGAGGTTTGAGATCAATTTTCCTTCTCTTAGATGAGCTACCTACCACAGCTGATGAGCCCTATCTGTCTGAAGTGACTGGTTTTAAGAGGGCAGTAACCCGCCTTTGCCCTTTCTCCTGTCAGTAGAAATGGTCTGTGGAGCTGGACTTGGTTGCCAGTGGCTATTTGAGATGCACACCATTGGGAGTATTTAATAGGTAGTGGAAGTTTATCCCCCACTACACACCTCCCCCCCCCCCAGCTAAGACAACCTTAAGGAACTAAGCTATTGATGATATTTACACCTAGGAACTTGAAGTGCTCAATCACCTCCATCTCAGCAGCATTGATACATTGGGGGGAGGGTATACTCCATCCAGTTTTTTTAAGTCAATGCCCATTCTTTTGTTTTGTTAATATTGAGGGGAAGATTGTTGTCTTGACACCACACTACTTGGTCCTATACTACTTTCCTGTACTCTATCTTGTATAGGCTCACTACATTGACATAATCTGCTAATTTATAAAAGGAGTGAGAGCAGAATCTGGCCACATAGTCATGAGTCTATTGAGAGTAAAGTAAGGAGCTTGCAGGGCACCAATGTTGTGAATAATTGGTCTATAAAACTATTTCCCCAACCTATAGGTAATTTTCACATAGTGAAATATCAATAGCAGCTTCCACCCTGACAAATTTTCTTCAGAATCTAATATGTTTCAATAATATCAGCTCTCATAGATGGTCTGGCCAGACAGGCAGAAAAATCATGAATTAAATTTCATCCAGGGAAGGGTAAACTGAGGCATTTAGAGACACGCGATTCTCCGGATGCTAAAAATCCACACTCAAAATGCTGGAGGAACTCAGCAGGTCTACTGAGCTGATGCATTTGGAGAGGTGCACAAGGCAAGGGACTATATAGTAAATAGGAAGATATTAAATGGGGGTATGGGGGTACAGAGGACCTCGGCATGTCCATCTGCAGATCTTTGCAGGTATTCAATGAATGGTATATGGGATGTAACAGCTCATTAATCAAAGCATCTATTTATTTATGTTTAGAGATATAGTAAGTTGTGCTAGATCTGTAGGATGCAGAATTTAAAAAATATTCTGGGATTGGTAAACTGTAGTTGCGAAGATGGATTGGATAAACTTTATTTTAAGAATTATGGAGAATGAGCGGCGACGTGGCGGTGAATTTTTAAAACGTTGACAGGTCTGATTATAGCAAATTTGATGAACCCTAGCAAAGGTGTCAAGAAAAAGGAACATACATTCTTTAGCCAGGGAATGGTGAATCTCTGGAAGCCAAATTATTGGATATATTGTATTTAAAGCAGAATTTGATAAGTTCTTGATTAGTAAGGATGTCAAAGCATACGTGGAGAAAGCTGGAGAATGGAGTTGAGAGGGTTAATAAACCAGTCATGATGGAATATCAGAGCTGAATAGCCTAATTCTGTTACTACAGTATGTGTTATGGTCATATGAAGTACTGAGAAGATAGTAGGAGTTCCACTGCTTGAAAGAGTGGTAGAAGCAGAAACCTTTTTCTTTTAAGCAGTACTTGGGTGTGTATTTGATGAGCCAGGACAGTCGGTTTACTGACCCAATTCAGGAGGTAGAATTAGGTTGGGTAACTTTTTTGACTGGTATTGGCCAGACACAGTGAGCTGAATCACCACTTTTCTATGATTGTGTGACTGTGTTTATTCAGATGAAAATCACGATTCCAGCTGGGTAGGCTCAGATGGACTAACGTGGAACTTAAATGTTATGCAATATCAGAACCAGAAACTTCAGTTTGTGTTTCCCTTGAGCAAGTGTTGCCTGGCCTGTCAAGTATTGCAGCAATTTCTATTATAGTTTTGCTGTGGTGTGTGTGCATTCTGCATGACTACTAAATGGGCAGATACATGGACAATTAAGTCTTTTCCTAATTTTTATCTGTGCATGCTCATGATGAATAAAGATTCCCATTGTCAGTAACCTTAAGTTGTATACCTTACATAGCTCTAATATATTTCTCCAATAGAGCTACAGAAGGTGCTGTAACTTTAGTCTACATACAGTGTATAGTATACGTGCATTGTTACTTCATTTTAGCTTTTGGTATTATTTTCACAAATTGTGATATTTCATTAGATTTTTGTTTTGTTTTATATAGATGTGTTTTCAAATATAAATTCAAAATTTTCATTATGGGATCAAAGTCCAGTTATTTATTTTTAGAGTGTTTGAAGTATATTTCTCCAATATTAATGGTTGCCATATTTCAAACTAAACTCTATATTATCAGCTTTTAGAAAGACATGCAGCTCTTATTGTTATATTTTGTGGTATTCTCAATACAACTTGCTCAATTGCAGTGTTCTAATGTTGTCTTGTTTATTATTGTGTCCGATAATACGATCCTAACTTAATGTGTAGCAGAGCCCCTGTGTTAGTAATTCAACCCAGCAAGCAATAAAAAGAGAGATTTGATTAGGCAAAAGAGATAAAATTGTCCCTGAGGTATTGAAAAGAAAAAAACATTATTACAATTGCATATGAGCTGCCTCAACACCAGGAGGAAGAGAGGATATAACACAATTATTAATTATACCTTAAGGGAGTCAGAGGAAAGATAGTAACATGTTTTAATGAACTGAAGGAAGTATATTTCAAAGTGAAAATCTATCTCCTGACAAGAGAACATAAAGGAACAGGTAGTGAAGGAGCCATCATGAACTTTTAATTTTGAATCCTTTAAGGGAAATTGTAAAATTATTTTTTTCTCTCTCTGTCTCAAGGCAGACTTCCGATGCATTTAAGATACCAAAGCTTATCATGCCCTTTGCCCTCTCTCTCTCTCTCTCTTTCTCTTTCACTCTCCCCCCACTCATTCATGGTAATGATAGAATACAGGACACAATTGCAGTAAAACCACATAAACTGGTGGAAGAACTTGCCTTAGGAATAGCTTTTTCACTGAAATACTCATGTGCTGAATAGTCTTTACTATTGTATAACTATACTTTGATTTTCAAAGATTTGTCCAAATTTTCCTTCAAGATTCTAGCCAGAGAAGAAGCTCATTTTAAGCTGGTAAATGGTGACTGTGCCACACAACTGAACGAGTTTTAGTGGCCTCTCCAAAGGAATTCTTAATCAATTGAAATAAAGAAAAAATAGCTTAATTTGCATTGATCTCTTATCCTTTGCTTCTTAGTCTCTTTTCTCTTTAGCTTCTACTCTTCTATTTTTCATGTTAAATTTCAATTTCATCCCATGTCTTTAAAGTTTATGCTCTATTGACTTAAATTTAAATAATTTATGTCATGTTTACTTTTAATCTGATCCTTCTTCAAGAAGTGTGTGAAATTTGGAAAATAAAACTCCCGTTTGAATGATATTGTGGGTCAGTTTTTGGAATTATTCAAATGACAAATAAGTTATGGTAGATAACTCTGAGTCAAACTAGAAAGAAGACATGACAACAATATACTGGTCACAACCTGCAAAAAATAGTGCTCTCATTCAAGCAGTCTGTCTGTGCTGCTTTAAGGACCAGGACACCAAGAATGTAATTGATGTGTAGAACATGCCCCATACTGTGATGACAAACATTCACTGCTACATACTGCTGTGTGTAGCCATAACAAAATGGGTCAGGAAAACTACAGCATCAAACAACTTTGTCTCTGCATTGCCCAAGGGATCCCAATCTGCACTATTAACTTCCTGTGGCCACACCACTTATCAAATATGTAGATTTGGGGTATGCCTGTAGTGTTGTTGGACTGTCTTAGAAATTCCAGTGTAAGCTCTCTGGCAGACCCAACAAGACCTGCAAAACTCCCAGCAGGCCTGAGTCTCATTCTGGTCATAGGAGAGAATATAAATGTACTTTTCAACAGCTGGAGCTGCACCATTACTAAGTATACCTCAGGAAAACATGGAAAAAGATTGGTTCTCACCTCTGTCTTGTGCTGGTCTGGGCTTTGACTATTGCCTTGGAACAGTTGGGTATGATTTTGAGTTCCATTAGTACTGTGTGTCACTGTCACTTGTGTTTACAGTAGCATTGTAAACTTGATATTGTTCTGGACAACAATTTTTTTTCAAAAGTGTAGCTTCCGCAGAAATTAATTTTTATTTATGACAGACCACTAGAAGCTGAATACAAATATAATTTTAGACTACTTGTATCACGTAGGAATTGGAGAAACAAGAAATTAACTTATTGAATATAATGCATTTAATTGCATAACAGTGCTAATTCTTTGCAATAGCTCTACTGTATTAAAAAAGTTTTGTTGTTGATTTTCATTTGTACTCAGTGTCTGAGGCTTCGTGCTTAAGTGTCTATCAATAATCAGGCAGCATTGATGGATTCCAGTTTCTCTGATATGGTTTCTCCATGACCACAATGTCCTGGTGAAATCTTTCTCCATGCTCATAACTGACAGCACCAAGATTTGCCGGGAAGAAGTATAAAGGGAATGCAGAAAATTACTCTTCAGTGACATGTTGCACTCCATGATTTTGTATGCTTGAATCATGTTGTCAACCAGCTGCATGTTGTTTGGTGCTCTGTAGATGCCAAGAAAATTTTCCACAACATCCCTGAATCCCTTCCATGGGATTTTCTCTGGTCCCACTAGCACTTCTTTGAATTACCTGTTATTGATGAACTGTTTGATTTGTAGACCAACTAAAATGACTTCCTAAATCTTGGCATCAGTTATTCTGAATTGAAATAAAAAGTACAGGTGACTTCAAATAAATAGCACATGATAGGGAAATTTCATGGTGATTTCCATGATCAACAGCTTAAAATCCATAAGATACACCCAAAAATATTCAGGAACAAAAATCTTTGCTGTGCAGTGTTTATTGTTTGTAAGCTCCAACCCCAGCTTCATGGAAGTGATAAGCACCAGATAAAAAGGGATGGAATAATACTATAAGATTTTAGAGGTAAATTCTAACTTGGCTAATTGCTTTTTTCTGTTCAGCTCACTGTCTAAGAGTTCAGTTTATGCATTGCATTCATTTGTTGCAAAATTACAACATTGTTCTGGGCCAAAGAGAGACCATTTTGTATATTGGTTCTATACCAGCTTTGAACAGAGCAATCCATTTAGCCTCATTCCCCAAATGACTGGCCAAATACTTCGCAGCACATCTATGTTCGGTCAACAAGCATTACCCTAGGCCTCCAGTTGCCTGTCACCTTAATTCCCTGAGCCATTGAATAAGCCCTCTGTTGCCTCCTGCACTGTTAGAACAAGCTGAAACATCGGCTTGGGAAACAACGTCTCATCTTCTGTCTGAGCAAATTGCAACCCCCTGGATGCAAAATCAAACTCATCAAGTTCAGGTAACTTCCTTTGTATCAGAACTGTCCAGTTCTGTTGCAGGTCATCCTGATGGAATACTGAATTTGTGGCTTCTCTCTGCACTAGCATGGTCTGATTTCTTGAAGAGTTCCTACAGTTTTGCATTTCTGAAATTTCGTCCAACAGTCTGTGTTATCTTTTTCTCTCTAACTTTCCTCCTTAACCTTCACCAGCTGATTATCAGCACCTCAACCCAACCCTATGTTCTGTTTGTCCCATTCACCCCACCCCGGCCTCTGTGCAACTTAAAACTTTTCCAGTTCTGTTAATGGTGTTTGAACTCTATTTCCCACTCCACTGGTAAATCCTTGACCCACTGAGTGTCCCCAGCATTGTCTGTTTTTATATCAGATCTCCAACATCTGCAGCCTTTTTTGATTTACATTTTTTTTGACATTCAGAGTTTCTGCCAGAAATCATTATGAAAATAAGAATAAAATCAACTTTAAATTAAATTCTTGCCCACATTTTGGTAAAGGGGAAGTATCAACATAAATTCTTATTTATTTATCTGAGAGTTACAAACTAAGTTTATTGGTAACTGAATGGAAAGAGAATTCCAGCAAAAATCACTCAGAATCTCTTTGTAATAACATTGTTAACTTATAGCTATATAATTGCAATCCAATATGATATAAAAGAACCATGTGAAGCTAAATAAGAAAAGAAACAGTCACAATGGCAAAAAGAAACCCAAAGTCACACACATGGAACAAATAAAGTGATAAATTACCAGCAGAGGATTTTGCTGAGGAAATAATTTGAAAATACACTCTAATCCAGAAAAGATTTTAGAAAGGCAATATTTGGATTATTTTGAAGAATCAGCTGCTGCCCTGTAAGCCTTTTAGTTGCTAATAGTTGCCTGATGTAGATCAAAGCTAATTCCACCACCTTGAAATTACGGAATAGGAAAGAAAGCATTGAGGTAGATTCTGATCTATTTCTTCCTGACAGCTTTCTCCACTCAGTGGACTTCGGAATTCCTTTTGGTATTTTAGCAATGATGCTGATTTTCCCACAGTATCACTCCTCAGTAACCAAGGAGTGTACACTTTTAATGAGATGTTGGCAGACTAGTTCATCATGATGGGACTGGTAACAGAGTCTGATCTTTACCCTGTGCATTCCAGCAAGAGTTGGTTGACAGCAACCAAGTATGGTAATCTTACATCTTCCTCTATCAAACTTCCGAGGTCAGTTACAACACTCTACCCATCTGCTATCAATTAATGTAGCTAGACCAGGATAGACTGAAATTGGACCTTCTGACCCTGTGGAACTTAACTGTTTGCTGTGTACACTTAAGGACCTATTAGAGAAATACTATTTCTATTTACTTTAATTAGAAGCGCTGCATTTCCTGCTCATCTACTCCTATTGTTGGTAGAACATAGTCATACTTCCCCCAGTCATTCCATCCTTTTCCATACTTAGATAATGTGGGTCAGCAGACTAGTTGAGTGCAATGGTAGATATAGGCAGAACCTGCATCTCTTCAGTCATTAGTGCTTTCTGTACACATTCACTTTGCCAAAATGATTGCTGATTAGCAATGAGATAACAGAACTCTGATTCATGTCAGGTCTCCAGGCTAATTTTCAGTAAAACGTAGAACGTAGAAATTTACAGCATGTTACAGGCCCTTCGGCCCATAATGTTGTGTTGACCATGTAACCTACTGTAGAGACTGCCTAAAATTTCCCTAGCACGTAGCCCTCTATTTTTCTAAGCTCCATGTACCTATCTAAGAGGCTCTTAAAAGACCCTATTCTATCAGCTTCCATCACCGCTGCTGGCAGTGCATTCCATGTACCCACCAATCTCTGTGTGGAAAAACTTAACCCTGACATTCCCCCATTACCTATTTTCAAGTACCTTAAAACTATGCCCCCTCGTGTTAGTCAATTCAACCCTGGGAAAAAGCCTCAGGCTATCCACACGATCATTGCCCCTCATTTTCTTATGCACCTCTATCAGGTCACCTCTCATCCTCCGTCGCTCCAAGGGGAGAAGGCCAAGTTCACTCAACCTATTCTCATAAGGCATGCCCTCCAATCCAGGTAACATCCTTGAAAATCTTCTCTGCACTCTCTCTGTAGTATTCACATCCTTCCTGTAGTGAGGTGACCAGAACCAAACATAGTACTCTAAGTGGGGTCTGAGCATGGTCCTGTATAGCTGTAACATTACCTCATGGCTCTTGAACTCAATGCCACGGTTGATGAATGCCATCACACTAAATATCTTCTTAACAACACTGTCAGCCTGCGCAGCTGGTTTGAGTGTCCTGTTGACATGGACCCCAAGATCTCTCAGATCTTCCACACTGCCACGAGTCTTACCATTATCACTATAATCTGCCATCATATTTGACCTACCAAAATGAACCACTTCACACTTACCTGGGTTGAAGTCCATCTGCCACTTCTCAGCCCAGTTCTGCATTCTATTGATGTCCCACTGTAACCTTTAACAACCCTCTAGACAGTCCAGAACACCCCCAACACCCCCACTTTGTGACATCAGTAAACTTACTAACCCACCCTTCTACTTCTTCATCCAGGTCATTTATAAAAATCACAAAGATGAATAGATCCCAGAATAGATCCCTGAAGAACAGCTCTAGTCTCCAAACTCCATGCAGAATATGAACCATCTACAACCACCCTTTGCCTTCTGCAGGCAAGCCAGTTCTGGATCCACAAATCAAGGTTTGCTTGGATCCTATCCCTCTTTACTCTCTGAAGGAGACTTGCATGGGGAACCTTACTGAAGTCCAAATACACTACATCCACTGCTCTACCTTCATCAGTGTGTTTTGTTATATCCTCAAGAAATTCAATCAGGCTCGTAAGGTGTAACCTGCCATTGACAAAACCGTGCAGGCTTTCCCTAATTAGATAATACTCATAAATCCTGCCTCTCAGGATCTTCTCCAACAACTTGCCCACCACCAAATTCAGACTCACTGGTCGATAGTTTCTTGGGCTATCTATACTCCCGTTCTTGAACAACGGAACAACATTTGTAACCATCCAACACTCCAGTATTTCTCCCATCCCTATTGATAACGCAAAGATCATTGCAAGAGGAGATCGGCAATCTCCTCCCTTGTTTCCCACAGTAACCTGGGGTGATTTACCCAACTTGATGCTTTCCAAAAGCTCTAACACATCCTCTTTCTTAATGTCTATATGCTCCAGTGTCTCAGTCAGCTATAAATGCTCCCCACAATTGCCCATGTCTTTTTCCCTGGTGAATACTGAAGCAAAGTATTCCTTACTCTGCTACCTTCTCCATCTCCATGCACACGTTTCTACTGTTGCATCTGATTGTTCCTATTCTTGCATGGCTAGAAATCAGGATATTTTAAATCCGGACCTTTTTGCCCCATAATTAAACTAATTACTGGCATTTTATTAACAACTTAAATTCCCAATGTACAGAATCTTGTACAATATTGACACTTTATCTGAAAATTTATAATAAAAATCAAAAATGCTGGAAATAATCAATGGGTCAGGCAGCATCTGTAAAGAGATTTATGGAAGGTTCATTAGAACAGGCAAATTAGTAGTTACTATGGGGTCTAGCTGAAGCAATTTCTTCACATTAATACTACTCTTTCTTTAAATTATTATTACAAGTGCATTAATGCAAAAGAAATATTTTTATACTTTAATTCCCACCTGGTAATGTGTGCTTATCAAAGAGAGAGGACTAACTCTACTGAGGAATGAAATATGTCCTACTTTGTTCAATAAATGTAAAATTCAAGTAATGCCGGAATCATGGTGTTGAACACAAAAAAAAGCTTAAATGAATATTTGTTGAATATGAGACAGATGTTCCTTCACTTTACTCTTAATACTCAATATCCTTTGGTAAACTGTAGTTTATTGTAAGCAGATTTTGTGGTTCTATGTTTAGAAATAGCTCCAAATGTAACAGTAAACTGTGATTGGATTACTTGCATTCAGGCTTACAACTTAACACACTCATTTATCCTAATGTGTCGTAAGTGGAAGCTCAGAGGAATTAAAGAGCTGATTTTGTGTTTGGGCTAAAGGAAGGCCATTACTCTCTGTAAACTTGTACCTTCTGGCACAGCCACATTGCTAGTATGGAATGTTGACTTGGTCACATAATTTCAATATGCTATCCTGCAGTTGAGATTCAGGTGGGTAACTGTGAAAGAAGGCATGAACTTTTGAAAAGTAACAGCAGTTTTGTTGGATATAGAATTAATGAACAAAATGTTTGTTGTGGCACTCTTTGGTGAAGACAATTTGGGGCATAGGAATTCCATTGCATTGTGCAACATCTATATGCTTCACAGTTTATTTTCAATTTAAAAATAGTATTTTACTGGAAATTTTGGCAGATCTGTGATTTTCTTTCAGGGTCTAATGCATCCAATACTTTGAATTTGAAGGATATGAATAATGGCCTTGAAAGTATAATGTATGACAAGATGCCATTCCTATAATTTTGGTTACCAAATATATGACCGAAAAATTGTGTAGGCCACACATGCAAAAGTCTGACTTCACATTGCCTGAGCAGCTTGGAATATTGAACCATATTAGGAGATTTTTGGCATTTAAATTAAAAACTTCAGTCAAATAGGCAGGTTTCCAGGATCTTCAAACCTCCTGAAAGGTGGAAATAAGCAATTTCTGTGATAGTTCAGTTTTGAACCCTGAAGGCCATCTTGACTCTGGTATGACATAAGGGTTGCAAATGGTTTGGCTTAGTTTCAAAAAGCAAGATACATCATGTGCTGGAAGTTTAAAATATAAACAGAAAATATCAGAAATTCGTAGCTAACCAGCCAGTACATGTAGAGAGAGAAGCAGAATTAGCATTTCAGATCAATGACTTTCAACATAACTGAAGATCACTAGTCAACTGGATAGGTTTTACAACATGGCAGTGAATGGCACAGAATTGTTTAAGAGGCAGTATGATAAGTACATAAGGAAGCAAGAAATAAAAAGGTATGCAAAACAAATGAGATGAAAAGCCCTTGGAGGGGGCATCCAGGTTTATAAAAGCTAGTGTAGATCAGCCAGATAGAATGGCCAGTTTCTATCCCCTCCCTAAAGTTAAATACAACTATATTTTATTACAACATCAGCCCAATCAGCCAGAGTAGCTACCCAACACAATGTTCCAAAATAATGAGATGAATCTAAAGTTATTCAATGCAGGTATAGCTTCCAGACTGGAGAAGGATTGATAATTCTGTTTAGTGATATTCGTGACCACTCAGTGACAGAAATCACAGAGTAATTTGGGGATGAGGGAATTCATGAAAGTTCTTCCATGTTTTGATGGTTAAAATGACCATAAAAGACATTGAATTCATTTGGGAGTGAAGTCTTATTGTCACCTATGTCGGTTGGTCTCACTTTGTAAGAGGTGATAACATTCAAACCCTGCCACGGCTGTTTAGCATCCTTCACTGATCTAAGTTTGGCCTGGAATTGCCACTTTACATGTGAGATGTCTTCCTGGATATTGTACCTGGACCTCTTGTATTCTACGTGGTCACCAGACCTGAATGCCACTTATCTAGCCCTCAGCAGATTGTGGATCTCATGGTTAATCCACAGCTTCTGGTTGGAGAAGATGCTGAATGATTTTGTGGGGACAAACTTTTTTTATAAAGTCCATATAACTGTGGTATATTCATTCAGATCCTCTGATGAGTTCTTGAGCATGGACCAGTCTACTGACTTGAAGCAATCCCATAGCCACTCCTCTGCCACCTGCAACCACATCTTTATTGCCCTTTTCTCTGAAGCTTTCCTCTTTAACCTCAGCCTGCCTGCAGGTGAAAAGAGGACAGCTAGATGATCAGATTTCCGAAAATGCAGTCTAGGCATGGATGGTAGGCATTCCTAATTGTGCTATTGCAGTGGTTGAGTGTGTTAGGACCTTTGGTGCTGCAGTTGATATATTGATGATAAGTGGGCACAGATTCCTTCAGACAAGTCTGTTTGAAGTCCCTGACAATGACTTGTAAGACATTGTGGTAGGCTGTTTCTTCTTTGCTGTTGGCAGCATTCATTACCTCGAGTGCCTGCTTAATGTCAACCTTTGGGAGTGTGTAAACTGCAGGCAGGATTACAGAGGGGAACTCTCTTGGTAAGTAGAACAGTTGGGACTTAATCATTAGATGTTCCAGGTTGGGGGAACAAGATCGCTGCATCCAGAAACCACAGTGTTTATTATAAATCAGAGACCCCCACTTTTGTCTTCACTGAATAAGCAGTTAATTCTATCCTGTGTATCAAGAAGCTCTTGGGTCTTATCAAAGTATCTGGTGTGTCTTGAGTGAGCCATGTCTCTATGAAACACAGAGCAGAGCAATTCCTTATTTTCCTCTGATACAGGAATCTTGCCCTTAGGTCCTCAATCCAGCAAGTTTTCATTGCTAACAAGATGTTGAGTATAGGAAGTTAAACCAGCACTTTCGTCTAGCTCCTCCCTTCCTTCCTCTCTTTCAGCTGTGGTGATACACCTCCATCCACTTAAAGGTACATTTCTATATACCTGTGAGTTAAGTCCACCGAGTCCTTCAAAAGATCATGAAATTGCTAGTTCATTAAGACAGTTCAAAAGTACATTACTTAAAGGAAAATTACAGGCTGTAGATTGCAGTGAGAAGTATATTTAGAAGCTTTTTATTCTGCCCAAAACCTATCACTGTGGTTCACCACCACCATAATTACTAGCATATCTCTGTACCCAAAGTAATGGTCAGTCTGGTCAGTAAGGATATGGTAAACCATAGGGCCTCTTTCCATGTTGCATGACTCTTTGACTAATTGTTCAGAATGGGAAATAATACCTCAAGCCTCTTTGACTAATTAAAGTAAAATGAATAGAAGTCACAAATGTTTAAATACTTTCAATGAAATTTTCACTCCCATATGCACCTTTAGTTTGTGGAACATTGCAAGTGGAACAGCATCGTAGGCTGTAGAAGGAATTTGTCAATTCCAGCTTTCCAGAAGGGTGTAGCAGCTAGAGTGATTATAGATCAGCATATCGAACCTTTGATTTTTTTTGGCCTCCAAATGTAATAACTTTGTTAACTGCTTCCTACTGAACAGTCTTCTACACACTGAAACAGCATTTACAAAAGCACACCGAGTAGTTTTTTGCTTATAGAAAAATGGATCGGGCATAGTGAATAAGATTGAAGATGCAAGTGAGTGATTACCTCCTCCACATTGCTGGTGTTTATACAATGGGCCAAATTACGATACACATATATTTAAGAAATGGGTGAGCCATTCATTAGTACTTTTCAGAACAACATAAATATATGTTGCCTTCTCAAAGAATTCCAGCAAAATGAAGTGTAATTGTGGTTTTGAGCTTTCATTGACTATTCCTTGTGACCTTAGATTCTTTCAGTGACCACTTTCAATGGCAACATAAATATATACTCAGTGGTCACTTTATTACCTACCTCCTGTACCTAATAAAGTGGTCACCAAGTGTGTGTTTGTTGTCTTTTGCTGTGGTAACCCATCCACTTCAAAGTTTGTCATGTTGAGTTTTCAGAGATGCTCTTCTGCACACTCTGTTATAATATGTGGTTATTTGAGCTTCTGTTAGCTTCCTGTCAGCTTGAACCACTCTGACCATACCCCTCTGACCTCTCTCATTAACAAGGCACTTTTTTCCCCACAGAGCTCTCGCTCACTGGATTTTTAAAAAGTTTTTCATACCATTCTCTGTAAACAGTTGTGCGTGAAACCCCCAGGAGATTAGCAATTTCTGAGATACTGAAACCACCCCATCTGGCACCAATAATCATTCCATGGTCAAAGTCACATAGGTTATATTTCTTATCCATTTGATGTTCAGTGTGAACAAGAATTGAACCTAAGGACCATTTTGAGCATGCCTTTATGCATGAGTTGCTGCCACAGGATGGCTGATTAGATATTTGCATTATTGAGCAGGTGTACCTAATAAAGTGCCCACTGAGTGTCAGTTATAGTTATAGACTAAAGACTCTTAATATACACATTTGAATTTAGAGTTTCCATAACGCATAAGATGCAATAAAATGAAAGTGGTCATTGAAAGAATCCAAGACCACAAGAATAGTCAATAGAGAATTAGAAACCACAATTATGCTTCATTTTGCTGGAACTTTTTGAGAAGGCAACTAAAATAATAATGTGCAATCACAACAGGGTATGATTTGATTAGATAGGCATTTGATATTGCCACATGTGAGATTTAAAAGGTTAATGCTCTTGCATTTAAAAACTAAGTAACTAACTGCATTGAATCTGACTTGGCAATAGAAAGTAATGATAAATGGAAAAGGGTTGCCTGAAGACAGAAACTGACGGACAGCTCAACAAAGATTAGTTATGGCTTCCTTGCTGCCTAAACTATTCATAAATAATATGGAGAAAATTATTTCTTTAAATGTAAAATTTGTTGATGATACCAAGCTGCATGGCCAGGGGCATGAGTGCTCAAAAAGATCAAGACAAATTATGAGGACAGGCTAAGCAACAACTAATGGATTTTACTGTAATCACATGTGAGATTATGCATGATGGAAAAGGAAACTGAAAACATCTGTATACACTGAACAAGACTGGCTGAGTAAATTGTGAAGAAACCTACCAAAAGGGTATATGTAGGGAGAACACTGTTAATACTTTAGGGAAAAATGTTGATCTAAATTACTATTAAAAAAAGGAATCAAAGTAATTCTTTATTTTGAGTAGTATTTTCGTAGCAAATAATTTGTACAGGATCTGAAAAAAAATATTTTCTACTACTGAAGACAGAGATTTAGTAGCATTATCATTATATTTAGTGGCATTATTTAGTGGCATCCATCATTAAGGATCCCACCACCCAGGACATGCCCTGTTCTTATTGTTACCATCGGAGGGATGTACAGAAACCTGAAGGCAAACACTCAGTGGTTCAGGAACAGCTTTTTTTCTCTCTGCCATCTGATGTCTAAATGGACATTGACCCTCACTACTTTTTTATTTCTTTTTATTTTTGCACTACTTATTTTAACCTAACTATTTAATAGACATACATACACATATACATGTATATCCTGGTGATATTAAACCTGATTCTGTTTCTGAGCTTTGGAACTCACATATTCCCTGTGTGCCTTAAGGATTTGTAACAACCATAGGCCAACAAATGTGGACAGTTATTGATTGGTATGTTTATATGGTTCCTGGATCAATGTTATTTATTCCAAGGTCCTTCACTGAAGTGTGGTCAGATTCTTAAAAATATGTCAAGGAGGCAAAGGAAGAGAAAATGAGATGGGTGAACAGGTAGTTGGTCGAACTGCAGTCCTTAAACAGTCTTATATGAAGAGATAGCAGTGGAAAAGTGAAGAATGTTAAACAGCAGGCAAGTTTCAAAAAAGGCCAAAGTAAAGGTATTATCTTAGTATGTATATGTCACCATAAATAGCCTGAGATGCATTTTCTTGCAGGCATTCACAGTGGAATAAAGAAATGCGATAGAATCAATGAAGTGCATACAAGCAAAGACTGACAAGCAGCCACTGTGCAAAAGTGAGTCCATAGGTTTGGAATCAGTCAGTGCTGAGCTGAGGTGATGCAGTTATTCTCAGTTGCTCCAGTTGTTCTCTGGAATGGTGAAAGGGACTGCTCTACTTGGGCCACTGGTGATTACTGCAGCAATATCTACATTGTAAAATGTGCTTTCAATTATTTGGTGACTGATGCATGTTGTGGAAAATCTATTGAATTCTGAGTATGCTAACAACCAGATATATTTTCTTTCCTGAGGTTTATGAACTCATCATTATCTCCCATGTTGCTTTGCCAAATCAGAATACAATATAGTCTGGGATCCTTCCAGTCAACAAATCATTCACTGGAAGTTCTGACAGTGCATTCACCCTTGCTTGGATTGATTTCTCTTTAGCAAAATCAAACAAATCAACACTGACTTCTGTGTAAGAAATCCTGACCCTACACCACCCCATATAACCATCTCCAAAATAATAGCCCAGCTGACAACAAATGTGAGCAAGCTTTTGCAGCAAGGATACCATGAGTAAATGAGCTCTGATTGAGTAATATTTGCTTTGGAACTGAGCTGTCAGTCTGTTAAACTGGAGAAATTTTTTCTGAGATTTCCCATTAGTTACTTACTATAAAGGAAGCAGTGTAAAATTCTGAGATAGAATCTCATAACTAGTGTTCAATATGATGATTTCTCACTCTTCAATTCTTATGCTAGAGAGTGATGAATCTGTGGAATTCATTGAAGCAGACAGCAGTGGAGGCCAAGTCATTGGGTATATTTAGGTTCTTCACTGGTAAGGGCATCAAAGGTTATTGGGAGGAGGCTGGACAGGGATAATAAATCAGTCATTATTGAATGGTGGAGCGGACTCAATGGACCAAATGGCCTAATTTCTACTCCAATGTCTCGTGGTCTTATGAGTTAGTTATTAAATATGGGACAGAAATTAGTCCCTGTAGGTTCCTGAGAGGATGTAAGGAAGGATATCGGGATAGTAGTAGTCAGGTGTTATTTGCACTGTTTGTGTAACATAGTTGTGGTGTTGTCATATTCTGATTCTGAAATTCAGTTTCCACTGAAATAAATGGAAGTCTAATGTGCAGCTGTTACTATAGTTCATTGTTAATGTAAGTGACATAAGATAACCATTTTGGAAGCGAGAGAAATGGCTAATGGTTTTGAATAATCAGGTTTGTGACATCAATCAATCCTTCCATCTCCCTATTGACTTCCTCTTCTTCTCCTTGTATCTTCCTTTGCAAGTGCTGATGATGAAACACAATTACCACACCATTTTCTTAGGCCTCAAATGTTCTGTTTGAGGCAATGATTTATGGGTGCCTCCATCAAACCATGAATACGTTGTTGTGTAGTTAATATTTCAGTAAAATTTGAGTAATATTGTGTAAAGGGGGTTTCTTCTTTTTCTTTGTTACTGTGTATGTAATCAAAATGGCGTCTTTGTTTTGTTAAAAGTAGGAATGCCTCTTTGTTATGATAAGTGCTGGAAGTTTGTTTGGGTTAAAATTACTGATATCATGAATTGTATTTGTTCGTTAACGAATTGGGATTAATGTTATTCTTTCTTGTGGGTCTGTAAACTGATTGTTGGCGGGCATTTTGAGCGAGCCTGTGGCGACCCGGGGGGGGGGGGGGGAGAGAGAGAGAGGACGCGATGCTGGAAGCTGGGCGATGGAAAGGACCACAAGCAGGGGGTCCGAGGCCCAAGGTTTTCGGTGAGGAGAGGAGACGATGACAGATTCATGTGGAGCGTCTGGTCGACCACCGTGGTTGGTCCCAGGCGGCGGGTCGAGGAGTTCTGAGGGGATCGAATGGTGGCCAGAAGACTTCAGTAATTGAGCTCCAACGGTTGTGCACGAAGTGGTTTGGACTTTGATAAGTTTGGCGCCTTTTCTTTATTTTTTTGTCCATATATACTGTATCATTATTAATCACTTAGTTATAGTAACCTTTATAAATTGTACTCATTTAATTGCATATGGTGTACTGTCCGGTTTTGGGCGAGGTGGGGACATCACACAGCATCCGCACCAGCTGATTATCCAGTTTGGCGGGGCCGAAGTCTGCTCCCCCTAGACGAGAACGAACTGAGCGAGCCTGAGGTGACCCAGGGGGTGACATTGTGGGGTGCTTGTCCGGGATTGATTTCTGTGGAAGCTGTGTGATCACCCTCTTTAAATTATGTCTGCGGCGAAGAGCTGGTGTGCCTTTGTGAGTGTGCGATTGCTGGTAATCACTGCATGTGTGTTGGGTGGGGTGGCTGCTGTTGGTGCCCCGGAGGGCATTGTTCGAGTTCTGACTAGCGCTGACGAAATGGTGGTGGGACCATGGGTTGTTCGTACTGTTTGGAGAGTGAGGAGTGACAGGTTGGGATGTTTCAGCAGTGGTGAGCTCCGCCATGTTGTTGGAATAATGTCTAGCCCTAAAGGGGCGGAGGCGTGGGCGGAGCAGACCTCTCAGTTGTTGGGTGAGTGGCAGTGCTTGGCTGAGGGAAAGTGACAGGGATTGGTTGGAAGTTTGAGTGGGCGGGCTGGTGGCATTGTTAGAACTGTTGGGTACAATTACCTCGGGGTGACAGCTGTCAGTTATGTACAAGTGTGGGAAAATGTGTGTGGTTCGACTGGAAGTCAAATGCCGCAGCTGGGGGGCTTATCATACCCGTGGCAGGAGATTGGTGGGAAGTTTTTAGGGTATCCCTTTTGGTTAGGAGGGCAGATAAATTGCTTGCCGTGCCCCCCCCGAGGGCCGTGAATGGCAGCACAGTAAGGACCTATGACACCCGTCAGGTGCAGCTACAGTTCGGCTCCAGCCAGTTCACGTGGGACTTCACACTGGCCGCCGTAGCCCAACCGCTTCTGGGTGCGGATTTTTTGCGGGCTCACAGCCTACTGGTCGACCTGCCCAGGAAGAGACTGGTACACGCCGAGACCTTTCAGACGTTCTCCCTGGGTGCAGCCCAGTTGCCAGCCCCTCACCTCGGCTCCATCACGCTGTCCGACAATGACTTCACCAGGGTCCTGGCGGATTTCCCATCGGTTCTGGCACTGCAGTTCACAGCGGCCATGCCCAGGCACGGCGTACAACACCACATCCCGACCCAGGGACCACCCCTCCACGCCCGCGCTCGGCGGCTTCCCCCGGACAAGCTCCGACTGGCGAAGGAGGAGTTCCAGAGGATGGAGGAATTGGGGATCATCCGGCGGTCCGACAGCCCATGGGCCTCCCCCCTGCACATGGTGCCCAAAGCGACGGGGGGCTGGAGACCGTGCAGCGACTACCGCAGGCTGAACGAGGCTACCACACCGGACCGCTACCCTGTGCCGCACATTCAGGACTTTGCAGCAAACCTGCACGGTGCACGGATCTTCTCCAAGGTAGACCTCGTCCGAGGGTACCATCAAATCCCGATGCATCCTGACGACATCCCCAAAACGGCTCTCATCACCCCGTTTGGCCTTTTCGAGTTCCTCCGCATGCCGTTCGGCCTGAAGAATGCCGCACAGACGTTCCAGTGGTTATTGGACACGGTGGGACGGGACCTGGACTTCGCGTTCATCTATTTGGATGACATCCTCATAGCCAGCAGCAGTCATCAGGAGCATGTGTCCCACCTCCGTCAACTCTGCGCCCGACTGAGTGAGTACGGTCTTACAATCAACCCGGCCAAATGCCAGTTCGGACTCGATACCATTGACTTCCTGGGCCACAGGATTACTAAAGACGGGGCAACCCCTCTGCCCGCTAAGGTAGATGCGGTCCGTCTCTTTCCCCGACCCACCACGATCAAAGGCCTTCAGGAATTCGTAGGTATGGTCAATTTCTACTGCCGCTTCCTCCCTTCAGCTGCCCGGATCATGTCGGGTCCGAGCAAGGACATTACCTGGGACGAGGAGTCCGCCGCCGCTTTCGTTCAAACGAAGGAAGCTTTGGCGAACACCGCAATGCTAGTACATCCCAGAATGGACGCCCCTACCGCCCTCACAGTGGACGCATCAAACACGGCAGTCGGTGGGGTGCTGGAGCAACTCATCGCAGGTCGCTGGCAACCCCTGGCGTTTTTCAGCAAACACCTGCGACCACCCGAGCTCAAGTACAGTGCTTTCGACCGGGAACTGTTGGCGCTCTACCTGGCAATCCGGCATTTCAGGTACTTCCTAGAAGGTCGGCCCTTCACCGCGTTCACGGACCACAAACCGCTTACCTTTGTGTTTACGAAAGCGTCTGACCCCTGGTCGTCCCGCCAGCAACGCCACCTGTCCTACATCTCTGAATACACGACGGATGTCCGGCAAGTCTCGGGTAAGGACAATGTTGTGGCGGATGCCCTCTCTCGCCCTACCGTTCATGCCCTTTCTCAAGGGGTAGACTTTGAGGCACTGGCAGAGGCGCAGCAGGCGGATGAGGAGATTCCGAGTTACAGAACCGCAGTCTCCGGTTTGCAGCTCCAGGACCTCCCCGTGGGCCCGGGTGAGAGGACCCTACTCTGTGACGTCGCCACCGGCCAGCCCCGTCCCGTCGTCCCGACAGCCTGGCGGTGCCGCGTTTTCGACTCCATTCATAACTTGGCGCATCCCTCCATCCGGACAACTGTCCGGATGGTTTCCAGCAGGTTCGTTTGGCACGGACTCCGCAAACAGGTCAGTGAATGGGCCAAAACGTGCATGCACTGCCAGACGGCCAAGGTGCAGCGGCACACCAAAGCCCCACCGCAGCAGTTCCATCCCGCCCACCGGCGTTTCGACCACATTCATGTGGATATTGTGGGCCTCCTGCCAGTGTTGCGCGGAGTGCGGCACCTCCTGACTATTCACAAGATGGCCAGAGGCGGTCCCGCTCACCGACACCACCTCCAAATCTTGAGCCCGAGCCCTGATCGCCACCTGGATATCTCGCTTTGGTGTACCAGCCCACATTACCTCCGACAGAGGCGCCCAGTTCACCTCCAGCCTGTGGTCAGCTATGGCCAGCCTTTTGGGGACTCAGCTGCACCACACCACTGCCTACCACCCACAGTCGAACGGGCTAGTGGAGCGTTTCCACCATCACCTGAAGTCGGCCCTCATGGCCCGCCTGCGAGGAGCCAACTGGGCGGACGAGCTTCCCTGGGTCCTACTCGGCATCTGCACAGCGCCCAAGGATGACCTGCACGCCTCGTCGGCCGAGTTGGTATACGGCGTGCCCCTGGTCGTCCCCGGGGAGTTCCTACCAGCCCCAAGGGGGCAAGAGGAAGATCCCACAGCAGTCCTGGGCAGACTACGCGAGAAGCTCGGTAACCTGGCCCCCATACCCACTTCACAGCACGGGCGGCACCCGACCTGCATACCCAAAGACCTACAGAACTGTAAGTTTGTGTTTGTACGAAGGGGCGGGCATCGGCCACCGCTGCAGCGGCCATACGAGGGGCCGTTTATGGTGCTCCAGAACAACGGGTCCACGTTCGTGCTGGACGTTGGGGGGAAAGAGGAGGTTTTCACGGTGGACCCCCTCAAACCGGCCCATGTGGACCTGGCGCAACCGGCTGAGTTTCCGGCACCTCGGCGCAGAGGCCGACCTCCCAAGCAGGTTCTGGCCCAGACTGTGGACATTGGGGGGTGTATCGCCGGTTCTGGGGGGGTGGGGTTATGTGGCGACCCATTTCCTGGCACATCCGAACCGACTCACAATTAGATAGCCTACGGGGGTTTGCGAGCACAGAGCTTTGGAGCCTCTGCGCCATGGGGGGCAGGTTGAGGGAGGCTTAAAAATGAGGCTGAAGATTTCGAATAAAGTTTTTTCCTTCGACTGCAGTTACCGACTGCGTGTCGTAATTTTAGCGCTGCGTGTAGCACACCGCTACAACATAATGTTTCCTCTATCAGTCAGTATCCTGTCCAATGAAGGTAAGCGTGCCCAAAACCTTCTTCATTATACAGTCACTCTACTTATCTGAGCAAGTGAAGTGAAGCTTTGTTAGCCATCTTCATTCTCTTGGCAAATATGATCTCAGATTTCCTACTTGAATTATTTCTGGCACATTTCTGCAATGTTTATATGCCTTTGGCTCTCAACATTTTTTCGGTGAAGCTCTACTGAAACTGATGAAATGCACCCTATAATCTTATGAGGCACTTTAATCACCAGGCACCACTTAACTTCTTCAGCAAGGAGAATGAGATATAATGTATCACTATCATGAGTACTAACCAGCTGGGTTATAGCTCCTCGTATTCATCACCCTGAGACCTAAAGTAAAGGGATCAGCTCTCTGGTAAAGAGATCATCTCAGTGCTTTCCTGTGAGTGGGTGATGCAGGCCTTCTGAAATAGCACATGCAAATAGTTCCTGGACAAATTAGGCATATTATCATTACAGTGTCTTCTGAAGTCAAATTCTTTCAGGAAAACCCGTTGTTTTAAAATGCAGTTCCGTTGTTTTCACTGTAGGCTAGACGTGTGATGAAGCTTTAATACCGGATGTGGGGAGAGCAAAGTTATAACAAAGGCCACAGTGGCCAGTATTTACATTATGGGCAACTTGCGAACTCTCTCTTTAGTGACACTCTCAATCTGATCTGCCTTCAAAAGGCTGCAAATCTGAACAGCTGTACTTTCCTAATACCTCAGGATATTTAATCATCCAGATGGTTTGGTTGGCGTGGTCTAGCTCCTGTTCCCTGGATAGCTGCGCTTTAGTGAAAGGATTTGAAGTCTGATGAGATGGATAGAGCATTTAAAGGAGAGGATTTTACAGGAGCTAAAGGATAAACAGTAAAGTGAAAAAATGTAGAGTTCATGATGATTATAAACAATGACCTGTTATTCACTTTGCACTACCATAAATCTGTCATATAACAGAGATAAAAATATTATCTCCATTTATCAGTTCACAGTGATATTTTGTAGCAATTTGTCAAATAAAGCATTACCTATCAAACATCCCTCGTCAGGCAGCGGGCTTGCATAATTTATCTGACAGTTATTTTATTATCTAAACAGTAAATTATTTTTGAATTATCTTCCACTTCCTACTCCCTCTTGTTAAACAACCTCCCTTTTGCCTGTCCAGAACCATAAGCCATTAATGGCTTCTTGACATTCAGGAGACTGGTATTTCTAGATCTGCAGACTCAGCCATAAGAATGTCTGTCCTTTAAGAAAGTCGGACCATATCAATTTTCCACTAGTGGCAGCACAGTTCACAAACAACTTGCCTCTAATTGTAATACTTTTAATTGTAAGAATAGGCTCTGGATACTCCAGAGAGAGGTAAAAGAGATTTTAAGCCAGGAAGGGAAACATCAAAATTTATAACTGGGGAAGAATTTTCCAAGTAGTAAGAGAGCTAACTGATCTTAAATTTTAGTAGTAAGTTCTAAGCAGAGGGATCGAGATGGCTAAACATTCTCTCTTGAATGAATGGGGTGAAGAGCATAAGGGTTAAGTAATGGTTCAGTAGAAATCAGGCTGAAGTAAATTGCAAAGGTAGGATGGGAGAAGATCAAGGAAGAACTGTTGGTAAGAACACATTTACTAAATATACTGAACTGGGAGCTAGTCTGTGTTACCTGGGTTGGGGGTGATAGAGAAGTGTAGGAGAGGGTATGTGCAGCAGGGTTTTTAACAAGTTTTGGTTTATGAAGTGTGGTTAATACCTAATTCCCATGGGTTAAGTGCTGTAATAATTTTGTCTAAATTAAGTATAAAAAACATCCGTTAGTAGTTGCGCTACAGATGGAGTTGCCAATGTTATGGGAAGATAGTGGATGTAAATCTAAGAGCTGCAGAGGGCTTTTGAGATCAAGAAGTTCAAGTATAATTGGAGATGACAGTGTGCAATGGAATCATGGTCAAGGATAATAATAGAATTTAATTACCTTGAATTAAATTGACCTTGGCTTATAATTCATGGCTCAGATCATTTGAATATGGACAATCATGTCTTTTCCAGCTTATTTTACAGCATTCACTTGCCTGTTTTATTTTCTCTAAGGTACTGTAATTTTCCCTCTTCAAATATAAATCCAATTTCCTTTTTGAAAATGAATATTCAGTCTGCTTCTACCAGTATTCAGCCAAGGCATTCCTGATAATTATTCCTGAATGATCTCACTTCCATGTACTCATCCAAGCTATATTCTAGAGACAGACATATATTATCCATGAAGTTGAATGTTCAACAGTATAGCACAGGAACAGTCATTTTGGCTCTTGATGTTGGTGCAGGCCATGATCAGTCCGAATTAATTTCATCTGATTGCATATGGTCAATATTCCTCTGTTTTCTGGCTGTTTATATGCCCAAATGTCCCATAAATGTTGCTATTGTATCAGCTCCCCTGCCAGTACCCTCCAGATACCTACCATTCTCAGTAAAAATTTTGTCCTGTAAATCTAGTTCAAGCATTCTCCTTAGCAACTTAAAGTTATTTTCTCTGGTGATTGACATTTCTTTCCTGGGAAAAAGACTTTGACTATCTTCCCTATCTATGCCTCTCATAATTCTATACATCTCTCTTGGGTTGCACCTCAGCTTGGACGCTCTAGAGGAGAGAAAAACAACCCAAATTTTTAACAATCTCTCCTTATAGCTAATACTTAATGATCCATGCAGCATTCCTTTGAAATCCTTCTATACCCTTTTTAAAGCCACATTCTTCCTGTATTCCAGTGACCAGAGCTCTAAATAGTACCCCAAATTTAGCCTAAGCAAAATTTTGTAAAGATTTGTCACATGTATATCAAAGCATAGAGTAAAATGCTTTGTTTATATCAAATCAGCGAGGATTGTGCTGGGCAGCTGGCAAGTGTTGCCATGCTTTTGGTGTCAACATAGCATGCCACTTCCATTAAGACTACCCAACTTATAGACTTAACATCCCAACCTATAAAGGTAAGTATGCTGTATGACTTCTTTACCACCCTTTATCCACTAACATTGATGCTTTTCTTTCCACTTTTCTAATTGGTCTAGAGCTTTCTGAATCCTTTGACAACCACTGGTCTCAGACCTTCTTTCAGATTAATGTCCTTCTACCACTACAATATGCTCACTATAGCCAGGCCCATTTTGAATCCAATCTACTATGTTGCTTTGGATCCTATATTTCTTAATTTCTTGGGTCAGCCTACCATGAGGCACCTTGTCATAAGTTTTACATAGGTCTTGGTACACCACATCCATTTTCCTGCATCCATCAATCATTTTCATCACCTTCTTAAAGAACTCAGTTATGTTTGTCAGACTTGCTCTACCCCTTGCACATAGTCAAGCTATTTAAAGTGATCAATTACACATTCAGAATTCAGCTGAGTTCTTCTGAGTTCCACTATGATTTTACAAGACTTTGGTGCCGTATCTGCTGTAAGGTTGCAAAGTCCTAGAAAAAGTGGTGTGAAAAGATGATGTACATTTTGCTGAATCCAGAGCTTCTGCACAAACGGGTTGCTTCCAGATATAATCCAGATATAATCACATTGGAAGCAATCCCCTTGGAGTATGAAAATGCAATGCTAGAAATGGAAAGTAAAGAAGCAAATTTGGGATGAGGGTGGATATGGAGAAGAGGTAATTTCAGAAGCCCTAGTAGCTAAGGAACAATCCTCTAACTTGAATCTCAGCAAGGAAGAGTAGGTGAGCCATCTATGTTCATTGAAACATACCATATGCTGAGACTGCCGCTACAGAATCAGAATCAGATTTAATGTCACTGGCATATGTTGTGAAATTTGGTATCTTTCTGGCCGCAGTACAATGCAATACATAATAATAGAAAAAACATGAATTACATTAAGTGTGTGTATATATAGTATATATATAAAATAGTTAAGTAAGTAGTGCAAAAATAGAAATAAAAATGTAGTGAGGTAGTGTTCATGGGTTCAATGTCCATTCAGAAATCAGATGGCAGAGGGGAAGAAACTGTTCCTGAATTGTTCCTTAATGATGGATTTTGCCTTGTTGAGGCCTCGCTCCTTAGATACTGAATGATTTGGACACTACGGAGGCTAATGCCCATGATGGAGATGGAGCTGACAAAGTTTGGAACTCTCTGCAGCTGATTTTGATCCTCTGCAGTAGCGCCCCTCTCCCATATCAGATGGTGATACAGCCAGTTAGAATGCTCTCCACTGTACATCTGTAGAAATCTGTGAGTGTTTTGGTGACATACCAACTCTCCTCAAGCTCCTAATGAAATATAGCTGTTATCATGCCTTCTTTATAGCTGCATTGTTATGTTAGACCCAGGATAGATCCTCAGAGATATTGACACCCAGCAACTTGAAATTGCATATTCTTTTCACTTCTGATCCCTCTATGAGGACAGGTGTGTGTTCCCTCATCTTACCCTTTCTGAAGTTCTTTGGTCTTAATGACATTGAGTGCAAGGTTGTTGCTGTAACACCACTCAACTAGCTGATATATCTCTCGCCTGTACACCCTCTTGTCACCATCTGAAATTCTGGCAACAATAGTTCTATCATCTGTAAATTTATAGGTGGCTTTTGAGCTGTGCCTAGCTACACAGTCATGGGTGAAAAGAGAGCAGAGAAGTGGGCTAAGCACACACTCCTGAGGTGCACAGTGTTGATTCATTCAAGAGGAGGGCAAGCATGGTCTTGCCACTCAATATGAATAACAATTCATGCAACTTCCAGATTGGAGAAGGAGATATTTGCAACATCTCACAGTTTCCTATCCACATTGTTTAATAGATAGATACTTTATTGATCCCAAAGGAAATTACAGTGTCACAGTAGCATTACAAGTGCACAGATATAAAAACATACAAATACTGGAAGAGAAGTAGAAAGAATTAAAATAAGTTTTTTATATTTAGAAACATAGAAATCTACAGCACATTACAGGCCCTTTGGCCTACAATGTTGTGCCGACCATGTAACCTACTCTAGAAACTGCTTAGAATTTCCCTACCACATTGCCCTTTATTTTAATATGCTCCATGTACCTTTCTAAGGATCTCTTAAAAGACCCTATTGTACCCTACGTTGGTAGGGTACCACAAACAGTCTAACAGGAGGGAGTCATCTCTACCCTGGCTATGGGTTGACTCATTATAGAGCCTAATGGCCGAGGGTATGCATGACCTTATATAGCGCTCTTTGGAGCAGTGCAGTTGTCTTAGTCAATTACTAGAAGTGCTCCTCCATTCAGCCAAGGTGACATGCAGTGGGTGAAAAACATTGTCCAGAATTGCCAGGATTTTCTGTAGGATCCTTTGTTTTACCACAGGCTCTAGATTGTCCAATTTGACTCCTATAACAGAGCCAGCATTCTTAATCAGTTTATTGAGCCTGATGTGTTGATCGTGTTGATGCCGTTACCGCAACACACCACTGTGTAGAAAATTGTACTTGTGACAACAGACTGGTAGAAGGTGAAGGAGAGGCCTGCATACTCCAAAGCACCTCAGTCTCTTCAGTAAGTAGAGGTGACTCTGGCCCTTCTTGTACACAGCCTCTGTGTTGGTGCTCTACTCAAGTCTGTCATCCAAGTGCACCCCCAAGTACCTATAGGTCCCTGAGGGGGCCCGGTGCTGCTTCTGGCCATTTCTGGACTCGGGTCTGAATTCGCACACACTGTGGTCTGCAGTCAGGTAGTCCATTATCCAGGATGCAATGAAAGCACTGAACTGCATTGAATGGAGCTTTTCCCCCAGCAATGAGGATTAATGGAGTTCTCCTATACTTTTTGTTTGGAACTGCAATTTGTTGTCTGAAGAACTACCCTTTACACTTGCTATTTGCTTTCTGTCTTGATGTTGGTTAATTTCTGCTGTTTGCCCCAAACTCCTCATGTTTATTTATTATTCTATTGTTTCTCATCTTATGAATAAATTACATGACACATAATACACGACATGTTATACACCATTTGGTAGCTCAAAAAAATTGTATGTACTATATTATCATTGTCTATACTTCAAAGGTTTCAAAGGTACATTTAACGTCAGGGAAATGTATACAATATACATCCTGAAATTCTTTTTCTTTGCAACCATTTACAAAAACAGAGGAGTGGCCCCAAAGAATGAATGACAGTTAAATGTTATAACCCCAAAGTTTTCCCCCCCCCCAGCTCTCGTCTCCCATATGTAAACAGCAGCCAAGCAATGATCCCCCCCCCCTCAAGGTTCAGTTATCAATTCAAGGAATTTAGAAGATTGGTCTATGAACCTTTCCACTACCTGCTGCAACCTACCCCTTGTATTCACACCTCCTCAGTCCAACAATCTCCTCAGCCTCCTGTTTCATCATTCCCATTCTCCTCATTATATGTACCATACCCTCTCAAAAGTGTCAACCTTGATGCAGAAATTCGGCCAGAAACATCTAGGATTCCTTTCTCTGAGAAGATGCTGTTTGCCTAACTGATTTACACCATCAGATCATTGCCTTCATTTTTTAGGATCCCAAGTGATTCTTTATTCTAACTACTTTGGCTTCCAGATTCTTTCTTCTTTCACCTTTGATAGTGATAAATTTTCTTACCACTGATGTTAAATTGAATATTCAATAATTCCCCGGATATATTTTCTTCTTTCTTAACTACAGATATTACAATAGCTATCACCAACTTTCTGGCAATGCTTCATTTTCTGATGAATGACCAAATGTCTGTTTGAAGAAATGATAGAAAACAATTGATTGGAAATTTTTGAAAACTCTTTAGAATGGGAACTTCCATTTTAAGGTTTTAGAGAATGATTATTTGGATTGATAGAACTGTGATCTGAACTGCACTTCAATGCTTAAAATCTCTGCCTAGAAATTAGATCATGAGCAATATTTTTGTCTGTTGCTTAATTCTACTTCAATGGTAAATCGGTTTCAAAGGAAGTTATTGTAGCTGCATGGTTTATCATTTTCTCTATGGGTTCTGTGTGCATTCAGTACATTAATGCACTGAAATGACTTGTCATATGCTTGGTTGTAAAATAGCCTTCAGAATCTTGACTGCACTTCCACACTTTTAATCCATGTACCCTTATCCCACATGCACTAAATTTGCAATCAAAGAACCAAGTACTGCATTGAACTTTCTTTCAAACAATTCCTTCCAATAAATTCAATGGAACTGAACTTCAGATCTGAAGTTCTCCATGCCTACATTACCAGATTGCATGTTGAGTGCATTTTTAACAGAGACCTAACTTCATCCTGTGCTCTGTATTTTCAACTGCAGTAGCACAAACAAAATCTTTGAGCATTATGATTTTTTCTATATACTCCTAAATATAAGTAAAAACAGAATTTTATGAGGAGCAACATCTTGGATTGCACATGACTCTTGAAACAATCTAATATTTCGTGAACATTTAGCAAGACTTTTAGGATGGTCGAATTTAGACTTCTGGGCGGATAAACCTAATCCTTAAATACGGATATTTATTCTTCAAGTATTTCTCAAAGTGGTTTCATTCTTATGGTTCAAAGGACAGCTTAAAACAGAATCCAAACACTATTGAAGTTAAAGGTTCCTAAAGATTTTAGCAGGTCAGCTCTGCTGAGCACCTCTTTGAAAAATCTGCTTTGTTTCTTCAGTGGTCTGAGCCCTTCTCTCCAGGGACAGGCAAGGATATGGAACTTGCCACACACCATCATTGACGGAGTGAGATGAGAAGCTCCACGTGACCACTGGAGCTGGTATTCTAGGTGATCCATGAGTTAGAATATAACTTTTTGAAATGTTGAGATACTGGACCTTGTTGGAAAAGGTAAAAATCATATTCTACATTTTGTGATTAAATGTCTTTACCACCTATCCTAATTGTATTTACAGATATTTTAGCTGTTAGTATTTTCTGCACAATTACAAGTAGATATAATTCTTAACACTGAATGGTACAAAAAGAAAAGAATTCATTCTCTTTATAGATCACTCAGATGTATTGTAAATTACTTGTAGTATGTATGTGTTACTATTCAGACAAGCCTAGGACCTAATGTGAAATACAATGATTTTATCTGCTGCAACATATCTAATCTGTCCTCTCTGTGCTCATAGCATGCATGCATTTTGCATAAATGCACATAAACATAGTGTTATCAAATACTCATGCAGTGTTTGTTTGATATCACTTGTATGAAATTGCTGTGTGCCTCAAACAATGAAACAAATCTTAGCTGGCAGGTTTACTTAGAGCAAAGTTAAAAGTGCTATCTAAGCTGCAGCAGGGGTGTCTAAGAAGTCCTTCGTATTCCAAGTAAGTACTTTAACTTTTGACCACTGACAATCATCTCATTGGCAGAACCATTTATATTTGCACTCAGCTCCCTGGCTTGCTCAGATCATTCCCTGTTTATCTTCCCTTTCCATGATTCTCATTTATTCCTTTCTCAGCACACAATCTCCCAACCCTCCATCAACCTCTTCTCTCCATGCTTCAAACTGTCCTGCCTTCTCATCTTCTATAACTATCCTCTAACTCAGCCATGATGGAATGGCAGAGCAGGCTCGATGGCTGAATGGCCCAATTCTGCTCCCATGTCTTAAGGTCATACAGTCTAAAGATGGTCATCTCCTATCTTCTAACTCCCAATCCATTCTCAAACACACTTCCTCATATTCTCACTCTCTGCAGAAGCTCATGAAGGAAAGACATGTTTTCCATATCTGTGTATCTTCACTGAGCAAGTTCAGTTCTTTAGGTTTCCCGTGGAATAGAATATCATAGATGCAAGATATTCCAAGGATGCTGGAAATCTTGAGCAACATACACAAAATTATGGAAGAACTCAGCAAGTCAGGCAGCATCTATGGAGGGAATAAACTGTCAATGTTTAAGTTTGGGATCCTTCATCATGACTGGAAAGGAAGGGGGAAGATGCCAGAATAAGAAGGTGGAAGAGGGAGGGAGAGGAAGGAATACAAGCTGGCAGATGACAGGTGAAACCAGGAGATGGGAAAGTTGGGTGGGTAGAGAGGGAGCTGAAGTAAGAAGCTGGGAGGGGATAGGTTGGAGAGGTAAAGACATGACTAAGATGGAAACTGATAGAAGAGAACAGTGGACCATGGGAGAAAGGGAAGAAGGAAAGGCACCAGTAGGAGATGATGGGCAGATAGGAGAAGAAAAGTGGTGAGAGATGAACCAGAATAAGGAATGGAAAAGAGAGAAGGTGGAGGGGGAAAATTACTAGATGTTAGAGAAATCAATGTTCATGTCATCAGATTGGAGGCTACCCAGATGGAATATGAGGAGTTGTTCCTCCAACCTGAGTGTGGCCTCATCAAGGCAGTAATAGAGGCCATGAATCAACATGTTGGAATGGGACTGATAAGTTGAATTGGAATAGGTATCCACTGGAAAGCCTGCTTTTTGTGGTGTATGGAGCGAAAGTGCTTGATGAAGTAATCCCCCAATCTATGTCTACCAATGTAGAGGAAGCCACCCTTGGAGCACAGGACAGAGCAGATAACCCTGACAGACTTGTAGGTGAAGTGTCACTTCACTGGAAGGACTGAGGTTCTTCTCAAGTTGCCCCAAATTGCACAACCATCACATAATTTTATTCATCTCCTCTCTGCTTCCTTAGATCCAAAGAAAATATTTACAGCCCGGTCAGTCACTCCTCATAACTCAAGTTGGAGACTTGATCATATAGTTAATGAAGCTGAAGTTGAAATTTTCAAGTTATCAAAAGTTAATGGAAAGCACATCTAGGCAGAGCAGAAAGATTGTATTGCTGGTTCTCTTTGTGAAATGGAAAACTGAAATTTACTCTTTTATTGCTCAGACAATGGAACTATGAAATAATTTGTCTGTGATTGCTGACCTAGTTTGGCACCTGACACTTCAAAGCTTGACCAATTTAGTCACTGTCATTATAGAGAAGCTGGAAGGTGAATACCCCCTCCACATTTGTTGGTTTTGTCAAATGCAATTCAACAGAGAAGTATAGTTAGTTAACTATTGCTGATCTGAGTTGGGTTGTTATGGGGGTTAGGATTGCAGATAAATTCTATCATGTCCTCTAATAATATTCAATGGTATATGAAATATGTATCTAACGAATCTCTTAACATTTATAGTGGAAACAGGAGAGAACTTAAGAAATGAATTAGGGCAAAAAGGGCCATGAAGTTACATTGGCAAGACAGATTGAGGAAAATCTCAAAATTCCTTTGCAGGTGTATTAGAGACATGAGGGTGGCTAAAGAAGGAATAGGTTCCCCCAGGGACCAATAGTATAATCTATGTATTGAGCCAGGTCACCATGAGCAAGATGTGAAATGTATTTCTTACCTGTGTTTATTTGTTCAGGGATATCTGTAGCACGTCAGCATCTAGTAGGAGGAAGCTAGAACTTAGTGTTAACTGAGATCAGCGCTGACCTTTGTTATTTGAAAGATTGATAGAATAGATTGTCAAAACCTTTGTCTCAGGCAGGGGAGTCTAAGGTGAGATAGGAGAAATGTGATGGAGATCTGATAGATAAGGTTGTCACCCTTCATCGAGAGGGTGGCAAATTTCTGGAATGAACTGCCGGAGGAGGTGGTGCAGGCAAATACAATTACAATATTTAAAAGATCCTTTGGATAGGAAAGGTGTAGTTGCATACAGAGCTCTCAGAGACAAATGAGATTATCTTAGGTAGACATCGTGGTCAGCATGGTTGAGATGGGTTGACTGGTCCATTTCTGTGCTATATTATTCAATTATAATTGTATTTAAATAAAAACAATGAAATTCTCAGCTTTTTGGTCTCTTCACTCCTAACCACTGTACTTACTCAAATAGTTCAGGACTTTTCAGAATCAGCATTCTGTCTGTTCATGAAGCTGACCTCTTCATGCTGTGACTGATGACTGACAGATTTGTACTGTATTGCAATTCAGTTAATTGGTTGACTTTTAGGACTATAGTTTCAATACTATTGTTTTTTCATTACTGTTTTGCTATATTACATTGGATATGACAGTGGGTATCTTGACTCTCCCACCTTTCAAAACAGTAAGGCTCAGTCAGCCTTTCATAAATATCATGGTTCCTGCATTCTGAATAAACTGTCTTAAGGCCCATAGTTTCTTATTATTAAGTTCAAATTACAAAGTTAATTTAAAATAGAAGTATATCTATGTGTGCAAAATACTACATAACACTTTCAGGCTCTGAGCAGGTCAAATACTTCTTACCCCAGAAAATACTTGATTGCTAAAGTAAGGTGTTATGATAGTTAATCTCAAAGTTTCCATTCTGTTGAAATATTTACAGTCATTTAATATGCTTGACTGGTAGTAAAATGCTGGCTATAAAGAGCAGTAACTAAACAGCAAGCCAAACAGAAGGAATAGTTACAGACCTCGAGGTTGTTGTACACAAAGAGACAATTAGGAAAATAAAGCAGACTCTTTGGAACGCTGCCTTTAGAATCTGTTCAAGCAACACAGCAAGGAGTAGAGTATTTTACAAAGGAGTGTTAGTTGAATTTTGAAAAAATATTCCTGTGTCTCCTCTCCTAGGATGATTGCTTTTGTTCCACTGTAGTTCAAGAGTTAACTTTTGCCTGACCATCCTTAGACCATAAGACATAAGAACACAATTAGGCCATTCAGCCCATCAAGCCTGCTCTGCCATTCTATCATGGCTGATCCTGAATCCCACTCAACCCATACACCTGCCTTCTCGTCATAACCTTCGATGCCCTGACCAATGAGGAAGCTATCAATTTTCGCTTTAAGTATACCCACGGACTTGGCCTCCACAGCTGTCTGCGGCAGAGCATTCCACAGATCACTACTCTCTGGCTAAAAAAATTCCTCCTTCCTTCTGTTCTAAAGGGTTGCCCCTCAATTTGGAGACTGCGCCGTCCAGTTCTGGATAACCCCACAATAGGAAACATCCTCTCCGCATCCACTTTATCTAGTCCTTTAAACATATGGTAGGTTTCAATGACATTCTCCCACATTCTTCTAAATTCCAGTGAGGGCAGGCCCAAAGCTCCTCATATGTTAACCGCTTGATTCCCAGATTCATTCTCATGAACCTTCTCTGGACTCTCTCCAATGACAACACATTCTTTCTGAGATATGGGGCCCAAAACCACAGGCTATACTCCAAGTGCATCCTGACTTAGAATCTTATATAGCCTCAGCGTTATCCCCTTTTTTTATATTCCATTGCCATTGAAATGAATGCTTTTGCCTCCTTTACCACAGACTCAACCTGTAAATTAACATTCTGGGGATCTTGCATGAGGGCTCCTAAGGCCCTTTGCACCTCTGATGTTCAATTTTTCCCCTCTTAGATAATAGTCTGCACTTTTTTTCCTTTTGCCAAAACACATTATCATACATTTGGCAACACTCTATTCCATCTGCCACTTTTTTGCCTATTCTTCCAATTTATCTAAATCCTTCTGCAATTACATTGTTTCCTCAGCACTATCTACCCCTCCACCTACCTTCATATCATCTGCAAACTTTGCCACAATGTTATCTATTCTAATATCTAAATTATTGATCAAACAACATGAAAAGTAGTGGTCCCAACACTGACAACTGAGGAACACCACTAGTCACTGGCAGTGAACCAGAAAGGGTCCCCTTTATTCCCACTTGTTGCCTGTCAGCCATTCCTCTATCCATGCCAGTGTCTTTCCTGTAATGCCATGGAATTTTAGTTTGTGAAACAGCCTCATGTATGGCACCTTATCAAATGTCTTCTGAAAATCCAAGTAAATGACATCCATTGCCTCTCCTTTGTCCACCCTGCTTGTTACTTCCTCAAAGAACTCTAATAGATTTGTCAGGCAAGATTTCCCTTTACAGAAACCATGTTGACTTTGACTTGTTTTATCAGTAGTCTCTAGGTATCTTGAAATCTCATCCTTAATAATGCACTCCAGCATTTTCCAAACCAAACCACTGAGGTTAGGCTAACTGGCCTATAATTTCCTTTCTTTTGCCTTTCTCCCTACTTAAAGAGTGGAGTGACAATTGCAATTTTCCATTTCTCTGGAACCATGCCAGGATCAACTGGTTCTTGAAATTTCATAACCAATGCATTTGCTATCTCTATTAGAGCTCTGGGATGTAGTCCATATGGTCTAGCTTAAGACCTTCCAGTTTACTTGGCACTTTATCAGTTGTGATTGCAATAGCACTCACTCCTGCTCCCTGACACTCACAGACCTCTGGCACACTTCCAGATCCACATTCACTACTATCTAGAAGCATGAGAACAGCAGATACCTGGGAACACTAGCACTTGGAAATACCCCTCCAAGTCTTTTAACATCTTTGGACTATTTTTACTGTGCCCATGGTCTGTTTTTTTTAATCAATTATGCTCTTGTTTGCAGTGTTGTAACTATATGTTGTAACTATGTGGTTTTGTGCAGGTCTTGTAGCTTTAGTTTTTGGTCTTGTTTTGTCTGGTGGATTTGGAGCTCCTTTCCGGGGAATGCGCTAAGACGGTAGCATGATATTAATACGCAGCAGCCTCTCCGGACTCTGGATTGGGGATTGCCAAACGTTATGTGGATTTTCTGGTGTAGTCTGTTTTGTCATGTGCTTTTATGATATCATTCTGGAGGAACGTTGTCTCATTTTTTAACTGCATTGCATTTGTGGTTTCTAAATGACAATAATCTGAATCTGAATCTGAAGTCACTCACCATCCTGACTTGGAAACATATCACTTCATTGTCGCTGGATTAAAATCATGGAATTCCCTCCCTAATGGCACTGTGAGTGTACCTACACAGCAGGGACTGAAGCGGTTCAAGAAGGCAGCTCATCACCACCTGCTCAACAGCAACAAAGGATGGCAATAAATGTTGGCTTAGCTGGCAATGGCCACATCCTGTAAGTAAGTAAATAAATAAATAAATAACACTGCTAATGTCTTCCACAGTGAAGACCGATGTAAAGTACTTTTAATATAATATCCCTCATTACTACCTCATTAGCATCATTTTCCAGTGGTCTAATATCAACTCTCACCTCCTCTTTATATACTGAAAAACTTTTGGTACCCTGCTTTATATTATTGGCTAGTTTGCTCTCAAATTTTATCTTTTCCATTCTTATAGCTTTTTAATTTGACTTTTGTTGGATTGTAAAAGCTTCCCAATCATCCAACTTCCAACTCACTTTTGCTAACTTATATGCCCTTTCCTTGGCTTTAATGTAGTCCTTAATTTCCCTTGTCAGCCACGGTTGCCTACCCCTGCCATTTGAGAACTTCTCCTTCTGTGGGACATATCTATCCTATGCCTTATGAACTATTCCCAGAAACTTCAGCCATCTTTGCTCTGCCATCATCCCCACCAGTAACCTCCTCCAATCCACCTGGGCAAGCTCCTCTCTCATGCCTCTGTAATTCCCTTTATTCCATTGCAATACTGATACTTTTGTTTTATGCTACTCCCTCTCAAATTGAAGTATGAATTCAATCATATTATGATCCCTGTCTCCCAAGTGTTCCTTTACCTTAAGCTCCCTAATAAAATCTGGATTAGCAGACAACATCCAATTTAAAATAGCCTTTCCCTGAGTAGCCTCAAGCACAAGCTACTCTAAAAAACCATCTTGTAGGCATTTAACAAATTTCCTCTCTTATGATCCAGCACCAATCTGATTTTCCCAATCACCTTGTATATTGAAATCCTCCATTACAATTCTGACATTACCCTTATTACATCATCCTTGATTCACATGACAGACCAGTATTTTTCTCAATAATCCTGCCTGAAAATCAGACTTTGGAAGTTTTATTTATTCCGATACCTTCCATTTTTGCAGGTGCAATATCATGGAAAGTTCTCTTTTACATCTGAGTATATATTTACAACCAGGTCCAGTTACTTTCCTTGTACAGAGTTATTCTTCATATTTATTGTCCATAATAAGAGTGAAGAGAGATGGAAAAGCAAATACAGCTTTTGCAGCTAGTGGATATGCTGGGGCTGATATATGTGCTAATCTATGGATAAGGAAACTGATTTCAGGCTTTACAGCTTCGTTTTTGAAACCCTACTCCTTTGAACATTAGGTGTGTAATGAATGCCCCGCAGCCATAATGTGAAAGCCAATAATAAGCAGCCGAGTATCAGTCACAAACTAGTTGCCTTATACAGTAACTGAGAGTGTTATGATGAACCAGGATGCACCCAGTATGACTGGCAGCAACTAGTTGCATTCTTTCCTACACCCAGGTTAACTGAGGCAGCAGTGACAAAATAGAGAATAGTCCAATCTTTCAGATCATCCTTCATGTTAGGGGCTGACTAAGGCAAACTTGGCCAGTGCACAACCTTGTTAACGATTAAAATCTTGGGAACAGGCAGCTGATTCAGTAGAAAGTGGAACTCAGGGGTTTAAATTTGCTCTGATGACAGCTATCTTATTTGCCGACATTCAGTAGGATAAAGTTTCATAAATGATTAAAACAGATGGGCAAAAGGAAGAGAGTTAAATGGTAGAATGTGTTGGAGAAGGAGGAGGTGGGTGGAGGTTGACAGGTCAGGAGGTGAATTGGCCCAGTGCATTCCCATATTCTGTGGTTACTTTAAGTTACTGCTTGAAATGAAAATCTTAACTACAGGAAACAGTGGGCAATATTGGAAAAAAAACTAAAACCATAATGGAGACCAGGAAATTGTGCTGACACACTTTTAAAAGAGCCTTGCAATGATTATCGGAGCATCTCTTCAATGCTCCCATTAACTTTATTTAATAGATACAAACCGTTCCAGTATCCGCATGGTTTGACATTTGTGAAAACAGAATTCATCACATTTCCAAAATGACTGTGGTACCAACATACTTCCACTAAATTGTCCACATCCAGTGACTGGCAGTGTCTGGCAGGGGATCAGGCATCAGTTGCCTGGTGCGCAAGCTTCCTGACAGTTTGACATCTTTACTCACAGATTTTAACAGTAACATGTTGCTATGCAGAACTTACAAAACACATGGGACAAAATAATTAAAAAGGCAAAGATCGTCTGCACTTTGACCTTGAGATCAGCCCTGACATCCTTAGTGCAATTTCATAATGGAATGGAGTGAGCTGTCACGAAGAAACAGTCCCGCAAGCAACTTAAATGGATACTAGGATTACTGTGTGTTCTCAGGTCTCCCTATCAATTAGATCTGGAGAAATTAGAAGTAACGAATGATTTTATTTTAAAAAGAAGGAAAGATCACAGTTAAAATTAAAGCACAATACTGATCAGTGTAACTGATAAATACCAGAGGTTATTTTTCATTACACAAGATCCTGATGAGGAACCTCACTTGCAGGCCCTGAATATCAGAAATTAGGACTCAAGCTTGTGCATTATGATATATCACAGTTTGAGAGGGGAATTAAAGAGAAGGAGTCTAAATCAATGACAAGAGATGAGTTGCATTCTCACTGTATAAATATGTAAATTGTCTGTATTTCTACAATGTAAAATCAACAAATAATGACATGGCTCTCGGCATTTATATTCCTAAGATTATCTTTCTTTTCTGAAATGGCATAAAAATATTGTCTCTTTCAATTCAAAGCATGTGTGTTGAGTTATATTCTATTTTCTGTATTTACAAATTTTGATATGTAGCCAACATGTTTAAACATTTCCATCAGTTTTTGTTTTCGCCACTCCTGCTTAGAGTATTTTCCTGCCAAAATGCCACATTTAAATGTGCACAATGATCTAATATATCATTTTCATTTTCTTCTTCTTCATTACCTTCAGCAGTTCCTTATAATTGAGAGTGATTTGCTTCTATTCTAGATTTAGCCCATAATGAAATACTAATGAGCTTAATGGGGAAACCACAGACTCTTCTGAAGATACAGCAGCAGATGCCTGACAGGATGTGTTAGTAGCTGGCTTGTGAAGTAGAAGTGGTTTTTATTGTTTCTTTGCACTTATAGATCAAAGATTCCCAGGAGTTAGAGAGGATAGTGTACTTCTTCAAGGAGATTTGAGCATGTCCTTGAATACTTCCCTCTATTTCCTGATGAAGGGTCTTGGCTGATATCCAGTCTTGTAACGGCACTTGGGGGTCCTCATGCAGGATTCCCTGAAGGTTAGTTTGCTGGTTGAGTTGAAAGGAAGGCAAATGCAATGTTAGTATTCATTTCAAGAGGGCTAGAATATATAAACAAGGATGTAATGCTGAGGCTTCATAAGGCAATGGTCAGACTGAAATTGAGTATTTTAGCATACAGAAAATGCTGGAGCAACTCAGCAGGCTAGGCATCATCTATGGAAAAGAGTACAGTTGACGTTTCAGGCCAAGGCTCGTTGGCAGGACTTGGAGTATTGTATGCAGTTTTGAGCCCCTTTTTTAAGAAAGGATATGCTAGCATTGGAGAGGGTCCAGAGGAGGTACATGAGAATGATCCTGGGATAGAAAGGGTTAACATGTAAGGAGTGCTTTTTGGCTCTAGGCTATACTCACTGGTGTTTAGAAGACTGATGGGGGATTTCAATGATCGAATATTGAAAGGCGTGATAGAGTGGGCATGCAGAGAATATTTCCAATGGTGGGGAAGTAGGTCCTACAGAGGGCATATGGTCTGAAAACAAGGATGTCCCTTTAGAATGGAGATAAGAAAGAATTTCTTTAGCCAGAGGGTGGTGAATCTGTGCAATTCATGTCCACAAACAGCAGTGGAGGCCAAGTCATTGGGTACATTTAAAATGGAGATTGATAGGTTCTTGGTTAGTCAGGGGTGTCAAAGGTTATGGGGAGAAGGCAGGAGAATCTATTTAAGAGGGATAATAATTCAACCATGATGGGGGAGCGGACTCAATTGACCAAATGGCCTAATTCTGCTCCTGAGTCTTATTATCTTAGAAACGTCAACTGTTCATTCCTCTCTAGAGATGCTGACTGACCTGCAGAGTTCCTCCAGAATTTTGTATTTGTTTCTTTGTATTTCCAGAATCTGCAGTATGTCTTGTTTTTTCCTTCTATTTGCCTGCTAATCTCTCCCCCATGAGCTCAGAATAGAATGTCTCTCAGGAGCTTTGTGGACATAAAGTGATGTGGACTGTGCCATATAGTCAGCTGGATGTGGGGATGTAGGCCTGTTAAAGGATATTGATACTGTTTTGTTAATTTGTCAAAAAACAGGACCATTTTTCAGGGGCATCATTGATTACATCTTTTCAGTGCCTTAAGTCACTTTAGTAGCCAGTCTAGGTCTCAAAAGCACACTGAGCAGCAGGAATCACTATTGGCAGATGGACCATGTGTCTAGTACCAAGTCTGAACTCGTTCAATACCCTTTCCCTCAGTTGGCATTTGGTATCATGGTATCCTTTGCATTGTGGTATCAAGACACAACTAAAGTTAAAGATCACGTAGGGCATGACTACACTGTGCTTACAGTCATAAGGCTCTACAAACATTTCCTGAGGCCTCCTGCTTCCTGCTGCCTCCTACAAGCCTGTGAAAGACAATGTAGAGTGAGCAATGTAATCACAGAAGAGGAATGTCCTACCCAAAATCAGATGGAAATCAGTGACATGAAAGCTTTTCTATACTTAAGAGTAGGCTGAGATCCTGGTAGTTTCATCTGATTACTGTTTGGAGTCAATGAAAGATTCCCTATTGTTTTATCTTGGAAATTTTACACATTATTACTCATTTCCCTTGGGGTTTTGTGTGAATAGAGTAGAATAAACATTTTATGTGACTTGTTAGGACAAGTGATTTCAGTGGGTTGTAAGCCTTGCTTCAAAAGCAACACTCAAATGGCCAGGAATTTGCAACTGGATTACTAACCATTCCATTAAGAAAAATTTTCAACACATACTGACTGACTACAATATCCCACTCACCCACACTTCCTACAAATTAGTTGCCACAGACATATGTGGAGCATTAATTCATATATCCAAATAACTGATACCATTTCTGCACGAAAGCTCATCTACTGTTAACACAGAATCAGAAAAAGCCTACATCAAGATCACATACAAAACCAAGAAATATCTCCACCCTCAGCAATATTAAATACAAACTGGAGTCTCCAACTGCTGCCTCTTGTGAAGAGCTGGAGCAACAGTTATGAATTGATCATGAAGTGGCTTTTGTTGGAGTATGCAATGTCCTTTGAATCTGAGTCAAGCCCATAAGACATAGGAGCAGAATTAAGCCATTCAGCCCATTGAGTCTGTCCTGCCATTCCATCATGGCTGATTTATTATCCCTCTCCATTCCATTCTCCTGCCTTCTCCTCATAACATTTGATGTCATGACTAATCAAGAACCTATCATACACTGCTTTAAATATATACAATTTCTTTGCCTTCAAAGCCATCTGTGGCAATGAATTCCACAGATTCACTACCCTCTAGCTAAAGAAATTCCCATAATCTCTGTTCTAAATGGACATTTAGCATTCTAAGGCTGTTCTCTCTGGCCCTCGACTCACCTACTATAGGAAGAATCCTCCTCACACCCACTCTATTCAGACCTTTCAATATTCATTAAGTTTTAATGAGGTTCCCCCTCATTCTATTAAACTCCAAAGAGTACAGGCCCAGAGCCATTAAACGTTCCTTGTATGTTAACCCTTTTGTTCTTGGAATCATTCTTGTGAACCTCTTCTGGACCCTCTCCAATACCAGCACATCTTTTCTTAGATCACAAACCAGATGGAATAATGTTTGCATAAAGACGACCGCTTTCTTGCAGCCCATCATTTCAAGTGGAACAGCATGGCCAATGTCTTCAAATTGGTAACAGAAGTGGGAAGTTCTCACTTCCCACTCTTTGCTGCAGAACAATTATCTCATATGCCAACATAAATATGCATCCTCCCAAATGGGAATAGGTGTGTATGACATCTCTTCAGACGCGTGATGGGTCTTCGATTACTCCATAACAGAAAAGCAAGAAGCTGCCTCAGCAATCATCTTTATCCTTTTTCAACCCCACTGCATCACTTGCCACAATTCTTGGGAAGGATTGCTAGACAGCCTCTTCAAGTGTGGCTGCCCACTGAAACTTCACTTCCTCTTATGCTTGCTCCTCAAAGGCATGCAATTCATGGTGCTTGCTAATAGCTCAGGGTGTTGGCATTAAGAATTCAATTGAGATGCCATCTGAAAGGAGTCTGTATGTCCTCCCCCGTGGAATGTGTGTTTTTTTTCCGGGTGCCCCATTTTCCTTCCACATTTCAAAGAGGTACTGGTTGGTGGGTTAATTGATTATTGTAAATTGTCCAGTGATTAGGCTAGGGTTGAATCTGGAGGTGCTGAGGAGTTGTGGCTTGAAGGGTTGAAAGGGCCTACTCCATGCTGTAGCTCTAAGTATTATAATCCTCCAAGAGAACCATTTTTTCCATGAAGACTAAGAGTAAAGCGTTGCTGCACCTTTGCCCCAGCATTGTCTCAGTTTACTTACTGCAATATTGCATCTCACCTCCAAAAAACTTAATATAGTAGCGGAGCTAATCTTCAGAGCTTTTCAGCTTTTCAACCTTTGGCAACTAGGCTCAATCCAAGGTCACCTCTGAACATGAAGCAAGTCATTCCCAATCCTGGGAGACCACTTCAGAAGAAAATGAGGTTGTGAAAGTGACCGCCACCTTAACTAGAATTATGATTATAGATAGCAAATCAATGAGAACAATGCCTTGGGGAATGATTTTTTTTGCAGCTAAAACTATTACATGCTGGAACAAAATGTCTGTCCAAATTAAGGCAGCAGAATGGAAGGGGAAATTAATGATGTTTTTATGGAATCATTTAAAAATTAATTAAATCTCCTCAAGAAGACATTTCTGTACTTGGCACTAAATGTGTGAGTGGGTATTGGCTCTTTTATATGCAGCTCTATACATTGATATGGTCATAGAGTTATGCAGCATAGAAACGTAGACAAACTTGTCCATGCTGAACAAAAGGTGTAAGAATAGAGGAGCTAGTGTTCATTGACTAATTTCTTTTCATCACTTGGCTCCTAGTATTTATCCTTTTTTCTCTCTGATGTTCCTTTACTTTATGCTTTCTGGATCTGGGCAATATCCCACAGTTTTTCATCCCAGATGGTTTGTCAACAGATGCTAATAATGGAAAAAACACATCAGATAGAAAGCATCCATCTTGCCAGCAACCTTTAGGATAAAAAGGTAGACTGACCACAACATCCTTTCAACCACTTCCTAAAAATCAGTGGCGACTCAAATGTACTACACCCAGCAGTTCACATTACTGCCTTTCAATAGCTGCTCCTCACCTCTCCCAGCTTCTACTATCATCCCTGCCTCACCTGGAGGAGGCAGATGTTTGCAATGTACCAAGCAATGCCTCTGAATTAATGTGCCATTTTGACTTGTGACTGCTTTCCAAATGTATTAGGTCTCAAAGTGTATGCGTGTTGTATTTATTTGGAAGTGTGAAAGAAACTATATTAACCAAAGGCTACATTTGTGTCATCAATGCATCAAAGGTTAGCCATCCTTTCCAGTCTTTTTCCTTCCCCTCAACTTCATTCTTTCTTCTCTTTACATTGATCTCTGTGCGTCAATTTTTTGATGCCTTTTATCTCTCTTTTTTTCAGCATTTATTCCTTCCTTCTCACAAATTTCTCATCAAAATTCAGTTTTAAACTTATTTTTTTATTACTGGCAATAATATCAAAACATACAATTTGTAACTAATTTATCTCCCTCTCCCCCTCCCCTCCCTCTCTCTCTCTCCCCTCCCCCTCCCTCTCCTGCACTACCCCTCCCTCCCTCCCCCTCCTTCTCCATCTCCCTCTCTCCATCTTTCTGGAAATGTAACTGGAAAACAGAACGTCCTACCAAAAACATCAACGTGGTAAGAGCCAATGTGGAAAGTTTTCCGCAATAAGAAACCATGGATGAAGAGAGAGATTTGCCTCCTGCTCAAAGCCAGAGATTCAGCCTTCAGGTCTGGAGACCGGGAGGCTTACAGCTCAGCCAGAGCCAACCTGAGGAGGGGAACCTCTCAGGCTAAACACATATACAAACAGAGAATCGAGGAGCATTTCAACTCCTCGGACCCCCAGTGCATGTGGCATGACATACAGCTCATTACAGACTTCAAACCATCTAGTACTGTGCCCCCTTCCAGCTCTGTTTCTCTCCCTGATGAGCTCAATTACTTCTACGCTCGCTTTGACCGAGAGAACAAGGAGGTCACCCTCAAAGCGGATCTCCCACCTGGTGAATTGCCTCTCTCACTTTGCACCTCTGATGTTTGCGCCACCCTGAGCAGGGTGAATGTACGGAGGGCAGCTGGTCCAGATGGAATACCTGGCCGTGTGCTCAGAGTCTGTGTGGGGCAGTTGGCCGGGGTCTTCACCCTGAGCAGGGTGAATGTACGGAAGGCAGCTGGTCCGGATGGAATACCTGACCGTGTGCTCAGAGTCTGTGTGGGGCAGTTGGCCGGGGTCTTCACCCTGAGCAGGGTGAATGTACGGAAGGCAGCTGGTCCGGATGGAATACCTGACCGTGTGCTCAGAGTCTGTGTGGGGCAGTTGGCCGGGGTCTTCACCCTGAGCAGGGTGAATGTACGGAAGGCAGCTGGTCCGGATGGAATACCTGGCCGTGTGCTCAGAGTCTGTGTGGGGCAGTTGGCCGGGGTCTTCATGGACATTTTCAATCTGTCCCTAACCCAGGCAGTTGTCCCCACTCGCTTCAAGATGGCCACCATTGTGCCAGTGCTGAAGCATTCCACTGCCATGGGCCTGAACGACTTCCGCCCAGTTGCACTCATCCCCATCATTGCAAAGTGCTTTGAGAGACTGATTCTATCACATCTGAAATCCTGTCTGCTCACTACCCTGGACCCCCATCAATTTGCTTATCAATTAGGCCAATTTGCCTAATTTGCTACCAACAGGTCAACAGAGGAAGCCTTCTCCATGGCACTTCACTCTGCCCTGGCCCACTTGGAGAGTCCCAACTCTTACATCAGAATGCTGTTCTTTGACTTTAGTTCAGCATTCAATACTGTGACCCCTTCCAAGCTGATCACCAAACTTCGCCAGCTTGGTATCAGCTCATCCCTCTGCAATTGGACCTTGGACTTTCTGACTAACAGACCCCAATCTGTGAAGTTAGACAAACTCTCCTCCTCCTCCACTCTCACCCTGAACACTGGCATGCCTCAAGGATGTGTTTTGAGCCCTCTTTTGTACTCCCTTTTCACCTACGACTGCGTTCCTGTACATGGTTCTAACTCCATAATCAAGTTCACAGACAACATCACGGTGATTGGCCTGATCACAGGGGATGACGAGACGGCCTACAGGGATGAGGTCCAGCACCTGGCTGTGTGGTGTGCCAATAACAACCTGGCCCTGAGCACCCAGAAAACCAAGGAGATCATTGTGGACTTACAGGTGTGCTGGGAGCCACACTTACATCCCCATCTACATCAACGGAGCTGTAGTGGAGTGTGTATCAAGCTTCAAATTCTGAGGATTCTTAAAGATCTCACCTGGTCCCTGAACTCCTCCATCCTGATCAAAAAGGCACAACAGTGCCTTTATTTCCTAAGAAAGTTCACCTCTGTCCCAGGGTACTGACTGACTTTTACCACTGTACCATTGAGAGCATACTCACCAACTGCATCTCAGTGTGGTATGGCAATTGTCCCGTATCGGACTGCAAAGCACTCCAGTGTGTGGTGAAAACTGCCCAACAGATTATCGGTACCCAATTGCCCACTATTGAGAACATCTACCATAAATGCTGCCTGGGCAGGGCGAAAAGCATTATCAAGGATACATCTCACCCTAACCTTGGACTTTTTACTCCCCTCCCATCCAGTAGGCACTACAGGAGCCTCTGCTCTCTCACTAGTGGGCACAGGAAGAGCTTCTTCCCTGAGGCTGTGACACTGCTGAATCTCACATCACAGCACTAAGCAGTAATACACCCATATTGTACTGTCTCAGTACTTTTATATTTGTGTGCTGTAGCACTTACTTTTTATTTTGTAAATAACACTGTTTTTTGCATTTCTTGTTAGATGCTAACTGCATTTCATTAGCTTTGTATCTGTACTTGGCACAATGACAATAAAGTTGAATTTAATCTAATCTAAAAAAATGACGTATCATACTTCATATTTCCTTACAACACAGAGTGTTTAAGTGTTGATGAAGGGATAAAAATGGATAAAGGCTGCCTTTTTGAGGCATCACGTTTTGAAGATGTCGCTGGTGGGAAGGCTAGTTCCCATGATGGAGCTGGCTAGCACCCTCTGCAGCTCTTCCCAACCCTGTGCATTGGTGATGCAACTAATCACGCTGCTATCCATGGTACCTATTGAAGAGATTTGCTAGTCTTTGATAATCACAGTTCCTCAAATTCCTGGTGTACCTTCTTCATAATTGCATCAATATGTTGGGTCAGGGATAGATCTTATGAGATATCACCCAAGAACTTGAAGGACCTTGGTTTGACAATCCCTATACATCAAGTTATTGCACAAGAAGAATCATAGAAATTGCAAGTGAGCAGTAGGCCGCTATACCATTTCTGTAACAGGATTAGACATTCATTTATTGCTGCCCTGTAATCAGTCCAGGTGGATAGGATATGGACAGTGAGAACTCTACGTACGTACAGTTCTGTGGAAAAGTCTTAGGTCCATATATATAGCTGTTTTTTTAATATCTTTTCCTGTGTGGGTTAATTTTGATTTGATTTGAAGCACATGGTGGAGAGACATATATCTATGTTCTCTCTTTATTTGCCCTTGAAACAGCCATATCTGTGTGTCTTAATTTTTGTTAATATTTAAAGGTCAAAGGTTCAAAGTTCCGATTTAATGTCAAAGAAATGTATACGATATACATCCTGAAATTCTTTTTCTTTGCAACCATCCATGAAAACAGAGGAGTGCCCCAAAGAATGTTAGAACCCAAAGATCCCCCCAGCTCCCCTCCTTCCCACACATAAATGGCAACAAGCAACAATCTGCCCTCCCCTACCAGCAAAGAACAGAGCATTGGCACCCGCCACTGAGCACTCAAGTGTGAGCAAAGAAATAACAAAGACACAGACTTGCAGTTACCCCAGAGACTTCGCGTTTCACCTGGTATACGACATACCACAAACTCTCTCTCTCTCCCTAATAAGGGAGAAGGAGGTGTCATTGTTTTCCCAGCGAGCAGGGAGGTGTAACAAGCAATTCATTGGTTTATGATGATAAAAGTTCATTATGTCACTTTTATTGAGCTCCGTGTCTGAAGATTTCAAAGATCTCAGGTCTCCGGGCAGACAACTGTAGTTACTTTGAATCCCCTGACAACACACAGGTCTCCTACCGTGACACTGACCCTTGATCTCCCCATCTACAGAGCCCTGAGATCCTAGGCTTCCAAATCCGAGCCAGACTCTTGGCTGAGCCCTTGGCATGCCGGACAATGGTCAGTTATGAAACCCGAGAGTGGGTCCCATTTCCGCAAAGAACCACAGTCAGCATTGAACTCCAGGTCAGGGTCTTCAAAAGAACTCTGAAAGGGAAAAATAATGATATTAAAGATGGAAATAGAGCTGTTGGTAAACTTTTAAACTTAAATATTGGTAATCATATTGGTACTTCTCTATCAGACCAACATGTAATTGCATATGTTGCATTATTGGCCAGAAGGGCTATTTTGTTGGAATGGAAAGCTGTTTCTGCTCCTACTTTGATACAATGGTTCTCTCAGGTGATGCTATGTCTTCGTTTGGAGAAAATCAGAAGTTGAACTTTTGATCCTCAATTTGATTTTGAGAAAAGGTAGGATTCATTTGCCCGCTACTATAATCTGATTTGAGTTAATTAATATGGTTTCCTTCCGATTTTTGTTCAAATGGATTTGAGTTAGCGGATTGATGTTTTTCTTCTACGGAAGCTTGTATGATGCATAGCTCCAGATTTGTGCTCCCAATGGGGTTTTTTTTTTCTTTTCTTTAAAAAAAATATTCTTAATTCTTTATTTTTTCTTATTGTTATTGATATATTGCTTAGCTTTGTTAATCAGTTATTTGCTAATTTAGTTCTTCATTGTACATAATGACATATTGACTTGATTACCTTAATGTTTTTTTTTGCTGATCTTCAATAATAGTTAACAAAATAAATTAAAAAAATAAAAAAATACATTTAGAAGATTCGGTTCTATGCAAAAGTTGTAGCCATCCTTGCTATATATTGTATATGTGCCTTAAACCTTTGCACAGCAGGTACTTCAGTGACGGCCATGTTCTTGATCTCCTGCCCCTTGATTGCTAACCCATTCTGAGTGGGCTGCTATTGCCATAATATTGACTGCTGGCGATAAAATCATAAAGACATTCATCGAGTTAAAAGCTCAGCAGCCATTGGCTGGGAAAGTCTTCCTGCACACGCTTTAGATTAAAAGCAGTTACCAAGACTAACTCCAGTTTTGCTACATAAAAGAACATTTCAAATAAGAGGAAAATGATCATTAGATGATAATAATAAAGCTTTAAACCCATTTATCAAGGTGCATGTTTTCCTCATAAATTTATGAACTGCTTCTATTTGGGAGGTTGTGAACTGATCTTTTATCATAAAAGCATGATCGAAATGTGTTTTGGAAGAATACAACCATGCACTGAATATTTTCCTAAGCCAACTGCATAGGTTTGAGTTCAAGGCAATGATTGCATAAAGTGAGTAGATCTGGCTATATCTGGCTGGTCAGCTACAAGATTTAAATATTAAATATAACAAATTGAAAGATAATCATACAATATGTTGATACTGAAGCTAAATTACTTTGGACAATGTCACTATGTTGTAGGCAGTATCATACAATGCATCAGTGATTAATTACCAGCATTGAAAGATATTAATTCCAGACTTCTATAATCATTGCATTGTTGTTAATAGAATCTGTGGATTGTGCCAGTGATTGCTTCGACATTAGGTATGCAGACAGAAATGTTTGGCATTAATGATAGATTTTGTGAAAATTACTTTAGTATTCTTTTTGTTGGCTTACATTAGCTGTAATTAAGCACTAGAATTAAAACTTACATTCCATTATCACAGTTTATATTTTATTAAAGGAAGCGCATCTTGGAGAAACGAATAAGCCAGTTACAACTTGGACACTTGGCATGAACCTTGAGGTCAGCAAAATACTACAGAAGCTGCATTTCCCCTACCAAATGCAGGTATTCTTCTCTGGTTTTACTTTGCTCTGCTCTTTCTGCAAGCCCAAATATGATAATTAAGCAAAAATCTTTTTCAGAAATGCAATAATATGTAACAGGCATTCACCAGTATAAAAAGCTCTCTGAATGAGCAAATGAATGTGGAATTTCCAATGTCTTAAAGTGATCTGCCAGCAGCATAATTAAGAATTAAAGAGTGTTTCCAGTATTATCTGTTTCTGTTTCAAACAGACGGATGCTGATTCCATAATGACAGGTTACATTATTGTGATTTATTCTTTACACAGATGAATGAATGCTAGTATGGGTCAGAGTATCATACCAATGAGAAGTTGGCCAGTGCAATCAGTACAAGTGGGTTTCACTGTCAGTTTAGCAAAATGAAATGCAATTTACTTTCACTCCCAACCCTACACTTCAAAAGAGCAGCCCAGCAATATTCAAAGTGTAGATTAACAAGCTTAAAAGTTAATGATCTTCACATTCTCATAAATTATAATAAAAGTATTTTGTAGTCTTCTCCAATGTCCACTGCCATATCAGAATGAGCTTATGAAATGTGCATTCTAGAGTCACTGAACATTTTATAAATGAACCTCTGAAATCTTGGCTCTTCTCACCTCTTTGGGAATTTGACATTACTTCCTGTTTTCACCTGCTCTCTGGTGCTTTGTGATTCACCCTGTGAATTTACCCATCTTATTATTCTTGCTTAGCTCATGGATATGATCAAATGCTATATGCATTCTAACCCGTTCATTGAGAGTATGTTAGATTTGCGCTGGAAGTGTTGTGTGCAGCTCTGGTCACCACGTTGTATGAAGAATATGATTAAATTAGAGGGTGCAGAAAAAAAAAATCACAAGGATCTTACTTGGATTAAAGGGCTTGAGTTAGCAAGAAACATCAGATGGGCTAGGATCATTCTCCCCGGATCAAAGAAGGCTGAGAGTTGATATGATAGAGGTACAGTATATAAAATTATGAGAGGCATAGGTAAATTGGATAGCCAGTGTCTGCTTCCCACAGTACGGCTGACTAAAAGTAGAAGATATAGGTTTAAGGTGGGGTGGGGGGGGGGGGGTGATCATTTAAAGGGATGAATTTAAAAAGGGGTGGTGAGGGATAGCTGATAGCAGGAATGAGCTACCAGAGGAGTTGGTGGAGTCTGGAACAACAGCAACATTTAAAAGGCATTCCCTGGATAGGTACTCGAATGAGAGGACAATTGGAATGAATGCAGGCAAAATGGATTAGTATGGATGGGCATGATGGTGAGCATAGGCACGATTAGCTCTAAGGCCCCTCTCTATGCTGTATGACTCCATTACCTGAATTTGACTTCAAAGGAGCTAAATAGTTGCAGAACTTAAACTGAAGATTTGCCCTCAACCTTTCAGGACCTTGCTAGCAACAAGTCTCCCAGACTTATCTTACCATGAAACTAGTCAAAATACTTCTTTTATAATTTCACTGTTCTCTGTATTCTTATCAGAACACTATAAAATTTTTGATTAACGCTTGTGTTATGCAGTTTGATTTGTTGATAATTACTCTGCAAAATCTGAACCTATTGAGGATTGATTTTCTTTCTCACTGTCTGCAGCTTTTTCAACACTCTTCATGAAGCGTGAATGGTATTCCATCCTATGTGTAATGCTGGTGTATTGCATTTCATCTGACAATCTTGGGTCAAATTGGCAAAATGTTTGCCATATGCAGTAGTTTCTGTGTTCAATCTTTAATTACATTGTTTCCCCTAATATTGCATGTATTATTAATTTAATTAAACTATGTTATGTTTCAGAATTATCAATATAAATTATGAATTAGGTCCCCCTGCATTGATCAACAGTCAATCAACAACAGCAATGATCTCTCTTCATGATGTTGTCCCTCAGAGTTTGGGAGGTTGCTTGTGTTATTGGTAACTTAGCAAGGGCCTATAAAAAGAAGGGAGTTGTAAGCAGAGGGTTCATTGTGGGAGTGGGCCGGTGCTAGACTGGTCAGGCTTTGGCTTAACAGATTTTATTGAGAATAGGTGGAGGCTAAGAATACTGAGTATTTGGAATCATTTCATTGATTGTAGAATATTTTTAGAGCCAAAGGTATAACAAGTGTAGGCAGGATGGTAGTTTAGGCAGTGACATGCTGCTCCTGTAAGATGTGCGATTGCAGGGTACCTAATGGTCTATCAGACGACTACATCTGCAGGAATCGCACCCAATTTCAGCTCCTGACTGGAAATGGAACTGGAGCTGGATGTGCTCAGGATTATCTGGGAGGCTGAAAACCTCATGAATGAAACACTTACCCAGAGTTCAGGCTACAGATAGTAGATGGGTGACCAGCAGGAGAAGTAAGGGTAAGTGCAGGAATCCCTTGTGGCCATTCCCCTTTGGATACTACTGGGGGGGTTGGCTGTGTGGAGAGATGACCAATCAGAGCACAGCAGCAGCCAAACCAGTGGCACTATAGCTAACTCTGAGACTCAGCATGGGAGGGTAAAGTCTGGTAGGGCAATAGTGATAGGAGACTTGATAGTTAGGGGAATGGACAGGAGATTCTGTGGTCCCAAAAAAGATGCCAGAATGGTGTGTTGCTTCCTAGGTGCTAGGATCAAGGATGTCTCAGAGCAGCTGCAGAATATTCTTATAGTGACAGAGAGCAGCAAGAGATTGTGGTGAACCTTGGTGTCAATGACATTGTTAGGGAGACATTCAGTATAGGGAGTCAGGGAAGAAGCTGAAGACCAGGACCTCCTAGGTAGTAATCTCTGAGTTACTCCCAGTGCCACATGCTAGTCAGGGCAGGAATAGGATGGTAGCGCAGATGAATGAGTGGCTGAGAATCTGATGCAGGGGGCAGGGTTTCAGATTTATGGATCATTGGGTCTCTTCTGGGGAAGATATGACCTGTACAAAAGGGATGGTTTACACAAGAACCCAAGGGGGATCAATATCCTTGTGGGCTGGTTTGCTAGAGCTCTTGGGGATGGTTTAAACAAATTGGCAGGGGCATGGGAAACAAAGTAATAGGGGATGGGTTGAAGTGTAACATGGGGGAAAAAATCAAAAAGGATGATGAATACAGGACTGAAGATATATTTTTGTATGCACACAGAACCATAGAACCATCGAACATAGAACATAGAACCATAGGGGAGTCAGGTAGGTTGGGGGGGGGGTTGGTGGGGTGGCTCTGTTGGTAAAAAAATTACTTGAAATCCTTAGAAAGAAGTGACATAATCCTTGTGGGTAGAGTTAAGAAACTGCAAGGGTAAAAAGACCACGATGGGTGTTATATACAGGCCTCCAAATCATAACCAAGATGAGGGATATAAATTACAATGTGAGAGAGAAAAGGCATGTAAAAAGGTCAATGTTATGCTTGTCAAAGTGGATTTCCTGATGAAGGATCTCAGCCCGAAATGTCGACAGTGCTTCTCCTTATAGATGCTGCCTGGCCTGCTGTGTTCCACCAGCATTTTGTGTGTGTTGTTTGAATTTCCAGCATCTGCAGATTTCCTCGTGTTTAAGGTTGAACCCACTGGGGAGAAAGCAATTTTTGATTGGGTGTTATGTAATGAGCCAGATTTACTTCGGGAGCTGAAGATAAAGGAACCCTAAGGGGTGTGATATGATAGAATTCACGCTGCATTTTGAGAGGGAGAAGATAATGTCAGATGTATCAATATTACAGTGGGTAAAGGGAATTACAGGGGCATGATAGAGGAGCTGGCCAAAGTTGATTAGAACAGGACACAATCAGGGATGATGACAGGACAGCAATGGAAGGTGCAAGGATAGATACATCCCAAGATGAAGAAGTGTTCTAAAGGATGAGGCAACTGTTGGTGACAAAGGAAGTCAAAAAAAGCATAAAAGGAAAAGAGAAGGTATATAATGTGATAAAAATTAGTGGGAAGATAGAGGATTGGGAAGCGTTTAAAAACCAACGGAAGTCAACTAAGAAAAACCACAAGGAGTGAAAAGATGAAATATGCAGTTAAGTGAGCCGATAATATAGAGATACAAAATGTTTTCAGATATATAAAGAGGAAAAGAGGCGAGGGTGGATATCAGATACTGGAAAATGACACTGGAAAGTTAGTAATGGGGGATAAAGAAACGACAGGTGATTTTAATAAGTATTTTGCATCAGTGTTCACTGTGGAAGACACGAGTAGTGTACCAGAATTTCAAGATGGTCAGGGACAGAAGTAAGTGTAGTTGATGTTACTAAGATGTTTGGGAAACTGAAAGATCTAAAGGTCAGTAAGTCACCTGGACCAGATGGACAACACCCCAAGGTTCTGAAAGAGGTAGCTGAAAAGGCATTAATAATGATCTCTCAAGAATCACTAGATTCTGGCATGGTTCCAGAGGACTGGATCATTGCAAATATCACTCCATCTTTAAAGGAGAGATGTTGAAGAAAGGAAATTAGAGGCCAGTTATCTTAACTTCAGTGGTTGGAAAGATATTGGAGTCCATTACTAAGGATGGGTTTTGGGTACTTAGATGCACATGACCAAAGGCAGCATGGTTTCATTTAGGGGAAATCTTGCCTGACATATCTGTTAAAATTCTTTGAGAAAATAATAGAATGGACAAAGGAAAGTCAGTGGATTTTCAGAAGCCCTTTGAGAAGGTGCCACACATGAGGCTGCTTAACAGGATAAGAGCCCATGATATTACAGGAAATATACTAGCATGGATAGAGGTTTGGCTGACTGGCAGGAGACTAAGTTTGGGAATAAAGGGGGCCTTTTCTGGTTGGTTACCGGTGATTAATTTTGTTCCACAGGGATTGGTACTGGGACTGCTTGTTTTCATATCGTATGTCAATGATTTGGGAGGTGAATTGATGGCTTTGTGGCCAAGTTTGCAGATGTTACAAAGTTAAGTGGAGGGGCAGGTAGTGATGAGGAAGCAGGGAGTTTGCTGAAGATGGACTTAGCTTGGAAGAATGGGCAAAGAAGTAGCAGAAGGAATATACTGTAGGGAAGTGTATGGTCATGTACTTTGGTAGAAGAAATAAAAGTGTAGACTATTTTTTAAATGAAGAAGAAATTCAAAGATCTGAGATGCAAAGAGATTTGGGATTCCTTGTGCGGGATTCCCTAAAGGTTAACTTGTAGATTGAGTTGGTGGTAAGAAAGGCAACTGCAGTATTAGCATTCATTTCAAAATCTACAATATTAGAGCAAGAATGGAATGCTGAGGTTTTATAAAGTGTTGTTCAGTCCACACTAGGAGCATTGTGAGCCGCTTGGGGCCCCTTTTCTATAAAAAAAGATGTGCTGGCATTGGAGGGTCCAGAGGATTTTTATGAAAAATTATTCTGGAAATGAAGGGGTTAACATATGAGGAGTGTATGATTGCTCTGGGCCTGTACTTGATGCTTAGAAGAATGAGGGGGCCCTCATTGAAATTGATTGATTATTGAAAGGTCTAGATAGAATGGATGTGGGGAAGATGGTTCCCATAGTGGGTGAGTCTATTGCCAAAGAGCACAGCCTAAGAATAGAGAGATGTCCTTATAAAACAGAGATGAGGAGGAATTTCTTTAGTCAGAGAGTGGCGAGTCTGTGGTATTCATTGTCCCAGATGGTTGTGGAGGCCAAGTCATTACGTATATTTGAAGTGAAGGTTGATAGGTTCTTGAATCGTCAGCCGTCAAAGGTTATGAGCAGGAGGCAGGAGAATGGAATTGAGAGCGATGATAAATCAGCATTGATGGAATGGCAGCGCTGTCATGATCAGCTGAATGGCCTAATTCTGCTCCTATGTCATATGCTCTTAAGAAAATCTTTGTGCATATTAATCTACAGCTGTTTTTGTTTTGCAATTGCTCTTCTCGCATTTTGTTTTTTTTTGCTCGTGATTTCATGATCTATTACCTCTTGTGCTCCAGTGTCTTAGTAAATCCTAGCTGCACTTTCTTCATGTGTTGTCTTTCCTATTGTGGTAACCAGAAATGCATATAATACTCAGGCTATGCCTAACCAGTGCTTTATAAAGTTGTACCAAGGCATTCCTATTTTTATGTGCCATGACGCAGCTAATGAAGGCAAACATCTCGTATGCTTTCATTGCCACCCTATCTACCTGTGCTGCCAACTTCAGGGATCTTTGAGTTTGTACGTTTTCCCTCCACCATTAGTTTTGTTTATTCTACTCTTACAAGGCCCTCACTTTGCAAAGAGTACGTCACTACGCAACTATCAATATTAAGCTTCATCTACTTTGGGGAAATAATTAGAATGCGCTTGAATGAATAAATAGATTGTGTTGTAACATTTATGATGTTACAAACTTAAGCTGCCTGTTCTATAAAACAAAAGCCTGCACTTATATTATGCCCTTCTACTTACCAATGTCTTTAATCATTTAATAGGCAATAATGTATTCTTGGAATGTAAGTAAATGAGACGTTGTAGTCCATGTGCACACTAGCTAAGGGAATTGATCCAATAGTCTGATGTAGGTGTTGGTTAACGTATAAAAGTTTGGCTTGGACAAATCATTAGAACAATTTCCCTATTTATTGAACATCACTGCAGAATACTTAAATAAGCTTGGGAGGTCAAATGAGACTTTGGCTTGATGTCTCATCTGTAGGTCAGTGTCTCAGACTGTGCAGCTCTGTCATAGTGGAGTAACCCCTTCATCCTATATCATTTTCTTTTCGATCTTTTTTTTAATCACTTGTAATTACCAACTCGGCAATCTCGAACAAAGCTAACATAAGGAAGCATGAAACTAAATAAACACCTGCAATAGTATTCAGTTTTCTGATCATATTACTCTAAGGTTAAGCTTCTTTACACATTAGATCTGTCTCACATATTTTACATAGTGGGTTAATGCAAAATGAGGATCACATTGTAAGAGTATTTTTCAAACAGACAGGAAATGGAGATTCTTAGGATAAGTTACAGCCTTATGCCTTTGGGTTAGGTTATTATTGGCCCCTCCACTGTGTAAACATGAAATAGATTAAATCTGAATAAAATCTAATTAAATTTTGACATAGGTGTCTATTTGATTGACAGAGCTGATGCTGACAGGTTCTGGGATCCAATGAGCATGCCAGAAGTCTGAGTGATGGGCTGCTGTGGAACTTCCAAGTTCACACATGACTGTGAGTATTAAAAACAGTTGTGTGTAATGAAAAAGGTTTCACAATGCAGAACTTTGTTGAAAATCTTAGAATTTTTTATTAGCTGATGCAACAAAACTGGGTCAGTACAGGAAACAGGTGTGAGGCTGAAAAAAGAAGTATAGAAAGAATTACTTCAGCTGATTTTCTAGTCCTTGATGAAGCTAATGTTGTAAAGTGTCTATTGAAAAGCACTTACTAAGAATAGGCTGTCATTGCCCTGATTTTATTTTTACTAAATGTATTTATGAAACATTTTCAAAGGTCATGGGGTTATTGTAAAACAATGTTTGGCAAACTTCTATAAATTTTTACAAGCATACAGTGTACAACTGAAACAGATGCAGTCATCCTGATGAAATGATCTACATCTATAACCAAACAATGGAAAGACTAACCAAGAACTTTTCCTATTCAACAAGAAATCTGGATTTTCCATTCTTGGACTTGATCAGAAAATTATAGCTTCGAGTTCTACTCTGAGATTGGTGTTCATGACATAAGCTGACTTTCAGCCGAGGCTCTTAGGGAGCTGCTGAGTACAAAATGTGGATTGAATGCTCCTGTTATTTAAGCCCTATAGGTGCCATTGGGATGCCGATGTGGTATCTGCAGTAGGTGAGCAAAGGTGTAGCGTGAGTTTCTCACTACTTTGGTGGAGAAAGTATCTGCACACTTATGTTGAGCATTTAGCAGAAGTCACAAAGTCATGTTATGAATTAATATGCAATACAAAGTTGTTACCTGCAATGTCATTTTGAGGTCAATGCTAAGCTGATTCTCTCTTAAATTTACATGGATGAACATCCATTTGGCAGCAGGAAGAACCTTTCACCAGTGCTAGCTATTTAAGGGAATTACGCTTATAGATTAGTTGAGAGCTGACTTTTTCCTGGCTTGCATTATGACTCTAAAAGTGATCAATTTTTTTCACCTATTTTTTTCCAGTTGCAGATGATTACAAAGTGTGGTGTGGAAGAAACTAAAAGATATTTTTCTGACTTCAAACCTTCTGGACAAATCTGTAATGTAATAACATAGAAAACAGAAGCAGGAGTGAGCCAGATGTTCCCTCAATCCTGTTCTGCCATTCAGTAAAATCCTGGCTGATTTGATCATGCCTTCAGTTCTAGTTTCCTGCTTGTTTCCCACAATCCTTGATTCCACAATTGCTGAAAATTCCATCTGCCCCTATGACATCAACAGATTCTTCTGTATTGCTGTTTTTTTAAGGCAAGTAACTAGGTGCGAACTTTAGATCAAATATCCCCTATTGAAAGTGAGCAAGTTTACAACATTCAACTAACAAATCATGGGTGACACAACAATATATCAAAAGTCATACCACATAGTTCTTAAAGCTGTATGTACAGCAAATGTATACTGTACTACTTCGCAAAACCATAACTGCAAAAGCTATCTACATATAATAAACTATTTTATCAATGAACTATTTCTATACAGTTGATTTATGTAATATGATTTATATTTCTATAAGTGAGGTAGAGCCACTACACCATGGGTGGTGAAATTGCAGGCCATCTTTGGTTAACCAAAAATGGAAATATAAAATTATACTGCCAATTATTTGCAAACTCAATTGTAAATCTATCCATTTTCTGATCTCTTCAACTGCAACAGTATGATATAAACTAAATTAACATTAACTAGTACATCCACTAATTATTGCAGTAATTGCAACCGTACTTTATATCTGAAGTAATTTCACAAACACAAAGATAACAATTTCTAACATGGAATGTTCTTTGATGCTCATACAACAAAGTTTGCAGGTCTTTTGAAAGACACTCCTTCAGCAAACAGTGAAAATCTCTCAGGTTTAGAGAAACACCCTAATGTTATTTTAATATCCTCTGGAGATATGTATACGCTTCATTGGCTTTCACAGTTTACACACAACTTTGGCTGCTGGGCATCACCCTTTATTATATTCATTACTTTTTTAGGATATTGGCATCACTGGAAAGGCCAGTACTTGAAAAGTAAGTGACAATGATGAGGCTTGCTAGTGACTTGTAAGTGAGATTTCAGAGAACAATTTTTAAGAATTTCCCTGGAGTCACATACAGACTAGACCAGAAAATGATGGGCTAGGTGGGTTTTCACAACAAAACTAGTAATTGCTGTTAGCATGACCACTTGTCGTTTCAAATTTCAGATCCCACCCTATTAACTGAGTTAAATTGGCATACAGTAGTTCCCCTGGTGGGGTACGCACCCAAGTTTTTTAAATTGTTTGCCCTTTTCCCAGGGTTGGGGAAATCAAGAACTAGAAGGTATAGGTTTAAGGAAAAGATTCAAAAAGAGCCCAAGGGGCCTTTTATTTACCCCAAGAGTGACACTTACGTGAAATGAGCTGCCAGAAGAAGTGGTTGAGGCAGAAACATTAACAACATTTGAAAGACACTTGGACAAGTAAGTGGATAAGAGAGGTTTCGAGGGACATAAATGGGCAAATTGGTTGGCATGGACCAGCTGGGTCAAAGTCTGCTTCCGTGTTGCATGATTTCATAATTCAGGTAACGTGTACTGCACTACCACTGTAACTGCATCCTAAAATTACCTTTTCATACATTATTGTGCAGTTTCAATTTCTGGCTTTGCTTCTCTCAAGGAAATCTTGTAGTTATTTGTTATGTTCAATTTCTGGCCTAAGCCTTCACCATTCTTTGTGTGGGCTCACCGCAGAGTCTATCTGTACCAATGCTAATGCCACTTACTTCCATGGAGAGAGCCTCTCCAGACAAACGTTTGCTCATCTTCTCCAATACTGGGCTACCGAAGTTTTATTCTCAATGACTTTAACTATCAGAAAGTACAGCTGGTCAGCCCAGTGCAGCTATGCCTGTGACATCATGGAATTTCTTGAACTTAACAAACCTGTACACTTAATGAGTAAGACCATTGTACCTCACAAGGCTGTGTGATCTTGGGACTTTATCACTGACTGTTGTTGCAGTTTCCTGAAATAACATTCCTTGAGCTCAAGGATTTCAATGCACTTGACACCCATATATGCAGTCATACAGTTGTGGCCCATCTACAATAAGGAAAAAATTTACATGATTCTGGAAAAATTAGGGGTTGCACTTATATAGAAATGGTCTACGTCACTACAGTCTACCATCACTCCAGGACAAAGAAATAAGCAGGATAATTCATTGAGGAAATTACCCACCTTGCAAATTGTGCTTTCGAAAAGCATCCTTCTGGAAAGTGCTAAGGGGCCATTAAAACAAAATCTCCATGCCATCTTGAAATTTTCTTCCCCAGGCAGTTAATCTGATCCACCATTCTAGTTAGCTCTCCTCTATCTATTACCCCACCCCCGTCATTGCACTGCTCTGTAAACATTTTAAACAATTTTTTGTAATGCTGTTTACATTGTAAATACGTGCTGGTATTTATGCAATTTATTCTACATCTGTACTTGAACCTCTAACTTTATTTTTATACAGTTCTTAATTCTTTATAATTGTTGAATGTTGTTGCTTTTTGTTGCATGTCACATGCTGACCAACACACCATAGCAAATTTTTAATACATGTATGGTGAATAAAGCTGATCCTAGATGGTACAGACTTGACAGCAGTAACCATTCTGTTATTCTGTCCCTACTTTCAACCCAACAGTTTGCTGTACCAGTTTACTCAGGCTCCTCGAAAAAAATTTAAAAATAATTTCAGTATGCAGCACATGCCCTACAGCCAACCAGCTTGCAGCAGTATCAGGTACATGCTGAACATGGTATTTTCAATGAAAACTACTGATGTGCTATTGATCATTCCCTTTAACCAGCTTCCCCTCTTTGCTCTCTGGTGAGAGTGACTGGATGGAATCACATTGGGGTTGCTTCTCCCTTTCATCTGAAGACCATACGAACAGAATTAGGCTATTTGGCTTATCGAGCCTGCTCTGCCATTCAATCATGGCTGATTCTTTTTTTCCCTCCTCAGTCCCACTCCCTGGCCTTCCCATAATCTTTGAAGCAATATCCAATCAAGAACCTATCAAGCTCTGCCTTAAGTACACCCAATGACCTGGCCTCCACAGCTGCCTATGGTAATAAATTCCACAAATTCACCACTCCCTGGCTAAAGAAATTTCTCTGCATTTCTGTTTTAAATCGACACCTCTCTATCCTGAGGTTGTGCCCCCTTGTCCTAGATTCCCCCACCACAGAAACATCCTTTTGACATCTACTCTGCCTAGGCCTTTCAACATTTGCAAGGTTTCAATAAGACTGTCCCCCCCATCCTTCTAAATTCCAGCAAGTACAGACCCAGAGCTATCAAACGTTTCTTGTATGATAACCCTTTCATTCCTGAAATCATCCTTGTGAACCTTCTACGAACCCTCTCCAACACCAGCACATCTTCTCTTAGATGAGAAGCCAAAAACTGTTCGCAATACTCGAGGTAAGGTCTCACCATTGCTTTATAAAGCCTCAGCATCACAGCCGGGCTCTTGTATTCTAGACCTCTTGAAATTAATGCTAACATTGCATTTTCCTTCCTCATCACTGACTTTACCTGCAAGTTAATCTTTAGGTTGTTCTGCACAAGGACTCCAAAGTCCATTTGCATCTCAGATTTTTGGATTTTCTCCCTATTTTGAAAATAGTCTGCAGATTTATTTCTACTACCAAAGTGCATGACCATGCATTTTCCAACATTGTATTTCACTTGCCATTCTCTTGCTCATTCTCCTAATCTGTCTTTGTCCTTCTGCAGACTACCTGTTTCCTCAACACTAACTACCGCTCCACCAATCTTCGTATCATCTGCAAACTTGGCTCCAAAGCTATCATCTAAATGATTGATATATAGCATGAAAAAAAGCGGTCCCAACACCGTCCCCTGTGGAACACTACTACGCACTGGTAACCAACCAGAAAAGGATCTTTTTATTTCCACACACTGCCTCCTGCCAATCAGCCAATGCTCTAACCATGCCAGTAACTTCCCTGTAATACCATGGGCTTTTAACTTGGTAAGCAGCCACACGTGTGGCACCTTGTCAAAGGCCTTCTGAAAGTCCACATATACAACATCCACTGCATCCCCTTTATCTATCCTACGTGTAATCTCCTCAACGACTTCCAGCAGGTTCATCAGGCAAGATTTTCCCTTGAAGAAACCATGCTGGCTTTGTCCTAGCTTGTCCTGTGTCTCCAACTACTTCATCACCTCATCCTTAACAATTGACTCCACCCAGAAAACACAGCCTTTTCACCTTGTGCATTTATATGACTCTCTGTTTTTCACAGAGGTGCTTGTAGCATCTACATTGCTCAGCCATGAAAAACACCACAAGCCATCAACATCACTATGGGCTTGCTCTTTGCCTGACCATTAGAGTTGTGGTCTTGGTGATTGCCATAATTTTTAATGGGTTCTGCTGCTTGCAAATTCCAGTATATTTCTGTTGGCAATGTTCGTTCATGGAAGGAAGAACTTCAGTGACTGGTAGTAAAACTGACAAGTGTTTTATTCATTCTTGGTCTTACATATGTAAGTTGCAGCATTTGCTTGAAACTGGAGAATTGTTTAAAATGAGCTGTGGAGGTCACTCGCGTTTCTGAGCATTTTAATACCAACTTGCAATTTTATAATGTTCTTCATGTGCAGGAAATATCAAAATGCTTTCAGTAAATATAAGGGATATCTTGTGGCCAACCATCTACTATGATTTATATTTTTACAAGTAAGGCAGAGCCACTACATCATGGGTGATGAAATTGCAAGCTAGCTTTGGTTAGCCTCATGAATGAAAATATAAATTATACTAAACTGCTGGCTGATAGGTCCAGTGCATAACAGGGTAGAGTACATGATGAGTTACCAGAGAAAGAAACAAAAATGTTACATTTAAATAGCACCGTGTGTTGTTGTTTGAAACAATTAATGTTCAATAAATTAGTCCTGAAATCACTTCTGATAATGTGGCAAGTGTGGCAGTCATTTTGTACAAAGTGGGAATAACAACTAAGGTCAATGACTAATCAGTCTGTTTCCTCACCTTGTTTTTGAGGATGGCATTTGGAGTATTTGCAGTTTACTACTTGGAGGAGATTGTGAGATATTGGTTTAATGCTGAGGTGGTTTAATGCCAACATGCTGCTGGTGAAACACAGTGACACTTTGTGAGCAGCTTAAAAAACTTCTAAATACATTTCTTCTGAACTCTGCAATCTGCAGCCTGTAATTTACCTTCAAATAACACACTTTTGAACTGTCTTAACAAGCTAGCAATTTCACGATCTTCTGAAGGGCACTGTGCACTTAATTCACAGGAGTACATACATGGCACCTTTAAGCAGATGAAGGATCATTGCCATGACTGGGAGAGAGTGAGGAGGGGAATATTCCAAGCCAGACTGAAACATCAGAGTATGAAACATCCTGTACCTAGTATCTTATTAGCCAATGTAGTGTCGCTGGAGAACAGGATTGTGGCCCAAGGACAAGATTGCTGTATTGGAGGGAAATCAAAGATTGCTGTGTTCTGTGTTTCATGAACACATGGCTTACTTTCAACATGGCGGATTTGTCAGTAAGACCTAAGGGTTTCTTGATACACTGAGTGGGTTGGACTGCTGATTCAGAGAAGTCAAATGGTGGGGGCTGTGTTTCATTATAAACTCTTCATTGTGGTTGGACATAGAGGTATCATCACACTCTTATTCCCCCAACCCGGAACATCTCAAGATTAAGTGCTGACTGTTCTCCTCTATGATCCAGAATACAGTTTACTACTGCCAAAGGCTGACAGTAAGCAGGTACATGATGTACAAAATGCCATGATCATCCAGCAAGAAACAACCTAGCCTAATGCCTTTCAAATCATTGCTGACAACTTCAATCAGGCTTGTTTGAAGAAATCTCTGCTCAATTATTATCAACACATCACTCTCAGCACAAGGGATCCCAACACCCTTGACCATTGTTATACTACCATTAGGGATGCCTACTGTTCCATCCCTAGACTGCATTTCAGGAAATCGGATCATCTGGCTCTCCTCCTCCTATCTACATATAGCCAGAGGCTAAAGAGCAAGACTCCAGTGATTAGAACAACAAAGGGGTGATTGCGGGAGGCAGAGGAGTGGCTACAGGATTGCTTTGAGTTAGTGGACTGGGCTGTGTTCAGGGACTCATCAGAGGATCTGAATGAATATGTCACAGTTGTCACATACTTTTTAAAAACAGTTGTAGACAAGTGTGTCACCATAAAATCATTCAGAATATTCTCCAACCTGAAGCCCTGGATGAACCATGAGAACAGCAACTAAGGTCAATGACAAACCAGTCTGTTTCTAAATGGTAAGTCATGAAAGAATATTAATAAACAGAGAGATTTAAGGTTTCAAGTCCATATTTCCCTGCAAGTAGCAACACAGGTGGATAAAATAGTGAGGAAGGCATATGGCATGCTTTGTAGGTTGAAGCATTAAGATATCAGAGTTAGGAAGATATTACACAACAGTGATGCCACACTTGGAATATTGTCTGCTGTTCTCACCTCGCGAAAGGGAGGGTTCAATTACACTGGAGAGAATACAGAGGAAGTTCATCAGGATATTGCCTGAATGAGAGGACTTGAGCTATGAGAAGAGATTTGATGGGCTGGCCTTGTCTTCCTTGAAGTGAAGGAGATTGAAATTCAGAGATGACTTGATATGCAGTAATATAAAAAGTTGAGAGGGCGCGGACAGAGTAGATTGTCAAAACCTCTTTCCTTTGGTAGAGGAATCAAAACAAAGAGCCATTGTGAAAGGAATGAATTTTAAAGGGGATCTGAAGAGTAGGTATTTTAAATAGAGAAAGGTTGATATCTGGAATGTGCTCTCAGAGGAGATGGTGGAATCAAACACAATTACTATATTTAAATGGCATATAGATGATCACTTAAATAGACAAAGCATTGAATAATATGTTTCCAATGTGGGTCTATGTTCTTACTTAGGTTGCAGAAAGTTTGGCATGGATGTGATGTCCTGAGGGATCAATTTCTGTGTTGTACAGCTCTACGACTCTAAAATGTGCACCCAGAAGGATTGCAGTGGAAAAGCTCATGGCAAACCGATGCAAAGTACTGAAATAACAATGGGCCACATTCCCAGTGTCTCTGGAGTTGATAACAGTGGATTTCCAAGGACTCCACTCCACACTGGAATGCAAAAGTCAAAAGAAGTTAGAACATTACACTTGAAATAGTGTTTATTTTTTCAGTTACAGAGCAAGAACTGTAGTGAAAAGGTTTCTGGGTTACAATTGACTAATGACCAATACATTTTGCACATTTTAAACCCACTTTCCCCTGGCAATGTTGTGAGACAACACTGCATAATGGATGATGTCATTGCACATACATTCAATTTAGAAAGTTTTTCATATGCACAGGAGAGCACAGTAGAAATCCTATTTGTGCAAATTCAACATAGAAGCTGACATAGTCACAGTGTACTCCGGCAACTTCAGTTTTCACATCTGTAACACTGAAAAGACAATGTTTGTATACAAATTTCTAAACAAGATATTTTATAAGTGATGATAATTGGTGACAGAACTTAACCACAACAACATTAAGGGCTCTGCAATTGTCAGTATGATGCAAAGACAATTGATTGGCATTTCAAATCCGTTTGAAATAGTAAGCCGGTACAGTCGACTAGCAATTTATATAAGGCTTTATAGTGCCAAGTAATTGGAACTTCAGGGTTCAATTCCTGCTTTGTATGTAAGGAGTTTGTATGTTATCCCCATGACCAGATAGGTTTCCTTCTGGTGTTCCAGTGTCCTCCCAAAGTCCAAAGAGATCTCCGTTAGTAGGTTAAACGGTCACATGGGTGTAATTGGGTGGTGCAGGCTCCTTGAGTCCGAAAGGCCTGCTACTGTGCTGTAGCTCTAAATAAAATAAATAAAGATAAGGCTGGGTAGATTCAACTTTGTTAGAGGGATGGGGGCCAAATACAAAGAATTCAGCTCCAGTTTCTTCCTGCATTCCAAAAACAGTTGGTAGGTTTTGGGATGCTACACTGGTGGTGCTGGAAACATGGCCACACTTGCAGGCTGCCTCCAATACATCTTTAGATTGTGTTGGTCATTGACACAGATGGTGCATTTCACTATATGTTTCAATACACAGTACATGTGACAAGTAAAGCTCATCTTAGTATAATGCAACAAGAGTCTGGTGACTCAGGTCACTTTATTCAACAGCTATCAAGTACTTTGGGCATTTTAGTACCTTTGTTTTTCTTGGCCCATGTGTTTCACTTTAGGCATGCTTAGTAAAAATCTGCAGCTTAAGATCCTGGCTGATCATTAGTATTCTGCATAACTTTACTATAATGACCAAAGGAAATTCAGCCTATTGGTATTATTTTGAAGAATGATGAGGAAGCTCATTGAAACTTATCAAATATTGAAAGGCCATCGAAATGCACAATTCTCTGTAAACTCTAGAGACTGTAGTGCATGAAAATCCTAGGAGGTCAGCAATTTCTGAGATACTCAAACCACTCCTGGCATCAACAATCTCTCCATGGTCAAAGCCACTTAGATCAGATTTCTTCCCATTCTGATGTTTGATCAGAACAACAGCTGAACCTCTTGACCAGGTCTGCATGCTTTTGTGTGCTGAGTTGCTGCCACATGATTGTCTGATTAGATAGATATTTGCATTAACGAGCAGGTGTACAGCTGTACCTAATAAAGTGGCCACTGAGTGTAAATGCAAAAATATTTCAATGTGATAGATTGTGTTAAGAAAGCAATACAAAGTATCTGGAATCCTAGTTTTAATTATTGAGGAACTGAGTACAAAAATGAAGAAATCAAACAAAGACACATTAGGCTTTGGTTAGGATGTACAGTATTCAGTTCCTGGTATCTCTTGTTAGGTGGAATTTCTAGGCTTTAAGATGTACTAGAATGGCTTCAGGAATGAGAAATTGCAGTTATCTGGAGAGGTTGGGTAAGTTGGAGTAATTTCCCTTGGAAGACAACAGGTTATTGAATAGATTTGGTACACATTCAAAATTGAATGATATTGGTTAATAAGACCAGATTAACAGAATGGTCAGTATCAAGAGAAAGCAGTTTTAAAGGGATTGCTAAAAGTACTGAGCCAGCAGTTTTTCAGAGCCCGATCTGACAGTAACGCTCAAAAGGTAAACAAATAACTGGTTGATAAAAATACAGAACACCAGGAAAAGTGCAAGGAATGTCTGGCTCTATTAAAATGCCTGCACAGCCACAATGGGCCAAAGCATCTCTGTTTGCTGTAACATTGTAAGATTCTGTGGTATAAAAGAGCAGGCTATTGAGGGTTTCAGAAAATGCTTCTCTCATTGACATCACACTTGTGGGGTAATTAGTCAGGTGATATGGGGGGGTGCAGTTATTTTGCATTTCACTGCTTTCTTACATTTATTTCCAATTTCAGTCTTAAAGTGATAACAAAGGGAGAAAATCAATAATAAAGAAACCAAATGCAGGAAATAGTTTTGAACTGAGCAATAGCCTGAAGATGTTTTTTTTTAAAGATCTTTGGTCTTAATAGGGAGAAAGCAATCCCAATCAAACTCAAGAGGCTTGAATTACAGAAACTTAAAGCTGAATAAAGAGTTCAAGCAATTTATTAATGGATTTGCAACAGAAAAAACATGCCAACAGCAATAGATTTTAAATCAGTTTTTAAACAGGATCAGAGAACTGAAGGACCACACACATACTTTTTCTTCACACAGATGGTCCTGGCAAAAATCACATTTCTCACTTTACCTATTTTTTTTTTATTTTTCTCAGCAAACTCAAAACATTTTCCATCCTCACTCTAAAAGAACCTGCTACAAAACTCATAAAAAAGTGATGTGAAATTTCAATGGGGAAAAGCATTTGGATGGTTCAGGATCAGAACAGTTAGACAAATAAGATGCTGTTGCTGAACGATGCCGCAAGGCCACTGTTCCAAATATTTACTTGGTACTAGATTACTAAAATGAAGGCTTCTTCAAAATTGCTTGAGTAACTTTGATAACCTTAAAGCCACTTAAGCAGAAGAGCAGATGTGAAGTCCCATAAACAAATTTTGTAGGAGTTGGAGCCACGAAATTTATGCTGCATGTATGCCAGTGACTGGTCCACAAGGAGTGAAGCTGTACTGAGCATTTATGCTAGAGGTAATCCTTCATTGTCGTGTGATTTTGTGAAAGCAGCAGTATTTGGGGATTTAAGCAGAGATCAAAATTCCCCTCAAAGATTGATTGTGTTGCAGAACATCAGGTCTGGCAAATATACTAATAATCAAGTCAGCTGAGTCCACATTTATATGGTATCATGTAGTTACTTTGAGATGCTTTCTTAGGGTTCCAGTGCACCCCATTTCATCTACTCTTTTCACTTATTACCATTTTGGTTTAAATTATTGTTGTTAGTTGCTCTATTCTATATAGAGAGAGCTATGTAAGTGCAATTTATTTCCCACTGCAGTGACATAGGTGGTATAGCAGTAATTGCAATCAGTTCACAGTGCCAGTGATCACTGATCAGGACTCAATCCCTGCTGCAGGTTGTAAGGAATTTCTACCGTGACCATGTGGGGTTCCTCCCGCCTTACAAAGTGGGTTAGGGATGGTGAATTGTGTCCTTGCCGGAAGTCTGGCAACACGTGCAGGTTGGCCCCAGCACAGTCCTAGGGAAGTGCTTCCCCTTTGTCTTCCCCTCTCTCTCTGGCTCCTTTACCGCTTTTCTTCCTCTCCGCAGTCCTCATGACCTGCCCTCACCTACACCTTCACCCTCTGGTTTCCATTCCTTCTCTTTGTTCCTTTCCTGTGACAAGAGTTCTATTTTTTTCAGCCCTTTGTCTCTTCTACCTATCACTGCCCAGCTTCTCATAACATTCCTTTTTTTCCCTTCCCTCATCTTCTTACCTTCCCCCCATCACTTAGATTTGCCTGTCACTTGCCAGCGTGTGCTCCTCTCTTTCACCCCGCTCTTTTGGTTCCGTCCTCCTCCTCCTTCTTTCTTTCCTGTCCTGGTGAAGGGTCTCAGCCCAAAATGTTGAATGCCCCTTCCATCTGCAAGTGCTGCCTGATCTGATAAGTTATTTTTTGTGTGTTGCCCCAGATTTCCTGCATCTGCAGAATCTCTTTTGTCAACATATCCTCTGTATCACTTTGGGCAATACCACAAGAGATGTGCAAGTACATTAAAATTCTTTCAGAAACTTGCTAGTTGAAAAAAATCAGCCCATGCTTTCACTTGTAATTGTTTCTGTGTTAGATATAGGTTCTGTTTGACATTATCTGATCAGGGGACAATCTATTTTCGATGCCTAAATTACAAGGAAATTTTTCCCACTGGGAAAAGTAATAGAGTAAATCTTCCCTTGGCATGAGATGGCTGGCTGCCTGCCTTGCCCAGGGAGCAGTCTTCCACAGGGATGCTGACTCCCAGCATAAGGCTCAGCAGAAGGGTAGTCGTAGCACAGACTGTCCTCATAGTCTCAGTAAGGTGGCCTCAACACTGCAGCATGTATCTCTGCCTTGTATGGCTGGATTAAATATATTTTAGATCGGAAAAATATATTCAGGGAGATTGTAAAACAGGGCAAAATGGAGGGCATACAGCAAATATGTTGAGAAATACTAAGATTCAGAGTAATGTGCACAAAACTCTTCTACTTTAGTTTATCACTGCTTTCAACAGCACTGTGTCAGAAGCCAGTTATGTTTGCAGATGGGTGAACCAATTTCTATCCATGAGATTTTGGTGTTAGCACTGGTGTTCGTCTATTGTCACATGTACCAAGATACAGTGTCTTGCGACCATTCATATAGCTCAAATCATTACACAGTGCATTAAGGTGAAGCAATGTAGAATAAAGTGTAAATGCTACAACGAGAGTGCAGGCAACACACACAAAATGCTGGAGGAACTCAGCAGGCCAGGCAGCATCTATGGAAAAGAGTACAGTTGTTTCGGGCTGAACCCCTTCAGCAGGAAAGCTAAACATGCTGATAAGTGTTGGGTGTGTGGGATCAGGGTTGGTCTTCTCAGTAAGACGTTGGTAATCCCACCAAATGGGCACAGACTGATAGTCCAGAAGTCTGTAAAAGGTGAGATTTCAGTGATCGATATTTCCTGCATTCAGGTGGGTGGCATTCTCACCATTCTTGCAGCCGTGGAACTGCTAAGTGACACTACCACGTAGTAGAATTTGGTGTCATTGGTGGTGATTTCTTGCAATGGAACTGGGCCTATGCTTGTACAAGCTAAGCAATGACATTTTGCTCCCAAAACTCTGTCAGTTTCAAAGCAACTAAGTTGGAATTGTCCGGGAGCATTAGGGCCTTTAATGTAGGTCTTCACAAATAATATGAAGTGAGGCATTTTATGTTCAGAAAAGCCATAACACTGTTTATTGAACTCCAAAAACTACACACCAAAGTGCGCAAAAATCCTTTTATAACAATGTCATCACATCAGACCAGCCTCTTAAAGCAAAACCCCAACTCAATTTTGGTGGTTGTGAATTATGAACATTTCTCCCAATTACCCTACAACAACTCTGGATTTGTTCTGGGTCTCATAACTGGTAATATTTCAGTAAATCCCAGTACTAGGCTCCTTACTTTCACTTACATTTCTTCCACAGAAAGCACCCCAAAATGTGTTGCTGTTGTTTATGAACCAGTAGTACTGCTGCCCGATGCTAAACACATTAGAAAAAGATACAGTTGATGCTATGCTTGCGGCTGTCAAGTATTGGTTAATTTCTGGTATCGTCTTGTGTTTCTGTTTACTGTTTACCATTTCACACATTTCCATCCTATGTAAATATGCACAAAATAATTGTGCTAAAAATGTGACCAAACTTTTACATTTCTGAGAGGACAAGAAAGAAGAATGTGAATGTACTGGTTTTGAACAGCAGAGGTAGGTGATTTTCCTGCATGTGTTGTAGACTAGTAACCAAAGACACATTACTGCTCTCATCTCCTTATCTCAAAGCTTCACATTTCTGAAAATCACTAGAACTCCGGGTCAACAATTAGAACTAAGCCTGTCACCTGTTGTTTCCCAGCTCTCAGCTTACCCATTGTCAGGCCAACACTCCTGCCACCTCATTGGGTAATTGAGGAACAACTTCCCCTATGACCGCCCCCCCTCCAAATGCCACTCCTCCCCCAAAATTCAGCCACACTGCGCTTTCTCATGTATCGTCAGGCCTGCCCTTGTGCACCAAAGCCACAGATATTCAGGCTGCCGGCTTCAATTAGTGTACACATACCAGACAATTGTCTGCATCTGCATCAACTGGAAGCTGTGAGGGCTTTCCTGTGAGGTCTCTGTCTCAGTACACTGGGAGCATTCCAAGGCACGTGAATGTTATCCCAACACAGTGAAACTGGAGTGTTTACAGACGTAAATTAACAACATTCCCCAGCCTCACACCTACTCCACTTGTGTCTAGAACAGACAAATGACAATATTCCTACAGGCAGTTCAGGCTGCTCCTGTATTAACAAATGCTACCTACTCCTTCACTTTAATGCAAACGGAATGCTTAAATTTATATTCTTCGTGGCTATCTCGTGGAAAAGTAGACAAAAAATGGTAACAAAATGCTGTCTTGTGTAAAACTCTGAAGGTTTTTTCATATGTTAGAAATTTGTCAGTGTATCTGCAAGAAAAATATTGTGCTATCACGCATCATATTAAGGTGGAGTGAATTAATTTTGTTCTTGTTTCGGGGTGTGTGAGTATCTGTAGCAACATTATGTCTTCATTTTATGAGGCGATTTTGATAAGTTTTTCCTGCATTAAATTCTCCCTAAGAATTGCAATATCTAACACTTTCTGTCAACAAGACTTCCAACAATGTTAATCTGAGTATTGCTATTCTCATGCAGAACACCTAAAGCTTATTTAAAGTGTCAATCACTACTGTACTCCACTCTTTCTGTATCACACACTCTACACTGTTTACAGTCTAACTGCTCGCACTGAAGATATTCTGATACAACCAAATTTGATTTATGATGGAGTTACCACTCCTTTCCCTGGATGGAGTGAGCATGCAACAGAGAATTCTCAAGAAACCCATGAGAAACATATTACAGGAGATTTAAGATTACAGCACCCAAGATTATTGCGACCAAGATCACAGCACCCAAGATTATTGCGACCAAGATTACAGCACCCAAGGTTATTGGAATTATGCACTTCCCTATACTTCCCTGAATATAATAAATATTGTGAGCTACATGCCCATTGTGTGATAGAGATCATCAACCTTATAGAATCTCAGAAATATAGTTGAATCTTACAGCATAAATCAAGGACGTCCTTAATCTCATCTTCCTGACAAAAGGGGAAGCCTTTTAGGACCAAGATGAGGAAAAACTTCTTCACGCAGAGAGTGGTGAATCTGTGGAATTCTCTGCCCCAGGAAACAGTTGAGGCCGGTTCATTGGCTATATTTAAGAGGAAGTTAGATATGGCCCTTGTGGCTAAAGGGATCAAGGGGTATGGAGAGAAAGCAGGTACAGGGTTCTGAGTTGGATGATCAGCCATGATCATACTGAATGGCGGTGCAGGCTCGAAGGGCCGAATGGCCTACTCCTGCACCTATTTTCTATGTTTCTATTAGAACCATCTGTGTCACATCACACTCAGGTGAGCGCAGCTGCATTAGCAAAGATGCGGATACCCTCCTCTCTATCAGAGAAGACCTTATGGAACTGAGAAGGGGAGAGTCCTGGCCAGGGATGGTTCACTCATGATCATATTGAAAGAGATGGCAGGTTTGAGTGACCTGATTGCCCAGTCCTGCTTCTAATTTCTTGTGTTCTTGTCAGCTTCTCCATGGACCTACAGGAGCAGGAAGACCATATGTGGGAACCTTAAGTCACCTTGGCTTCCGCCAATGTATATGTTCTTGGAGTGGGCATGTGTTACAGCTTTCATCCTCAACACATGAATGTTCCTTACCAGGCAACAGAATGAACATTTATAATTAGCCAGTTACAGGCCTTCTTTTGGGGCCACACTGCTCCATGGGATGAGATCTGGGGGACAAGGGATTTCTTCTGCCCAAGCTGTTTTCATAGAGTCAGAACTTATGCAGCAATAACAGCATTGACTCTGTCAGCAACTATGAATGAGCCATCAGTCATTGAGAATGCCTTTAGGAAGGAATTTCTTCACCCAAAATCATCTACCAAGACAGGCTATGATACTGACCACATTCAAGGCAGATAATGATATTTAGGTATTATGGGAATCATTGGATATGGGTTAGTGTAGGAAAATGGTGCAGAGGTAAAAGAGGTCTATGATTCTAACCTGCATGGGAAGCCCCCATCATGTCCTGCATTCTGCTACTTGGTTAAGTTCCTTTACTTGGCACAAAATAAATGTGTGAGATGGCAGTATTTCTTGGCTAGGCATTCCTCTCCAATGCTATCTTTAAGAATACCAAAACAAAATGGCACTGTACATTTTACGGAAATGTTGTCCGTAAAGGCTTCCTTGGGCATAATAGTGCAGTGGTTAACACCACATTTTACAGTACAAACGACCTGGGTTCAATTCCAGCCAGTGCCTGTAAGGAGCTTGTATGTGGTGTCAGAAGCTGAACGGCCCACTCCTGCTTTTAATTATTTTGTCTCCTTTACACAGCTTAACTCATTGTCCTTTGATTGATAGCATGAGCATTATCCAAGCAACAGTCAAGGATCACACAAACACAGGACTTTATGCTTTTGCAGCCCATGACACTGGGTTGTAACTACTATCCATTTATGTAGGCTGATACTCTGTAGAGTGTTTGCACCAACAGTACAATCCAATTGCCTGAAGTACAATCGTCAGGAAACTGGCATGCATCAACAAAATTAACTGTCACGTTAGTTCAATGGTTTCAATCAGCATGAGCTGCTGAAATGGTATAACAACAACTTCTCCAGTGGAACAAGAACTTTGGTTACAAAGGAAGCTTATTGACATCATGAATCAAAATCCATTCTCTACAAGTGCTTCTTAGTTATTTTTGTATTATGTTTCATGAAAGATTGAAAGCCCTCCAAATCAGAGTCCGGCTTACTATCATTGACATATGTCATGATGTTTGATATTTTGTGTCAGCAGTACAATGCAATACATATAAAATTGCTATTGGTTGCAATCTGAAGTAAACAAACAAACAAATAAATAAATAGTGTGAAAAGATTGCAAAATAGTGAGGCAGTGTTCCTGGGTCATTTTACCGTTCAAAAATCTGATAGTGGAGGGGAAGGTACCTAAAACATTGAGTGAATGTCTTCTGGCTCATGTATCTCCTCCCTGATGGTGGTATTGAGAAGAGAGCATGTCTAGTTGGTGAGGGTTCTTAACGAGTAATGCCACCTTCTTGATGCACAGTCTTTCGAAGGTGTCCTCGATGGTGGGGAGGGTAGTGGCCACGATGGAGTTGGCTGATTCTACAACCCTCTGGAGGCAAACCAACTCGGTGCTGAAAGGCTAAATCTATTTTTGGATCTAAAGTGGAGATGCCCACAAAGAGCTCACAAAGGGCCAGCTTCAGTACCAGCTATTATTTATTTACTTATTGAGATAGCAAGAGCATTAATACGCTCTTCTGGTGCTTCAATCACGCTGCCCAGCAATCCCCCGATTTAATCCCTGTCTAATCACAGGGCAATTTACAATGACCAATTAACCTACCAACTGGTACGTCTTTGCACTGTGGGATGAAACCGGAGCACGCAGAGGAAACCCAAGCGGTCACGGGGAGTACATACCAGCTCCTTAAAGGTGGTGGCTGGAATTGAACCCAGGTCATTTGCACTGTAAAATGTGGTGCTAACCACTGCACTATTATGCCTGAGGAAGCCTGACAACAGTTCCATAAAATGTACAGTGCAGTTTTGTTTTGGCAGTCTTAAATATAGCATTGGAGAGGTATGCCTGGCCAAGAAATACTACCATCTCACACATTTATTTTGTGCCAAGTAAAGGAACTTAACCAAGTAGCAGAATGCAGCTCATGATGGGGGCTTCCCATGCAGGTTAGAATCATAGAATTATAGAGTCATATACATAGCATAAAATTAATATTTCTGAATATTTATATTTAATGTTCATAAAGATATGGATATCTGATGAGGATGTCATGAACAGAGCAAACACAAAATGAAAAATCATGTATGAGATCATGAAAAGGCAACATAACTTCATTGAAGTTATGTGCTTAGGAAAGAGCAGTTAGAATGCATAGTAATTATGGGAAAGATTGAAGGGAAGAAAGCAAGAGGAAGGCAAAGTCAAATGATAATGGAGACAGCAGCCAGAGAACTGGAAATGAATACCGATGAATTGATCTACTTGACCCGAAACAGGAGTGTGTGTGTCATGGCAGTCAAAGCTCAAACTGGGCCTGGCACCTGATGATGATGATGAAACATATGGATATGTGCTAATTAAATAGCTAGATCATGCACAGAGATAACCAGAACATTTGAGGTCAGCAGGATTTAAGTGGGGACTGGCTTAACCAATCTGTGGCTGTGGAGTCTAGTGCATGGATCTTCCTAGAGTCAAATCCTTTGTGATTTAGACTTGTATTTCACTATCCCCTATCCACTTCCCACAGATTCCTGTCAGACCCTTCACCAGTTTACAGTAATTGATTGTATCGTCTCACCTTACCAGAGAATCATGTCTTGAGCCTACTACGAACCCTCCAGACCATTTACTACTTGCCTCTCATGATCTAATTTTTGAATCATTCCCCACTCTGATTTCAGAATCAGTTTCATTATCACTGACTTAAAGTAAATGATGTGAATGTTGTTGTTTAGTGGCAGTAGTAGTTCCTTAATGCTGTTATAGCTGGGGGAGGGAATGGGGACAAGCACCTATTAAATGCTCCCGGTGGCATGTGCTCATATAGCCTCTGACAACCAAGTCCAGCTCCTGGCCTTCACGTATGGCTCAACTGCTAAGCCAATTGTACTGACAGAAGGGGAAAAAGTGGGTTACTGTTGCCTTAAAACCAGTTGCTTCAGGCTGATGGGTCTCCTCAGCCTTGATTGGCAGCTCATCTAGGAGAAGGAAAACTCTGATCTCAATCCTCTGCTGCCTTGCAGCTGTACCCACGCATGGGGAAGGCTTTGGAAGTAAGCCCCAAGGGAATAATATGGAGCTGGGGTCCCTTAGGCAATCCTGCACTGAGTTCAATGCTGACTGGCAACTCCTGCAACGCCGCTGGTACCAAATTGCATCGGTCTCTGCCGTTCTTTTGGGTTCATCAATAGTGTGGAGAGAGGGGCTTGCTACATGGGTAACAGCTTGTTCTCCATATTGTACTGCCAAGGCTTGCATATCTAGACAGCTAGGATTCAATATCCATGGTCAACTCTGACCAGTGGAGGCCTCAACAGTGACAGCAGTACAGTGAAAGGTGTAAAATTACTACATATTACAACCAAATAAGTAACTAGTACAGAGCTAAAGGTGGCGCTAGAGAGTAACTTCTCCCTGCCCATCTGGGAAACAGATTAAATTCTTCTTCTCTCTAATGCCTCTTCTTTCCTTTTCAAGGTGGCTAGGGGTCCTGTTGGAGGCCATGATCTACAGCTGCACTCAAACTGTGGCTCTTCATGGCGATGGGTTCCTGCTCTTGGAGCTCACCAATCAGGCATTTTCGATATCTCCAGGAGCAGCTTGGAAGAGGCACCATTTTGGGGTGTGGCCTTGCACGGCCCTGTGGATGACTTGAGTCCCTGCCAATTTCGCCAACTGAAGCATTTTGAGAGATCAGAACGTCAAAACAGTGTATGCGGCTATTGGATGCCTCTGCACTCAGGCAATTGCTCGCTTTCTCTCTCTCTCTCTCTCTCTCTCTCTTTCTCTCGATGCTGAGAGAGAGCTTGCTGCTAATTCTCAAGTCGGACAACTTGAAATAAGAGTGGTGCTGCAGACTGTAACTTTGAAACAATGAGCTGTTGGCCTCCTCTGTGGAAGGAGTGATACCTCTCTCTCCCTTGTTAGTGAGAGAGAGAGAGAGCCTAGGGAATATTGAACTGATTGGTGAACAGTAGTTTTAGATGGACTGTAGATCATGGTCTCTCTGCTGTTGGGTGGTGGGGGAGCAGATACTTTCTGCTGGAATAAGTGGGGGGGAAGATTGATGCTTTGGCTGCTGCTTGTGCATGGGAAGGAAAGGGCACTTTGGGGTTCTTATGTTTTTCTGTCATTCATTCTTTAAGGTTTTTCTTTTTTGTGGAGAGTAAACATCTTAAGTTGCATATTGTATACATTCTCTGATATAAAATGGAAACATTGAAACACTGAGAAAGAAGGAATAAATAGGGGCTGTTCATGGACCGTTCAGCAAATTGATAGCAGAAAGGAAGAAGATAATTGATTATGGGTCATCAGACTCCTATACCTTCTTTCTGATGGTAGTAATGAGAAGGGGGCATGAACCATATGGTGACGATCCTTAATGTTGGATGCAGCCTTCTTGAGTTACGCCTCTTGAAGATATTCTCAATGCAAGGGAGGGTTGTGCCTCTGATACAGGTAGTTGAGTCTATAATCCTCTGCAGCTTCTGCAGTCCTGTACATTGGAGAGTCCGTACCAGTCAGAATGCTCTCCACTGCATTTTCTGTAGAAATCTGTAAGTCTTTGGTGAAATACTACATCTCCACAAACTCCTAACAAAGTAGAGCCACTGACATGCCTGTTATGACTGTGGCTAAGTCGCTGGAGAAACTGCAGAAAGTTTGAATATGGAAGTCTTGATTCATCATGACAGACATCCTCTTGTAGACTCTCTTGGTAGAACCCAAACCCAAAAGTACATCACATTTTATACTCTTAAGATCGTAGAACACAGTGATTCAATACAATTTCAATACTTACAATCAAACTTTTTACTTCAGTACTTTGGGTTGACAGTACTTCCTTTGAATTGCATATACACAGTGTGAGATATCTCTGAATGTTCAAATACCATTGCCGGGAGAAATTAACTAACACAGATATTCTAAGAACTTATGAGGATAGAGAGAAAGATGCCCAACTATTGATAGATTAGCTATTTGATGTGCTAAGTGACAGTGCCCATCTGGTCTGCAAACCTTGTTGAACCTGTTTACAATGGTGTAAATTAATTAAACCCATAGTTGCCTGGATTAATGGAGGCCAATTAACTTGATCTCATTATCTTAATATTTGGTTAATGCATATGTGAAATATTGGTCACCATTTTGCAAACTATAACTCGGTACAGTGTTCCAGCCTGTGCTCCACAGACTATTGTTTATTTGCAAAGGCATGTTTTTAACTTCAATTTGTTGCTTGCAATTTACAACTTATGTTAAGGTCTGAAGATCGATTCTTGCTTGAATTGACATCTGCTTTATTTATATAAGTCCAGAGCATTCACCAACAGTGCTGTTTTCCTAACTGCACCAATGGGCTAAGCCCAGTACAGATCCTTTGAGATATTGATGCCCAGGAACTTGAATCTGCTTACGCTCTCCACCGCTGATCCTCAATGTGTGTTCTCCCAACTTCCCTTTCCTGAAGTCCACAATCTATTGCTTGGTCTTGTTGATATTGAGACTGAAGTTGTTGTTGTGACACCACTCAACTAGCTGATCTATTTCACTCCTGTATGCCTCCTTGTTGCCATCTGACATTCTACCAACAAAAAAGGTGTCATTGGCGAACTTGTAGATGGCGTTTTGCATATTTGTGTTGGCTTTTTTGCAGAATATTCTACTATAGTGGTGCAGGCACACAAAGAATCTACATTGGCTCCCACTGCACCACCAATTTAATCTGAGATCATTTGTGGAAAAAAAAAATTATAGCATCTTTTATGTAACAAAACATTTAAGGAGATTCAGGGGTGCATTTTCAAAACAAAAATGCTACTTAATTGAGGATGATGAGGATGTTTTGTCAGGAAAACTAAAGGCTAGATCTGAGCTAGCTGAAGGTGTAGTTTGTGGTGGAATACTTAAATTCAGGGTCTGTAAAGTTACTGGAGCTGGCAAAGGGTTGAAGAACTAAAGAGAATTGCAGAGATCGGAAGAGGTTAGACTACAGAGAGTTGTGAAAACAAGGTTGAGGATTTAAAACATTTCAAGGTTGTTTGCTTAACTAATTCCATTGGAAAGCATGCATTGGACGAGATACTGTGACCTTGGCTCCCCATATAAGCTATGACACTTCAGCTGATGACTTCTTACAGGCAAAGGGAAGGGCTAGCATTTATCTTGAATCCAATTTCAGGATTTAGATTTTACATAAATGAGACACAGGATATACCTTTTTTTCTCACGATGACTGCATGAATCCATTGTGACTAGAAGTTCAGCATCAGTACCAATACTCAGACTTTCTCTGCAAGAAATGTTGCTGTACCAAGGGACTCCCTTTCAATTTAAATATACTGTTCATAAGATTACTGTTTGGGTTAATGTGGGCAAGGAGTCCTCAGTTAATTCTAAAGTAAATCCCCAGTCTTGAGGCTGCAGTTATTTATTTTATCAAGGCGGAGTAGTGGTCTGTCATCAAATCTTTCAGTGGTTTGCTTAAGATATCCATTTCTCACTTGGGCCCATCCTCTTAGTAAACTGTTTAGATCTAATGGTACTGGCTACTTGTAGATTCTGTTGCCTGACTATTATAGGACCCATTGCTCCCCCTTCGTTTATATAAATCAGTCACTACTGAGGCCAGCAATGAAGATGGTCATTTGTCACTGGGGAGATAGTGAAGGGATCTGTAAAAGGGAGGATAATAGCATGGTGGGTGGGTTAAAGACATCACAACCAGACCTCTCCCAGTGGGAATGATAGGCAGACAGCAGACCACCAACAGATGGACAACTTAAACAACTCTTAATCACTAGAACATTAATCTCCTAAACAACTATGTGCTAATTAACTTAATGATATACCTTTGCTAACATAGGATGAGAACTTTGTTCAAGGACCTTTGTTAATAAAATGATGTAAATATATAGTTTTTTATGATATAGAAAGTACCACTAAGTGGAAATTCAACTTTCACATGTCCATCAGTCCATAGTCTAAAATAACTTATTTGTGTTTTTTAAACAAGTATTTCTTTACATTTTGCTCTCAGTCATTCAATGTTCTTGTGTTGTTCCTTTACAAATTGTTCAAATGGAATTAAACGTCCAACAGCTATGCCTAAAATAAGAGTAGCACTCTGTGATTCAAAATGTACTTAATCTGAAAGAGGACGGACTTTGAAATTCACAGACACAATTAAGTTCCATTTTTGTGTATTTTGACAATTTTTGTGTAATTCTTTTACCCTAAATGACACGTTAAACTTTATATGATGTGTGCACCTTCTCTTAAACATCACAATCTGAAGATAAGGGGAATTGAAAAGAAACTACTGTCCATTCATTGTTTCCTTTCCAATGTAACAAAATGCTATATGGTATACTCACAGTGGCCACTTTATTAGGTACACCTGTACACCAGCTCATTAATGCAAATATCTAATCAGCCAATCCTATGCAGCAACTCAATGCATAAAAAAACATGCAGACATGGTCAAGACGTTCATTTCTTCATTCATCAGAATGAAAAGAAAAGTGATCTAAGTGGCTGTGACCATGAAATGATTATTGGTGCCAGGAGATATTGTTTGAGTATCTCAGAAACTGCTGATCTCCTGGGATTTTCATGCATAGCAGTCTCTCGAGTTTACAGAGAATGGTGTGAAAAGCAAAAAAAAAATCCGGTGAGCAGCAGTTCTGTGGGTGAAAGTGCCTTGTTAGTGACAGAGATCGGAGGAGAATGGCCAGACTGGTTCAAGGTTCAGACAGTAAGGCGACAGTAACTCAAATAATCACACGTAACAACAGTGGTGTGCAGAGAGCATCTCTGAATGCAGAATATGTTGAATATGTGGATGGGCTACAGCAGCAGAAGACCACAAACATACACTCAGTGTATGAGTACAGGAGCTTCCTAATAAAGTAGGGACTGAGTGTATGTTGACTTTTCTGTTAACACAGTTTCGTGAGAGACCCTTTCACTGTTTGTGAAAGGTATGGTCATAGAAGCACAGCAGCAAATCTCTAAGGTTCAGAGAAACCAGTTAACAGGATGCTGTCTGGACTAGAGGGCATGCCTTATGAAGACAGGTTGAGCAAACTAGAGCGTTACTGTTTGGAGTGAGGGAGGATAGGAGGCGACCTGCTACAGGTATACAAGATGGTAAGAGGCAAAGAGAGAGCGTATAGCCAGAGACTTTATTTTCAGTGTGGAAATGGCTAATTCAAAGGGCATAATTTTAGGGTAATTGGAGAAAAGTATAGTGGGGATGACTAAGTTAAGTTCTTTACATAGAGAGTGGTAGGTGTGTGGAATGCCCTACCAGGACTGGTGCAAGGGGAATTTAAGAAACTTTTAGACAGGTTCATGGATGATAGAACCATTGTGGTTTATGTAGGACAGAAGGGTTAGATTGATCTTAGAATAGCTTTAGTGGTCGGCACAATATCGTGGGCTGAATGGCCTTATGGTGCTGCACTGTTTTATTTTCTATGAACCTTGGTAAGCTGGAGAAGAACTAGTTTAATGTTGGAAACAGATTCAAATGTGGTTTAATGATTAAAGAAGATTGGATTTATATATCACATGTTCACTGAAACATAGAGTGGCATAAGTTGCTTTGTGTTAACAACCAACGTAATATGAGACTTGTGTTGGGGGCAGCCTACTTGTGTAATCACAGTTTTGACACCAGCATAGCATGGCCACAACCTACTAACCCTAACCAGTACATTTTTGAAAAGAAGTGCCACCGAAGGCCCTTTTGGTACAGAATTGATGGGCCAAATGGCTAATTTCTATTCTACATGATTCTCTGATTCAAAACATTTGAAAAATATTGTAATGCTTCATTTATATTGCTTTGGTTAAAGGATACCAGAATTACTCCTTGGTGCTGCAGTTTAAAAATTATATTTGTAATTTTGCTTGTTTGGGAGTGATGTTCAATATCAAAGTCTAGTGAGTGCTATTGATGGTCACATCAATGTTTACTAAGGTCTTTTAAGGATGACTTTTCTTTTGCTTGTTGGGATAGGCCATAACCTGCTGGATGGGAAAAACTGCTGTCATTCTGCCACCAATAGCCCGTGATAATCTTCATGCTATAAGACTTCAATTGCAGAACTGCAGCACCTTGCATAACAGCCTCCAGAGAAGGAAACACAGCCAAGTCAAGGAAGCCGATGGACCATATAAGGGGCTCACTTCCAGCAGCCAGATTGGCTCTGACTAACTGAGTGACCTTCAGCATCTCTCCTTCTCTTAGATGTCTCCCTCCTCCTGGGTGAGTTGGATATCCTTCAAAAAGGTTACCACAAAGGTTCCTCTTATGGCTCATATAACATGCCTAAAGTTTTTACATCTGCATAAACAATAGCATACGGTAATAACAGTTGGTGAACCCAGCTCACAAATGTGGAATTATTGCAGCATCAAGCATCTCACGTAACATTTTTTCATAACATTTTATTCCTTCCCTCGCCATGATCCCAGGATAAAATTAGACTCAGCACAAAGGACTAGATCATTTAAACTTGCAGTGTTGTTGCATTTAATTATCTGTGTTATTTAATGTACTTTTAATATTTATAATAAAAACCCTCTGTGGTGTGACAAAGGTTAAACATTTTCTCTGTGAAGTGTCTAGGTATGAGTAACATCAAAGCTACTATCGTGTGTCAATCTTATGTATTTTCTTTTAAAGCCAGGCCCACGCTCATTAGCTAAAATTATTTACTTTAAAATTGTTAGAAGTATGTACTGCAGTCATTACCTTTGCAAAAGACAGCTAGATCAGTAACTAATGTTTTCTGAATTTACTTTTCAATTACAATTTTCCTTGGTAAACGGCAGAGAATTTCAGTCTGCACAATTGAAGAACTGTTTGGAAATACAATAGGGACGCACCAAGAGCCAATGTCTAAATATGTTGTTGCTAATCTTATTTCTTTTTGGCTGGGAAGCTCAATGAGAAAAGGGAGAAATGAATCAAAATCAGGTTTATTATCACTGACATACATATATTGTGAAATTTGTTGTTTTGTTGCAGCATTACAGTGCAATACATAATTAATTTATAATAGTAATATATATATATATGCACACACATACAATGCTGTATTAAAATATAAGTAATTGGTACAAAAAGAGAGCAAGAATTCTGAGGTAGTGTTCATGGGTTTATTGACCATTCAGAAATCTAATGGAAGAGGGGAAGGAACGTTGAATGTGTGTCTTCAGTTTCCTGTACCTGCTCTCTGATGGTAGTAATCTGAAGAGGACATGTCCTGGTTGTGAGGATCCTCAATGATGGGTGCCATATTCTTTAGGCACCACCTTTTGAAGATGCTCTTGATGGTGGGGAGGCTACTGCCCATAATGGAGCTGGCTGAGACTGCATCTTTTTCCAGTCCTGTGCGCAGTAGAAAAAACTACTAGTTTTTGGTGACATTCCAAATCTCCTTAAATTCCTAATGAAGCATAGCCGCTGGTGTGCCTTTGTAGTTGCATCAATATTTTAGGCCCAGAATAGGTCTACAAAGATGTTCATACCCATGAACTTGACACCAAATGAACAAGGAGGTAAGCAAGATTATTACACCATGTAATAGACATAAATCAGCTGTTAGAGAAAATTTCAATGTTCAAAGTACAGTTTAACTAAAATCTGTATGAGATAGCCCTTGTGGCTAAAGGGATCAGGGGGTATGGAGAGAAAGCAGGTACAGGGTTCTGAGTTGGGTGATCAGCCATGATCATACTAAACGGCGGTGCAAGCTCGAAGGGCCGAATGGTCTACTCCTGCACCTATTTTCTATGTTTCTATGTATACACCATACAACCTTGAGATTCGTTTCATAACAGGCAGCAGGAAACAAAGAAACCCAGAAGAATCCATTAAAAGAAGTCCATCCAACACCCGATGTAGAAAAAAAGAGAAATCATGAAAAAAATAAATGCAAGCAAATAGCATTCTGAACTGAAGTGCACAAAGAGAGGGAGTACTAATCATGGCTCTACAATATATGAGAAATCATGTCTCTGTGTATTTAACATGTTTTCAGCTTAGACATTGGCTGGAACAGATTGGGAAGGTCAAACAAAAATTGGGTCTATGAAACCAGCACACGCTGTCAATAACTAGGAAGAACTCAGTGATCTGGTGTGCTCTCAGGCCTGGTGTACTTGGCACACAGGTGTGGCCTGTATCCAACTCCACTTCCTCAGTAAACACCTGTCACATCTTCCAGTTTATCTGATGGTCCAAGGTTCAGTGAGTGCAATGGGTCATGATGCACAAGTCCCCAGAGAATGGGGGCAAAAGTTTTCCTCATCCTGATGACCAATGTCGTGTGTGGCTGTAACAACTGGTGTGTTGATCCAAAGTATGTCTGCACTGAGTGTCAAGATGTACTAAGGTTTTACCCTGTCCTGGGTGTTGCAGAAGATATGCCTGGCCCTGTTAACTCTCAACGTCCAGTCAGCTGGATGTAACACACTGCCTATCATTTGTGGAAAGCACTTCCAAGTAAACACCTTTGACTGTAAGTCCACTGGGCAGTGGTCAGTGCAGATCGCCTTGCAGGTACTGTGCGGCAGGGGTATGAACAGGGTGCGGTGGTTTCCTGAGCAGAATGCCTCATTGCCAGATTTCACTAACAAGCACCAGGACTTTGCTTGCCATTCAGTGAGGGGAACTCTCAGAACTAGAGCCTTCCTCTACAGGTGACAATGTATGTTTCCCCTGGAATGACTGTGGTGGGGAAGACTCAATCGCCTACCTATGTGCAGACTGTGGATTTGCAAAGAAGGTGTTCCACAAATGGCAGGTAGTGTGCAGCATCCAGCTGACCTGTTGTTGAGAGGTAACAGGACCCTGTCCATGACCTGTTCATCCTCACTAGCTGCATAACAGAGGTCTGTTCTCACTTATGCGCCGTGCCCCGTGACACACAGCAAAATGGACATCAGGAGCTGTTAATAGGTCACCAACTTGGTGAAGGATGCCTTTAGTCTGCCCAAAACCTGTTGGTCTTCCAGCTCAGCAAGATATTGGCAAAAAAATGCTGCAGACTGAGGGATGCACTGAAACTCTGTGCAGCCAATGCAAAGTCTCTGTGGGGAAGGACCACAGTATAGACTCCTTCTGCTACCACACATGGAGGGTCAGAGCTGGATGATGAAACCCCTTGAACAAAAGATTATCACCCTAGGAGGCAGCAAAAGTGGCCTGGTGTTTTTTTTTGTTTGTTTGCTTGCTTATCCTATTGAATGTAACAACCATAAATGTAACATGTTTTTACGCTGTTTCTTCTTTTGTATATATTATTATTGTGAATGAAGTTTTAAGTTTACTTTTGGAATATAAAAAATTGCTTTGCTGTTTACACTTGTGATGTGCAGTTGGTCATGATTTTATGTTGGGTCTTCTGTTGATTTTACTCTGCTCAAGAAGCCAAGAAAATTTGGTTTCAGACAGTGGAGATTCTTTATTTTTTCTGCTTGGATGGATTCCTACACATGATCACATTTTCATTTATGAACAAAATACATGACTAAATCCTATGTGGGTAAATAGTTCCTTGAACAGAATATATATCCTAAACAGGCTTTAGTCGATTCGCTTATTGACTCCAGTATTTTCATTCCTGTTTATTCCATTAGGAGATGGAGTGGGTGGGCCTGAGGTCACGCTGAAGCACATTGTACGTTGTTTGTAGAGCTCTATGGGGTCAATAGGCTAATTTCATTCCACTGTTTCGTGTGTTCTTCTTTGGAAAAAAAAGTTTTTTCCTCTTGATCCTCCTTGCGCCAACCAAATTTTTTGAATAAAAGACTGGAAAGTTCTACTTTTATATTTTTATCTCCTCATAATCAAGTTGCTTTTAAAATAATAAAATAATAAGAATGACTATTTGCTTGTGAATCACATGTGAGGATCCAGGTTTAAAGTGAGCATTCAGAACACACGGACAGATTCAGTTGCAAGAGTGAGGTAACTGAAGCTTTGGCCAGAGTTGTGGGTTTCTTTGAAAAAACAAGTGCAGAAGGAGACCTTCCCAATTAAGATTCAGTATATCCACCGAACTGTGCTTTCTCTTTCTTCATGAAACAAATCCAAATCCCAGAAAAAGATTCTGGAATTCTAGACTGAATGAGATCAATAAATATAGTATATTTTATTCCTGGCACTAATGAACAATCTCTTCTGTCTGCAGGTATATGAATCCTGAGACCTGAAGGCTTCACCAATAACACTTTGTTGCCATAATAATGCCAATCATACCTTCCTATGGGAGTCATCTATTTCTCTCAAGGATCTGGCCATCAATTGCAGATTAACTGGGGTAAGGAGGTAAAATTCTTTTTTTTCAGAATATATTCTTCTTTAATAGCAAAGCCCTAGAGGGAAAGAATTTTAGAGAGCTCTATTTTCAAAAACTTAGCAATACCATTGAAATAGACCGTATTGCTCCCTGCCTCACTGGCAAATAGATATTATTTGATGGTTCTGCACATGAGCATTAATTGCATTTGAAGCAGCAGTGCTTCGTTTTAAGTTTAGTGGTGCCTAATGACAAAGGCAAATTGACTTTCAATTTTTATAATAATCAGGCGACAAGTCTTTGTCTCTTGAAAAATGACATGTCAAGCCGTGGCTAAAGCAGCAGGGAACGAAAAATGACCATGCAGTGAAAGCACTGTGGAAAAAGAATATCTTGTGCTGGCCGAACAGCACATAAGTGGAAGAAGCTCCTGCCATTAAAGTTCCAGGCAAAAAAACCCAAAATTGTTTGAGAATGAATTTCCTCTCACGATCTGTAAAGGTGACAATTCATGCCTAGGATCACAGCAAAACGATATTAGACTGTAAAGTGATGTCAGTTCTTTCAGGAAAAAATATAAGATATCCTAAGACTCTGAAGAGCAGGGGGGTTCTTTCTGGTGCCTTCCAACTACTCAATCAACAGCATCAAATCAGAGTGTGAGGCCAACATAATTTTGTTTTTTTTTTGCAGGACTATGCTGTGTATTTACTGGCTGCAGAAACTAATACATATCCAAAGTCTTTCCTTCATTATGAAGAGCTTTGGGTTACCCTGAGATCACAAAAGTCATAATTTAAAACCAAATGCTTATGACATCAGTGTAAAACATTTGCAGCACTGCCAGTATTCTGCATGCTACGGTGCCACATGCCTACTCGATTCTTTCTTTGGGACAGAGGCTGGGTGAAGGAAAGGCAGCTGGTGCTGCTCGAGGTGCTGCAGGAAGTCATCTGTTCAGAGCTGGCTGCAACGGAGAGTTTCCAGTAGGTCATTGCTTTATATCGTCAATTTGTTGCCAACGCCAGCAGTAGTCTGTAATAAATGGGGTATCAGATGATGCTGGGAACATCTTGGCAGATGGTACGTTTGTATTGGACTTCACTTGTTTGGTGTGTTAACTGCAGCTGGCTGGATTATATCTAAATATTGTCAATTTGAATATAGGGTTGTTTTAGGCAAAGCTGTGAGGATGGTTTTCCCATGCTTATAAACAAAAACTTAAAGTTTTTTTGTTTGTTTTGAACATTACTGTTAAATTGCCAAAAAAAACTTGAAAGTGGTGCTTATTAGGCAATAACAATTATAATGGTTGCAGATACTACCCACCCAGCGAACTGCTTTTTCCAAAAGTTCCCTTCTTGAAAGGCTACAGGCCTATTAAAACAAAAATTTCTTGCCATTTAAAAGTTTCTTCCCCCAGGCAATTAATTTGATTAATCATTCTGGTTATATCTCCCTCCCACCCCCTCTATCAATTACCTTGGTCACTTTAAACCACATTTATAATGCTGTTTACGTTGTAAATACATACAGGTATTTATGTGCGTATGCAACACACACATGATGCTGGAGGAGCTTCAGCAGGACCAAAGGGTCTCGGCCCAAAATGTCGACCGTACTTTTTTCCATAGATGCTGCCTGACCTGCTGAGTTCTGAGCTCCTCCAGCATTTTGTGTGTATTGCTCAGATTCCCAGCATCTGCAGGTTTTCTCTGTGCTTTATACATTTATTCACATTTCCAAGTCTATACTGTAACTTCTAACTTTATTTTTATTTAATTCTTTATTTTTTTATAATTGTTGAATACTGATTTTGTTGCATGTTGTACCAACACATCACAGCTAATTCCTAATACATGTTCTGCATATGGCAAATAAGCTTAATCCTTGATAATTCAGCTGGACTCATCCAGCCCTTTTTACTTCTAAGGACAGAATCACATGCAGTGCTTGCAGCATTGAAGCACTGTCACAGAATAGGCAGATCATAGCATAGTATTGATTTGATGTCTGTACTGTCAAATTGGACCTTAACAGTGCAGCTAGCATGAACAGACACACAGAACCCAATAACAAGTAGCAACAAGATCACCCCTTCTTATCCAGTGTACTCTACTTGAAGTGATAATCAGGTTTTGTTAGTGATTACAGTATAGTAGGCAGCCGTCGATCATGGGTTTGTGCCTCTGGTGGACTGCGTCCTCTCCGGGGCACAAGCCTAGGCAGTAAAATTTGAAGAACCAGCTGTTGTGAATGCAGCAGGTTCCCCCCTCCACGTCACTGATGTAGTCCAAAGGAAGGGCAAATGCTGATACCGCTTGGCACCAGTGTCGTCGCAAAGGTTGCTAGAGTGAAGTTGCAAACAACATCAAACTGCCTCAGGGCCCCGGCATTGGATTTCCTCCTTGGGGTTCACTCCTGAAGCCTTTCCGATGGGTGGGTATGGCCGCAAGGCAATGTACGTTTAAGAGTAGGACTTGGTTGTCAGAGACTGTTAGAGTTCCACACCATTTGGAGCACTTTATAGGTAGTGGGAGCTTATCCCCACTGCCACCCCTGGCTGTGACATCCTTAGGAACCGATTTGGAAGGGAAATTTGATATTCAGAGCTAGTGTTTGGAAAGGGCAGGAGTTTCAGAAATCTCAGTGGGATTTTAGTTAAATCCTCTTGCTGCCTGACTTAAGGGCCCCAGTGGCAGTTCTTCCATATCTACTGCATGACTGGGCAAAAAATCAAATCTCAGAGGAGGAGTGTCAGCAGGCAGTGAAGAGGCAGTGTCAGCAGGAGGCCTTGTCTATCAAGGGATTTTAGAGGGAAGTCATAATTTGCCAAACACACTGTTATTTGGTATTCACAAGAATGTTGCCAGGACTTGAGGAGCTGAGTTACAGGGAAAGGTTGAATAGGTTACAGCTTTATTCCCTGCAGAATAGGAGAATGAGAGCAGATTTGATAGCAGTGTATAAAATTATGAGGGATATAAACAGGGTAAGTGAAAATAGGCTTTTTCCACAGAGGTTGGGTGGGACTAGCACCAGGAGTCATTGGTTAAGAGTGAAAGCTGAAATGGGAACACGAGGAGGAATTTCTTCAGTCAAAGGGCGGTGAGAGTGTGGTATGAGCTGCCAGCAGAAGTGGTGGAACCAAACCAGATTGGGTTTCAACGTTTAAGAGAAGTTTGGATAAGTACATGGTGGGAGGGGAATGGATGACCATGGTTCAGGTGCAGGTCAATAGTACTGGGAAGATAATAGTGCAGCAAGGAATAAATGGGCCGAGGTCCTGTTTCTGTGCGTTAATGCTCTATGACTCTATGAAATCATAAAAGCTTACAAACTGGAAAGTAACATATGACACGGAAGGGAGCCATTTGGCCTGTTATGAAAATGGCATCAAATTGGCTTACCTTGTCAGCTCTTAGATTGTAGCCTTGAATGTTATGTCACTTCAAATATTTTTTATTGTAGTATAAGAATCTGCCTTTAATGTTCTTTCAAGCAAGCATTTGAGTCTCCCTCTAGCCTCTGGATGAAAAAACATCTGAGCTGCCTTCTAATTCTGTTACAGAGTATGTGAATCTATACTTCTTTCTGTCAAACATGGTCCCAAAAATAAAATCTTACTTTCTTGTAATTATATTTACATCAATTAATTAAATTTCCTTTCAGTTTCCTGTTCTAAAGAACACAACCCTATCTTTTCTTATAGCTCAACTCTGCTAGCCTAAGTAATGTCCTTGTAATAAAAACAGAGAATGTTGGAAATACTCAGAAATCAGTGTAGCAACAGTGGAGATATAAACAAGGTTCATATTTCAGGGTGTTAGAACTTACATGGACAATTGGAAGTAGAATGGAAAGTCATCAACTTGAAACCTTAACTTAGTTTCATTGTCCATGAACATCTCATATAACCACAGCCACAGAACAGGGCCAGAGTCATGTGCACAATGACATTGTGATTACTGTAAGAGAATGAGGATAGGTGCTGTGGCAGATTATATCCCACCCAGGACTTTCCAGTCCAGTGCTGGGTTCATCGGCAATGCATTACAATTTGCAACACATTGCTGCCCAAGTGAGATAACAGATTCTCTTTCCTCCAAGGTAATTAAATTCATCTAGCACTCATTAAGTAGGTATGCTTCTTTAGACCCTAGAGCTATAGAACATAGAATAACACAGCACAGTTCAGGAACTTCAGCCCATGATGTTATCCCAACACTTTAACCTACTCTAATATCAGTCTAATCTTTCCTTCCCAGCTCTTCAATCCAGTTCATCCATATCAAACTCAGAATCTGTCGTAAGCACAACTATAATGGTCTCAGTTCTCCATAGGCTTGGGAAGGTGACAAGTGCTTGTCTCTTCGTAGATTTGCTTCTGCTGCCACAGGTTATGTGTTATCTTCTATTGCAAGAGAGAGTCAGATGTGTTAGGGAATGCCATGTAATGTCTGGGTGATGTGCCTGCCATTGCTGAATTGTTGATTATTTATGCAGGCTATGAGATTTAGGTGAAGGGCTATGAGCTTTGGTAGAGATGATTTGTAGGTGATTGATTAGAACATTTGAAAGTTTTTGACAAGAACAGGCCATTCAGCCCAACAAACCTTGCCAAATTCCTATTCACATAGTGTGTTGAAATAGCTAATGAGTTTAGATTTGAAAGTCTCTAAGGTACTACTCTCAACTACACAACTAGCTAGTTTGGTCCATGTGTCCACAACTCACTGTGTTATGCTTCCTGATGTTACCTTGAAATCTCCCTTTAATCAGTCTCCACTTATACCCTTAATGATTTTGAACACTTCTATCATATCTCCTCTCATTTTATGTCTACTTAGGCTGATAAGATTTAATTCTTTTAGTCTTTCTTCATAGCTCATCTCCCTTCTCTGATCTCTCTCCAGTGCCTTCGCATCTGTCACAAAATACGGAGACCAAAATTGTACAAGGAGTGCCCTCAGAAGCTTAAGGAGAACATCTCTAGACTTGAACTCCACTGAGCGCATTATATAGCCCAACATTCTATTAGCTTCCCAATCACTTCCATAGATCCTCTAGATATTGATAGTGATGAGTCTACTGGGATGCCCAAATCCTTCTCATACGATGCTCTTTCTAGCTCAATACCCCTATTGTATATTTATGTCTAGTATTTCTACTTCCTATAAGTAATATTTTACATTTACTTACATTAAATTACATCAGTCATTTATCTGCCCAAATCTGGATTCTGTTCAGATCTAACTGTATTGATTCTGCTGCCTGAACATTATCAGCCCATCCCCCTAATTTTGTGTCATTGGCAAACTTTACTAGTTTATTTGTTATGTGATTTATCCAAATCATCAATGTAAATTAAAATCAGCAGTGGTGTCAAAACTGATCCCTGTGGAACCCCACTTTTAATATCTAGGTGTGAAAATGATCCTCACCATAACTCGCTTTTTTCTGTTTTTGAGCCAATTCTGCATCCATTCGCACACCTTACCCTGAATCCCTACCTCCTGTAATTTGATTAACCTCTTGCTGTGCACCTTGTCAAAGGCTTTCTGGAATTCCAAGTAAATGACGTTAACTGCTCTATTGTTATCATAAGTTTTAGATGCCTCTTCAAAGAACTCCAGCATATTAGTAAAACATGATTTCCCCTTTCTGAACCCATGCTGGCTTTCTGCTAACGTGCCTGTTCCTATCAGCTGCTTTTCCATCCCATTCTTTATTAATAATTCCATCATTTTACCTGTGTTACACATTAAGCTTACTAGTCTATAGTTACCAGGATCATTGCAGTCACCCTTCTTGAATACTAGGACAACTCTGGCCCATTTCCAATACTTGGGGATTTTGCCAGTCTTCACTGACTTTTGAAAAATACATGTTAGGGGATTGGGTGATGTGGGTGTATTACATGTGTGGGTCTCATGATGCAGTTGATTGAGATGAAAGATGGATTCCCTGACCTTGATGATACTCATGAAATTGTTAAACTGTATTCAAGTCATAACACTAACGTCCCTTCCTGTGTTTGAGTCAGTTGCTACCTCCTCCTATTGTCACTCACTATCTGTCTGGAGCACTTCTCAACCCTCAGATAGTAGACAACCTTCCATTCTCGGGGTTGGGACATTGATTTTTTTAATAATTTCAGTTAACCTTTTTTCTCCAATGTTCCCCTTCTCTCTCCTTCCTTTTCCCATGTTCATGTCCCTCCCTCTAACCCCACCCCTCAGTTTCATTCACCTACTGCAGACACACTTCATCGCTTCTCCCATCTGATTCCATTTGTCCTTCATCTCACCCTTAACAGTGCCCATAGTGACATTCAGCCCATTGTGCCTGCTCTGCCATTTGACTGTGGCTGATTCATTTTCCCTCTCAACCCCTTTATTATCTTTCTTGCTAATGAGCTTCCAACAATTGCAGCCTTTGTGTCATCAATTAACATCCTCCAGCTTCTGTCTCCACATTCCTCCACCTTCATCCCCTACCTGTCTTCATTCTACCCCCCCCCCCTGTTCTTTCTGCCCTTGTCTGCATCCACCTATCACCCAAATGCCTTGACTGCATCTACAAATCATTCCATTATTGGCTGTCTATTGACATCTGCCTTACCTCTCCTCCTCTCTTTATGCCGGTTATATTCCCTCTCCACTCTCAGTCCTGATGCAGGGTCTCGATCCCATGACATTTCTATTCACCCCACTGACCTGCTGAGTTCCAACAGATTTTATGTTGTTCCAGATTCCTGCCACTGTTGACTCTTGTGTCTCCACCCACCCACTCTTTCTTGACCACCTGAGCATTCACTATTTAATATGAATGACAAGATATTTGCTTTAGCTAGTATTGTTTACTCCTCATTCATGTTGGTATAGAACATAGAACAATACAGCACAGTACAGGGTCTTTGGCCCATGTTTAACCTACTCTAAATGTCAATCTGACCCTTCCCTCCTATAACGGCCTCCATTTTCTATCAACCATGTGCCAAAGAGTTTTCTTAAATATCTGCTTTGTATCTGCCTCTAACACCAATTCGAGTAGGGTGTTGGATGCACCCACACACTCTGTGTAAAATAAACTTAACTCTCACATCCCCCCCAGTACATTCCTCCAATCACCTTAAAATTATGCCACCTTATATTAGCCACTTCTGCCCTGGGAGAAAAGTCTCTGGCTATCCATTCGATCCATGCTTCTCATCGTGCTGCTCGCCTCTATCAACCCACCTCCTTTGCTCCAAAAAAAAGCCATAGCTCGCTCAGGCTATCCTCATAAGACATGCCCTATAAAGATTTTGTAAAATTTTCCACCAAATTACCTCACCTATAATCGGTGCCAGCCGATTTTGGCAGCGATTAAACAAACATAGAAGAAATGCACACTGCAGATGCCTGCTGGACACTTAAACCATGGGAAGGAGTTGGCAGAATGAATTCCATGTGTGGATCATTTTCAAGGTCAAGCAGACCCAGTTTATTGAGTGTTGCAGTGCCAGCATTTGCTTTCCAGTACAAAATATTCTGGAGCTCCTAAAGTTTGCCACATCTGAACATGAAACAAATGTCGTTGTCTAGCAAATAGTTTCAATTGGTGACCTTACCTGGCAGGGTCAGTCTGACCTCTCACAACCATGCTCTGCTTCGTTCTTCTGTCATGTCAATTCTCAAGCGGTCCCAGAGCTTCTAACCCATTGATGCAACTGGAATTCCTTATTATCCTGAGACTAGACCAATAGTTCCTTATGACCTGCTCCTAATATTATGCACAGGCAATAGGCTTCTATTATTAGTGTTGGCAAGTCTTGTGAAGTGCATCGTGGGACTGCGGGGCACCTTAGGAGCCGATCCATGTTTTGCTTCTTCTGAGCAACTCTTTGCATGAAAAATTTGAGTGCAAATTGTGTTTGCTGAATGCTAGTCTTATCTGTTCGGAGTCTGCCACATTTGGGATATGTATGTAACTGGTGCTAATACTAATGACAAACACGAGGAAATCTGCAGATGCTGGAAATTCAAGCAACACACACTAAATGCTGGTGGAACACAGCAGATCAGGCAGCATCTATACGGAGAAGCGCTGTCAATGTTTTGGGCCGAGACCCTTCAATAGTCCTGACGAAAAGCAGTCCATGAATGTTGCAGCAGTCTTCAAACACAATACAGCTTGTCTTCTGCTGAGAGAACACTGGGGGGCAGTGCCAACTCTAGCTCCATGGTGCCTCTGGTGGAGTGCACTGACTCTGACACCACTCTCCTGGCCAGTGTAAACGGCAACACTGTGGCTTGAAGCCTAGTCCTCTCTGTCACCGAGGCCACATAGCTCCCTGCTGTCCGCCCCTGCCATCCACCAATAAATCAGTGAATCGGACTTGCAGCATTCCATATTAACAGGGTCTTGTGATCACAAGAAAAGTGACTAGGACAGTCATTTGCTTTTAGACTTCCACGCCACCTTCATGCACCAACTCCTCCGAAGCCTCTCTGACTCATGGCTTTGACATAGAACAAAACCAAATCTAGCTCCTTCAGTTTTGCCACCAATGAGCAACTCGCTGATGGGGCACTTTAAGTTCTTGATGGTCAGCAGGATCTTGCAATTGTAAAAAATATCATTTAAAAAAGATAGGAATATATGACTGGAGCAGGAAATGAAGCTGTGGACAAGAGTGCTGAGGCACTTTAGAATAAGGGCTATACAGTTAGAGGCTAGTGGAATTTTTTTCCCGAGGGTATGAATGTTTGAGAGCTATCAAAGATAATACATTCAAGGCTCAGATAGACTTCTGGAATATAACATGTTGAGCGTTAAAGGAAATGGGAAGGTTATGCTGAAGCCAAGACTAGATAAACTTATTTAATATCTGAATGGTCTCTAGGGGTTGTGGGTCTAACATTTGCTCCAATTTTTCATGCTCTCAAGGCTTAGGATCAATGGATGCATTCCCCACTGGAGATGTGTATGCTTTTGTGCTCTAATGGTAGGTCTGAGATGGGTGAAGTTAATATTCTTTCCTGCAGAGAAATGTTGAGTTTGATGTGCCTTGGACATACAGCATCTTATAAACCACATTGTTGTGACATGGTACCAGGAACCATGCACATCTCCCAGGTGGATAGACTGACTGAGACCTGCTTATTCTGATTCCTGAAACCCCCTGCAGGCAAAATCCCACATAACCGATTTGTCCTATTGTGGTGTTTAACAAAGATCTTCCTTAAGTGGCTAATGCTATGTAACTGCCATTTGAAGTCAATTTTACAAATTGATACTACACATTAAAACTTCATGATTATTTTCCACTATTACACCACACTCATTTTGTTCGAATTAGCTGATACTCAGTTATATCCTTCCATTATTTTACCAGTTACAGCCTTGAAAATCTGCAGCTTTTTTATAGCACTTTAAATTCACATAAGGAACATTAATAATACTCAGTAATAAGACCTCACATTCACTTACTTTTCTTTTATGCTTTCATTCACAGTTATCTGCTACTTCAAATATTTTTGGAGTTCTTATATTCTGAACTGTTTCTAGGAGCATACTTAATTTATTTGAGGATTAGAGAAATAAAAAGCCAGTAGGATTTTGTTTGAAAATTTGAGGTGTACTTGAATTTACAAAATTGAAGAGTCCAGAGCAAGGGTTCCCAACCTGGAGTTCATGGACCCCTTGCTTAATGGTATTGGTCCAAACCATAAAAATGGTTGGGAGTCCCTGGTCCAAAGTACGTAAAACAGGAGAAGAAAAGAGTGATTAATTGTGAATGCATTCATTTCCTTCAAAACTGTTCCCTCTTTTGGAGTGCAACAGCCTCTCATAAATGGAAGCAAAAGAGTTTGCAGATGCTGGAATCTGGAGCAAAAGGTACAACACTGGAGGAATTCAATGGATTGGACTGCATCTGTGCAAGGATATGGACAGTTGACATTTCAGTGTGAGACCCTTCTTGTGGACCGAAAGAACAGAGGGTAGATAACTACTTTAAGGGGGTGAGAGTGAAAGCTGAAACAACAGCTTGCAAGTGATAGATGAATACAGGTTAGGAAGGATTGATTGGCAGATGGAGTCAGGTGGGGAAGTAAGTTTGGAGATAGTGAGGCTGGAGGTGAAAGATGGAGCTTACAAAAGGCTGCAGATTATGGAATCCGATAAGAAAGGGAGATGGAAAGTTGAACCAATAAGGGAGGGATGGCGTGCAAAAGTGGGGGAAGTGGGTGGTGACGAGTTGGGAACATTTGTGGGGAAGGAGGAACAGAGGACCCAGTGGGAGGAATCTTTGGATGATGGACATATGGAGTAGGTAGAGGAGGGGAAAGAAACTGGGTGATTAGAGGTGGGGAAAGGAGTGAGTTGTAAGAAAGGCAGTGAGTGGGAGGAACTGGATAAATCAGCAGTGGAGAAAAAGAGATGGGGGGAAGCAGATTGCTTAAATTTGGAGAATTAACTGTTCATGCCTACCTAGGAGGCAAATAAGATGCTGTTCTTATTTCATTTGGCTTCACCATAGCAGTGAAGGCAAATAGACTGATGTGGGAATGGGAAAGAGAATTAAAATGGCTAGCAACTGGGAGCTCCAGCTTATCACAGTGGATGGAGTACAGGTGCTCATCAAACTGGTTGAGATTTCCCTAACTTCCAGTAATTTCTCCCTCCTTCCAGCTTCTCTCATTTTCCATACCCCATTCAGGCTTCTCTTATATCCCTTTTCATCTCCTCACCTGCCTATCACCTCCATTTGGTGCCCCTTCCCTTTCTTCCTCTCCAATTAGACTCCTTCTTCTTCAGCACTTTACGTTTTCCACCTATCACTTCCCAGCTTCTCACTTACTCCCCCTCCCCCTCCCACCTATCTTCCTCCTCACCTTGCTTCACCTATCACCTGCCAGCCTCCCTCCCTCCCCTCCTTTCTTGTTCTAGTTCCCTACCCCTTCTTAACCAGTCCTGTTGAAGGGTCTTGGCCTGAAATACAAACTGGTTATTCCTCTGCACAGATGCTGCCTGATCTGCTGAGTTCCTCAAGCATTTTGTGTATGTTAAACTGGTTGCCTAGAGTGCTTCTGGTTTCACCAATCTAGAGGGTTAAACTTTGCTGTGATCATTTCTAATATTCTCAAGGTTTTTTAAGTACATTTGTTACCAAAGCCTGTTTCTAGTATAAACCCCTGAGATTCGTCTTCCCACCATCAGTCACGGAACGAAGAAAAAAGCATGGAATCCATTCAGAGAGAAACACCAGACACCTCCCCCAGCACACAAAAAGAACAGATCAGGCAAATGGTGAAAGCACAGAATGTAAAATATCAACCCACAAAAGTCATGGAAAGAGTCCAGGCATATTCCATTTCAGCTCAGTTCTAGTTCAATCTAGCACTGTGTCATTCCTTATCTGGGCTACCACAAGCAAAACTGCACAAAATAGCAATGAGAAAAGAAACGACCAAAAACCAGAAATGCATCATAACATGAACTACAGAGTCCAATCCACAACCATGTCATTAAAGACCCAAGAGTCTGGCACCATCCTCCAACAGCATCGAGAGAGAGAGACCATTTGAATGCAGGGACCTTTTTCCGGAAGCAGCAAGTGAGACACCTTCCTGTGTGGCAGCAGCGAGTGAGAGGCTGGTGGAGGGTGCTGAACACCCACTTGCATTCCCACTCTCAGTCTTCCTTGACACTTTAATTGGCTAGATCGGTGAGAAATGGAGTCAATCATGGGCTTGCGCTCCATCTCCAGGCTTCCTGTCCTCTAGGCCACATGCCTGTCTCGGAGACAGCAAAGCACCAGTTCTCACAATCAGTCCAAAAACCTAACCACCAAAATGTAGGTCACATGCTCCAAAAGTAGTAGAACCACTTTTGAAAGAAAAAGATTTTTAAAAAAGTGAAAGAAGTAGCTTTACGACCAGTCTGGAGGACATCGCCCTTAGTTGTGTTGTTTGCTGGTACCATTAAAATCAATTACTCCATAGTTTCTATTGGAATTTTCCAGTTCAATAGATACTACAGAATATTCTTTCATTTCCCATTAATTACATGATTCAAAGATGTCCTTTCCTTGCTCAACATGAACCACGTCCAGTTTTTTTTTCCAAGTTTTTTACCTCCTTATCTATGCCTAATACTTCCTATGTCCATTTGTATCTAAGATAACTTTTTTGTGTGTAAAAGTCATCCCATCTTTAAGATTCCTGATGGGATATATCCCAGGTTATTGGGAGAGGCAGATACTGGGGCTTTGATTGGTAACTTGGTGCCCTCTCTAGTTACAGACGAGGTCTTTGGAGGACTGGAGAGCACCTAATGTTGTTCCATTATTCAAGAAGGGGACCAGGGATAATCCTGGAAACTACAGAACTGTGAGTCTCTCATCAGTGGTAGGGAAGTTACTGGAGAGAATTCATAAGGATAGGACTTAAGAGCATTTGGAAAATTAAGGAGCCAGCATAGTTTTGTGTGGGTCAAGTTGTGTCTTATTAACTTGATAGGCTTTTTTGATGAGGTAACATGGGTGACTTATGAAGAGCTGTGGATGTTGTTTACCTGGATTTTAGTGAGGCGCTTGACAAGTCCCTCATGGGAGGCTCATCTAAAAGATTAAAATGCATGGGATCCATGGTGAAGTGGCTATTCGCTTGCCCATAGAAGGCAGTGGTCGAAATGACTTATTCTAGCTGGAGGTCTGTGATTAGCATTTTTCCACAGGGATCTGCACTGGAACCTCTGCTGTTTGTTATGTATATAAGTAACTGGGATGAAAATGTAGACGGAAGCATTAGTAAGTTTTCAGATGATTTGAAGATTGTTAGTGTTGTGGATAGCGTGGAATACTGGCAAGGGATACACAGGATATAGATCAGTTGCAGATATGGATGGAGAAATGGCAGATGAAGTTTAGCCCGAGTAAATGTGAAGTGTTGCACCTTGGTAGGACAAATGCAAAGAAAGAGTACACTGTTACAGGCAAGATCCTTAACAATGCTTTTCCAGGAGCAGTGGGAGCTGAAGGGAGATTTGGTAGAGGTTTATAACATTATGAGAAGAATAGATAGAGTAAATAAACAATATCTTTTTCCAAGGGTTGAAATGTCTAATAGCTGACGATATGACTTAAGGTGCGAGCAGTTAATTTCAAAGGAGATGTGAGTGGCAAATCTTTACACAGAGAATGGGAGCCTGGAAGGCACTGCCTTGGGTGGCGGTAGAGGCAGAAACATGAGAAACTTTTAAGAGATGTTTAGATAGGCAGATGAATGTGAGAACAATAGAAGGATATGGATATTGTATTGTGTAGGCAGAAGAGATTAGTTTAGTTAGCCATTTGACTACTAATTTAATTGGTTTAGTGCAGAATAGTGCGCTGAAGGGCATCCTGTGTTTTACCAATCTATATTCCTCTCTTTCCCCTTCCACATCCAAGATTCCATTCCCCGCTTTCTGAGAACCATCTTCTTTGTTCTGTGCTAAATCTCTGACTCTCTTCCTGGGCTCAGATCTTCCCTTTGTTTTCATTTGTTTATGACATCCCCTGGTCCTGTAATTTAATTGTGAGCAGCAACCACATCACTGGAATTCTACGTTGTCTAATTTCCATAAGAATACTAAACAGAATAATTTAATCCTGATGTGAGCATGATATCAAATCTGAATGGCAAACTTTGCTTCCTTTATACTTTTTCTACACTTTCCTTCCTTCATAATTATTATGGATATTATCTCTCCCAAATCACAAAACCTAGAGTCTCACTCTTACTTAATTTAGACCGTTTTTCAAACATGTGAATTGAAAGCATTGTATAAAATTTCAAGCCTTTTTGTGCTGTGGTATTGAGCAATTTCACTCCTTCTATCACTAACTAGGACATGGCTCTACTCTCCATTACCGTCTGTCCCTCTGCCTCCATTATCTCTTACATGACTCACTGGCAGAAATATACCGAGCACATAGCAAAACAAAGGAAACAAGTCACCATTCTTTGTATTTCAAATACTTGCAAAGTCCTGGGAAAGTAGCAAAAAAGATCTGACTGGACATCCTCGCAGTGTTGCAGAGTAAATGTTACTACAGTTAAGATTTAACTGTCCTTTTCAGCTTAATATCTTATTCTGTTTTTTTAAATATATACATGCATCAATTGATTTGAATTCTATTCTCATCTGGGAAAGACAGCAGTCAGACTCTCAAAGGGTATCTGTAAGATTTAGCATTAATGTGGTTTCACAAGAAAATTAGGATTATTTTATTACCCCAGGATGCCAGGAAATTTTCATTTTACTTCCTCAGTTGTGTGGGATGAAAGTGGGATAACAAGTGAAAGAATTCCCTCTGCTGGCTTGGATTTCTTTGCTTCAATCAGAAATTGTTTGGCTTAAGAAGTCCTGATTCTCTGTGGTTTTATTTTTTAGCTTAGCTGTTGGGTTATTTTACACCTTTATTGGAAAAATGAAACAAAAATGTATATGAATCTCACCTTATAAGAGCAATTGGTCTTGTTTTCCTCAACTACATTATTAAAACTTCTGACACATAATATACAATAATCATATTTGGCAACTAGGCTGCCAACTCTGATGCTACACTTGGGAAATGTGTGCTTTTAAGAACTGATATTGCAGAATTCCAAAGTTCTTACATAATCACCACTCTTTAATGATATGAGGCAATTTGAAAAGATAAAGTAAGTTCCTTAGCAACATGAAGAAAGCTTTTTCATAAATCTAATTTATGTTGATGAGAATTGGTAATTCTGTTTGGTGTGATAAGTCTCTTGGTTTCCGGGTCCAACAGTGTGATATCAACGTCAAACAGGCACTGCAGTGGCAGCTTGTTTATGTTGAAGATGGGAGCTAAAGTGTGGGCTGAAGTCCACAGCTGAAGCCAACTATAGAGATGGAAACTAATCGGTATTTTAGTGATTAACAAGGAGCAAACTAGGACATAACAATAACTAAACTTTAAAAACCTGACTCACATTCTGGTATTACTAATTTCCCCAAATGGATCTCTAACAAAAACTACCATTTTGCTAATATAAAATTCTATAACTTTTTGTTAGTGCTTGGGATGTTATGCATATCAAGTATTATTATAGGCATTAACAGAAGAGTTACTGGTCACAACTACCATCTTTAGTGGGATTTTTGTGTATGTTGGAACATAAGAAAAGGCATTTGCTTATTCAGCATCAGTTAATTAATTAATTAATTTCTATCAACTTAATTCACATTGTCACTCACATAATTTTACATCACATGGGAATTTATAGTTAAAAATGATAATAAGCCTATCAGCTAGCTATAAAGAAGTAAACTTGACACAATGCAGTTAAAAGTGCAGATCTGTTAAGCTCACTGCATGTTCAGTGCAGGGGGTCTCCAATGAGAGTTCAATCATTATTACCCCCCTCATACATTGCTTTCTCTTCCGCCCTCTGTTTCATGATTGACCCCATTGAGAGATCACTTTAATAGAACCGAGGCATCTCCTATGGTCAACTTTTGGCTCATGCTGCTGTTGTCCCCCTTGTAAATTGTAATGTCTGTAAAATATGCAATATTCGTTAGAGTGGTACACCATGATGCAATTTTTTAAAGCAAGTATGTTCCAATATGTTACTTCTTTTCTTAGAAACTTTCTGCTTGGCATCAGTGTGTCTATAGCACCTGCTTAGCAGATCATGTACATTTGTATAAAGAATATCTCTGGGTATATATTTCATTGCCATCTCTCATTATCTTAAATTAATCTATCTGAGTATAATCATATCTTACTCAAATTCTTCCAAAAAGCGAGGCTTTCATTCCATGAATCAACCAACAGTATCACACAGCAACATCTGTTGGACAAGTATAGATCTTCTTGTGTAAATGCACCAAATTGTGCAGATTTACATCAGGTAACATCTCACCAATACCCTACTGTGATAAAACTTAAGTGAAGCTTAGTTAAGTACATTAATGGCAGAGGTATGGAGAGCAATGGTCCAGGTACATCTCGATGGGACCAAGTGGAGTAAGAGTTTGGCATGGACTAGATGGGCCAAATGGCCTGTTTCTGTAATGTAGTGCTCTGTCATCATGACTCCCTGACTTCCTTATTTTTGCATTTAAAGTCCAAGGAATAAAATCTAACATTCCATGTGCCATTCAGATCAGTTGATTTGCTTGTTAACTACTGGTAGATCTGGGTTACATAAACCTTCTGTTCCTAACAACTGTCCATGAGTCTATTTCTCCCTAACTGAGAAATAAGTAGTGATATTTTATGTGGAAAAATTCAGATGTACAGTATCAGAAAGCTTCACCTTATCTATCCCATTGATTACACCTTGGACAAAAAATCCTGTTAGATATTTCCAATACGATTTCCATTACATAAACCCTCATGTAGTTTCTGCCTAATCATATCATTATTTCCAGAATATTGTCTTATCTCTGATGTATCATCATCTGTTATGGAGGAGGGGCCACTGCACAAGATATAAAAAAGCTGCAGAAGGTTGCAAATTCAGCCACCTTCGCAGGGAACTAGCCTCACCAGCATTGAGGGCATCTTCAAAAGATGGCATCCATAATGAAGAACTGTCCTCATCCATGACATGCTCCCTTCTTAACTGGGAGGAGGTCCAGGAGCCTGAAGACAGATACTCAATGTTTAAGGTACAGCTTCTTCCACTCCACCATCAGATTTCTGAACAGACAATGAACCTCTCTATTTTTGCTCTATTTTTTGCATTACATATTTTATCATATATATCTATTTCTAGTTGTAATTTATAACTTTTTATATATTTCACTATACTGTTGTGTATTTAATTCGGCAATGTTTGAGGAATATTTAAAATATATTATTTAATTAATCATTCTTTGTTCAAGGGTTCAAAGTTACATCAAAGTATGTGTGAGTGTGTGCGTGTGCGTGTGTGTGCGTGTGCGCCCTTAACTCCGAGTGGAGTCGTCAGGGTGCCGTCGTGACAAGCTTTTTGCACCGATCATTTTGGTGATTGGTTTTGGCGGAGCCCATCCCTCTCCAGGTTGATGGAGCCGGCTGGGTTCGAACTCGTGAGCCTCTGCTCCGAAGTCCAGCGCTGATGCCACTACACCTCCAGCCGGCCTTATCAAAGTATACAACTCTGAAATTCTTCTTCTCTGAGAATCCATGAAACCAAGAAAGAAAAGAAAGGGAGCATGATCAGCAACCCTCAAATCCCCCCTCCCCACTCAAAAATGCAAACAAATACAGAACAGGCACATCAACCCCCAGGTCCCTTCTCCCACACAAAAATCAAACAAAATGGAACTGGCATATTGACCCCCAAATTCATGCCCTTCACACAAAATAATCAGAAAGATTGGGCAAAAAAACACAAAATACAAAAAAACTTAAAAGACTGAAAAAAAAAGTCCATAGTCCAAAACGCAGAAAACCTGGGCAACATTCTCTGGGCGTGGTAGCAGGCTTTCCCCTCTCCCAAAGAGTAGCAGAGCAAACCTTGGTGATAAAAGACAGGCAACCAGGGCTCACCTTCTGCATCCGCCTCAATGTTTCAATCTCCTTCATTGCTTTAATCGGCGGAAAACGGAAGCTTTAGTTGACAACATGGAGTCAAATATTGGCTTGTGCCCTGTCCCACAGCCTTCCTGCTATGTGGTTCACGCATGCTGCCTCTGCCTCCTGGAATCCTCTCGGAGACTGCGGATTGCTGGAACATCCAAACAATCTCCAAACAGCAAATCACAGGCTTCAGCAGTTCCAGAATCTCATCCAAGACAAAAAGCAAATGTAAAAGACATAAAAGAAATGAAATATATGGTTTCATGAACTATCCAGAAAATGTCAACTGAAGGAGCAGTGTACACAGGCATCATCTTGACCGGAAAATGTCAGTGATATTAAACCTGATTCTGACTTCATGTCAATCTTTTCCTTTTTTAATTCTAGCGTGACTGTTTTATTCTGCTGCACATTTGCCTTGATGCAAACACACTTTTAACTTATTAAAAATAAGCTAGGCTTTGGAAAGCCATAGTTGGATTTGATTTTTTGTAGATCTACTGAACTAGTTTAATCATTAATGCCCAAATTCAAAGAACGAAATGAGATTTAGGTCTAAGACAAAGAAGTTTAGAACTGGTAATGGGACAATGATGTGAGATTTAACATGTTGCATTTCTTTTTTTCAACCAGTGAATTTTTTCAGGCATCAACTGTCCCTATCCCTCAACAACAGGCTGCCTCTCCTGCTGAGTTCCTCCAGCAGTGCTTATTTCATTTCACTGAAGCAAATTATTTTATAACAAACTGACTTTCTGTTTCTGCTCTTATATTTATCTAATCTCACATGTAACTCCAATAAATAAATTAATCTAATAAGTAAAACCAGAAACAAACAATGATTTGTAAATCTGTAAAGGGCTAATATAAAGAATTAAAATCCAAAAATTGGGATCAGAAAATATTTACACATTTGAACTGGGCCTAGCCGCACAGCCACAGTAACAACTGTGGCATATTCATCAGATTGAAAGATGATTCCTTGAATAATGTCCAGTCTATCTACTCAAAACAGTCCTGTAAGAACTCCTCTGTCTCCCTTTACCATACCTCCTTGGTTTTCACTACTGGTACCATGGTCTTTAGTCTGTGCCTGTATAACAACAGCCAATTGATTGGACTTTTTAAAGTATGGACGTGGGATGGCATGATAAGTGTTCTTGATGATGATGTAATAGTGGTGAAGTGTGTTAGCTCTGTTATAAGGTGACATCCTTGTACTCAGTGCTGTGTCCTCTGGTCCTAGACTCTCCCACTAATGTAAATATCCTCTCCATATTCACTCAAGTACCTCATCCCTTGTACCTTCTTTCTTCTAAACTCTAGTGAGTAAAGCCCCAGTGCTGTTAAGTACTGCTCATACATTAACTCTTTCATTCCAGGGATCATTCTCATAAACATCCTCTGGACCATTTTCAATGCTAGCACATCCTACGGGGCCCAAAATTGCTCACAATGTGGCAAATGTACCAATGCTTTATAAGGCACAACATTACAGTACATCCTTGCTTTAGTATTTAGTCCTCTCAAAATGAATGTTAGCATTGCATTTGTCTTCCTTACCACTGACTCAGCTTGCAAGTCAACCTTCAGAGAATCCTCCACAAGGGCTCTGATTTCTGAATTCACTACCTATTTAAAACATAGTCTACATCTTTACTTCTTCTACCAAAGTGCATGTCCACACACTTCCCTATACTGTATTTCATCTGCCACTTCTTTGTCATTGTCATGTCTCCAAATCTATCTAGGTCATTCTGCAGACTCCTATTTCCTCAAAATAGTTACCTCTCCATCTTTGTATCATTGGAAAACTTGGCCACAAACTCATAAATTCTATCATTCAGATCATGAAGATAACACATGAAAAGTAGCGGACAAAACACTAACCCCTGTAGAACACCACTAGCTAAACAGGAGGAGTTCAACAGGCACTGTAGCACAGCTCATCCATGCTGACCAAGGTACCTTCCTGAGGCAGTCCCAATGGTTCCACATCCATCTCAGCCTTTCCTATCCACATGTCATAAATATTGTAACTGTACCTGCACAACCACATTCTCTGATAGCTCATTCCTTGTACCCATAGCCTTCACTGTGAAAAACTCCTTTTCTGGTTGCTTTTAAATTGTTTCCCTTTCACCTTAAACCTATGTCCTCTAGTTTTAGAGTTTTCTACACTGGGATAAGGACTGTACTATCCAGTTTATCTATGGCCCTTGTGGTTTTAAAAAGCTCACTCCTCAGGCTCCGTTACTCCAAGGTAAACAATACTAGCCTATCCAGTCTCTGTTTATAAAGGAAGCCCTCCAATCCTAGCAACATCCTTGAGATTTTTTTCTGCACAACATCTAGCTTAATTAGATCTTTCTTACAGTGTGCTTACCAACAGCACACAACATTACTTGTGTGTTTTCACCAATGTCTTGAGTAGTTGTAACATAATGTTCCAGCTGTTGAATTCAGTGCCTTGTTTGATGAAAGATGCATTCACCGCCTTGTCTACTCATGATGCCACATTCAGAGAATTACATATATACCTATACCTTTACATCTCTCTGTTCTACAATGCTCCCCTGGGCCCTGCCATTTGCTCTATGTGTACTTGCATAGAATGAACTTCAGAGTGCATCACTCCACGCTTATCTGAGTTAAATTCCATCTGCCATTCCTTTGTCCACTTTCTGGGTTGATCTACAACCATGGAAACCTTAAACAACCTTTCACATGACCCACCACACCATCAGCTTTGGTGTCCTCTGCAAATTTAACAATCCTGCCACCTATATTCTCATTGAACTTGTTACCATTGTGTACCCAGCACTGATCTCTGCAGCACATCACTTATCACAGGGCTCCAAGTTTAAAAACAACCCTCCATAATCACCTCTCACTCCTTCCACCAAGCCAAATCTGTATCCAGTTGGTTAGTTCGTCTTGGATCCCATATGATTTAACTTTCAGAAACCACCTACCATGATTTTGTCAAAACCTTGTGAGTGTCAACGTAGACAATATCTATAACCCTACCATCATCAATTCTCTTGATCACCTCTTCAAAAAGCAATTATATACATGATGCAATAGTATACATTCCACGCACAATATCCCTATTCAGTCACAAGAAAATCTGCAGATGCTGGAAATCCAAAGCAATACACACAAAATGCTGTAGGAACTCAGTAGGCCAGGCCAGGAAGAGAGTAAACAGTCAATGTTTTGTCCTGACACACTTCATCAGGCCTGGCTATCTATCCCTTTGACTGAATCCCTACTCAGTCCTTATCCTTCCAAATGCAGCTAGATCCTGTCTCTCACATTCACATTATGTTATCTATCAATGGTGTTAGACTCACTGGCCTGTAGTCTTTGGTTCGTCTTTTCAGCCCTTCTTAAATAAAGACAATAATATTAGCCACCCTTTGGATACCTCATTCTTGGCTAACAAAGAGACAAAAACTGCTGCAGCAACACACATGAATGCTGGAGGAACTCAGCAGGCCAAGCAGCATCTATGGAAAAAAGTACAGTTAACGTTTCGGGCCAAAACCCATTGCTGCAGTGTGCCAACAACTTCTTTGCTTGCTTGCCACAATATCATAGGATACACTTGGTCAGACCCTGAGAATTTATCTACTGTAATGCACCTCAAGTTCATCAGCACCTTAACATTTGAATATCAATATGATTCAGTCCCATAGGTTGCATAAATGGAAGCTTCATCTCCAACAAAAAAAAAATCTTGTATCCTCAAAATAAAACAGAGAGAAACCAGGGTCCCTGTCAAATTTCTAGCCCTTCCCTTGGATTCACCTAAAATAATAACCATTTTACTGTAAAAAGATTGAATATTTGATACACTGTCTCTCAAAGGATAATGGCTATTATTGTTACATGTGTTTACGTAGTATTAGGCACATAACTCCTTCAAGATTTGTAACATGATATAATCTGCTCTTTATACATTACTCCAATTGATTTAGTGTTAGCTTTTCTTTTGTTTAATCATGTATCCTTGTTGATTTGTATCACTTAGAGGATTATTTAGTGAATGATACTGGAAGAGTTTTAAGGATGGAAGTTCAGTAAAGAATAAGACTTTCTTTGTTAAATGAAAGTTTGTATACATATGTTTTCTTATTCCAATCGGATGATACAATAGGTAATCAAAATCTAAAATTACGAAATGTCCACTTCAAAGTTACATTCCATTTGTGTAAATAGCTCAATGATATTACCCGGTTGTGTTCTGAAAAATGCAAATAGTTGCATGTAGCGTTTGACTAGCTGTCGGCATATAATATATACTGAGTTGAAGGAAACTATGCATAAAACATTACCTACTGTTGGTGTCATTAAGTGTTGCCAGAGAGGCATTGTGGAGATGATAAGGTGTATATTTGAAAAATAATACTGATGCAGTTGTGAAGAAAGTCAGGTTAATTTGTTGAGAAGTCTTTCTGGACAATCTACCAGAAATAAGGCTACAATAGTAATATGGCTTAGCAATCTACTGAATATAACAAAGTAAGTCAACCAAAAATGAATGCCAGTGTCATTACAAGTTCCAAAGACATTTGTTTAAAGACTGGTCATGGCAGAAAATAACCATGGTCAGGCAGTTAAATGGGTCTTACTCGTGTTTATCCTGTTTACCAATTCTCCTAACATATGCTAGTTTTTCTGTTAAAGTTCAACAGGTATCTTTGTAAAAATATCCTTCTGTGCTTTAAATCATGTTAGAACTTGAATGAAGCACACCGACACACTGCTTCGTTTAACTGACACATCATAAAGTTTTACACATTCAGTCACCCAGATAATTACACAATTAAATTTCACTCAGTACAGCTGAAATGGGGATAATGAAATTTCCATTGGTGTAGCCTTACATCTCTGGGTGTCAAAGGTCAACTTCCTGTTTGGATAAGGGTCAGTTTAAAGAGGATTTCTGATGGGCATTAACTTCAATAGAGCAGCAGTGGTATTTCAATTTGCAGTCCAGTCTCATTTATGGCAGCAGATGCTGGGAGTGTGTTGAATACATTCAATGAACTACTCCCTGTACAGGTGTAAGTGAGTGTAAGGACAGGTAAACATCTTAGAGCAGCTCTGTCTTGTAATGCTCTAACCTAAGTTTTTTAACTCTCTACACCTGGAGAGGAGCAAAAAAAAACACCAAGCCATTTAAACAGGAGTCTCTGGTAAGTGCATTTAACCCACTGGACACTAGTTTTAATGGATCAACGGACTCTTTTTGGAACTACAGCTGTGTGAAGCAGGCAGGTGTCTGGCAAATATATTGAATTCAAGTTTCCATCATGCACTGGGGATCCTGGGACAACTTTAACCAGGTGAGATGTAAGTGTTGCCTAGTGGCTAACTTGATTTGCAATGTCTCACAGATTTGTTCTCTGCAACTGATTGAAACAGCTTTGCAAAATTTTAAAAGCGAGTTCACACCATTAAGGCCAAGCAACTTTGGCTTTGAAAAATGGCCTAGAGCAGAAAAGGGAGAAGACATAACATGATGTTACATAATTAGAAAAAAAAAATCACAATCCTATTTGGTGTAGTGAAGCTGGGTGAGTTCAAGTTTTTCTTGTGTCTAATTAATGGTATACTATTGTCCTTAAAATTGTCCTCATTTTCCTTAAAGCTTTCTAATTCAAAATGGCCAGTATATTTGATCTGTCAGGCTCACAAATTCCTTGCTTTTTCAACTTTCTCATTAAATTAATTAGTTTATGAGTCATGGCTATTGGCCGGTTATATCACTTGGAGATCTTCTGTTAAGAGTCATAGAAGCAATCACAGTTGAAATGGGTGGGTGTTGAATTGAGTGAGAAGCAAGGGCAAGAAATACAACTGAGGTTGGGTTTCAAGATAGAAACGGTGTTGAAGACAAGCATTGGAAAATTGTGCAAAAGGCTTGCGTGAAGGCAGCAAAAAATGTTTTTTGTTCATTTGTTTACAGGATATGGGTGAAGTTGCCACGTCTGTCATTTATTTTTTTATCCTAAAGTTTCATTGAAAAGATGGCAGAGCTGCCTTTATGAACAGCTGCAGTCCATGTGCTGAGTTCTCTCATTGTTCCTGATAATAATCATGGAGTTCCTGGTCTTTAGTTCAGTTCAATGGTGATTTACACCCAAGAGAATTTTTGTGATTGCGATCATAATTCAGTTGGATTTGGTATAGTTAAAGAAAGTTTACAAGCTGAGAGAAGGCTAATTTTACCAGATGTAGAAATTGTTTAGCAACAGTGGACTGGGAACAAGTACTTGAAGGTAAACCTATCTTGGAGTAATGAGAGGCATTTAGAAAGGAGATTCAATTGGAAATAGATGGGATTGCCAAACCTGGAGTTCCTTGGATGAAAAGCTATAGAGAAGGTTCAGGAGATAAAATGAATAAGATGGGGAAGCTTATGACAGACATTAACACATTTGAAGAAAATATTAAGTTTAGAAGTGAAATTAAAAAGGAAAAGTGGAAAATAAGGAGATATTTATAAGGCACTGGTGAGGCCTCACCTTGAGTATTGTGAACAATTTTGGGCTCCTCATCTAAGAAAAGATGTGCTGGCATTGGAGATGGTCCAGAGAAGGTTCACAAGGATGATTCCAGGAATGAAAGGGTTATCATACCAGGAACATTTGATGGCCCTGGGTCTGCACTCGCTGGAATTGAGAAGGATGAGGGGGGATCTCATTGAAAATTTTCAAATGCTGAAAGGCTTTGACGAAGTAGATGTGGAAAGGATGTTTCCCATGGTGGGAGAGTCTAGGTCAAGAGGGTACAGCCTCAGCATAGAGGGGTTCCCTTTCAAAACATAGACATGGAGAAATTTCTTTAGCCAAAGGGTGGTGAATTTGTGGAATTTGTTGCCACATGCAGCTGTGGAAGCCAGGTTGTTGTATTTAAGGCAGAGATTGATAGGTTCTTGATTGGTCAAGATTGGCATCAAAGGTTATGAGGAGAAGCCTGGGAACTGGGGTTGGGAAGCAGGGAAAGAAAGGATCAGCCATAATTGAATGGCGGAGCAGACTCGATGGGCCATATGGCCTAATTCTGTTCCTATGTCTTATGGTCTTATGGAGATATGGAAGAAAAGTGAAAATAAAGGAAATCTAAACATGCTAATATATTTCTATACACAAAGTACAAGAGGATAACTAAGAAAGGAGTAGATTACCTTTTGGTATTGAGGTATGGCGGTTCTTAACAACTACACCTAAAATAGTAACAATGCTTTAATTAAGGATAAATGCTGCATATCAGATGCCATAAGCAAAGAATAAACAGTAAGATATTAAACATCCTTTCAATAAATCAACTAGTCCAAATGAAATATTTCAAAAAACATTTACCAATCCATCCAAACTACATAGTTTATATGAGAAGATCAAATGACTGCTAATAGAAAGGGAAAAAGGAATAAACCAAATTACTTCAGCAGTGTAACTTCAGTAGTAGGCAAATTATTGGAATCAAATGTCAGGGACAATTTAAACCTTCATTATAAGTTTTATTAATGGATGTTTGGTATTGGCAAATAATTGTTTTTGTTCAAGAAAGTAACAAGAAGGGTTGATGAACACAATGCATTTTATATAATCTACACAAGCTTTTAGCAAAAACCAAAATGAAGTATCAAAGGGATAATGGCAAATCAAATCTAAAATTGACACGCACAACACGCTGGAGGAATTCAGCATGTCGGGCAGCATCCGTGTCAGCAACAGTCAACATTTTGGGCTGAGACCCTTCACCATTGTGTCAGTGGGGGCTAAAGAAAGAAATGGTTGACTTTTTTTTGTTGTGACTAGCTAAGTTATACAGAGATCAATATTTCCTATTTTTGTAGTAATCATTTCTGATTCACACTGTAATATAGGGGCATAATAAAAATGTTAATAGATAATACAAAAGTTGTTTTTGCGAGAGATTTCCAAATGAACATTGAACCATTGGACACTACCTCATTTTTTAAATATACAGTATCTCTGTTTTTTGCATGTTTTTTAATCTATTCAATTGATGTATACTGTAATTTATTTATCATTATTATTTAAATTTTACTTACTATTTTTTTCTCTTCTATATTATGTATTGCATTGAACTGCTGCTGCTAAGTTAACAAATTCCATGTCACATGCTGGTGATAATAAACCTGATTCTGATTCTGACAATGAGGAGGAAACCTTCAAACTACAGGAAGATCTCGACAGCCTGGTCACGTAAGCAGAAAAGCAACCGATGGAAGTTAGTCCAGGGAAGTGTGCGGCAAAAGACTTTGGGGGATGCAATGAGGGGAGGAAGTATATAATAATGTAAGGATATCGACGACTGCATCAGCGCTGCTTCCTGCACACATACTGAGCTCGTCGACTTAATTAATTTCGCCTCCAACTTTCACCCCACCCTCAAATTCACCTGGTCTATTTCCGACACCTCCCTCCCCTTTCTAGATCTTTCTGTATCTATCTCTGGAGACAGCCTATCCACCGACATCTACTACAAACCTACTAACTCCCACAGCTACCTAGACTATTCCTGCTCCCACCCTGTCTCCTGCAAAAATGCTATCCCTTTCTCTCAATTCCTCCGCCTCTGCCGCATCTGCTCTCAGGATGAGGCCTTTCATTGTAGGACAAAGGAGATGTCTTCCTTTTTTAAAGAAAGGGACTTCCCTTCGTCCACCATCAACTCTGCCCTCCATCGCGTCTCCTGTATTTCATGCACCTCTGCCCTCACCCCATCCCCCCGCTAGCCCACCAGGGATAGAGTCCCCCTGGTCCTCACCTATCACCTTACCAGCCTACAGATCCAACGTATAATCCTCCGTAACTTCCGCCACCTCCTACGTGATCCCACCACCAACCACATCTTCCCCTCCGCCCCACTCTCAGCTTTCCGCAGGGATCGCTCCCTATGCGACTCCCTTGTCCATTCATCCCCCCCATCCCTCCCCACCGACCTCCCTCCGGGCACTCATCCCTGCAAATGGAAGAAGTGCTACACCTGCCCCCACACTTCTTCCCTTACCACCATCCCAGGCCTCAGACAGTCCTTTCAGGTGAGGCACCACTTCACCTGCGTGTCAACTGGGGTGATATACTCTATCCGGTGCTCCCGATGTGGCCATTTATACATTGGGGAGACCGTTTCGCCGAACACCAGTGCTCAGTCCTCCAGCAGTGGCGGGATCTCCCTGTGGCCACACACTTCAATTCCACAGACCACTCCCACTCCAACATGTCTGTCCATGGCCTCCTGTACCGTCAAGATGAGGCCACACGCAGGTCGATGGAGCAATACCTTATCTCCCGCCTGGGTAGCCTCCTACCTGCCAGCATGAACATTGAACTCACAGACCTCTGTTGATACCCCTGCCCCCCCCTTACCCCCATCCCTATCTATTATTTCAGTCTGGTTCTCTTTCTCTTTCTTTTTTCCCCCTCACTATAATCTCTCCCCCCAACCCTACTTTCTTTCTCTTTTATTTCCCATAATTCTCCACCTCCCCTAGCCCATTTCCCTCCAACCTATCACTTCCTAGCTCTCTACTTTATCCCTCCCGCCCCACTTCTTATCCCCCCTCGACCATCCCATGTTACTTCACTCCTGATGAAGGGTTTCGGCCCGAAACGTCGTCTCTACCTCCTCCCATAGATGCTGTCTGGCCTGCTGAGTGCTGCCAGCATTTTGTGTTTTTATTTTTTTTTAATAATGGAAGGATGTTGACTGCTGTGGAAGAACAAAGCATCTTGGAGTGATTGTCAAGGTGACAGTTCAAAAACAGACAAATGTGATGCTATCTTTGAGTGGTTTACACACCAGACTATAGAACAGTGAAGTGGTATATGCAGCATATTATTTCTCCTCAGCTAAACTTGTAATCAGTTATAATCATGACTTTACAGAAAACAACAATTTCAAAGTACAGTGGACTGTTACTACAATGTTACCCGGACTGGAAATTGTAGTCATGAGAGAAGATTCTATAACCTAGATCTGTTATACTGTAAAACCATAAGATATAGGAGCAGAACTCATCTTTTGAACAGGTGAGGTGAATTGACTGGGCCTGCCTGTTGCATGCTTCTGTCACTGTTTGACAAAAACACTGTTTTTCCTGTGCTGTGGCTCCAGCAGACCCAATTTTGGACTCTCTGTGGTTGTTTCTTACAATCTCCTTACTGAGGCAGAATCTGCTGCAAATAGTCCTCAGCATCTCATGGATGACCAGTTTCAAACCATTAGATCTGTTCAGAATGCATCCTATCTAGCAGGTTGGGAACGCCACAGAACAAATCATTTATGGCTGTCCTCAGTTTGAAACAGAGGTCTTTCCTCTGTAGGGGCTGTGCAATGTTCTCCCTTGTTATTGTCTGCCCAGATACATCTGCAATCAATGATAAGGGTAAGGTGAGGATTTGTACCTTATTTCCACATGATGGGCTCTTCCAGCACTTCCCATTAATGTATCATTTGTGCATTGGGCTGTTTGATACTTGGCATGGATTTGATGGGCCAAATGGCCGATCTTCATTCTGTACCTTTTGATGTCTCCGTAACACCTGCTGCAAGCCCGCTTGTAAGAATATAAGGAACAGAAGAAGACCCACTGGCCACTCAAGCCTGCTCTGCCATTCAATAAGGTGATCCATACATCATCTCAGTACCAGTTAAATGGTTACGTTGACTCATTTGTGGTTTAAATATCTGTCAAAAACCAACCTGAACACATTCAATGACTTTGTTCCCCCAGCCCTCTAGAGTAAAGAATTCCAAAGAATTGTGTCATTCTTACAATGGGTAACTGCTTATTCTGAAACTATGCTCTCCAGTTCTATATACTTCCACTAGGAAATTATTCTTTCAGCATCCACGCTGACGATACTCCTCAAACCTTGCTATTTAACAGTATCACCACACATTCTTCTAAGCTCCAAAGAGCAGATGTCAAATCTGTTTAATCATTTGTCAGATGTCAACCTTTTAACTGCAGAAATCAACTTAATGAATCTTAACTTGCAATGAGTCCAATGCAAACATCTCTTTTTAAATAAGGAAATCAAAACTATTGGCAGTATTCCATGTACATTTTCATCACTTCTCTATAAAATTGCATCATTATCTCATTTCTTTTGTTTCAATATGAGAAAGAAACCTCTTTATGGTTATCCCTTGCCATCAACCCAAAGCTAGTGAATCACTACTCCTTCAAGTTGAATTATTTTGAAGTAAAACTTCAGGAAAAAGAACAGGCAATATATTCCTTGTGTTGACACAATGACCCACCAAGTGTGCCTGGATAATACAATGCCAGGTTAGTGTGAAATCTGCTAAACAAATAAAACTTTGTATGCCACTAAATAATCTATCAAATTTCTACTGACGTACAATCGAGAGCATTCTGACTGGTTGCATCACCACATAGTATTAAGGCTCCAATGGGCAGGATTGGAAAAACCTGCAGAGGATTGTAGACTCGGCCGTCTTTAGCCTGGACACTGGCCTCCACACCATTGAGAGTAAGAGCTTTTTACCCTTCTCCATCATATTTCTGAATGGCCTACGACTATGAACCCAGGAACACTACCAACACTACCTCATAGTGCTGCCATAAAATAGCAAATTTCATAAGATGTCAGTGATAATAAACTTGATTCCAATTTGGATTCTTTTGATACTGACACAGGTGGATTAGGAAGTCATGTTGGAAATGTACAGCCCACAAAGGGATATAGATACGTTAAATGAATGGGCAAGTGATGCCAATGATGTATAATGTGTGAAAAATTGAGGACGTCTTACCAAACCACTGGAAATTAGTTTTCAAATCAGCTTGGCTTTAAGTGAAACCAACTTACTGGGGTGTGGGTGTGGTGGGAGGGGAGGAAGGGAAATAATGTGAACCTCTTAGAACAAGACTTACTGCATCTGCTATCTTGAGAGAAGGTTTTAGCTGAAGCAAATACTTGCCCACCCAACAGTGAACTGTGGTTAAAATTAGAAGTAGCTTGTTTAGAGAAGGAAAGTGTTTGACAGCTTCCAGCAGCTTTAATTTATTTGATTTTTCCACAGATTAATTAAAAGTAAATTTACTACACTTGAGTATATAAACTATCATTTACCTTTCTTCATTTTCTCTTTCTTAGCGTACTTGTAGTAATGTTTTCTTAATTTAACACTGGTTAATCCAACAAGTCTGACCACCTATTTCAAGTTGACTCATGTACTGGTATTATTTTCTGAGCAAATTTCCCTTGTTTATTTAGTAATATTTTTAAACTTCTAAATTTGTGTTCAGGAAATAAGTAATCAATGACCAATTTGGCTTTATTTATACTAATTGATTGACTTAGCAAGGAAAAAAAATGTCCTGTTGAACTTGAGTTTGTCATAGGAGATGCAGCGATTGGGCAAAAAAACAGGAATATTCATATATTAAAATTTTGCAGTAAAATAATTGCATTTTCAGTTGCTAAACAGCATCGACTGAAATAAGTTATTTGGCTACATTTTAGCCCTTTGCTAGCTACAATAAGCAAAATTACCGGATTTTAACTACTCCAGGGATTTCAGGAATTCTGCATGTGTCAAACAGGACTGTTTGGGACATATCTCCCAATGGGCTCCACATTATTCTTGGGAACTGAGGCCCTCCATTGATTGGGGATGACCATGGATGTTGCGTCTCACCTGTCTAAGGGATACGCAAGCCAGGGCAGTAGGATATGGAATCCAAAGGAATGGCAGAGATTGATATAGTTTGGCACCAGTAGCATTGCAGGAGTTGCCAGTCAGCATTGAATTCAATGTAGCACTGACTTAGGGACTCCAGCTCTGGAATTTTCCTTGCATTTACTCCTGAAGCCTTCCCCATGAATGGGTATAATTGCAAGGCATGGAGGTTTGAGATAAGAGCTTTCCTTCTCCTAGGTAAGCTGCCAATCACAGCTGATGAGCCACATCTGCCCAAAGCAACTGGTTTTGAGGTGCCTGTAACCCTCCTTTGTCCCTTCTCCTCTCCTTTCAGTAGAAATGGTTCAACCGGGCTCAGTAGCTAAGCCATATGTGAAGGGCAAGAGCTGAATTTGTTTGTCAGAGGCTACATGAAACCACGTCATTGAGAGCTTTTAATAGGTAGTGGGAGCTTCTCCGCACTACTACCCCAGGCTATAACAACCTTAAGGAATCCCTTTAGAATTACCACTGAGATTTTACATTAGGTGTTGGTCATTGTTATAAGACAAATGTTAGGAAAGTAATGGAGAAGATAATTTACTTTAAACTTTAAATCATTATACGTTTCTGGCTCTGAAGCTCTGTATCTGTCACCAGCTCATTAATTAGGCTGTGAAGGGCCAGCATAATTGGTCTTTTGTATAATTAAGTATTGGCTTGGGGGAACAGTGGGTAGCAATTCTAGGGAAGAATCTTTGCACTGCACCAACACAACCTGGGCCATTTTAAAGTCAATCTGGTTGCAAATATTTATCAATGAACAATTCATTTATATGCAGTGCTTTTAGCAATACAAATCTATTACAGCACTGCACAAAAACTTTATCAGACCAAGCTTCTCAACAGACAACATTGGAAGAAATTTGATTTAATAAAAAATTTAGATGCTTGTGGTGAACTACATATACCTGTCTGGACACGCCCCCCCCCCCCCCCCCCAGCTGACTGCTCCTGTGGCTCCTCCCACAGACACAGGTATAAAGGCGATTGGAGACACAGACCTTTCCTCAGTCTCCAGGATGCAGTGTGGTGGTCAATTGCTGCTTGTTCTTTCTTCTAGCCAATAAAAGCCTATATCTTGCCTCTCGTCTCCGAGAGTTATTGATGGTGCATCAATGTTGGAAATTTGAAATAAAGTTTCAATAAAAATGCTGAAAAACTTGATAGGTCAGGCAGCAGCAATGAAAAGAGAAATTAATTCATTTCAGGATCCTTTCATCTATACTGGTCTGCTTTGATAGGACAGGAAAACCTAGCTCCATCAGTGGTAACTTTCACAATCTAACTTCAGATGAAGATGGAGGGATGGACAGAATTGGTATGGATGTTTTATAGCAAAGGATATCTGAATGTACAGCTACCAACTTTGGGGAAAACAAATAAAATTGCTCTGAAAACCCAGATTTGGCAGGATGCATAAAGCTTGGAAAGTTGTAGAGCTGGACAAGGTTGTAGAGATAGGTATGAGTTGAGTTTGTGAAGGAATTATTAAATATTTATAATTTTTTAAAGCTGGGCATTGCTGGGTTGACTGTCAATGTAAATCATTGAATACAGATAATGGATAAGTGGAGCTTTTATGATGTGATTTATGACATTGAATGTATTAAAGGAAAAAGTGTCTGAATTCAGAGCTACTTAAGACTACATAAAACTTTAATCATTTTGATACCAAATCATGATATTTTCAGAACTTATAATCATTGCCAAAATGAAAGAAAATAGAATAAAGGAGAAAATTAACTTTTAGAATGTTTAAGCAGTTCATAGAGCTTCATATGATGAACCTGGGCACACTGGGAGTTTAGTTGCTTTTGTCTGCTGTGGGTATAGTCCATTTGGTTTGGAGATACCGCACAATGACTCCTTTGCTGTAACAGAGGAATAATGTTGTGACTTTGATAAGTAGTCTTTAGGCTAGGAGAGAAACAGTGATGGAGCAGTGAAATCTGATCAGGGCAGTTGTTGCCCATTTCAGAGGATGATTAGTTGGTGCTCTGAACCTTTAAAGGTTTAACCAGGTAAAATGAGGCTCTAGCCCTAGCCACCATGAATGCACAATGCTAAGCACATCTGTTTTTTAAAGGCAGTTTTTCCCCACAGCTGTATTGTCATCAATCATCCTGAGTCAAGTGGCATTCTTCGTAGATTAGTCTTCATCTGCATTAGGGCTGGAGTGGTGACTCCCGTTCCTGAGCTCCTTTGGCTTCTGCCTTCTCAACTGTCATTGTTTAGTACAGGGACTTGACAATATTGTGTTGAATACCTCTTCTGAACATCTTCACAGTTTACTACCGAGCCCAGTGGCGTAGCAAAGCTCTAGGTATGTATACCTAGCAACACACACAACATGCTGGAGGAACACGACAATATTGCAAAGATAGTGAAAGCATTTTCATGTTGATGGTGGCACATCAACAAATATATACTTTTAAGTTTCTTTTTTTGTATTGCTGGTATCATAAGTTAAAAATTTATTTACTACCCCAAATTTAAGCAAATCTTACTCACCTATTTCCTAGGCTTATTTTTGGTGAAGGTGCTGCTACTGTATTGCTGAGCGGTGAGCTATAGGATTAAGATACAGCAACTATGATAGAATGTTGGCAATTTACAAGTGTACTGCTGAGAGTGGAACCTGCAGAATGTGGTATTTTTGTGTGTCTGATGCTTTTCATAGAAACATAAAACAGCATAAAAGCCTACGTTCAAATGTCTGGGAGTAATGCCCACCTGCATGAATCCCTTTAGCTCACCCTCTTAACTCCTTTCCTGTTGGAATACCCCTCCATATGTTATTCAAGCATGATAATTGTATCTGTCTCCACCTCCACTTTGGGAAACTCACTCCAGATAGCAACTACCATCTGTGTAAAATAAACCTATCCTCACCAACTTTCTCCCCTCGCAGCTTAAACATATGTCCTCTAGTTCCAGGTACCCCAACCCTCAGAAAAAAATTCTGACTATTTATCCTATCTATGCCCCTCATAAATTTTGATGTGTATCTCTCAATAACTTATGTTTCAGTAAGAATAAGCCCAATCTATCCAATCTGTCCTTAGACAGGCCTCTATTCCAGGCAACATTATGGCAAACTTATTCTGCATTCCCTTTATTGCTACCAAATCCTGTCTGTGTTCTGGTGATCATAACTGTGCAGAGTACTCCACATGCAGTCTAATTAGTGTTTTGTACAACTGCAAAATGACATCCCTTTTATTTGTGTGGATCATGATTGGATTGTTTATGTTGCAGTAAATTGTGCTATACACTTGGGGGAGCTACTTTCTGGTGCCTGGTAAGGGGAAAAGGGTATGTCTCTACTTGCATTTCAATGGAGATTTGAAGAATACTCTTTCATTTTATCAAATCAAACAACTGTGACTTTTTGGAGAGCATTGGAGCCTACCTGCCAAAGTTTACAAAACAAAGATCCAGGATTGAAGTGATAACAAGGAGTGCAGACTTTAGAAATATTTAGGTCTACAGAAATGACAAAATCATTACGTAGTATATTGAAAGGTTATATTCATCTAGAGCATTTGGAGAAACAGTGGTGCTGTAGAATGCAAGCGCCTTGAGTTTGGAAATGCTTCTGAAACTAAGTAGTCTCAATTGAACTACTCACTGATGGGGTGGCAGTCTAACAAGGTTTTTGTGTGAGAATGATACTGGAAATTGTCCAGATGGAACAGGGAGGCCATTTTTTACTTTCTTATATTCCACATAAAGAACATTAAATAAGAAAAAAACTAGATTTTTCTTTGTCTCCCACCATTTCCACCTCTCACCTGAAGAAGGCAATTGAAATGGATTATGAGAGTTGGGATCTCTCAAACAATTTTCATGGGTGATCTATGAAAATATTGCAGTTCTCATTCCTCTTACCTATGAAGTGAGAATAGAGGAAGTCAAATAAATCACTGAGCCTTAATTGGCTATTCAGGGAATCAACCATGCTGAATTGCAATGTTTAATTTCTGATGGTTGAGTTCAGACTTGTGCGAACGACCACCGATCATGGAACTGCAAAAGGAATGCAGGCTGGAAATCAACACATCCAGCTTCCTACTCTACTGGCCACTGAATGCAGTAACAGAGTCCTGGGTTTCTGATGGGGTGTGCTGGCTAGAGGCTGCCATGGGAACATGCAGGGGTCCCATCAACCTACGGAATAAGTATAGTGTACAAAATATTTAACAGCGTTTTAATGCTTTTAGCAATATATACTTTTTTTTCAAATATAGAGATTAAAGAGATTAGTTTTATTTATCATATCTACATTGAAACATACAGTGAAATGCATCACTTGCATCATCGTTTGCAATGTGTTGGAGCAGTCCGTAAGTGGCACCATGCTTCTCGTATCAATGTAGCATGCCTTCAATTTGCTAATCCTGACCTGTATTTCTTTGGAATGTCTTTGAAACAATTTCAAATTTTAAAAGCAATTACATTTCTTTGTTTTTAAAGAGATCAACCACCACTGGAAACATCCTCTCCAGATCCTCTCTGTCTAAGCCTTTCAATATTCGATAGATTTCAATGAGATATCCTCTCATTTCTCTAAATTCCAGTGAGTTTTTTGATCAATGATCAATATTCTGACTGCAATTACGAGCTGGAAGGAAATGTTGTCGAAAGTCAACACCAGTAAATTTTCCAGTGTGGACTTGCGTTGCATTATCAATTGCTTCTCGTCTCTGTGGTGGTGTGGATTTTAAAGGGGACCTCAGACACTGATAAGAAATAAAACAGATTCAGAGGGATTAGTAAATCGACACCAGCTCAGAAGGCATTTCAGTGTAAAGGTTCCATGGGACCCACGTGAATGTACAGAGGTGAAGACACAACACTGCCACATTTCACAATTCATTCTAACCTAGAGGACAAACTTGCGTCTGAACAAAGAATTTAATTCAGATTGATGAGCAGTATATGAGAATACATGTTAAAGGAAGCTTAGTGCTTGTCAGCAGAAGTTAATGACCAATGCATCACCATCTTTTGCTCCTTCCTCTAGAATTCTTCCAAATGTTTTCCAGATCCTGCACATTTTCACCTTTAATTTTACAATCTATTGTAGTAAAGGCATGATTTTTAACCCTCAGTAAATAATCTCATTAATTGAATCAAAATTGCCAAAACCAAGCCAAAGCAATTTGATCAAAGAAAAATACAGTAATTGGTGACAATCTGTAATCAAAATAGTGAAAGTGTAAACTAGATTCATTCAGACTCCAATCACACAACATCAAAAATCAAAGGAGTTAACTAAAATGTTGTCATGTAAAATAATCTCTCTGCTTTGTTGTGGCTCCTCTCTATGCCTTGTGACTCATTGGACAGCAACCTTGCCATTTCTTTAGTATTTGTATTTCTTATGAGGCTGAGTTGCTAGCTCAATGCTCAACCCAGCAAGGAAAGCATGTAAAGAGCCGGCCAGATTTGAACCCAGGTCCACTCGCCTTTAAGTCCGGTGCTGATGCCACCGCACCACTGGTTGGCTATTCTTTGATTTGCTGCTACAGATTTATTATTATTAATATTATTATTACCTTATTGTCACCAAACTATTGATACTAGAGTGTACAATCATCACAGCGATATTCGATTCTGTGCTTCGCGCTCCCTGGAGTACAAATTGATAGTAAATATAATAAAAATTTAAATTATAAATCATAAATAAAAAATAGAAAAGAGAAAGTAATGTAGTGCAAAAAAACTGAGAGACCGGTCGGGATATTTGGAAGGTATGGCCCAGATCCGTATCAGGATCCATTCAGCAGTCTTATCACAGTTGGAAAGAAGCTGTTAACAAATCTGGCCGTACGAGTCTTCAAGCTCCTGAACCTTCTCCCGGAGGGAAGAGGGACAGAAAGTGTATTGGTTGGGTGGGTCCTGTCCTTGATTATCCTGGCAGCACTGCTTCAACAGCGTGCGGTGTAAAGTGAATCCAAGGACAGAAGATTGGTTTGTGTGATGTGCTGGGCTGTGTGCTTGATCTTCTGCAGCTTCTTCCAGTCTTGGACAGGACAACTTCCATACCAGGTTGTGATGCACCCTAGAAGAATGCTTTCTACGGTGCATCTGTAAAAATTAGTGAGGGTTTTAGGGGACAGGCCAAATTTCTTCAGCTTTCTCAGGAAGTAAAGGCGCTGGTGGGCCTTCTTGGCAGTGGACTCTGCTTGGTTAGACCAAGTCAGGTCATTTGTGATATTCACCCTGAGGAACTTAAAGCTTTTGACCTGTTCCACCTGCGCACCACCGATGTAGATGGGGTTGTGCGGTCCACTACTCCTTCTGAAGTCGACAACCAATTCCTTCATCCTGCTGACGTTGAGGGATAGGTTATTGTCTTCGCACCATGCCACCAGGTTCTTAATTTCCTCTCTGTACTCAATCTCCTCATTACCTGAGATACGGCCTACAATTGTGGTGTCATCAGCAAACTTATATATTGAGATCAATGGAAACTTGGCTACACAATCATGGATGTACAGTGAGTACAGCAGGGGGCTGAGTACACAGCCTTGTGGGGCACCAGTGCTCAGAGTGATTGTAGAGGAGAGCTTGTCCCCTATTTTTACAGCCTGGGTCTTGTCTGTGAGGAGGTTGACGATCCAGGTGCAGATCTGAGTGCTAAGACCCAGGTTCTGGAGCTTAGGAATCAGTTTATTTGGAATGATGGTATTAAAGGCAGAGCTGTAGTCAATAAAAAGGACTTATCCTTATCCTGATCTGAGGTAACGTAAGGTGGTATTGGTAGGAATGTGGTGGGAAACAGAATCTGATTTTTTTTTACCACTGACTATCATATATTGCTGCATTGTGGCAGCAATTCAGTGCAAGTTATAAGAGTTACTTTGACTTAAAATAATAAATAAAGAAAGAAATTGCACAGAAGAGGAATAGCAAGATAATGTTCATGGATTCATTGACTGTTGATAAATCTGATAGTGGAGGCAAAGAAGCTGTTCCTAAAACATTGTATGTGGCTCCTATACCTCCTGTCCCAATGGTAGTAATGAGAAGAGGTGATGTTCTGGACGGGTTCAGTATTTCACTGTATGGAAATTGTGAATGGTCAACTGATCATGATTCTCATGAAGTCATTTACCAGAAACAATAACTCTTTTGCTTGCTACTGATGCTACCTGAATTACTGAGCATTTTCTGCCTTTTCAGTTCTTACTTACACTCACCAGATGCTGGTTTATTGTTGTTTGTATCCAAAAGTAGTGGCAGTGAAATTGTGCAAACACCTACAGCTTATTATTCTCACCTGCTTTTAAAATTCTGTCTGAAGAATAGAATTAGGTGTTGGGTTTCCTTTTGAAGTTTTGGGCTACTCAACCGAAGCATACAGGTGAGAGAGACAGCTGTTTGAGGAAGAACCTGAAGGTGTATTACTCCTCCTGGTCATGATGTGGAGGTCTTCTGTTGTCTGAGTGACACCATTCCATGGACCATAACAACTGCTCTGCATCTGACCATCAGACTGCAAAGAATTGTGGACACTCTCTATACTTCTTGCTGCCTCAGTAAAGCAGCATGGATAATCAAAAGTCCCAGCTAGCTGGAAATTCCCTTTTCTCCCTTCTCCCATCAGGCAGAAGAAACATAAATCTGAAAGCACATACCACCAGGTTCAAGGACAGCTTCGAGCCAGATGCAATAAATCTATTAAATGGCTCTCTAGTAAGATATACTCTTGACATTGCAATCTATCTCATCGTGTTCTTGTACCTTACTGTTTATCTCCACTGCATTTTCTCTGTAGGTGTTACATTCTATTCTGCATTGTTACTGTTTTACCTTGTTCTACTTTAACACATTGTATGGTGTATAATCAATATGGTAGGCAAGCTTCACAATGTATCTTGGTACATGTGACAATAACAAGCTAATGCCCACACCGAAAGACTATAAGACATAGGAGCAGATTAGGCCATTTGGCACATCGAGTCTCCTCCACCATTCCATCATGGCTGATTTATTATGCCTCTCGACCCCATTCTCCTGCCTCTCCCCATAACCATTGATGTCTTGACTAATCACGAACATATCAAAATCTGCTTTAAATATACCCAGTGACTTGGCCTGCACAGCTGTCTGTGGCAATGAATTCCATAGATTCATCACCATCTGGCTAAAGATATTCCTTCTTGTCTCTGGTCTAAAGGGACATTCCTCTATTCTGAGGCTGTGCACTCTGGTCCTAGACTTCCCCACCAGATGGTACATCCTCTATGCATCCACTCTAATTAGGCCTTTTAATATTTGATAGGCTTCAATGAGATACCCCTCATTCTTCTAAACTCCAGTGAGTACAGGCCCACAGCTGTCAAACACTCCTCATACATTACTCCTTTCATTCCCAGAATAATTTTTATGAACATCCCCTGTATCCTCTCCAATGCCAGCACATCTTCTCTCAGATAAGTGGCCCAAAGCTGCTCATAATACACCGTGTTGTCTGAACAATGCCTTATAAAGACTTAGCATTACATTCTTGCTTTTATACTCTAGTCCTCTCAAAATGAATGCTATCATTGCATTTATCTTCCTCAACCTGCTGGGTAACCCTTAGGGAATCCTACATGAGGACTCCCAAGTTCCTTTGCAGCTCTGATATTTAAATTTTCTCCCCCATTTTGAAAATAGTCTATGCTTTCCTTCCTTCCACTAAAGTTAATGACTATAGGCTTCTCTACACTATATTCCATCTGCTACTTCATTTGCCCATTCTCTGAATCTGTGTAAGTCCTTCTGCAGATTCCCTGGTTCCTCAGCACCACCCACCCCTCCATTTATCTTCGTATTATCTGCAAACTTAGTCACAAAGCCATCATTCCATCATCCAAATCATAAACATACAATGAGAAAAGAAGCAGTCTCAACTCAGACCTCGGAGGAATACCACTAATCACCATCAGTAAACCAAAAAAGGCTCCCTTTGCCTCCTGCCAGTCAGCCAATCTTCTAGCCATGTTAGCATTTTTCCTGCAATACCATGGACTCTTATCATAACTTGTTAAGGAACCTCATGTGTGGCACCTTATCAAAGGCTTTCTGAAAATCCAAGTAAGCAACATCCATTGACTCTCCTTTATCTATCCTGCCTGCTATTTCCTATAAGAATTCCAACAAATTTGTCAGGCAAGATTTCCCCTCGAGGAAACCATGCTGACATTGGCCTTTTTTATCATGTGTCTCCAAGTACCCTGAAACCTCATCTTTGAAAATAGCATTCAACATCTTCCCAACTACTGAAGTCAGGCTAACTAACAGATAATTTCCTTTCTTCTGCCACCTTCCCTTCTTAAAGAACGGAGTGAAATTTGCTAATTTCCTATCCTCTGGAACCATTCTAGAGTCTAGTTACTTTTGAAACATCACTACTACTGCCTTCACAATCTCTTCAGTTACCTCTTTCAGACCCCTGGTCCCGCTGACTTATCTACCTTCAGAGCTTTCAGCTTCCCAAGCACCTTGTCCTTAGTAAGAGCAACTAAACTCACTTCAGCTCCCTGGCACTGTCAAGATTCTGGCAAACAGCTAGTAACTTCCACAGTGAAGACTAATGCAAAATATTTACTAAGTTAATCCTTTTTTTCTGGGTCCCTCATTACTACCTCTGGCATCATTTTCCAGCAGTCATATATCCACTCTCACCTCTCTTTTACTCTTTATACTGTATAGCTGAGAAAAGCCTTTTCTATTCACTTATTGGCTAGTTTACCTTCATATTTCTCCTTTTCTCTCCTATGTTTTTTTTTAGTTGCCTTATGTTGGTTTTTAAAAACTTCCCAATCCTCTAACTTCCCACTCATTTTTACTATATTATATGCCCTCTCTTTTGTTTTTATGCTGTCTATGACTTCACTTGTCAGCCACGGTTGCCTCATCCTCCCTTTAGAATACTTCTTCTTTAGGATGTATCTATCCTGCGCCTTCTGAATTGCTCTCAGAAACTGCAGCCATCGCTGTTCCATCGTCATCACTGCTAGTAACCCCTTCCAATCAACTTGGGCCAACTCCTCTCTCATGTCCCTGTAATTTGCTTTACTCCACCTGTAATACTGATACATCTGACTTCAGCTTTTACCTCTGAAATTGCAGGGTGAATTCTATTATCTTATGATCACTTGCTTCTAAAGGTTCCTTAACCTTAAACTCTCTAGTCAAATCTGGTTCATGACACAACATCCAATTCAGAATTCCCTTTCCCCTAATGGGTTCAACCACAAACTGCTAAAAAAAAGCCATTCTACAAATTCCCTGTGTTGGAATCCAGCACCAACCTAATTTTCTCAATCTACCTGAATATAGAAATCCCTATGGCTATCGAAACATTATCCTTAGACCATAAGACATAGAGGCAGAATTAGGCCATTCAGCCCATCGAGTCTGCTCTGCCATTCCATCATGGCTGAGCCTGGATCCCACTCAACCCCATAATCTGCCTTCTTGCTTAACCTTTGATGTGCTGACCTTCTTACATGCCTTTTCATCTACTTCCTGTTGTAGATTGTACCCCACATCTGGCTACTGTTTGGAGCCCTGTTTTTTAATTCCCATCAGGGTCTATTTACTCTTGAAGTTCAGTAATTCCACCCATAAAATTTTACATCTTCCGATCCTATGTCACAAATTAAAGAGATTTCATTTTTTATCAACAAAGTCACTCCACTCCCTCTGCCTACTTGTCCCTTCAATAAAATGAATGTTCTTGGATGTTATGCTCTTAACTATGATCTTTCAGGCATGACTCAAGTGATGCCCACAACATCATACCTGCCAATTCTAACTGTTACTTAGTTTATTCTGCATTCTATGTGGAATCAAACATAACACCTTCAGTCCTGTTTTCATCACCCTTTTCTACTTTGCCCCTAAGTTACACTTGGCCTACTGACTGCAATTTTGCCGCTTCATCTGTCCAGCCTTCCTCGCAGTCTCTCCACATGCTACATCTACTTGTACACTAACTGCCCCATCCTCGGCCCTATCACTTCAGTTCCCATTCCATGCCAAATTAGTTTCAACCCTCTGCAACAGCACTAGCAAGCCTGCATGCAAGGATGGTGATGCCCTTGAGTTCAGGTGCAACCAGTCCATTTTGTACAGGTCATCCCTTCCCCAGAAGTGATCCTAATGATCCAGAAATCAGAAACACTGGCCTTGCCCCTATCCTCAGCCAAGCATTCATCTGCCAAATTATCATATTCTTGCCCTCACTGGCACAGGCTGGCAGCAATCCAGAGACTGCTGCCTGTACTAGCTCTGAGGTTCTGCTTTTCAGCTTTCCACCTAACTCCCTATATTTCTCTGTTCAGGACCTCATCCCTTTTCCTATCTATGTCATTGTTGCCAATAAATGCCATGACAACTGGCTGTTCATCCTTTAGAATGCCATAGGCCCAGTCCGAGATAACCCTGACCCTGGTACCTGGGAGGCAATGTACTGGGTCTCTCTTTCATGCCCACAGAATCTCCTGAGTGCTTCTCTGACTATGAAATCCACTATTACAACTGCACTCCTCTTCTCCCCCCTTCCCTTCTGAGCCACAGAGCCAGACTCAGTGCCTGAGACCCGGTGGCTGTGATTTCCCTGTGGTGAACTATGTGCCTGTCGGGACACGTCCCCTGCTGACTGCTCCTGTGGCTCCTCCCACAGGCCCCTGTATAAAGGAGATCTGAGGCCTGACGCTTGGCCTCAGTCTCCAGGACATTGTATGATAGACACTCACTCCTGGTTCCTTCTTCCAGTCAATAAAAGCCGATATCTCGCCTTACGTCTCAGTGTGAGTTATTGATGGTGCATCATTCCCCATTGTAGATTGTTCCTCCAGCAGTATTCAAAGCTCTATCTCGCTGAGGCCAGTCAGCAACTCTCAGACGTCTCACCTTACTCCTCGAAAACGATGCCACTCCAGACCATCAGGCCATTGTCTCCTGTACCATCATCAAGCTCATCAACTCTAGAGATCACCCATCCACTGTCAGCAACCACAGCACACCAAGATCCACAAACCTGGCTTTCCCTGTAGCCCTATTATTTCTGCCTGCTTCTGCCTCACTGAATATGTGTCTGCAGAACTCAACTGCATTCTATCTCCTCCCATGCCCATCTGCTACACTTCACATACTCTCAATCTCCTCAACAACTTTCAATTCCCTCACCTTGACTGCCTCATTTTCACCATGGATATTCAGGGCCATTTCTATTCCCCATCCAGAAGCTTAACACTATCTTAAGGCTTCTTTACTTTAAAGCTCTGTTTCTTTCTCGACAACAGACTTGACCAATTACCCTCCACTACCATGATCCTCTGTCTGACAGAACTAGTCTTCACTCTCAACAATTTCTCATTTGGCTTATCCTACTTTCTTGAAGTTCAAGGTATAGCCATGTGCACCTGCATGGGTACGCAGCTTTACTTGCCTTTACATTGGCTATGCAGAACAGTCCATGTTCCAAGCCTCCTCAACTCTTTCTGCACTATACTGATGACTGCATTTTGGTTGCTTCATGCACCCATGCTGAGCTTATCAATTTCATCAACTGTGCCTCAACGTCCACCCTGCCTCTATATTCACTTGGTGCATTTCTGACATCTCTCTCCCCTTTCTTGATCTCTGTCTCCTTCTCTAGAGACAACCTGTCTACTGATATCTTTTAAAAATTCACTGATCCCCACAGCTATCTTGACAATGTATACTTCTTCCCACCCTGTCTCCTGTAAAAATGACATTCCCTTTTATCAGTTCTTTCACCTTTGCTGCATCTGTTCCCAGGATGAGGCTCTCCTTTCCAGGATATCAGAAATGCCCTCCTTTTTCAAAGAACAAGGTTTTTCTTCCTCCACCTTTAATGCTGTCCTCACCAGCTTCTCCATTTTCCAGACATCTGTGCTCCCACCATCATAACAAGGATACAATATGTCTTGTCCTAACCTACCACCTCATGAGACTCTGCATCCTCAACTTTCGACACCTGCAATGGGACTCTGCAAAACAAACACATCTTTACCACCTCCTCCCACCTCCAACTTTATCATTCCACAGGGATTAATTGTTCTCTCCATGATTTCCTATTCCATTCATCTGTCCCCATTATTCTCCCTCCTGTCATGTATCTGTGCAAGTGACAGAAATGCTACACCTGCCCATTCTCCTCCTCCCTTACTTCCTTTCAGAGCACCAAACAGTCCTTCCAGGTGAGACAACATTTCAACCTACAAATCTGTGGGGTAGTCTACTATATCCAGTATTCCCAATGTGACCTCCTCTACATTGGTGAGACCGACATAAATTGAGGATCCATTTTGAACACCTCTGCTCCACCTGCCAAAAGTGGAATTTCCTGGAGTCCAATCATTTTAATTCCTATTCCCATTCCTGTTCTGACATGTTGCTCCATGGACTCCTCTTTTGCCTCAGTGAGGTCACTTTCAGGATGGAGGAGCAAACGCGTTATATTCCACTTAGGTAATCTCCAAACTGATGGCATGAAGATCAATTTCTCCAACTTCTGGATTTTTTTATCTGTCCCTTTCCTCTGCTTGTATTCCCCACACTAGCCTCTTACCCCTTCTCTTTATCTGCCTATTGCCTCCCCCGGTGCCCCTCTTCCTTCCTTTTCTCACATGGTCCACTCTCCTCTCTTATCTCCAGGCTTTTGCCTTTTCCACCTCTCACCTCCCAACTACTGACTTCGTTCCCCCTTTATCAACCACCTGGCTTCACCAATCACCTTCTAGCTTGACCTCCTCCCCCGTCCCATCTTATTTTTAGATCTTTCCCCTTCCTTTCCAGTCTTGATGAAGGATCTCAGCCCAAAATGTTGACTGTTTATTAATTTCCATTGATGCTACCTGTCCTGCTGAGCTCCTCCAGCATTTTGTGTGCGTTGCTTCAAAGCAGTATACTATTTTTTTTACAAGGCCAAGTTGCGGCCCGGCTGGATTTGAACTCAAGAACCTTCGCTCCAGAGTCTGGCGATGATGTTATTGTGCCACCAGTCAGCGGGCTACTCTGTACTGGCTGTCTATTTCATTTCCCTCCCCTGAGAGTCACCAGGTACCTGCCTCCTGCAACTTGGGGTGACTACGTCCCTGTTGCTCCTATTTATCACCTTGTCATTCTCTTGTATGAGCCGAAGGTCATCGAGCTGCAGTTCCAGTTCCTTAACACGGTTCTCTGAGGAGCTGCAGAGGCTCAATGCACTTCATGCAGATGTTGCTATCAGAGAGATTGGAGGTCCCCAACAGTTCCCACATTACACACAAATAGCAAACCACTAACCCTGGATCCATTCCCAGTGCACTAGCTATGCACTAATAGACAAATAAAGATGACAAAAAAAACTTACTGGAAACTTATTCAGGGCCTCCACCTTTTCTTGCTTAATCCTGTTGAGCCACTGCAAGGAGCGGACTAGAAAGAGACCTTTGGCAAAACATATATGCTTGCCGTTCACTAGGACTAAATAAACCACTGGCTCTAAGTCTAAATTGTTGTTTGTTTGAATGTGTATTTTCCAAATGCAAGTGACCATGGACCTAATTTCTCCTAGATCAGTACACCAATCTGTCACCCAGCATAGAATCCAAAGATCCTACTTGGAAATGCAGCATCTGAAACCATTTAAGAATAGAGCTAACTGAATGGATTTTAAGACTAACTCCTTTGATGCTTTTTGTTCCAGTTTATCACATGAGCATGTATCATAACATACATATATACTTGCCATAAGTGGGGGTAACGGGAAGCAATCCTTGTACTCCAGAGCATTTCTAGTGAGCAAAAAATAAATCCTAAATAGAGCTCTCCATCAAAACTTTCCAGTAAAAAGGACCAACCTTACATTAGCAGGCTGTTTATTTTCTGTACTGAGTACACTAATTAATAATGAGGTTGGTGTGTAACTGTTTACATGGGTGATTAGAGATGAGAATTGAGTGTGCAAGCTGGCTCTGAATGAAAGGCCTGTTGCAGTCATCAGCACCAGTCATTCATCAAGCTAAATGTGCTGAATCTGACTACAGACCATGACTTGTCACTTCCAATGTGGTTTTCCCATATAATCCGAAAACACAGCTAATTGTGATTCTGTTTACATTATCCAACTGCATGCAGCCACAAATGGCGTAGCACTGTGGTGCTTTTGTATTTCTTTGCATGCTTGAACATTTGAACTATGAGGATATGGGTAAACAGCAATTTATATAGTTTTAGAGATGAAAAAGAAAATACCAAATAGATTGCTTAGTATCAGTAAAATCTTTGTAATCCTTCATTTTATCATCAATTTCCTCATTTTTTCGGAGCCCGGTCGGTATGGACTGGCAACAACATCTTCTCCACAATTACCATCAGTATTTGTGCTTAGCCCCCTGCTTTGCTCGCTTTATACCTATGATTGTGTGGCTAACTACAGCTCCAGTGCCATATTTCATTTGCTGATGACACCATTGTTATCTAAAACTTTGACAAATGTCTGCAGCTGCATGGCAAAAAGTATACTGACTCAGGGCATCACAGCCTGGCATGGAAATACCAATGCCCTAGAATGGAAAAGCCTATAAAATGTAGTAGATACAGCCCAACACATCACAAAGTGCTCCCTGCCACTGAGCACAACTACAAAGAGCACTGTCACAGGAAAGCAAAGATCCCCACCATCTACGCCATGCTCTCTTCTCAATGCTGCCATCAGGAAGAAGGCACCGGAGCCTCAAGACTCTTCACATCGGTTTCATGAGCATTTATTACTCCATCAACCATCAAACTCTTGAACCAGAGAGGATAGCATTTTGTTCATTTTTTTTCTTTTTGTATTTGACAGTCTAGTGTCTTTTGTACAATGGTTGCTTGTCCTGTTTGCAGTTTTTCATTAATTCTATTGTGTTTCTTTAAATTCCCACAAGAAAATTAATCTCAGGGTTATATACGGTGGCGTAGATGTACTTTGATAATAAATTTTCTTTGAGCTTTGAACTTTGAACAAGACTGGAGGGTGGAGCTTAGCCATGATGGTGCTAAATGGTGACCCCTTTGTTTGCATCTTCAGAAACAGCTCTATTTCCATCTTTAATATCTCTAGTTTTTCCTTTCAGGGTTCTTTTGAAGACCCTGACCCTGAGTTACATGCTGACTTCAGTTCCTTATGGGAATGGGACCAGCTCTTGGGGTTTCACAGCTGGCTGTTATTCGACAGGCCAAGGACGCAGCATAAGAGCTCAGCTCACCTTTGGAGGTTTGAGATCTCTTGGCTCTGGAGATGGGTGGATTGAAGGTCAGAGTCCCAGCAGGAGATTGGTGTGTTGTGGGAGTCAGAAGATCTATGGCAGTGTGCCCAGAGACCTGAGATCTTCGGGCACAGAACTCAGAAAAAGCAACAAAACAGACTTTTAACATTGTAAACCAGTGAGGTGTTCATTATGTCTCCCCTCTCTCTATGAAGCAGAGACACCTCTTTCTCCCTTAATAGGGATAGAGAGAGAGAGCCTGTGGTATGTCGAAGACTGGGTGGATGAGTAGTCTTTGGGGTAGAGCAAGTCTGTGTCTTTACCGTTACCTTACTGCACACTTGAGAGCTCTGTGGAGGGTGCTGATGCTTTTTGTTTGCTGGTGAGGGGAGGGGCGACCGTTGTTTGCTGCCGCTTACGCGCAGGTGGGAGGGGAACGGGGGGAAGTTGGGGTTCTAACATTTAACTGTCATTTATTCTTTGGGGGCACTTCTCTGTTTTCATGGATGGTTGCAAAGAAAAAGCATTTCAGGATGTATATTGTATATATTTCTCTGATGTAAATGTACCTTTGAACCTCTTACTCAACATCAGTAAAACCTAAGATCTAATTATCGACTACAAGAGGAAGAAGCTGGAGGTCCATGAACATTAGGAGATCAGTGATGGAGAAGGTCAGTAGCTTTAAATTTCTTGATATTATCGTATCAGAGGGTTTGTCCTGGGACTAGCATCAAGGTGCCATCCCAAAGAAGGCACAACAGCACTTCTGCTTTTTTAGAAGATTATGTAGATTCAGCCTGTTATCTAAAACTTTGACAAACTTCTACAGGAGCACGGTGAAGAGTACCATGACTGAATACATTATGTCCTAGTATGCATACAGTCCAGTATGTCAAAGGCAAAACCTTCCACACTATTGAGCACATTTACAAGGAGTACTGTCACAAGAAAGCAGCATCCATCATCCAGGACCTCCTCCATCCAGGCCATGCTCTGTTCTTGCTACTGGCATTGGACAGAGGCTGTAGGCCACACACAACCAGGAACTGTCATTAGCCTACAGCCATCAGGCTTCTGAACTGGCATGGGTAACCTCACTCACCATGACTCTGAGTTGATTCCATAACCAACAGACTCACTTTCAAGGACTCTACAACTTTTGTTCTTTGTATTATTTATTTTATTTGCACAATTTACCACAAACCACATCAGTGGTTTGTCATTCCTTGTTTAGGTATACATCCACGAGAAAATGAATCTCAAGGCAGTATACAGTGACATATACATACTTCGATAATTTATTTTACTTTGAATTTGACTTTTACAATCCAGCAAATTGTAGTAACCCAGCTTTTGAATGGAGGAGTTGAAATGGCGGAGAGAAAGCTCTGAGTAATAGAAGACTTTGGCAATTACATGCAGACATTGCTGCAGCCTCCATGGTCCTGAAAAAAACAGGTGCAACTTAAGACATTTCCATTGGCATCGGCATTGTCAAGCCGAACAATTATCAAAGCACCACTCACAGACTTCTGAGGAACTCAGCCAGCTTGGCAGCATCTGTGGAAAAGAGTGCAGTTGACATTTTGGGCAGAAACCCTTCATCAGGGTTGGAGGAAAAAAGATGAGGAGTCAGAGTTAGAAGGTGGGGGGAGGGGAAGTGAAGAGCTGGGAAGTTGATTGGTGAAACAAGATACAGGGTTGGAGAAGGGGCAATCTAATAGGGAAGGACAGAAGACCATTGAAAAAAGGACAGGGGGAGGAGCACCAGAGTGAGGTGATGGGCATGCAAGGAAATAAGGTGAGAGAGGGAATTGGGAATGGAAGTGGTGAAGTGGGGGGGGGGGTAATTACAGGGAGTACAAGAAATAGATGTTCATGCTATCAGGTTGGAGGCTACTCAGACAGAATATAAGATGTTACTCCTTCAACCTGAATGTGACCTCAATACAACAGTAGAGGAGGCCATGGACTGACATGTCAGAATGGGAAGTGGAATTTAAATGGGTGGCATCTGGGAGATACAACTTTTTCTGACAAACGGAGCATAGATTCTCAGCAATCTAGGTTGGGTCTCACTGATATATAGGAGGTCACACCTGGAGCACCGGTTACAGCAGATGACCTCAACAGACTTACAGGTGAAGTGTCATCTCACCTGGAAAGAAACTTTAGGGGCCCTAAATGGTAGTGAAGGAGGAGGTGTAAGGGCAGGTGTACCACTCGTTCTGCTTGCAAAGATTTCCATCATCTGCAGATTTTCTCTTGTTTGTGATCAAACAATTATCTACACCAGGCAAAGAATCCAAATGGCCAGAGTCCATTTATATGAAGGTCATGCATAATTTGGATGGATGCAAGTATAGCCAATCATGGAAATGGCTCATATTAGAGCAGGCAGGAGGGCCAACTGTTCTACTTGTACTTTTTCCCCCAAGTTCTAGCCTGTTAACCAAACAATTAATTATTCCTTTTATAGATGACTTGACTTGCTGAATGTTTTTGGCATTTTTGTTTATTTTTTTATTTCAAATTAATCAGTGCCTTTGTTATTATAATCATAAAAAATCTTAAATAAATCAGAACAGAAGCTCCATGCACTGATTGTATGTTTATAATACTCCTGTCTCCAGTTTTCTTGAGCTAACTGGCTTCCATTTGTCTCAATCCCTGAGCCTCAGGTTGGCTAAAGCCAAGGTTTAGAAATCCCTAATTGTGCATTGCAACTGTTTACACAGTTGGGCATCTCCATGGACAGATGGGTACTTCTGAATTTAACTAGGTAAGCTCATGTAGCTTACTGGCATGGGTTTGGGTAAATATTTTGCTCTCATCGTATGACCAGCTTGCAACAAAATTTAGAGGAGAGTGTGAAGAATTCCAGTTCCTGGTGGCTGGTAAGTCTGTTTTGGTCCCACCAGTGTGCTGTAGTGTCGAGTAAGTAATCAAAAATGTACGTTTCAACTTGCTGACTTTATCAACTTGACTCTATTCCCCATTGCATAGTCTGTACATAAGGTTTCCTTATTTCCTGGATCTGACTCCCTCACATTTCACATGACTGGCATAAAAGGAAATGGACTTTTCAACATAACTTATCCTCTGTCCAATTAAAATTCCTGTGCTATTTTGCATGAGATTTCAGAATATATTGACAGAAGCAAAACCATTCTATGTCATGGACATGCCCTTCCCCTAAGTGAATTAAAAACATTGGCATTCCCTTAGAGTATTATTAAGTCATGGCAGCACCTCCACTTTCTTAGGTGTTTGTGTAGGTTCACCATGTCTTCTAAAACTTTGATAAACTCCTATGAGTTTCCCAACTGGTTGTATCAAGACCTGGTATGGAAACACCAATGCCCATAAATGAATACAGTCCAATCCAGCACAGGAAAAGCACTCCCCACCATTGAGCACATCTACAAGGAATGCTGCCACAAGAAAGTAGCATGCTTCGTCAAGGACACTCACCATCTAGACCATGCTCCCTTCTCACTACTACTATTGGGCAGCAAGTACAGAAGCCATAGGCCTTACACCACCAGGTTCAGGAACAGCTATCAGCTGTAACCACCAGGCTCCTGAACCAACGTGGATAACTTCACTCCCCTCAACTCTGAACTGATTCCACAACCTATGGACTCAATTTTAAATACTCCACAACTCATGTTCCTAGTATTATTTATTTTTTATTTGCACAATTTTTCTTCTTATACACATTAATTGTTTGTCAGTATTTGTTTATGTATATTTTTTCATAAATTCTATTGAATTTCATTATTTTCCTGTGAATACCTAGCAAGAAAATTAATTTAAGGTAGTTTATGGAGACACGTACAGGATATATTTTGAGAATAAATTTACTTGGTCTTTGACTTTTACAGTCCAAATGAACTGTAGTGACCACATTTTGGAAAGAGGAGTTAAAATGACGGAGAGATGGCATCAAGGCATCAACTGGAACAGTTATGGATACTATAACCTTCACTTCGAGGTAACTGCAAATAGTTGTTGGAACCATTTTTGAGAAGAGCAAGAAAGTTTACCCAGTTGTCCTGGAAAATGTTTATCCTTAAACCAACATTAAGAAAAATTATAGGATCTTTCCTTGCACAAAGTAATTGCTGTGTGTTCTCATTTGTACATTCACAATATATACAGAGGTGCCTTGCAGAGGATGCTGGGATTGAACTCTGAACTCAGATGTCCCGAGCTGTAATAGCACTAACCGCTAGCCTACCACTGCACCCTTTTGTACTGAGTGAACCAGAACTTCCTTCTTTGATCACTTAGCAAAAATAAACCTTGGTCTATTTAAAAGGACTTCTTTTTAAAGTATATTTTAAGTGCTGCCCAAATACTATAGTTTGCGACGCATTTCATGTTCTGCAAAATTCAAATGATTATTGATAGTAATTTGGGAAGTAAATGTCTACAACCTTTTTCCATTTGAACTGACAAATACATGCAAAGTGAAAATGTCGGTATTGTGGCTACTATGAGTTCAGGAAATACATTTATTTGCTTATTAATTAAAGACAGGTCATTGACAAGTTCAAATTTGAGATTGTAGTAATCAGAACTGGAGTTATCAAGATCTCCTTCTGTGGAGAATTATCTTGCAAAATTCCTGGTGCAGTCTTTCTGACCAAAGCAGGGGTACTACCCATAAAAATTCAATTGCCAAAGCCTCTTTTCTAGTTTAGGCAAGATGGGCACTTAATCCTGGACCAGAGTGAATGTTCACCAACTCAGATTTGAGATCAATTGTTTTCCAGTAATTCACTCATTGCAATGGTTCCTTAAGGTTATTATAGCTAGGGTTGGGGGTAGTGGGGATAAGCTCCCAATACCTATTAAATGCTTTCCAATAGTGTGTGTCTCAAATAATGTCTGATAACCAAGGTCATTATGTGTGGCTTAGCTACTAGGCCAGCGGAATAATTTCTATTGATAGGAGAAGGGGTAATAGCAGGTTACTGGCTCCTTAAAACTCAATGCTTTGGGCAGATGAGACTCATCAGCTGTGGTTGGCAGCTCATCTAGGAGAGGAAGGAAAACTTTGATCTCAAACCTTTGCTGCCTTTTGGATTTACCCACTCATGTGAAACCTGACTGTGGGAGGGAAGATGCTGTTCCTGAAATGTTAAGTGTATGTCTTCAGGCTCCTGTATCTCGTCATTGATGGTAGCAATGAGAAGAGGGCATACCCTGGGTGATGGAGGTCTTTAATAATGGATGCTGCCTTTTTGAGGTATCGCCTTTTGAAGGTGTTCTTAGCTAGTACAAAACTTTCTGCCAGAGTGCATGTTCAAGATTCAAAATTCATTTATTATCAAAGAACGTATAAATTATACAACCTTGAGATTTGCTTGCTCATGGGTAGCCACAAATTAAGAACCTCGAAAGAACTCAATTAAAGAAAAAAAGAATAAAAATAAAAATAAAAGACCAACATGTGAGAAAGAAAAAAAAATCATGGAAACAATTGAAGCAAACAACAGCATTCCTACTCCAAAGATAAGCTATTATGGCAGTAAAGCACTTTGTGAGTGTTAATGGTGAGAAATACATCAGCTTCTTCTTCCATTTCCATCTGTAGGTAGGCTTCAGCAAGGTCTACTTTGCTCATGTGTTTCCATCCAGAAAGATTTACAAAGATATCCTCTAACCTGGGCAGAAGATATTGATCTACTTTCAATACTGGATTGATGGTAGCCTTAAAATCACCACAGATCATAACAGAACTATTTTTCTTGGATACTGGGAGCGCTGGCATTGCCCATTGGCTCCACTCAACTTCAGAAAAAATTCCTTCAGCCTCCATGTGATCTAGCTCACTAGATACCTTATCACAGACAGTATAAGGAACCGTACAGGCTTTGTAAAGCTTGGCTGTGGCATTTTCATCTAACACTATTTTAGACTTGATATGTTTGAATTTTCCAACACTGCTGTGGCATCATCCAGTACTTTTCTTAATCCATTCTCTTTTGCCTCTATTGCAGGGAATGTGGCTTGCAAATGGTGGATGGATCTCTAATCAAGATGTTGTCAAACATGATCCTACAATGATGATCTTTTTGTTTTTACCACATAGCCCAATGTGGCATGTTGGTTGTTGTATTTTGTTGTTACAAATGTCATTCCCACTGGAGTTATCTTTTCTCCAGTATAACTTTTCAGTTGGATGTTTTCATCTTCAGTTCAATATCTTTGAAATGCCATTGAAACATATTTTGTGGAATGACTGAAACAGCCAAACCAGTGACCAATTCCATTTTAATTAATTTGCCATTCACTTCTAGTTTAAGTCATATTGTTTGTCTATGCAGGTTAGTGCTTTTCAAAAAACTGCAAATTTACTTCTTTGCTTTTTCTCATCCTTGTGCAGTCCATTTACTTCTGTTTTCCCAACATGTTCTTTGCATGTATCCTACTTTGTTGCATTTTCTGCCACAATGGTAGCACAATTTTTCTTGCCAGGCAGGCCTCTAGATAGATGCTACAATTTTGTTCACATTTACTTTCATTTCTGATTGCAACTCAATTCCATCTCTGTCTGCTGTATTCATTGATACAGCTATTTGAATTGCTCTTTCAACTGTAAGCCGTGCTTCAGTTAGGAGCCATTTTTGAATACTTTCTTGTAAGATTCCACAAACTAATCACTCAGTGCATTATTGAACCTATCACTGAACTGACAATGCTTGAACAATCTTTTTAATTCAGCCATGTACACTGAAATACGCTCCCCTTCCTTTTGCTTTCACTTAGAAAAGATAAAGAACTGCAATCTAAAATGGTTTCAGTTCTGAATGTTCCTGTGTTACCTTCATGTTATCGGCAAAGCTCATTTTGGCTGGTTTAGTTGCAGCAGTCAAACTTCTAAGCAAACTCTATGCTTTCCCACCTGTTACATTCAGCAAAATTGGAACTCGTTTCTCATTGGCTATTCCAGTCGCTTTAACTCGCTCAGTAGGCATCAGCCAGTTATCTTTTGTGCAATCAAATGTACCTATCTTCCAGATATAGCCAGCCACTTCTGCTCTTTTCTATGTTTATGATTATTATCATCCAGTACCTGTTGTTTTTGAACCCATGAATTTCATCCATTTTCTGCCTGTTTTTTGACTTGACCATCTCTTCCCTTCTGAAGAACACATGCTGTGTGTGTTTTTTTTAACTTGAACATCTTGCTGTGCTTTAACAGGTTAGGTAGTTGCCATAGGTTTGTTTTACATCTTCCTTGTCACCACTGTTATGTTTTGGAACTTCAAAACATAAAACTAATTGAAAGTAAAACATGGAGCTGGGTGTAACTGTATATATTTCATTTTTTACTTTAGCAAAGTATGCACTTATGACATAGTGAAGTGATGACATATGCCTTTCACATACTTTCACATATAACCCATAATGAATTTTTAAATGAACAAAGAATGCTTAATCAAATAATATATTTACACTATTACCCAAATATTACTGATATAACAAATACACAGCAGTCAGCACCTGAGTTAAGGATTCAGCTTGGGTTTCTAGATTGATTTGTCAGCAGCACTAACTGCTGGGGCACTCTGCTGCCTGCTTTGTTCCTATCTGCTTGTTTAACTCCTGCTTTCACGGCACTCAGTCTTTCAGCTCAGTTTTGGAAATCATTGTTGAACTTAATTCTTAAGAAGCATCTGTTCTGTTATTTTTGAAACTTTGACTGTTATGTCATCTAAAACCAGTTTAATATTGGACCTGCACATGGATTTTCTTTTTTTTGGTGTGGTAACACCAAGTGGAAGTTCCAGGAAGGTTTATCTTGTTTTCTTTTCTGAATTATGCTTCCTTACTTTGTTGTAGTAATCAATTATGGCCAAATTGAGTTGACTGTTAGCCAAAAGTGGGAGTTGTGGTGAGCTAGAGATCAGGCATTGTTGCATCTTACTTCCCACAGTCTCTGGACTCTCTCTTGATCTCAGCAATAAATCCGCAATGATCTGGGGACAAGGGCTAGATGCACTTTGCAGCTGACTCTCAGCTTTACATCACGGAGAGCTGACTTGCAAATGGTGACTTCATTCCTTTGATTGTATGCCATTCCTCTTTGGCATAAAGCTGAGGCCCACATATGATGCACATCCAGCCCTTCACCCCTGCTATAGAATTAGAAAGTACTTCAAGATGTCTTTAATGACATTAATTTAGCTTTTATTCTGCCTTAATAATTTTTATTTATTAGTTATTTCCACTTATTTGCATAACTTTTAAGTCTTGGTAAAAGGTAAATAGAATTAGGGAGATAAATGTGTGGCTTGAAGTTTGGTGTGGGAGAAATAGATTCTGATTCAGGGTACACCAACGCCATGGTTGGGGAAGGAGAGACTTGTTCCATTGGTATGAGCTTCAATTGAACCTTGCTGGACCAGTGAAGAGGCAAGAGACTGTAGATGCTGGAATCAAAAAAAATCTGCTGTAGGAACTCTGAGGCTTGAACCTCATCTGTGGGAGGAAAGGAATTGTCAATGTTTTGGGTTGAAACCCAGCACCAGGACTGAGAATGTCTCTATCTCTGGAGGCAGCTTATCTATTGACGTCTATTATAAACCAATAGCTCTCACAGGTACCTGGACTACACCTCTTCCCACACTGTTACTTATAAAAATGCCATCCCCTTCTCTCAATTCCTCTGTCTCCAACTCACCTGCTTTCAGGATGAGGCTTTTCATTCCAGAAATAAGAAAATGTTTTCCTCCTTCAAAGAAAGGGGCTTCCCTTCCTCCACCATCAACACTGCTCTCAAAGAGAGTTCTTCTATGTTGCGGATGTCTGCTCTTACCCCATCCTTCCACCATCCTATCAGGATTAGGGTTACTCCTGTCCTCACCTACCACCCCTTCAGCCTCTGCATTGAGCTCATAATTCTCCATAACTTCCGCCACCTCCAGTGGGATTCCATCACCAAGCACGTCTTTCTCTCCCCCTTACATTCTGCTTTCTGCAGAGATCGCTCCCTATACGATTCCTTTGTCCATTCATCCCTTACCACTGATCTCCCTCCTGGTACTTAGCGGAACAAGTGCTACACCTGCCCCTACACCACCCTCCTCTACCACTGATGGCCCCTTCAAGGTGAGGTGACACTTCACCTGTGAGTCTCTTAGGGTCATATACTGTGTCCGGTGCCTCCTGTGTATCGGTAAGATCCGACATAGATTGGGAGATCGCTTTGCCGAGCATCTAAGCTCCATCCACCAGAGAAAGTGGGATCTCCCAGTAGCCACCCATTTTAATTTCACTTCCCATTCCCATTCTGACTTGTCTATCCATGGCCTCCTCTAGTGTCACGATGAGGCCACGCTCAGGTTGGAGGAGCAACACCTTATATTCCGTCTGGGTAGCCTGAAACCTGATGGCATGAACTTCTGGTAATGCTTCCCCTTCCTCCACCATTCCCCATCCCTTTTTCCTTCTTTTGCCTTATCTCCTTGCATACCCATCACCTCCCACTGTTGCTCCTCATTCTTTTCTTTCTTCCATGGCCTTTTGTCCTCTCCTAGTAGATTCCCTCTTTTCTAGCCTGTACCTCTTTCACCAATCAACTTCCCAACTCTTTACTTCACTTCTCTCCCTTCCAGTTTCACCCATCACCTTGTGTTTCTCCCTCCCTTCTCCCCACCTTTTAACTCTGAATCCTCATCTTTTTTTCTCCAGTCCTGCTGAAGGGTCTTGGCTCGAAACGTCAAATGTACTCTTTTACATAGATTCTGCTTGGCCTGCTAAGTTTCTACAGCAATTTTGTCTTTTGTATAGGACAGATTAATAAGAGTCTTGTGGTTAAAGATCTCCTATGGGATAGTGATCAGAATATGATAGAATTCCAAATGCATTTTGAGGAGGAACATGATAGTCAGTGTCTTCAAGTTAAATAAGTATGATTACAAAGGTGTGGAAAAGGAGTTGTCTAAGGAAGACTGAGTAACAGACAGGCAAGTAGATGAACAGAGGCAAGTATTCAAAGAGCTGGTCTCTCATACTCGGCAAAAGTTTACCCCAATCAAAAGGAGGGATTCCATGAGAAAGGCACGCAATTGGTGATTAACAAAGAAAATGAAGGATGATATTAGATTGAAAAGTATGATATACAAAGTGGTAAGGACTAGTGGCAGACCAGAGGACTGGTAGGTTCCAGCAGCAGAAGACTAAAAAACTCATACGAAAGGAGAAAATGAATTATTAGAGAAAACACATACAGTAGAAGTTTCTATGGGCGTATAACTAGGAAGAGGGTGGATAAAGGAGATGTGTGGGGTCTAGAGACCAAGGCTGGAAAATTAGTAACAGCAAACAAAGAAATGACAGATGTTACTGAATATATTTTTTGCATTAGTCTTCATCACCAAAGACATTGTTAATATCCATACTATATTCAACAAGCTAATTTCAGATAATGTGTTAGAACTTACAAAATTACAATGAAGTATGGAGAAACTTCTGGGGCTAAAGGTAGACATTTTATCAGGACTGGATGGTCTGGATGATAGGGTTTTAAAGGAGGTGACTGCAGAAATAGTGGGTACATTGTTTGGAATACTTCAGAACTCACTCATGTTTAAGAGGAACCAAAAGATGGAAAACAACTTACATGGCTCCTTTGTTCAAAAAAGGGGAAATGCAGAAGACCAGGAACCACAGGCCATTTAGTTTAACAGCATTTTATTGACTAAATGCTAGAGTCAATAAGTAAAGAAGAAATGATGATTCACTTGGGAAAGCTGAATATAAGTAAACCTAATCAATGTGGTTTTATAAAAGGTAAATTATGTTTGACAAACTGAATGTGCTAATTCCTGGGTTAAGAGGGTTGTCCTAACTAAAGAGCTATAGGGACAAGCCAGGAAATTTTAGGTCAGTGGGTCTTGCACTGGTGTTAGGAAAATTCTTAAAGTAGATTATTACTGATAGGATTTACTGTCATGTGGAAAAGCATGGACTTGTTGAGGGGAGGTCACATCTTACAAACTTGATAGAGTTTTATGAAGAGGTTGCAAAGATGGTTGATGAAAGTAGGGGAGTTAATTCTGTTAACATGTGATTAGTAATCTATCTGACAGGAATCTGATGGACTCCTATTTTCATGAGTATTGTCTGATGTATTCTTTAAGCTAAGATGCCTTTTTTGGCTGATGAGCTCTCAAAGGCTATAGGCTTCTTCTGGGAGGACAGAGAGGATCGAAAAGTACAGCACAGAAACGTGGCCTTGGGATATGCAGCCTAAAGCCAAATTGCCAGTTGGAGACTGCTCTACCTTACTGGACACCTCTAAAGTGAGAGGTGTCTGCTTGTCCAGCCCTCTGAATTGAAATACTTCTAGACGAGGGGTATTGCAGGCAGTGAGCTGATGCACAAGGATGTTTGAATCCTACATGATGTTCTTGGTGATATATTTCCCAATTTCCCCCACTTTTTATAATTTCCTTAAAAAACCTGTGACTTCAAGAGTAAATTTGTTCTTTGGCACAAATAGCGAATGTTGATTTGGCAACTTAGAATGGACCCAAAATACAAACATCTGTAGTGCTGGACGCTAGGACTAGTTGAGCAATTATTCATGTGATTTCTGATGGTAAGAGCTGAATTTACTATGGATTGAGGTGCTATGCTATACAACTGGATGACTGTAAGTCACAGGATAGCAAACATGAGGACTGTACAAACCACAAGGTAAAGGATTTCAGCTTGCACTTGTGTTGAAAATAAGAATGTTTAAGGTATTAATGGGATTTTTCATTTACTCCTCTGTTGCTTTGTAATGCATTGAATTCATTAGATATACAGTGAGGCACATCCTCATTGTCCTGCTGTTTTCCTGTGCTGCACCTTTGTAGCTTCCACACTTTATTCTGCATTATTATTATTTTACTTTGTTCTAACTCAATGCACTGTGCAATGATTTAGTCTATATGATCAGTATGCAAAGCAAGCTTTTCACTATACATGTGACAATAGTAAATGAACGCTGATACCAAAACCAATACAAGTCGAGCTTTATCCGAGTTAGACGAGCTAATGTCTGAAACATATTGAGAGTCCCATGCCAAAACAACTCCGTAAACTCAAGGCTCAGGACACATAACTGCTAAGTGCCCCACTAAGTGTATAAATGATAAGGCAAGTGAGGAATTCACTGTGGTCATGTGTGAACTTAAGATCTTGTTCACATCTGGTTTCCCATCAGTCATCTTTGGTTCCGTGAATAAAGAAAGCCCTGTGATGCTTACTCAACCCAGCACTTTGGAGCCCTGTGCAAATCCTGCAGCTCTGTACTGCTCTGTTCGAGTTCCCCTCTTTTGTTTATTTGCCTTTTTCTCTTGCAGGTCAGGAAGTTTTTTGGGGAGTTGGGTGAGGGTGGTTGTGAGATTCAGATGAAATTCTATTTATGTTCTTTTGGTGCATTTAGTGAGTGGAACTGTTTGTGGCTGCTAGTCAGGAAAAGGAAAAGACAAAGTATTGAAGAAACAGCATCTTAGATAAAACAAGCAGCATTTACCTTGGAATTACAGACTGTCATGCTGATGTGATGACGTTTCTTTTCTGTATGTTCCAAATAAGTATCTGTCAGCACTCAGCCGGTAATGAATCCTTTCTGGTTTTAATATCTATGGTGTTAATTCCACATGACAAATGAAAATATACATTAATTCATCATTTCAAATGGATGAGAAGCGGAAATACAATTCTCTGTAGAATGCTTTTACTTGGACTTTGCTGTACTCGAAATTAAAGAGGGAGATGTATGAATGTTACAAGCCTTTCAGTAGGTTCGGAGTGACTGGGTTGAGTTGCTGTGAGACCCTGCTGTGCCATCTATTTGCATTTTATTTCTAATAGTGCATATTTTCTGACATATAGCTATGTTTTTGGAGAAAGTGGTAGCATTCCTGGTTTTATGTGATCAAAGACCCCATATATTCCTGGTATTTTGTGCTCTGCATCAAAGACCAAAGTGATGACAAGTGATGTATTCCCAATTTTTTTAATATATCGTGTCCTGTGGCAGGTAAGTAGAAAGCAAAATGTAAGCAGGAATATCATACAGCATGATGGAAGAGATAACTGTTTCTGGTCATTGAGTGTTAAGACCGTGCAATAATATTCACATCAGAAAAAACATTGAGAGTACAATCAAGCATCTAAGAGAATACCAGGAGAGTGATCTTCTTCTGCTTATTAATTGGCAATGGCCAAATTGAAGCCGCTTCTTCTGGAGTTACTTCAAAGGACTTGCATGTACGCCAGCAGGCTGTGGGTTCAACTACCATTCCAAAGAGCCAAATCAATGAGTCTGACCTCCAATTCAATGTAGTTGTGTGGGAGCCTGGAGGTGCCATCTTTTGGACATAATGGAAACCTTGAGAGTTCTGGCATGAACTTTATGGTTATTAGAGAACTCTATCCACTTGGACATCACCGAGATTTGATTATCTGGCCATTATGATTCTGCTGTATGTACGAGCTTTCTGTGGTGTGGATTCCAAATTGGAATAGTACCTTTTTTATGATTTATTCATTTACACAATGTGGGCATTGCTAGCTAAGCCAGCATTAATTGCCTTTTCCTAGTTGCCTTTGAGAAGGTGGTGATGATCTGCCTTCTTGAACCACTGCAGTCCCTGAGGTGTAGGGACACCCACAGTGCTATTAGGGAGGAAATTCCATGATTTTGACCCAGCGACAATGAAGAAATGGTGTCTCCAAGTCAGAATGGTGAGTGACTTGGAGGGAAATTTCCAAGTGGTGGTGTTCCCAGGTATCTGCTGGGAACTATTTCAAAGGTACTTAAAATGATCTGAAGTTGTGGAAAAAAAGATGATAAATAAGAAGAAGTGCTTGCACTTACCTAGCAGTTTTCAAGCCATTTGTCCCAAAGTTTTGTACAGCTATTTAAGTCTAGGCTATATTGGAATATAGTAAAAAAATAGGAAACCAAAGTAACTGCATTCATGCACTGCCTAGTATGTAGCTCAGAGTAACAATGAATTGAACAGCTTAGTTATGCTTAACTTAGGTCATAACATCAGATATAGGGAGGGAAGATCACTGTCTGGGTGACGTGTATGAGAACAAGCAGGAGGTTGTCATTCATGCCCTGGAGGCAATCTCTCAGATTATGCCTGATGAATGGCAATTCTACCATTAATCAGAATTGTGTACTGAGTGCAATTTTAGGAATTGCTTTTCATGTAAGCCTTCGTAGAAAGTGTGCATTTAATTTCTTTTCATAGTTGGTATTTTTGTCAATGTTCAATGTGTGATGTTGTCATTTTCAGTTATGGCTGTGGCTGTGTATTTGCCAGCATACAAACGACAGGAGTGCAGTGGGTGAGATATCTTACTGATGGAGTTTATGCTGGACAGGATGCATTCCTAATAGTGTTTAACATTATGACTATTTATAAATGTGCCAACTAATCAGTGAGGTATATTATGGACATGGTAATTTTTGCAGGGTGAATGATGGGCTTGGGGTATTATGAATCATCAGTGAACAGTTATAATTTTAGGATGTATTAGAAGTGGGTTTTCAATGGCTGGGATGTATGGCTATGTGGGAAATTGATTTCCTAATATATGAACAGATCTGCCTGATCTGCTGAGTGTTTTAATAATTTCTTATTTCAAATCTCAAGAACCTATAATTTTTGTTCCTTTTCACTAAAACTAGGATCTTCAGAAGCATAAATATTGAGAAGGGAAATAACATTTCAGGACATTCTAGAAATTAGGAGAGGCAGGGCCATTGAGAGGTTTTTATAAACAAGAATGAAAACTTTAAAATCGAGTTAAAAGTGGCACAGTAGTGTAGTAGTCAGCATAACCCAATTTCAGTACCAGGGAAAGGGGTTCAATTCTGCCGCTGTCTATAAGGAGTTTGTATGTTCTCCCTGTGACCATATAGGTTTCCTCCAGGTGCTCTGCTATCCTCCCCCATTCCAAAGAGGTACAGGTTAATAGGTTAATTGGTCACATGGGTATAATTGGGCGATTTGAGCTTCTTGGGCTAGAAAGGCCCATTAGTGCGTTGTATCTCCAAATAAAAATAAGTACCTATCCACCATCTTATATACAATGATTGTTAATGTGCAGGGTTACCAATAGACATTGTTTCTCATATCTGAGGCAGCAGGAAGGGAGGCTTATCAAAATGGTGTTTTCCACTATTGGTTCTTCTTGAGCCATAAAGTTGCAATATGAGTAGGGTGTAGTCAGTTACTTGGTTGCCTGCTTTAGGCCCAGCTTTTCTGGTTCTATTCTCTCACAGTTAGCCAGGATGAAGGAGAAAGACCATTAAATGGTTATAAATTAAAATGGAAGTTCTACTGTGAAGAATACCTTGTGGATTTTACTTCTAAGTAACATTCCTCTCTTGTCCAATCAAGACGTTAAATGCTCTATTGGTTGTCCTTCCCCATTTATGTTGGATGCATTTCTTTGCCTTGTTGTCTTTGTTCTGAGAGATATGTGTTCTCAGATAGAACCACCCATTTGTTGATACCCATTCCTGCCAGACTGTAAGCAAGCCCTGCTGTTATATAGAAATAACAGAGAGGCTAACAGGAGGGAGGAGGTTAATGTAAACTAACAGAACAGAAAGAAAAATATTTCTCAAAGATCAGGTCTGCTGACTGAGATACCATAACACTTTCCCTCAAAGGGCAGCCAGTGTCCGGTTTGTGCTGATCTTAGCTGGTCCAGGGAAAGAACAAACTTGGCTTCAGTTTCCATGGGATGGGCGAAAATGTCTACAATTCACATTTTCAGCTGCTGTCTTGCAACTGTTGCTGGGAGAATTACCATTCTGTTGTCAACGGGGGATAATGTTTACCTTGGCTTCAATATCTACCACACTCTGCCCATCCCACCTGTCCTGAGATTCATGGGGAGTGGAGAGTGAGCACTAGCGAGGAGAGAACAGTGTCCTGTAACAGGCTGTCAATTTTCTGGCCATTGAAATCCATCCTCCTTAACTGCTACCTGGCTCTGCTTTGCTCGAACTTGTCTTACTACACCTCTTATTCCTCCTCCGCATTTATGATAATAGCAAACTAAACTATGCTCATAGGGAATGTCATACCTAATTGTGGATGGAGGATTAAAAACTCCTAGTACTCTGATACTAAATGAACAACCACTCAAGTTATGTTTCAGTATCTGCAGAATATCTTGTATTTCTCCATCTTGTCAGTATCAATAGTGACCAGACAATTAGAGTTGCTGATGAAGGCAAAAGACAATGGCTTGAATCTTTGTAATAAACAGTAGAGTATAATTTCTCCTCATTCGTTATTAAATGTTGAGCCAGCAGCTGCACAAGTCAGTAAGTAGAGACGTTAGCACAATGGTAATATGGATTCTGGCTTGGATCTTTTGAAATATGCAGATTTAAACATTCTTTCTCTTGTTTCATGTACATTTGTGCTATTCTTTGAAAGCTGGAGGGTAGAATTTGTTGAGCCATTTGGGCCACATAAGTGCACAAGGTGTCAAAGTTTGCAATACTAAAATGGTCATTGTTGAAAATTGTTTTGGTGCAGTGCAGTGTCTCTTTCCTTCAATATTTGACTTTATGTTATATCAATGTTATAATGATCTTTACTGACAGCCACATCAATGTTGATAACTATTTGTACGCTTGTATATTTATCAGCAGTGGCCTTATAAAATAGCAGATTATGGTTAGAGGGATGAGCACCCTTTTCCTTTTGGTAATTCATATGTTTCTTAAAGGAGCTAGTTCATCAAGCAGAAAATCACTATCTTTGTAAATATGGTACCTAATTTTGGTCATCAGTTGAGCAATATTGTTATCACAGGATGTATGATAATGTCAGCAGCTGACTGGACTTACCTATTACAACATTATAGAATACTCTGTGAATCTAATTTTGGCAGAAACACGGAAGCAGAGGCTTTCTTTTAGCATGCCTAATTCCTGGTGCAGGTGGTATAAGAGGACCATTCGGGGTCCCAATCAGTTCTTCAGGGTGAGGCATACTGTTGAGATTTCTGCATTTGCACTGTGATCCAACTTGTATCCTTCTGTTCATCTCTGAACAGTTGCGCACCCAGATAAACAGATATTGGTCAAAGTACTTAGATAACATTGCATAGATATGGTCATCTCTCAAAGGTTATTTATAAACATTTGCTGTTGGGATATTTGATTTGAAGACTTTAAATTGATGAGCCCAACTAAGTTATGCTTGACTTTAAAATCCAACAGTCATTTTGTAGCTGGATCTACACTGGGATCCCTTCACAGGCAAAGCTTGTGGTTGCATTCTAGTTATTGCCTGGCAAAGCAGAAGCTATACCTTTCCTCAGGATATTTAATTGTTTACATTTTGATCATCTTTAAAACTTAAGTTGCTTTTGAACACAATCTAGACATTAGTTTGGTGGTTTAATTAACACAGTATTACCTGCATTCCTCATATAATTATTCTCCACTTGCTAAATGCAACAGTGCAATAATTCCAGCACACTGGCAAAGAAACTAGGTAAATTTCCTTGATGTATTATCTCAATGTAATAGTTAATATGCAAGGGTTTATAGACATATTAAGGCACAGAAATAAATTATTTGTCCTAGCACCAGCCTCATAGCTTTGCTCTTTCACTGTAGACTGAAAAGAGTTACTTTATCTTGTGCCAATTTGAAGGCAATGGTTAGGCCAGTCCCATATATAAATGTATTCCAAAGAGTTCAGGGCCTCCGTAGTTGAATTTATAATCTGGCACAACTATATTACCAATACTGCAGTACCTTCATGTTTTAATGACTATATTAAGTGCACCCTCTAATTTGATGGCATCTACATAGTTTGAAGGTACTTATCATGAAATACAAAAATGATATATTTCCTGCTGAATGACATTCACAGTAATATAGTTTTGCCTTTTGGATTTGGGTTCAATCCCACGGCATGAACTTAATGAACCAAATGTGTGGGGCTTACTTCCCAGTGTACGCATGATTACAAGATAAAACTGCTCTCAACCCACTTCTAATTAAGAAAATCTGCTGCAAACCTACAGTATATTTGAACCCAAGCAATTGGTTACAGTAGAGACTATTACTACAGCACTTGATTGAAGAATATTTGACACAGTCATTGGACACGGTGTGAATAAATGGGTTTAAATTTCCAGGGTGCTGAAGGCCAAGAAACTAACCGCAACTTAATGTGCACTGAGACAGATACTTCATTTTCTGTGGTTTAACTTGGAGTGAGTAATGTGTATTTCTACAGCTTTCTAAACTGTGTTAAGTCTTCAGTTCAATTGTAAAAAAGATGTGCTGAAGCTTGCTAAGAAGAGTCAGTATTCTATTAGTATTCACCTACTCAGATATACCAGCATTGGAACATGGAAGTTCTGAACTTGTTTATATGTTCTAGCCAGTGAACGCTCCTTTGCTGGACCCCAAACGTAGTCCAGTGGCATAGCATGAACTTTCAGATCCTCAGCACTTACACTGGGAACCAGCTCTTTATGTTGCGTCAGACTGGATTTGGCACAGCATTCCGCATCGCAAGCTCTTCAAGGAGGTTTTTCAGCCTTAAGACAGAAAGATAATAAGGTAAGTTACATATTTTAGTGATTTGTGTTTGCTGTAATATTTTTAATCAATTGTGCTTTTAGTTTAGTTGAATTTTTAACAAAATTGTATTTTTAATATTTTTAATAGCTTCGGCTTCTTTGGCAAATGGCCGACTTGGAAATGTGGCTGTGCTCCCTGTCAATGGTTTTCTCAGTAGTTTTCTCTGGCCTCCTCTTGTGAACTGTTTACATCAAGAAAGGTCCTGGCACCTTAAATGATTAGTTCCAGGCTGGTTTTGGTCAGCAAGTTCGGTCATGTCGATCTGACCCAAAAATGGGGATGGTGGTTGACTGTCTAGGCAGTGAGTACAAGCAGCAATCCTCGCTGAGTAAATGCAGGTTGTAGACCAAAATAGTTGTGCCCATAATTTGGTAAGCAAATGTCTAATGACCTTTAAAGAAAGACAACAATTATTGTCATTAAACCGGATAAAAGCAAAAGATCTCCTGGAAATCTGAAAAGCAAAAGTGCCTGCAAATATCCAGTGGGTTAGGCAGCATCCTCCTCCTCCATGGATGCTGCTTGACCTGTTGAGTATCTCCAGGTTTACAAATGGAGGATGATTTATATATGATTTTCGAGGGCATTGAATATATGAATGGTTCTGTTTGCATTTTATCAGGAAATTTGAGGAGCCTGATTACCCTTCCCTCTGTCAAGAAATTTTGCCTGTTTTTAGGCTAACCTCCTGTTTCATCTAAATCCCTGCTACCTGTGTCCTAACTTATACCAGGTCATATTCACCCATTGCCTTCAGCTTGCTGATCCCAATTGAATTCAACGGAAAGCATTCTTACTCAGCTTGTTAGAGTAATACAGCACGAACACAGGCTTCAAAATGCCCACCTAAGCTTGACTCATTTGCCCATGTTTGGCCCATATCTCTCTAAGTCCTTCCTATCTGTGATTCCTTGGCTGTGGCATCTAGGTGTTGATGTTCAGTCCTAGGAATTTGAAGCTCTCAACCATCTTGACATCAGTACTATTAATGTAAACAGGAGTATGTGCCTGCCCTGACTAATGAAGGCCAATGTGCCAAGCACCTTTTTCACCATTCTGTTGATCTGTGACTCTGCTGTTAGAGAACACTGTACTTGTAAGTACTTCTACAATATCTCCTTTTGTTCCACAACACTCCCCAGGACTGGGCTACTCCCTGCATAAATCCTCTCCTGGAGTGTTTTATCAAAGTGTAAATCCTCACTCATATCTGAATAGAAAGCTATTTTCCAAAATCAGGTCCACTTACCTAGATCATCAAGATGCCACTGTAATTTTTGGTAATTCTCTTCACTATAAATTATACCACCTATTTTAGTATCATTTTAGTGTTAGAATACTTGGCATTCTGTAATCTTTTCCAGTTCTCTCATCCAATGATATAGTTTGCATTTTAATAAGTCAAACTGTGATTTTGCATTTTTTTCTTAGATCAAAGCAGATTTCGGGCTGACCTCATAGAGACGTTATAAACCCATGAGGGGTTGGGGAATGCACATAGGGAAAGGGATGTTAAAACAAGAGGACGCAGGTTTGAGATGAGAGATGAAGGATTGAACATCTTTAAGCACCTCCTGTTTTAGTGGCTGGTGGCCAAGCCTTCAGCAGCATCCTTAAAACTCAAAGCAGCTCTATTTCCTAGTTCTCTTCCTACTTTTAAGACAACCTTTGAGCAAACTTTTGTCCTAGTACTTCAAAGTGGTTTTGTAATACTTTATTTGCGAATGTTCTGATGAGTCATTTTGGGATGTTTGTTGTGTTAAAGTTGGTATGTTCATGCAAATTATCATTTTTGCCATTGGTTACTAGAAATTTGAATGCTTCATTTCAAGTGGGCACTTATACTTCTCTTGAGCCTCCATGTTACCTCATCTAGATGCGCCACTCTCTTCAGCCTCATCTGTCTGTTAGCTTCTGCTTAAATGTGTCAATAGTGTCACTTTGATCTCACATGTTCTCACCAGTCTTTGGGCAAAGTGGTTCCTTCTGAATTTTTGCTTGGAGATATACTTCTATTGCAGGACCCCTGCAAAGACATCCCATGCCAGGATGGAAGTAGATGGAAAACTGATGTAACTTGAAGATGCATATAACGATTGTCTAAGACAAGATGAAAGGTGCATTTGTACCTTTGCTTCCTTTTATTTTATAAGCAATCAGACAACCTTGGATGTTTGAAATACTGAAAATTCTCATGCCTTGTCTTACTTTCAGAAAGTTTTGTCAGAAATGAAAGATAAGCTTAATTTGTCACATGTACATCAAAACACATATAGTGAAATACACCGCTTACATCAAATCCAATCAATGAGGATTGTTCTGGGGCAGCCTACAAATCTCATCACACTTCCAGCCTACAATTCACTAACCCGAACCTATCCATCTTTGGGAAATGGGAGAAATCTGGAGCACCCGGAGGAAATCTATGAAGTCAAGGGGAGAATGTACTAATTCCTTGCTGACAGCTGCAGGTATCAAATCCCGATCACTGATTGCTGCTGCTGTAAAGTGATTGCACTGACCACTATGCTAATGTACCACTCCGGTATTGTAAGTGTAATTGGTTAGTGTTTGTTACTGTAATGATGGCAGGTGGGTGAGAGTGGTACTGTTTGTGGAAGCAGGATTTGGGATGGGGCTGGGCTGGGCCCATTAATGGGTGCCATGGAATGGCTGCTGATGGGGGATGTGGAAGTAAGGGAGTGAAGCTATTGGGCAGTGATCAAACCTGCTGGTTCAGAACACCACAGACTAGATAGGCCTTGTGGACTTAGAGTTATTAATTGTATCAACCGTCGTATAAAGCTGTGCAGACCAGTGGGATATTGGTTCTTGGTTAACTGACTTCAACTCATGCAGTAATAGCCAAAATAGAGGATAAAATTAATAGGCCTATATTTTTTGTGAATAGACTTGGCCAGAATTAGACAAGTTCTGATACCCATTTTGCAACATCTTTTTGGAAAACATATGAATGCAAACTCTGGGTGAGCTGAGGATTAGGCACTGGAGTGGCAACGCGTGATTGAAGCTTTGGGTAAATACACATCATCATCATCATCACGTGCTGTGTTGGATCATACTTGCCTGTAAATAAATGGTGAAAATCTGCATCGTACTAGATAACTCATTGATTAAAGAGTGGTGCTTCTGCCGTTTAATGAATTATGCCTGGATGTCAGCTAGCCGCTGGATGCCTGTTTAGAGCCCTTTGCCTTCCAAATTGCTGCACAGACAATGAAATACTTTTGAAGCATCATCACAGTAATGTTGCCAATAATGGCAAATCCAATCTATGCAGCTACGTGAGTATCAACGGTACACAGTTATCTATTGAACCCATTCCATATGGCCCATAATAACAATCTGTCCTTGATTGTGTAAGAGGATCTGCTATATTGTGTAATATAGCTAATGAAGACTAAAGTGGAAACAACTAATAAGTCATATTGTTGTGTGTTCTTTGAGAAAATGATGATGACTCCTTAATTTGAAGACAGGCCCTTCAGCCCATCAAGTCCATGCAGATCATTAACTACCTATTTACATTAATCTTATATTAAACATTTCTTTTTAATTCTCCTTTCATTTTCCTCAACTCCTGTCATATTCTACCATTCACCTATATGCTGAGGGCAATTTACACGTGGCCAATGGATTTGCCACTTGCGTGTCTTTGGAATGTGAGAAGAAATTGGAGGACCTGGAGGAAACACATATAGTTACAGACAGAACATGCAGACTCCACACAAACAGCACCCCAAATAAGGATTGAACCCAAGTCTCTGGTGCTGAGAGGCAGTGACTCTAATAAATGCACCACTGTTCTGCCACTGTTCCAGAAAATGTCAATGAATCCCCATTGGAATCTCTCACTTATGAAGAATTTGACAATCTAATGACAAAATGAGTTGTGTGTTTAGATTCTAGACAGCACAATAATAAATGAAGATATCTGTTAGATCCCTCGAGATCCAATCCAGGAATAAAATAGCTGTCAATTGTCGGATGGTGAAATGGGATATGTAGTAGGCCCTAGTGGACCAGTCAGTGGAATGTGAGTTGTATCACATTGCTGGCAGTCAGTTGTTTATGAGTTTGTATCAGATCCCAGACTTCATGTAAGGCTTAACACATTTTAAATAAATTGGATTAAATTTGAACCATGTTTTTTTACCTTTTGGTCTTCAATTATCTTTTACTTCTCTTTTGTTGTGAAAGTTTCATCTCTGTCCAATTTCAGAAAGTGATTATAATATATGAAAAACAAATGGCCCTACATTATAACAGGGTACACACAATGACTACTGCTGACTTTGTTGGAACAATGTACAAAGTGGGCTGCTTTGGTTATATTGACAGCAGTTAATTGAACTCACCATTGGTATAAAGAGCACTCTAAACAATAAATCTTTATTTACTCTGCCCTCCATTGCGTCTCCTGTATTTCACGCACCTCTGCCCTCACCCCATCCCCTCGCCAGCCCATCAGGGATAGAGTCCCCCTGGTCCTCACCTATCACCCTACCAGCCTACAGATCCAACGTATATTCCTCCAGAACTTCCGCCACCTCCTACAGGATCTCACCACCAGCCACATCTCTCCCTCCCCCCCCACTCTCGGCTTTCCGCAGGGATCGCTCCCGACGCAAGTCCCTTGTCCATTCATCCCCCCCATCCCTCCCCACCGACCTCCCTCCGGGCACTCATCCCTGTAAACGGAAGAAGTGCTACACCTGCCCCCACACTTCTTCCCTCACCACCATCCCAGGCCCCCGACAGTCCTTTCAGGTGAGGCACCACTTCACCTGCGAGTCAACTGGGCTGATATACTGTATCCGGGGCTCCCGATGTGGCCATTTATACATTGGAGAGACCCGCCGCAGACTGGGAGACTGTTACACTGAACACCAGCGCTCAGTCCTCCAGCAGTGGCGGGATCTCCCTCTGGTCACACACTTCAATTCCACAGACCACTCCCACTCCAACATGTCTGTCCATGGCCGCCTCTACCGTCAAGATGAGGCCACATGCAGGTCGCTGGAGCAATACCTTATCTCCCACCTGGGTAGCCTCCTACCTGCCGGCATGAACATCCAACTCACAGACCTCCGTTGATACCCCTGCCCCCCCTTACCCCCATCCCTATCTATTATTTCAGTCTGGTTCTCTTTCTCTTTTTCCCCCCTCACTATAATCTCCCCTCAACCCTACTTTTCTTTCTCTCTTATTTCCCATAATTCTCCACCTTCCCCCAGCCCATTTCCCTCCAGCCTATCACTTCCCAGCTCTCTACTTCATCCCTCCCCCCACTTCTTATCCCCCTCAACCATCCCATGTGACTTCACTCCTGATGAAGGGTTTCGGCCCGAAACGTCGTCACTACCTCCTCCCATAGATGCTGTCTGGCCTGCTGAGTTCTGCCAGCATTTTGTGTTTTCAGATCTTTATTTATATAAGCTTTAAACTTTTATTTAAATCTATTAAGACCATAAGACATAGGAGCAGAATTAGGCCATTCAGCCCATTGAGTCTGCTCTGCCATTCCATCATGGCTGATCCTGGATCCCACTTAAACCCATTAAAATCCTGAAGTTCATGGGTGACATGAGATTGTATTTGGTCTCACCTCTAATAGTGATGTGACCTGCTATCAATACCTCATAATGGTTCTCTTGTGGTTCCCAGACCTGTCAGACACTGTTAATGTAATTTGCCACAGTCCTGTTTCCCTTGTTTGATGGTAGGACAGGTGACTTAGGAGCTGTGTAGCTTTGGTTGTATCGAGGATTTGGCCTTAAACCGCACTGCAGATGAGGAGACACCAGAGGAGGTGTAGTGTGGTATCGGTGCTCAATTAGGGGGCTGGTCTCTCCCATCAGTGCTGCCCTCCAATGTTTGATCAGTGGAATGACCGGCTGGATTACCGGGAACTGTACCATCGATTTTTGGAACATTTCACTTAGTGTCTTGGACTAAATATGTGTTTTTTTCTGTGACGATGATTTTTTTTTCTTGCTGTTTTGAATGTGCTGTGTAGGTTTTGTACCTTGGCTCCAGTGGAATGCTGTTTCATTTGGCTGTATCCATGTATGATTGAATGATAATTAAATTTGAATTGATTTGATATAGTTTAATCTCTATGAATACCTAGTAGTGATTGTTCTTCCTGTGTCAGCTTAGGAAACTTAACATCTCAGGGCATATCTTGATGAATCTTTATTCAGCCATCAATGAGAGTGTTGTGACCATCTCTATCATCTTTCGATTTCCTGCTGCTTCCTCCCTCTCCAGGTCCATGTAGCAGTGAGTGGTCCATTGAGTGGAGAAGAATGCTAGCTGTCAGCTACCAACACTAAAAGGCAGAGTGAAGAAAAGACCTGAAGAATTATGATTAAATTACCTTTCATGGGGCACATCTAGGCTTGATCATAATTTTATTCATCTAACATATTGTTTAATTAAGAACATATTATTTTATAATCAGGGAGAAAATTCAAATATCAGAGGTGGAAAGGAACTTGGAAGTCCTTGCGCAGAATTTCCTAAAGGTTAATTTTCAGGTTAAGGCAAATGCAATGACAGCATTCATTTTGAGTAGACTAGGATATAAGAGCAAAGATGTAATGCTGAGGCTTTCTAAGGCGTTGGTCAGACTGCACTTAAGCACTGTGAGCAGTTTTGGGCCCCTTATCTAAGAAAAGATGTGCTGGCATTGGGGAGGGTCCACAGGAAGTTCACAAGAATTCCGGGAATGAAAGGGTTGTCGTATGAGGAGCATTTGGTGTCTCTGGGCCTGTACTCACTGTAGTTTAGAAGAAGGAGAGTGGGTAGTGGGGAGATCTAATTGAATCCTGCCAAATAATGAAAGGATTAGATAAAATGATTGTGGAAAAGATGTTTTTATGATGATGGAATCTAGGACTGGAGGGCATAGCCTCAGAATAGAGGGATATCCTTTTAGAACAGTGACTAGGAGGAATTTCTTTAGCCAGAGGGTGACAAATCTGTGGAATTCATTGCCACAGATGGCTGTAGAGGACAAGTCACTGGAAATACTTAAATGGAGATTGATTGTTTCTTGATTAGTCAGGATATCACAGGTAATGCAGAGAAGGCAGGAGAAGGGATTGAGAGGATAATAAATCAGCCATGGAATGGCAGAACAGACTCGATGGGGAGAATGGCCTGATTCTTCTCCTATGTCTTATGGTCTTATGTTTACAGCATGCAGGCGAACAGCCCATCAAAGCCTATTCACTCAGCCAATCATTTTTTCCTCTGCCTTACAAATACTTGAAGTAAAAGTCCAGTGGGAGCTATTGTATCAGCAAGGCTTCAGCCTGACTCCATATGAGAGAATTTTTTATAAAATGAAGCACTGATGTAATGCATCTCCCAGAAGACTCACTCTCAGCCATAAGTCCCATAATATTGGAAAGAAACACAGAGAGATTGTGCAACTCAAAACCGCTTGTTTTGATTAATCTGGTATGACTAAATTTTTGTTTTGATTTTTGATAGCAGGATGTCTTTATTTAACACTCTTTGGCTCATTAATTACTGGCCTAATAGAGTTCCTTTCAATCATTCCTTCAGATGTGTGGCTAAGTTCCAATTTTTCTAATTTCCTGCCAGAGACCACATTTTCTGCCAAATCGTTAAAACTTGTGATTTCCAGACGTAAATGTGAAAGCCTCTTTCTCGTTGGACAGTTTTGGTGATATTTTAGGAGTTGCAAAGTTGTAACAGTTTGGTAATTGCCTTGACCCTACATGTGTATCAAGAGGTCATTGCTTGTTAACCCTGCCAACATTGCTTCATCTCCTCTTCTTGAAGTGTGATGGCACAAAAGAAAACAGGGAAAAGAAACGAAAACAAAAAATCCCTGATCCTATTATGTCCAGACTGTAGGATTAGGAACTGTGGCTCTTGTCATGCTGCATCTGTTTAATTCACTTGCCGAGTTCAGACATTAGGTCAAACCCCTCGTTCCTCTCCCCCAGATCACTTCTGATCCAATGTGTGGTCTGCCTGTATGACTCACACTTGACCTCTCGAAATGTGCAAAATTATCAGCAAGTAAATTTTTTTGCCATTGACACCCCACAGCTATCATACAAAACATTTCTGTATCACCGGCCAAGCATTTTAATAAAGGCAACACATTCTAAAAAATGTATATTCTTTCTCTTGTGAATTTTGAACAACTTCCTCACCAATATATTCAGCAGGTGGCTTTTCAGTGTATCACTGAAAATAGTGGGAAAACTACTGGTGGTAGTAGATGGAGCGTATTCTGCCTGGAAATGATGTTGCACATTGGAAACCCTGCTTGATGTGATTTTTATACATGACTTGGATGAGGAACTGGAAAGAAGAGTTAAGAAGTTTGGAGATATAGGTTGAGTGTGTGATGATAGTGCAGAAATTTGTTGTAGATTACAAGAGGAGACTCAAAAACAATTACTTCCCCAAAGCCTGATCAACACATCCACCCATTAACCCACCCCATCACACTCCCAATCACCATTACTTTATTATTTCCTGTTAGAGTCACCTTATGCATCACTTTATGAACAAACAATCAGTCTATGTACATAGGCTATTCATATACTTATATTTATTGTGTTTTATTATATTTTTATGCTTATTTCTGATTGTTACTGCTACATTGGATCTGAAAAAACAATCATTTCATTCTCCTTTATACTTGCTTACTGATGCAATCTTGAATCTTGGATCTTGAACTTTGGTAATCAGGGTGCAGAGTTTGGTAGAAAAGCGGCAGATGAACTTTAATCCAGAAAAAGAGAAACACTTTGGAAAATTTGGAAGATTGAACTTGAAGGCAGGTTACAAGTTAATGCAATAATAACATCTTGGACTTTTGCCAGAGTGGAGAATAGCATTCAGAAATTTCTTTCTGCAACCAAAAGTCTTGATATGATTTTTTGAACCCCAGCATCAGCTCAAAGTCATCTTGTAGCAAGATCAGTTCTTTTCTATCCTTCCTGTTAATTCCTAATTACAAGTACTTAGGAATGTGTTCAGATTGGGTGAGACTACTACCAGAGATCATGGGTTAAGGGCGAAAGGTGAGAAGTTTAAGGGGAACATGGGGGAATCTTCTTCACTCAGAGGGTCATGAGAGTATGGAATGAGCTGCCAGCAGAAGTGGTGCATTCGAGCTCAATTTCAACGCTTAAGAGAAGTTTGGAAAAGTGCAAGAAGAGTGAGGGTATGGAGGGCTATGGTCCGAAAACAGGTTGATGGGAACAGGCAGCTTAAATGGCTGTGCCTGTTTCTATGCTGTACTTATTTAAAAAAAAGAATGGATTTATTACCAAGTCTGGAATTTGGGTCAGGACAAGATCGGTTAAGTCAATCATCAAGGAATGGAGAGAATATGGCTCAGCTGTAAATCTGCCTAGAGCAGGCCATCCTCAAAAGCTGTGCAAGAAGGTGATTAGTGTAGGAGACTACCAAGAGACCAATGACAACTCTAGCAGAGTTACAAGCTTCCAAGGGTAAGATGGGAGAGACTACACATACAGCAACTCAGCAACTGTTGCCCATGTGCTTCACTAGCTGCAGCTTTATGGGAGAGTAGTAAAGAGAAAGCCACTGTTGGAAAAAACTCACATGAAATCTCTGATAGAGTTTGCTGGAAGTTACGTGAGAGACTCTAAAGTCAGCTGTAAGAAGGTTCTATGGTCTGCCAAAATCAAAATTGAGATTTTTGGCCATCAAATCAAGTGCTATGTATAGGAATAAAAATGAGCCAATTTATCCTTGGACATATGAGCCCTGTGCACAACTTTAAACTGTATTAATGAATGTTTAGCACATATAGATGATAAATTGACTAATTGAAGAATTTTTTCCCAATTCTCAATAGGGATAGTAAGGTTAAGTTCTCTTTCCCAATCATTTTTATCTTATAGAAGAGCTCTGAACGTATTTTCATAATTATATTGTAGAGTTTTGATATTACACCTTTCTGAGAAGGATTTAGTTCTATCAAATTCTCCAAAATACCCAAAGACTCAAGATTTGGAAAGGTAGGAAGTACAGTGTTTAAGAAATTCCTAATCTGTAAATATCTAAAAAAATGAAATCTAGGCAAATGATATTTATTAGATTCCTATATAAATCCTATATGTGACATATGTCTTTCTGAGATAGCGTTTTTAACTCATATGTTTTGGTCATGTCCGCTTTTGAAAAAATATTGGAAAGACATTTTTGATATTATTTCCACAGTATTGAACACTGATTTACAACCTCATCCTATTACTGCAATTTTTGGTTTACCAATGATGGACGCAATCCATTTATCTTCTTCTGCTTGTCGAATGATTGCATTTCTTACATTAATGGCTAGAAGATCTATTTTGTTGAATTGGAAAGAAATTAATCCCCCTACCATATTTCATTGGCTTTCTCAAACTATGTTATGTCTAAATTTGGAGAAAATTAGAAGTGTCGTATTTGACCCTTCTATTAAATTTGAAAAGACATGGAGACCATTTATTCAATATTTTCATATGATGTAATTTGACCCTGTTCCAAACCTATTCGTTTTTCCAGTTTTGATTATATATATGTTGAGAGGATCGGAGTTGGCGACACTGATGATTTTATATTTTTTATATATAGATACTATAAACAGCCCATTATTTATTTTTATTTTTTTATTTTTTTCTTCCTTTTTTTCTCTTTATTAGTTATTAGGTTGTTAGATTAGTTTTTCTTAGGGTTATTTTTTTTTACATTTTCTCTTTTCTGTTTTTTTTACATATAATATGATATACCTAGTTTTGCTTTGTTTATATGATATTTGTATCATTCATGATTTGGGAAGACTTAACTATATTGTAACTCTTGTTTGTGTATCCTTTCATGTTCAGTTTAAATTTGTAAGTTTGTAATCCCACTATCAATGTATTAATCGTATCATGTTGATATTAATAATAATAATAATAATAATAATAAAAAGATTGAAAAAGAAAGAAATTAAGTGTTATGTTTGACATATGCCACATAGCATTAAAAATACACCATCCCTCCTGTGAAGCATAGTGATGGCTGCATCACGTTGTGTGGATGCTTCACTGCAGTAGGCCCTCAAAGGTTAGTGAAGGTAGAGGGTAAAACGAATGTAACAAAATACAGGGAAATCCTGGAGGAAAACCTGATGCAGTCTGCAAGAGAACTGTGACTTGGGAGAAGATCTGTTTTCCAGCAAGACAATGACCCAAGCAGAAAGTCAAAGCTACACAGGAATGGCTTCAAAACAACAAAGTTAATGTCCTGGAGTGGCCAAGTCAGTGCCCTGACCTCAAACCAATTAAGAATTTGTAGATGGACTTGAAAATGGCTGTTTACTGATAATCCCCATGCAATCTGACAGAGCTTGAGCAGTTTTTAAAAAAGAATGGAAAAATTGCAGTCTCCAGATGTGCAAAGCTGATAGACCTATCCACACAGACTCAAGGCTGTAATTGCTGCCAAAGGTGCATTACTAAATACTGACTTGGAGTGAATACTTATGCAATCAGTTATTTTGTGTTTTATATTTGTAATTAATTTAGATCACTTCGTAGAGATTTGTTTACACAAAAGAGTACTTTCTGTTGATTCTTGTCAAAAAAGCCAAGTTAAATCCACTGTGATTCAATGTTGTAAAACAATAAAACATGAAAACTTACAAGGGGGGAGGGCAAATACTTTTTATAGGCACTGTATACATACACACTATAATTAAGGCTTTTTCCCTCTATATCTATTTATCATGTGTTCCATTGTACTGCTGCCGTAAAGTTAACAAATTTGATGGCATATGCCTGTGATATGAAACCTGATTCTGAAGATCATTATCAGATATTCTTCTTTCTCCTCCAAATTAGAGAAGCTTGGGAATTGGAAAAGGTTGCAACGGCCATTGTTGCACTTAAATAGGGTTAACTTGGACTTTATTAAGATCCATATCATTTCCTTGCCACTGGAAGATTGATTTAATTAAGCTTTGCAAATAATTCTGACAAATAAGCAATGCATGCCTAATATTCTTGAGTTGATTCCTGAATGAAACATTCGAGTTGTTAAAAGATTTTATCACAGTTTCAGAAAACAAGTAAAAACGTCTCAAGCAGTTTCCTTTTGAGAGCCACCTGACTTCTGTGTACAAAGCAAGCATTCAAACTGTTCATAATTCTCAATATAAAGCTTTCAGAATGATTGAGGATTGAGAGCATGAGACTTGATTTTATTTTCCACGGTGATAACAGTATTTAATGATGTGAGCAGGTGATCACTTAGGATTTTTTTGTGACAAGATGTTGTCTGTGACTTACACAGCGAATGGTAAGTATGTTAAGTACAACTTTTTTCAAGAATGTAATAAGCCCTGTTGTTGATGGTCCCCAATGTGTTGCACAAGCAAGAATGTTGTTGAGTGGAATATACTTCTAGAAAAATTGCTTAACAACCCGGAATATTAACTCCTCCTTCTTATCTGTTTCTAATCCCCTTGCAAATAACAACTCTTGAATGATGCTTTCATCTTTTATAAAGTAAACATAACTAAGAAGCAAAGGTTCCTTGTCTGGCAATGTTGACTCATTCAACTGCAACAGACACTTTGGCTGATTTTGGTTTCTTGGTTCTGATATAAATACATATTTCAGATACTCCACACTATACTGTCTACAGTTTTTCATTTGGTCTGCTTCTGCCATTTTTGTTATGGATTATCGACCATGAACGATCTCTTGTTGTTTAAATCCAAGCTTAAATGCTGTGAACAGTAAAGGGGAAAGCTATAATGTCATCACAGCTCAGGTAAAAGACTCTTTGCCTGAACGTACATAAGATGGGGCAGCAATATCTCAGTTGGGCCATGGGCTGGAGAAATGCAGTCAAGACCATTTGGAAAGGCACATTCTGAAGTTTATCCCCTTAAATGGCAGACTCTAATTCAGAGGCATTATATCTCTGTGTGATTAGAGTATGGGAATCATACTAGTTAACATTGCACTACAGAAGTGAATCGCAATAAAGCTTGGGCTGGGCCCAGAAATAATATGATTTCTCAGTACAGATTTCTCATGATATGCCAAATACAGAAGTGTCACATTGTTTTTCAGCAACTACAATGCACTTCGAGTAAAGTCAAAGAGAACGGTGGATTAGCAGAGATGAGTTGATTATACCATCATTGTAATCAATTATGAGGTATTGAGTATCAAATGCTTATAATAAGTAATTCAGTTCTTAAATTAAACCTGTGATCTATCAGCTGCCCCCTTGCTACCAAGTGACCCCCTCCAAGTCCTTTATTTTTATTGCTTCCTTAGATACTCCCACCACCTGCAGGGTTCGGAGGGTGGCGATATGCCCACTTTGGGAACCACTTTTCTAGGCTATTTCTATTTAAAACTGAATTCACTGAAAATATTTGGCTGTACCATTTAAACTATATGGTGAGGGGAGCTGTCATCTTCCTGAGCCTTGAGTCTTTTTTGTTTTCCTCACAAGTGATGCTTGTTCAATATAGAGTTTATTTTTGTGAAGATTAGTTTTGTTCCTTTTCCCTGTGCAAGCCTTTCTGGGGGTTTCTGTGCTGTTTTCATTAGTTTCTTAACCCTTGATTTGAAACTGTCCAGAGGTGTTCCCCATTGGATTTCACCCTGTTACATTTTGTCACTGGAGATAAATGGGGAAAAGGGCTGAACGGTTCTCAAACTATATTTCAAATGATATGAAGTGTGCTGAAGTGATGATGGGTTAGTGTATCGGAGGAGCACTGCCTTGGCATGTCACGGATGAATAGGGAGATTGACCAATAGATTGCTTGGATGAGTTTGTGTAGAAGGACACCGAAAATCAGCTCACAGTTCCGAGTTTCCCTGCACCAGCACCCTCAGGGCCATTATCAGTTTTATGTCCGTAGATGTATATACTGGGTGAGAAATGCAATGTTTACAAAAGCCAGACAAGTCGTTTCGGTTCCTTTGGATATTAAACATGGAGATTATTAATTTTGTTAAAGGGAGAAAAATGAAGAGCAACAATAGCCTGAGGCATCTTTGGTTTCCTTGAATGAAAATGTAATCTGACAATCTAATTAAAATTACCACTGACAGGATTAGGGATCCAGATTTAGATTGTTCATTCTGAATTTATTTAAGTGTAACTTGTAGGCTTGAGAAAAATATTTTTCTTTGGCAATCAATAAAAGCAGGGAATGAAAATACAGCCAGGATCACTATTCTGAAGTTTAAAGTTTCCCTTTGGAATGTAACAATACATTTAAAATGACCAGCAAAACAGTTGATATCTGTAATATGATTGCTTTAAGTTCAACATGTGACATTGTTGATTTCATGAGATAGCTTTATAAGCCCCAGGAAAGCAGTCCAGAACAATATTATGTGGTCCCTTATGGTGGTTTGTAGTAGCATGTTGGCATTAGGGGTATTACCTGAGCATTAGTACTCTGCATGTGCATGTTAGTATTATTCAACAAACCATTCCATTGATATTGCTCTTTGACCAGTCTTTATTGTAGCTAAGTAGAAAATGTAAAATGAGGCATGTGGACATTCCTTGCCTGAAACAATGTAAAAACCAACTTCCAAATGGCAAACAATTGCTTTCAATTGGCATTTACTCAGCTAAATCATAATTAAAGACCATAAGACATAACAACAGAATTAAGCCATTCAGCCCATTGAGTCTGCTCCACCATTCAATCACGGGTGATTTATTATCCTTCTTCACCTCATTCTCCTGCCTTCTCCTCATAACCTTTGGCACCCTTACTAATCAAGAACCTATTGACCTCCTCTTTGAATATACCCAATGACTTGGTCTCCACAGCTATCTGTGGCAATGAATTCCATAGTGGTCATTAAAGAGTCATTTTTATATTGTTCATTAGTCTCTTGTGATAGTCTATGTGGTACACCCTTTAGTTTATCCTATGATCAATGTGCCACCACTGGCTTCTTACCTTCTGCATTTGGACATGGATATAACACAATGCCTATCTAATTATATTGCTTATCTTAAAATAACAGGCAAGCACCAAGATTCCCAGCTTAATTTTCCAGTGGGACAGCAGCATTGCTAGAAGAGCCATTGCCTCACAACACCAGGGACTTAGTTCAATACTGACTTTAGATGTCGTCTGCGTGGAGTTTGCACATTTTCCCTCTGTGTATATCATGTTTATTTTCTGGATTCCCTGGTTTCTTCTCACAATCCAAACATGTATTGTTTGGGAAGTTAACTAGCCAATGAAAATTGCCCCTGGTGTATGGCTAAATAGTAGATTGTGAAGGAGATGATGAGAATGTGGGAAAAATAAATAATGGGATTAGTGTAGGACTGTTGTAAATAGTTGGGTGATGGTTGATAGAGAGTCGATGAGTTGACATGCTTTTTTCCATGTTCTATCTCTTTGACTCTCTGACTCTAAGGAATAGGTCAGGTATCATGTCTATTTAAGTAGCTTCATTAAATGATGCCAGGAGTGCTTTGTTGGCCAAATGCATCACATTTTCCCTCATGAACTGTCAGTGACTGATGCTTGCCTTATGTTTTTCTCTTGTTTAGACAGATTCCATATTTCAAGCAACTTTCTGGACTCTGCTCGGTTGAACTTTTCACAGCTTATCAATGAATCCTGAACTCATTGCCTTAAATTATCTTTGAAATGTTTTGCTTAACTATTTGTTGGCTTTTTCCATTCACAATTTCACTGCCTAAATAAACTTTGGAAATCACTCGTCTGACATGCAGAACGCATGTTCAATAGAATGAGTCTCTCACAGCTGTCTCTTTAATTGATCATGTTGGGATGCACAACACATAGTTTAACCCTCACCCTGTCTCTTCATGCAATTACTCGGTGTTCACTTACAAGTGTAAATTGAGCAGGTTTAAAGAAATAAAGGATGCATGGATGAGAAATTGATTCAGGTGAACAAGGCAGAGAGTGATGAACAGTTGTTTTCGCTGTGTGGAAATATACAGTGGGGTCCCCTAGGGGTCAGTGTTGAGACTACAGAGACATGAGAGGTTCTTGATGCTGGAAATCTAGAGCAACATACACAAAATGCAACAGGTCAGGCAGCATGTATTGAGGAAAATGAACAGATGACATTTTGGGCTGAGGTCCTTCATTGGGACTGGGAATGGAGAGAAAAGAAGCCAGAATAAAATGATGGTGCCGGGGGGTGGTGGGGGAGTGTTCTTCGGGCGGAACACAAGCTACCAGGTAACAAGCGAGTTCAGGTGAGGGGGTGTCAGGTCGATGGAGGTGAGACGGATGAAAAAGATGTGAGATGCCGGAAGGACATAGCTAAAGGAGGCAAAGGGCTGAAAAAGAAGGAATGTGATCGGAGGGGACAAGAGATCATGTAATAAAGGGAAGGAAATGGGAACCAAATGGAGGTGATGGACAAGTTGTGAGAATGGGGGAGGGGAAGAAAATGAGTTAAGGGTCTACAAATAATGAGGGAAAACGAATGAGGAAAAGGAGAATGGTTACTGGAAATTACAGAGAGCAATGTTGATGCCATCAGGTTGGCGACTATCCAGATGGAATTTGAGGTGTTGCTCCTCCAACCTGCATTGGGCCTCATCGTGACAGTGAACTGGATTGAAATGGGTGGCCACGGGGAGATCATGGCTGTTGAAGCAGATGGAGTGAAGGTACTCAACAAAGCGGTCCCCTGATCTGTGTCTGGTCTTACCAACGGACAGGAGGCCTCACCAGGAGCACCAGATGCAATAGTTGACGTCGACAGACATGCAGGTGAAGAGCCACCTCACCGAGATGGACAGATTAGGGCCCTGAATGGTGGTGAAAGTGGAGGGTAGTGTAAGGTGTGGCACCTAACACGGTTGCAGGGATAAAGGCCAAGAGGGAGATTGGTAGGAAGGGATGTGTGAGCAAAGGAGTTTCAGAGAGAGCAATACTGTGGAAAACTGAGGGTGGGGTAGAGGGAGAGATCCGTTTGGTGGGGTCCAGCTGGAGATTGTGGAAGTTGTGGAGAATGATGTGTTAGGTGAGGACAAGGGGAATCCTATCCCTGTAATGTTGGAGGAGGGAATAGAGTAATGACAAATGTGTGAGAAATGAAGCAGATACAGGTGAGTGCAACATCGATATTAGCGGAAGGGAAACCTTGTTTTTTGAAAAAAAAAGAGGTCACCAGATATCCCCTTTTCTATTCTGAGACATCCTAGATGTCCTCCTTTGTTTAAAATATGGGTAAATGGGATTCCCCTCCACTGTTATGAACCTGCCCTCATCTGCAGTCCTCAATTACCCACACATTGACCTGCAACCCACCCCTCCCCCATCATGAGGGAACTGAGTTAGCTTTGCAGTCACTTGTGACCCTATGATCCTTCACATCCAACACATCATTCCATTCTCTGCAACCCCTTTGGCCATCAGACTGATTAACTCATACTGATTTGAGTGTACTCTATGTTACCTGACTATTCTATTTATTATAAATTGCTATGATTGCACATTGCACATTTAGACACAGACATAACATAAAGCTTTTACTCCTTATGTATGTGAAGGATGTAAGAAACGAAGTCAATTCATTCATTCAACCTCTTTCATCTCCAATTGGATCCTACAACCAGGCAGAGCTTTCCCTCTATCCCTGCTCATCACTTTCCACAGGGATTGTTTTCTCTGTGACTCCTTTCTCCTCTCATCCCTCCCAACCATTTCCCTCATGGCACTTATCCCTGCAGACATGCTTTGTGCTACACCTGCCCCTACACCTCATCCCTCACCACCATTCATATCCACAAATAGTTCTTCCAGGTGAGGTGACACTTCAGCTGCAAGTCTGCCAGGATCATCTACTGTATCTGGTGCTCCTGGTGTGGCCTCCTCTACATCGGTGAGATCTGACACAGATCATGAGAACTGCTTCTTTGAGCATCTTTGCTTAGTCTACTTCTGCAGCTAGGATATCCCAATTGTTTTTGCATGTTTATTTTTAATCTTTTCAATATACATAATTGATTTACTTGTTAATTTATTATTATTATTATGTTTTTTTTTCTCTCTGCTAGATTACGTGTTGCATTGAACTGCTGCTGCTAAGTTAACAGATTTTACATCACATGCCAGTGATAATAAGCCTGATTCTGATTCTGGCTCTCCATTTCAATTCAACTTCCCATTCCCACACTGAAATGAATGTTGATGACCTTCTCTACTGCCATGAAATGGCTAGACACAGGTTGGAGGAGTAACATTTCATATTCTGACTTGGTACTGTGAAATCTGACAGCATCAACATTGATTTCCTTAACTTCTGGTAACCGACCCTTTGTTTTCCTCCCCCGCTTTGCGTATTCCACCTATTACTTCCTAGCTTTGCATATTTTTCCCTTTCACCCCCTGCCCCCATCTACACCCACATAACTTTTCCCTCACATCTGGATTCATATATTACATGACAGCATGAGCTCTTTCCCTTACCCATCCTCCTACCACTTTATTCTAGTCCTCTTCCTTCCCATTCCTAATAAAGAGCCTCAGCCCAAAATTTTGACTGATTGTTTTCCTCCATAAATGCTGTCTGGCCTGTTGAATTCTTCCAGTATTTTGTCAGTGTTGAGAACACTTCTCTTTTTGATCTGTTGCATATTCACTATTACTTTTAAAATTGCATATTAGATGAAATTCAGTTATATTGTAAATAATGAGGAGGGTGGTAATAAAATTTGAGGGATTTTGCATAGATGGTGAAATGGGAGGTTAAAATACCTTGGAGCAATTGTTCATTTTCAAACTGCATTTGCTTTTGGTAGGAAGAATAAGAAAATACAATACAACTAAAAGTTCTGATGAGGTGTCAATAAAGTGAATGATTAACTTTGTTTCTCGTTCTAAAGATGCTACCTGTCCTGTTGAGTGCTTTGCAGCATTTTCAATTTGGTCTTCGATATCCACTATCTTCCTTTTAATTTCTGTTAGAGCGTGTGCAGGAACAAAAAGGTCTGAAGGTATACATACCTGCCTGGAAGGGGCCTAGGAAGGTTGACCTCACCACTGGAAGAAATATTGTAGCCAATTCTTGGCATTGTACTCTGGAATGTATTTGATTCTCTCATTGAGGATATAGTCGGTAATTGTTGGAATGGTACTAGAGATGAGAGCTTATAGAAATGTGAAAAGATGAGGGAGAGGAGGAAGGCTGAGAAGGGGTAAAAAGGAACAGCCATGATTGAATGGTGGAGCAGACTTGATAGGCCAAATGACCTGATCTCTGCTCTTATGTCTTATGGTCTTATGAGAGATAACAGGGAATACAGAGAAGAGAAAACTTACTACCAGTTTTCAAAATTGTGAAGGGTTTGATAGTGAAAATAAAGGGAAACTGTTACTTTCAGTAAAAAAATGTCAGAGTAACCAGATGACACAGATTTAAGGTAATTGGCAAGAGAGGAACTATCAGGGAAACAGCTTTAGACAGCATGTTGTTACAAACTGGAATTCATTGCCATGAAGTAAGCTGGAAGCAGATTCAATAATATTCAAAAGATAAATGTTTGAAAGGAATCAATTCATAGAAGAGTGAGGAAGGAGCAGTGGACTGAGCAATGTGGGCTGCCCTCCGAATAATTTCCTATCATTAATCTTTTGCAATGTTTCTTATTTGTATGACAGTGTAATAACTTTTTTGTAGACTGTATAAGAAACAAATATGATATCCCAGATTAGACTGTTTATTATGTTATATTAATACACATGATTAATACAATTATAAATAATTACATCAGTTATTTTGAATATGGTAAATCCTTCACATTAACATAAGAAACATAAAAGTGAATTTTCAGGCCAGCAGTGAGGTGGCCATAGGTGAAATGCCATTCACCTATGAAAAATCTCCTAAGCTTTAAGGGGAGACAGCCTGTGAAAAATTCCTTTTTAACATTTACTGTTTTTTAGCATTTGGATGTTGCTGGTTGGGCCAGCATTTATTGTTCATTCTGAATTGCACTTTCAAGGTGATGGTGAGCTGCCCTTGTCAACTGTTGGAGACCTTTTGGTGAAACTGCTCCCATTGGGCTGTTAGAAGCGGAGTTGCAGGATTTAGCGTGACAGTGAAGGTTAACCAAAATATTTCCAGGTCAGGAAGGTGTGGGACTTGGAGGGTAGCCTGCAGGTAGTGCTTTTCTTAGTAACCTGAAGTCCTTGTTCTTGTGGATGGCAGAATATGTCAATTTGTATATTCCAGCAGAGTACTTAGGCTGATTAACTGCAATGCATTTTGTATCCAACAAACACTTCCTTTTCTGTAATCTGTATAGGGTCTATGACCTCACCCCTGCATTGCCTCACTTCTATAGTCTGTGTGTCCCTCTCACAAGTAAATACAGATGCAAACTATCCATTTAAGATCTTTCCATTTCTTTCAGCCCCATGTATAGATTACCACTTTGATCTTCCTGAGCACAGAGCACCAACTTTATCCCTTGCTATCCTTTTGCTCTTAATACCCACAGTATATCTGTAGAAGCTCTTAAGATTCTCCTTCATATCGTCTGCTAGAGAAACCTCATTTCTTCTTTTACCTCTCCTGATTTCCTTTTCCAGTGTTCTCTTGCATTTCTTATATTCTTCAAGTACCTTATTTTTTATCTGCCTGTCTTATCTGCGATGCACCTCCTGCTTTATCCTAACCAGGTCCTCAATATCTCTCAAAAACTAAGGTTCCCTAAACGTATTATCCTTGCCTTCTATTCTGACAGTAACATACAAATTCTGTACTTTTCAAAATTTCACTTTTGAAGGCCTCGTATTTATTTACACCTTTGTCAGAAAAAAAGTCCTAATCCACACTTTCTATGTTCTTTCTGATACCAACAAAATTGACTTTCCTCCAATTGAGAATCACAGCCTGAGAACCAAACCTATTCTTCTCCATAATTATCTTGAATCTAATAGCATTATGATCACTAGATGCAATGAGTTCCCTTACACAAACTTCTGCTACCCACCCAGCCTGAATCCCTAATAGGGGATCTAGTATCGCATTCTCTCTAGTTGGGATTTCTATGTACTGATTAAGGAAACTTTCCGGAAAACATTTAACAAACCCTTTCCCATCCACCCCTATTACAATATGGGAGTCCTAGTCAATATGTGGAAATTTAAAATCACCTACTATCACAACAGTCTGCAATCTCTCTGCAACTTTGATCCTCTAAATCCCAGGGACTGTTGGGTGGTCCATAACATAATCCCATTAACGTGGTCATACCTTTCTTATTGCTCATTTCTACCCATAAAACCTCACTAGATGAGCTCTCCAAACTAGCCTGACTGAGTATTACCTTGACGTTTTCTTTGACTAGTAAATCCACCCTTCCCCCTTTAATCTTTCCTGCTCTGTCATGTCTAAAACAATGGAACCCCGAACCATTGAGCTGCTAGTCCTGCCCCTCCTGCAACCAAGTCTCACTAATGGCTACAATGTTATAATTCCACATGCTGATCCATGCCCTAAGCTCCTTTCCCCACATTGCTCCTTACATCGAAATGTACACAGCTCAGAACATGAGTCTTACCATGCTCAACTTTTTGATTCCTGACTTTCTGTCTAGGGTTAACAACATCTTTCCCTAAACCTTCCGGCTAGGATATTAGTCCTCTTCCAGTTCAGGTGCATCTCTCCATCATTCTTGTAAACTCCAGTGAGTACAGGTCCAAAGACATCAAACACACCCCATACATTGACCCTTTCAATCCTGGAATCATACTCATAATCCTCCTCTGGACCCTCTCCAATGCCATGACCTCCTCTCTTATATACAGGGCGAAAAGCTGCTCACAGTACTCCAAACGTGGTGTGACCAATGTCTTATGAAGTCTCATCATTATAGCCTTGGTTTTATATTCTGGTCCTCTTGAAGCGATGCTAACATTGCATTTGGCTTCCTTGGTATTGACTCAACTTGCATGTTAATCATAACTTGATGTGAGACCCAAACTACCTGATATATGAGATTCTAAGAAATGTATTCTCTGTTCGGAAAATATGTTGCAGGTCATCAGACAAAAATTAAATTGATGAGGTTCTGTGTGAGCAATTTGGGGAAATCTTTAGTCGCATCATAAAACGGAGCATGTTGGTGACCCAAAGCTGGAACATTTCAAATACAGCAACTGGAAATCAAGAAACTTTGTACTGAAAATCTGCAAGTTTCCTTGGGGGTGGGAGTGATTGGAGACCTAGGTGTGATGAGTTGGAAATTTTCACATCAAATTGCAAGGAAGAATGAAAATTGGAACATTGTCAGAAATGAATCAAAAAAGGAAGGTCAAAAGCTGAAGTTAAAAAAGATTGATAGTGCTATTCTCTGTAAAGGAAATAACAATGACTTTGGACTGTACATGAATAAAAACAGGTTAGCCAGATAGAGATATGTACCATGTTCACAAGTAGAACAGTAGAACAGATTAGATTTTTTCATCAAATCCTACACTCATTGTGCTGGAGGAGCTCATAACACCAATGTTGGTGCATATCCTGTTGCATATTTAATGTTTCAGTAGTAGTTGAGCAATATTGTAAACAGATTGTTTATTTAAACATTCGTGTTCATTTAAATCATTCATTGTGGGTTATATATAAAAATAAGGGAATTGCATCCATCAAGATACTACACATGATATGCACATTCTCACATAAAGTAAACACATATTTAGACTCACATCCCTCAACTCTCTTGTTTTCCTTTCAATTAATTTTCATGTCCAGAAGTTACTAAACATAACAGTGATGATGAGAAACTTTTAAATTAATCCAAGACAGCTCCCTACCTGTTGAAAAGCTGCAAGATGTTTAAGTAAAAAAGAAATGCAGTGAGAAATGGTTGAGTAAATAAACAGCACATGCTTCTTTGGGAACAGAAAGAGATAATGGAGTTTAAAAAAAGGCAGAAAACAGAAGAATTTTCAGGTTCATAAATAACGAGTACCAGGTGATACTAATCATAAAAAAAGAGCAGAAATGGCTGACTATATCAGAAAGATGGATGCATTCAATTGCACAATGGATAACTGGCTCATGTATACTGAACTAATTGAGCAGTATTTTGGAAGCAAGTGAAATAGCCAATGAGAAACAGGTGCCAATTTTGCTAAGTGTATTGGATTTAAAGGTATATAGTTTGCTTAGAAGTGTAATTGCTCCAACCAAAGCAGCCAAAATGAGCTTTGCTGAAATAGTGCAAGTAATGCAGGAACATTTAGAAGTGAAACCATTGCTGAATTCAAAACACTTTTGGTTTTTAATTGCAATTAGTAGGAAGGAGAGTCCATTTCGGCGTATGTGGCTTAATTGAAGAGATTGCCTGAGTATTCAGTTCGGTAAGGGACTTAATGATGCACTGAGAGATCATTTGGTTGTGAAATTGTACAAAAAAATCATTCAGAAATGGCTCCGAACTGAAGCATATCTTCCTTTTAAAAGTTCCAATAGCTGTATCAATGGAAACAGCAGACAAATACATGATTGACTTGCACTCAGGAATGAAAGTGAGCATGAACAAAGTTGCATCGTCTCAGCAGAAACCTGCCTGGCTGAGGAAATTGTGTTACTGTTGTGGCAGGGGCTCACATACATCGGATCCAAACAGTTAAAGGCAAAACTTGCAGAAAATGCAACAAAATAGGACCCACACAAAATGCTGAAGGAATTCAGTAGGCCAGGCACCAGCTATAGAAAAAAGTACAGTTAATGTTTCGGCTTGAGACCCTTTGACAGAGTCTGAAACATCATCTGTACTTTTTTCCATAGATGCTGCTTGGCTTGCTGAATTCCTCCAGCATTTTGTGTGTGTGTGTTGCTTGGAAGTCCAGCATCTGCACATTTTTTCTTGTTTTTGAAAGTGGGCCACATACAAAGAGTACAGTATGTCCGGCAAAAGTAAATGGACTGTTCGGGGAAGGGAGAAAGCTACAAAGTCAAGCTGCAGTTTCAAAAAGAGCACTGATCTGAATTCAGCTGATGAAAAATCTAATGATGAGTGTGACCCTTCCTCAGGACTGAAAATAAATAAATTAGAGCTGGGATTAGAGGGGTAGGAGAGTTGCTGGCATTAGAAGGGAAAGCTGTTAGGGTGTTCAGCAAAGGTGGGGTGGGAGGTAAGAGGAGGCACTAAGGACCCAAGAGATGATAGTGGAGCCTAAGAGACCTGGGGTTCGAGAGTGGTGGTGGGGGAAGGGAAGTTTAGGGGCTTAGCAACAGTGAGGAATGTCTCGGCCTGGAGGTGCTGGCAGCCAAGGTATGGGCTGGAATTGGAGCTGAAGGCCATGCAATTTGCAGTCTGTGGGCATCTGGGCTTATAGGAACTGGAATTGGTGATAAGAAAGGTAGCTGTCAGAACCGCCATGGAGGATGCCCCAGAACCTAGGATTGTTTCATAGCCAAAGTCTCACCTACCAAGCAGAGTGATCCCCCTTGACAAGAAAGCCTTTATCCCATGCGAGTAAGAAAGCCTCTACAGCAATTAAATCTTTAAGCCTGCTGTGGATGTCTGTATATAATATCTGTATTATATAGTTGAGATGCATTCTCTATTGAGTTGGAGTTTATAGCTAAGCAGGGAAGAGTGTTGTGCATTTAATATTTCAGTAGTACTTGAATAATATTGTAACAATATTGTTTGATTAAGTATTCTTGTTTGTTCAAATAGTTCATTACAAGTTATATGTAAAAATAAGTGAGTTGTCTATATCACCCCGCTACCATGTGATATGCGCAAGCCTTATTTAAAGTAAAAACAACATTAGGCTCTTATCTCATGGCGCCCTTGTTTTCCTTTCGATTAGTTATTTTTTGGAGTTGCAAAACTGAACTTATCCATGCCATTTTTAAAGTGATGATGGTACTTATTTTTCTCCACCAGCATGAATGTAAATAAAAGAAGAATTGGAAAAGAAAAAGAAAAGGGTTTTCCTCATATTGATTTTTGTACAACGTTCTTATGCTCCTTCTGGACCTGACTATTTATGTGAATATTTGCTGCTTTCTCTTGTTACACCCTTCAGAAATTTGAGGACATCCAAAACTCAGTGTTGGCAGTCCCAAGTTCCTTGTGAGTCTCACCCATCCATGGCTGTACCCTCCCCTTGTAACTTTCGCCAGCCTTACAACACTCCAAGAATTCTATATTTCTCTATCCTTCCCGGTTATTCATGTCCAGCTTTAACTGATCCATTGTTGGTAACTGGGCTTCAGCGGCCAAAGACCGAAGCTCTCTCTCTAAATATACTCAGTGGCCACTTCATTAGGTACATATGTATACCTGCTCATTAATGTAAATATCTAATCAGCAGCTGAATGTAAAACAACATGCAGACCTGGCCAAGAAGTATAGTTGTTGTTCAGATCAAACATCAGAATGGGGAAGAAATGTGATATTGAGTCCAGAATGTTTGTTGGTGCTATTCGGTATGGTTTGAGTATCTCAGAAACTGCTGATCCAGGATTTTCATGCACAACAATCTCTAGAGTTTACAGAGAAGGCTGCCAAAACAACCAAAAAAAGTGTAACGCTCAGCTATATCGGCTCGTATGTATCTAGGGGAGACCCCGTCCCCCACCCAACCCTGTCTCACAGTTGCGTCATTTGCTGTGCAATACCACCTGATATGGCCTCAAACATCAATCATCAGCCAGCACACAATGTACATTTTACAAACTACACTTTATAAATCTTACTTGGACTATGAGATTAATAAAGATACAATACAAAAAGGAATGAATGGAAACAAAAAAAAGGCGCCAGACTTATCAAAGTTCAGTTTCTTTGTGCACACACAGTTGGAGCTCGGGACCTTCCTTCTTCCCCTGCGATCTGCTCCGACCCTACGACTCGTAGCTCGACCACCCGAAGTGATCGACCAGAGCACTCCCAGCACGTCTGTCTTCCTCTCGATCTCCCCTCCAAAAACCTCTGTTTCTCAGCCATATCAGACAGCCTATCACCCCAAAAGAAGAATAACATGGATACCCATTGGTTCATTCGCTCTCTTATCAATAGGATAACCCAAACAAGTGGCAGTGAGAGAGCCTTCTCAGCCAAGAAGCCATTTTAATTAACATACACAGTAACATAAAAGATTAACATAACAAAGAAGCCATTTTAATTAACATACGCAGTAACATAAAAGATTAACATAACAAAGAAGCCATTTTAATTAACATACGCAGTAACATAAAGAAGAAACCCCTTACAAATAGTTTTGCAGCCGCTCTGTGAGAAAAACACATTTTGATGAGAGAGGTCAGAGGAGAATGGCCAGGCTGTTTCAAGTTGACATTAAGGCGACAATAGCTCAAATAATCATGCATTACAAAGGTGGTGTGCAGAAGAGCATCTCTGAATGCACCACACATTGAACCTTGAAGTGGATGGGCTGCAGCAGCAGAAGACCATGGATATTCACTCAACAATCAACACCTGCCTGTACAACACCATTCATTTATTGTCCACAGATCTCAGACCTTGAACTCCCACTGTAGAAAAGTTTTCATCAGTAAGAATGCTGCTGTGTAAGAAGGCAGCAGACCTGTAATGTTTAGAAGAGCATTTAATTTTTAGAAGAGCCAGAGGAAGTTGTGGAAAAAAGCAACAGCAGAAGAAAGGGAGAGCTTCAGCCTTCTTCAAGAGGACCTAAAACAGAGGCACTCGAAGCTGCGCAGAGCAGAGAATTTAAGGAAACGATACAAAAAGAAGGAAAAAGCAAGAACAGACTTCTACAAAGATCCTTTTAAATATGTGAAAGGCATTTTCACAAATGAGAAAAGCGGATCCTTGAAAGTATCAAAAGAAGAGGTTGAAAGACATCTCAGAATCATCTACACTGATGAGCTAAAAGATGAACCAATACTTGTCCCAGCTGACATTCCACTAATCTCACCCTCACAACGTCAATTTAACATCAGCCCTCCGAAGTTGAGTGAGGTGAAAGAGGCAGTAATGAAGGCAAGATCGGCATCAGCGCCAGGCCCTAACGGTGTTCCGTATTGTGTCTACAAGAAACCCCCAGATGTTCTGAAATTTCTCTGGAGAAACATGAGGGTTGCGTGGGAAAAGCAAGCGATTCCCAAAGCCTGGAGAAGAGCGGGGGGAGTTCTGATCCCAAAAGAAAAGAATTTGTCCACCATCAACCAGTTTCACCAAATAAACCTTCTGAACATAGAAGGCAAGATCCTTTTCAGCCTGTTGGCACAAAGACTTACAATGTATCTGAAACAAAACCATTTTATTGATACGTCAATCCAAAAGGCTGGTACAACAGGCTTCTCGGGATGCCTTGAACATACCAGCATTATATGGCATCAAATCCAGATGGCTAAGAATGAAGGAAAGGATTTGCATGTCTTGTTCCTTGACCTGGCCAACACCTATGGATCAGTTCCTCATTCCCTACTGTGGAATGCTTTTGAATTCTTTCAGATGCCTGCAACAATAACAAATCTGGTCAAACACTACTTCCAGGATTTGCAAGTTTGTCTCACAACAGCAGACTTCACCACAGCTTGGCAACCACTGGAAGTAGGCATCATGGCGGGGTGCACCATCTCCCCATTGGCCCTCACTATGGCGATGGAGCTCATTATCAGAGACTCAAAATGGGTTGCGGGAGGAAAACGGCTACAGTTTGGTCAAAGGTTATCACCGATACGAGCCTATATGGACAATATAACAATACTGACGACAACTACCCCCTGCACTAAGAGACTTCTGGAAAAGCTTCATCGAAACATCACATGGGCAAGGATGAAGATCAAGCCCAGCAAGTGCAGAAACATCTCCATTGTCAAAGGTCAACTCACAGATCAAAGATTTCATATTGATGGAACACCTGTCCCAACTGTTTCAGAAATGCCGGTGAAGAGCTTGGGTCGATGGTATGATGCTAAGCTCAAGGACACTGAGCAGTTTAAACAACTCAGAAAGGATACCATCATGTACATAGCTCGCATCAACAAGTCCTGGCTGCCAGGAAAACTCAAGCTGTGGTGCTTCCAGTTCAGTATACTCCCAAGACTCATGTGGCCTTTAACAGTTTATGAAATCCCCATAAACAAGGTGGAAAAGCTTGAAAGAGTGATCAGCACACATGTGAAACAATGGCTTGGACTTCCATGATGCTTAAGTCCTGTTGGACTGTACGGGAATGGCAAATTGGAATTATCAATTCCAAGTCTTGTGGAAGAATTCAAATGCACCAAAGCAAGGTTGGCCATTACCCTCATTTGAATCTGAAGATACTGTTATTCGAACAGCGCCCCCCCCCACCCCCGTGTGGCAACAGGGAGGAAGTGGACTCCATCAGAAGCCATTCAGAGTGCTAAGTCTGCTCTTAGCTTCAGAGAAGTGGTTGGCCAAGTCCAACATGGGAGAGCCGGTCTCAGGCTCATCTCAAAGGCTCCTCAATGGCGCAAGGCAACCTCAGTGCAGAAGAGACAGCTCGTGGTGGAGGTGGTGAGAAGACAGGAGGAGGCAGTGCAACATGCTAGGGCTATCTCAATGGCCAAGCAGGGCCAATGGACTAACTGGGATAGCCTGGAAAAGAGGAAACTCAGTTGGCGTGACATCTGGGAGACGGAGGGATCTTGGCTAAGTTTTGTCATCAGAGCCACTTATGACCTCCTACCCACACCCCAGAACCTGAACCAGTGGTGGGGAGAAGACCCCGCTTGCTCTCTTTGTCAAGCACCTGGATCACTTAGGCACTTTTTAACAGGATGCACCATGAGCCTCAACCAGGGGCAGTATACTTGGCAGCATAACCAAGTTCTCAGACAGCTGGCATCAATCAGAGGCAAATTGCTACAAATGCTCTTCCACAAACCTTGGCAGGAAATTTTCACATGACACAATTTGTATCAGCTGGCCAACCTCCAGAACACCATATAACATCAAAAGAGGTAAGCATTCAGCAGGTTTCTCGGGATTGGAAGATGGATGTGGAAAAATGCTTCTGTTTCCACCAGACATTGCAGCTACAACACTCAGGTCAGACACTGTCCTGTGGTCCACAACAGCCAAGCTGGCATATGTTGTGGAACTGACAGTACCATGGGAAGATGGCATTGAAGAAGCTCATGAGAGGAAAAAGACTCTGAACTGGCAACTGAAGCTGCCCAGAACAACTGGAAGACCAAGATTTTCCCTGTAGATGTGGGACGTAGGGGATTCATGGCTACATCTACGACCAGTCTATTGAAGAGGATGGGGGTGAGGGGTTATTCACTCCAACAAGCAATCAAGTCCTTGTCAAATGCAGCAGAAGAAAGCAGTAATTGGATTTGGATTAAAAGGAAAGACAACAACTGGGCTGCAAGATGAAGATAGGAGAGTATGGAACTAAGGGGGGTGTATCTGGGATGCCAGGTAGCACCGTTGAGCCCTCTGGAGACGTCGTGGGTTACCAATGAAACGTCAAAGGAGGGTACCCACCTGATGACCCCAATGAGGTACCTACCCTCCTTGTCACCACTCCAAGCCCACTGCCAACATCGAGAGTGCTGACTTATCATAGGGATTGAAACATCAAGTCCTATTAGCTCTACTGGCCAAAAATGCCAGTCTTGGTTGTGTCACAAACATTCCATAAATATGTAAAATATCATAGGGGCTGGAACTGTAATGCAACAAAGAGCAGCAAAGAGTTCAAAATTATCTTTTGTTGGACTCATCAAGACCTGTAATATCTTTGAAAAAGTTAGTCTGAGGGCAAAATTTTAATGAGATGATTGGGGCAATCCCACTGAGGTGTCAAATATCATGTCACGAACAAACGTTTTCATAAATGTATCTGTGATGATTCGGTAGTCGAGCACCCATTCCTCAAGGTCTCTGCTGGTAAGGCCTTTTAACATCCAAGTGGCTTTCAGGGGTTATTGTGAGCCAGTGAGGTGGTTGCTGCTAAGGCCCTCGCATTTGGCCAGATACTTTGATGATCCACTCTTGTCCTACCACACAAATTCAGGGCCGTCCAGTCCCATCAATCTTTTCCAAAGCTGACGTTTTACCACGGCTTACAGTCTTACTGTTGTGTCATGTTCTCCGTGCCTGGAGTTTCAGTGAAATATCTGAAGTAGTTGATTTCAAATCGACATGCCAGACTTTCCCATTTTCAATGTCAGGATGTCATTATTAATTATGTCTATTACTTATAAGAGTCTGCCCTGTTTAAAGCACCTTCTAATTGTTCTCTTTATTCTTCTAGCTCCTCTAATTGAAAAAACTAACATACCAAATAACAAGCCATTTGTATCAGTGAAGCATGGTCCACTGGGTTTACCACATGCTTCATCCCTACTGTGAGGCAAATGCGGGGAGCATTCAGGAGATTTCTGACCAACTGTCAGCATGTAATGAGTTCTCAGTCTGACTTAATGTTGTTTACATTTCTGCATGCAGCTTCCCAACAATGCTTGCAAGCCTGATTTAATTACTTTTTCTCTTGCTAATGGCGGGCCAAGGGCAGGACCCCAAATGCTGCCCGTGTTTTTGTGTTTGTTTGTTGAGCACCCTGGACAAAGGGGGATTGTGGGCAGCATGCTGCCTGCTGACTAGCCAAGGAATGCCAGCTCAAGTGGCTTTCAAATTAACTAAACAAAACCTGCTCATGTGGAGTGACAGTGTTTCTTTTGTGTCAGCTATCAAGATGTTATAAAAAAAAGTATTTGATGACAAATTGCAGGCTGTTGATTTTCTTCTGTAAATAATTACTCATCGATTTAATCCAACTAATCTCTCCTTTGTATGGCCTAACACCACACTTTGGAGGCATGTTGCTACCACAAATTGAGACTCAAACGCAAACTAACTTGGTTCCCAGAAGCAGTGTGGTAATACAACAAAATAATTGTTTGCTTTTAGTTAAGTTTACAGAAAAAGGAATAAAAATTAAACTTGGATCCACTGTAGCTTTTAAGATAAATGTTTGACACACTGTCAAACAAAAAGGCGGACATACTGACAGATGTACGTATGACTGAGCTCCCATAGTGTGAATGTGGCAATGTGGAACATGAAGGCATGCTAACTGGAAGCAATTGTCATGCAAAATCAGCTCAGCAACTTTATTGAAAGAGAAAACTGCTGTGATGTGCACACAGGGCCATAATGAAAATTCATTTACAGCTTTCACAGATTGCACTGAAAATGAGGTTGGAAGTCCTTCTTGTCGTGTATATTTAATGCACTTTGAGGTAAAGTGATAGCCTTTGGTCTTGTCACACCTGTTTAGATTACTGAACTCTTCAGCACTGCAGCCAATATTGCATACTTGATCTTGGTCATCTGGGCTAAACACGCAAGAAAGTCGTGGTTGCATATTATACTCTGCTTTAAAGATTTGGCCATTAGAGCTGCCTTTCAACAGTGTAGAATGTGCAGCTGCTGTTTTATTGCATGCTCAGTACAAGCAAGCGAGCTCTACAACTGCTGAGTGTCTGTAAGTCATAAAACACAGAAACAGGTCTTCAGCCCACTGACTTCTCGCTGACCTTTTACACTAATCCTACACTAATCTCCCCAACATTCCCAACAACTCCTTTCAGATTCTACCACTCACCTACACATTCGGGACAGGTAACTGTGGCTGTTCGACCTACCATCTCGCAGTCTTTGGGAGGAAATTGGAGCATTCAGTGGAAACCCAAACTGTACTGGGAGAACGTGAAAGCTCAACCCAGCCAGCAATGAGATCAGAACTGAAGCTGGGTTGCTGGAGATTAGAGGTAGCAGCTCTCTCATCTGTGCCACTGTGTGTTCTGATAACATCTTGCCCAATATATGCAAACAACTTGCATTTATAAACCACATCATTTCCTAAGGCATTTTGCTACATAGATAGAGATAAAGAAAATGCTCTAAAAGCTGACTATAGAGGTGGCATCAAGTTGTATCCTAAAGGATGAAAGAGGAATAGAGAGTAAATTCACCAGAAGACCTGCACTAGTTGAAGAAGATAGCTCATCACCACCCTCTCAAGGACAATTGTGATTACGTCATAAACAGTGGCTTTGCTGGTGATGATTAGATCCTAGAAATGATAGTAAAACAAAATAGGTAGGTGGTTTAAGTTTGCTGGAAAGTACATTTTAGGGAAGATTTAGATTGGAGTCTTAACTTGACCTTGACCTAAATTCCAGAGTCAGAAGCATATGAATACTATCGTCAGGAGTGGATTCTAACTGTGTACCATTTCTACTTACAGTATACGGGCTACGTATTTACTTAGAGATACAGTGTGCGATAGCCCTTCCAGTCCTTTGATTCACGCTGGCCAGCAATCCCCAACAAACCCCGATTCAACCCTAACATAGTCACGGGACAATTTACAATGTCCAGTTAAGCTGCTAACTGATACATTTTTGGACAGTGGGAGGAAACCGGAGCACCTGGAGAAAACCCGCATATTCCAATGGGAGAATGTACAGACTCCTTAAACAGGACGCAAGGATTGAACTCCAAACTCCGACAGCTCCCAGCTTTTATAGTGTTACGCTAACCACTACACTACTGTGGCACCCTTACTAAACATACAAGGATATCCAGAAAGTTTAAAACAAACCACTGTCCTGTAGATTAGCTGGTTAATAATATTATTGATTTTTGTAATTAATTGCAGCATTAACACCTTGGTCTTCCTAGTTTTGACTATCAGGATCTGCTTTGCAACATTGGGTGTCCAGGATATATTAGGGTCCTTCCATTCCAGTGCCACTAAAGATGAAAGAGTGACAATTACATAATTCATATCTCAAGAGTATGAGATAATTCATACTCTTATCTACATGGTTATTATTCATGAATAAATGCTAAAAAGAATTGTAGGGAAGGAAGGTGGAAAGAGCACAACGAGATGATTTTTTTTCCTAATTCTTCCAGCAGTGCTTCAGTCATCTTTAAAAATAAAATAACTCAGAAAACCTCCGCCTTCAGGAAAACGTTGAAATCCACAGATTGAAGCTTCAGTTAGCATACATTGCTTGGAATGCAAGAGAGCCTGAAGTTGTCCATATGTTTGTCTCCATCTTTCAGCACCTTCGGTAAATTCTGTATAGATTGTATGAGATAATTCTTGACTGTTAAAGTCACATTTATTATGTCTGAGAGTGACTAGTCAATAAAGTGCATTAATGCATTTGTGCACTTTATTAAACTAAGCAGAACTAAATTAATTGATTTTGGCATTTGATAATTGAAAATGCTACAGGTTCTTCCCAGATTGCTCCTGTGAATAGTTCATAACAAGAAGGAAATGCAGCCGTGAACTGATTTTGCACATGGCAGAAGAAGCCTGCAGCCACACAGCAGCTGTCAAATCCATCCGATTGGTCTCCTGAACACTCAGTTTATGACAAGCTGTACGTAAGCTGAATGTTTATAAGAGGGGGAGGATCTATATTTCAATTTGCAGTCAAGAACATAAAATTCCTTCTTGTCAGATGAGATTTAGTTTCCCCTCTCTCTGACTCTGAGTGCTTAATGGAGTCATCATCCTGCTTTAGTGCCTCTGCACTTCCACCTGTCCTCCTTTACTATTTCAGCCAGATATTACTAGTCATGCAGTTGGTATTGAGGCAATTAAGGATTTATGATTACTTTCTGCATCCTTTACAGTCACAATTATGATTCATCACAGGAAACCACCTAGGTCCTAGTAAGATCATCACTTACTGGTTGCCAAGAAGAAAACAAAAAATGTTTGCGAAATCTGTGTAAAGAAGTCTTGAACTATCAAAACAGAACAACTTCCTATGAAACCTGCAATGATGAGTCAATTCCCAAGAAATAATCCAAGCGTTTTGTTGAGAATTTATCGCCTCAGTTTAAAGCCTGCATCAATAAGAGCATGTATAATTATAATATGTTTAGTATGCATAATCAATGAAATATAATTTAAATATATTTTCTGCAATGCATCAATTTATGAGGTTGAACTTATACCTAGGTGACCGTTCAGAAGAACTGTGTGACTTGAGGGACTTGTTACAAAACTCTAAGTGAGAGCAGACTATTCTTCATATCCTTGCTACAGAGCACTTATCTGTGTGGAAGCAGATTACTGGGTGGCCCCATCACATGACCAGAATCAATTGCCACCATAGATTAGTTTAGTAATGGCATTTATATGGTTACTGTTATCAGGCTTATTGGCCAGTCATTATCAGAAATAATATATGTGACTTTAACAATCTAAGAGATGATGTTGTCTCACAGCTTAGGGAGAATGAGGGAACTGCAGGCCAATATATCCAATATCAGTCGTGGGAAAGTTACTGCAAGAATTCTGACAGGCAGAACCTGTCTACATTGGGAAAATAAAGGTCTCATTAGGGATGTTGGCTTGGTTTTGCGTGTGGGAAATTATGTCTCATGAATTAAATTGAATTTTTAGAAGAACTTATCAAGACAATTGACAAGAACAGGGCAGTAGATAATGTCTGCATGGACTTTAACAAGGCTTTTGACAAGGTTAGATCCCATGGGATCCAGGGTGAGTCAGCCAATTGGATACAAATTTGATTTAATAGAAGGAGACAGAGTGTGTTTGTGGAGGTTGTTTTATAGATTGGAGCTCTGACCAGCGTCATGCCACAGAGATCAGTGGTGGATCCACTGCTGTTTTTCAAATATATTAATGATTTGGATGAAAATGCTTTGGTGACATGATTAATAAGCTTGCAGATGACACCAAAATTGGTGGTGTGGTGGATGGAGAAGAAGATTATCTAGGGCTGCAACAAGATCTAGTTCAAATGGGAAAGTGGACAAAGGAATTTAAGTACTAAAGATAAGTTAAACTAGGTAAAGACACTGTGAATGTCCAGACCCTGGGGAGTACTGTATTGTAGACCAAAGTGACCTAGGGGGTTCAAATAGATAGTTCGTGGAAGTAGCAATGTGGATAGACAAAGTGATGAAGAAGTTGTTTGGTTTGTTTGCCTTCATCGGGTGGGCATTGAATATAAAAGTTGGGGCATCATGTTACACATACAAGATGTTTGCAAGACTTTACTTGTAATATTGTGCGTAGTTCTCATTGTCAGATGATAAGAAGGATGTGATTACACTGGAGAGGATGGAGGAAAAATCATGAGGACTTGTTGAGACTGGAGGTCCTGAGTAATAAGAAGAGACTAGACAAGCTGTGATTGTTTTCCCTGCAGTGAAAGAGGCTAAGAATGACCTTATAGAGGTATATAAAATCATGAAAGTCATAGATAACATAGATTATCACAAATACAATAAGTTCTGCAGATGCTAGAAGTCCAAAACAACACATACAAAATGTTGGAGGAACTTGGCAGGTCAAGCAGCATCTGTGGAAATGAAAAAAAAAGCACTCAACATCTCAGGCCATGCCTCTTCTTCAAGACTGGAAAGGAAGGTGGAAGATGCCAGAATAAAGAGGTAGGAGGAGAAGAAGGAGAATAGCTAGAAGGTGACAGGTGACAGGAAGTATGTGAATAGGGAGGATAAAGGGCTGGAGAGGAAGGAGTCTGATATTGGAGGAGAGAAGACCATAGGAGAACCTGAAGGAGTTGTCCAGAGTTGATGAGATCATTAATAGTATCAGAGATAGATTTCTGGTGTCCCCTTGGGGGGTAGGTATGAGGAGGTGTCTGAGAGTTGTTGCTTGGCCTCAGCAAGTTAGAAGTCAGTTTACCACTCTACAACAGCACATCCTTTGTCTGTGGAGAGTTTGTAATGTTGGAGTTGCTGAGGAGATAGATTATCACTGTCTTTTTTCCCCTAGATACAGTGTTCTAAAAGCAGAGGGCATAGGTTTAAGGTGAAAACAGAAAAACTTAAGAGTGCCTTGAGATGGGCCGTTCACTGGGTGGTCTGTATATGGAATGCGCTCCCAGAGGAAGTGGTAGAGCCAGATAAAACTACAAAATTTCAAACACAATCCAGTTATGTGGATTGGGAAGTTTTAGAAAGCTATGGACCATATACAGGCAAATGGGATAACTCAGAAAGATGCCTTGATTGGCATGGATAAGATAGGTTGTAGGGCCTTTTCCTATGCCATAAAACTCTTTGACTCTAGGTCCCTGCTATGTTCATGCTACATTAAGAGCAGAGGGAATAGTGTGGTTTTTGAAGGAAGTAAAGTTGGAAGAGGATTAGGGATAGCGCTCAAGCAGGAATCTAACATTCAGAATGAAGGCACAGCAGGGATAGTTCTGCAAAATGTGTGATGTAACAACTTTTCAGTTAGGAAAAGTTGGTGACTGAATAGGGATTGCTAACCACAAATCTGGTTTCTTTTAGGGTTGGATTATTAGAAGAATTACATGATTACATTGTGGATTGCAAACAGACAAGAAAGCAAATTTTCTGGATTGGATTGAGGAGTGGGAAAGTAGTGGAGAGGAAAGATAATAAAGAGAAAATACTTTTCGAAAAATGTGTTTAGATGCTGGCTAGTTTGATTTTGGCAGATCTCCCGCCATTAGAACTGTTATTGTATTTTAGCTTTCAGGTCCTGTTTAATTTAAATCTCTCTCTCTCTCTCTCTCTCTCTCTCTCTCTCTCTCTCTCTCTCTCTCTCTCTCTCTCTCTCTCTCTCTCTCTCTCTCTCTCTCTCTCTCTCCCTCTCCCTCTCCCTCTCCCTCTCCCTCTCCCTCTCCCTCCCTCTCCCTCTCCCTCTCCCTCTCCCTCTCCCTCTCCCTCCCTCTCCCTCTCCCTCTCTCTCTCTCTCTCCCTCTCTCTCCCGCTCTCTCTCTCTCTCTCCCTCCCTCCCTGTCTGGACACACCCCCTGCTGACTGCTCCTGTGGCTCCTCCCACAGACCCCAGTATAAAGGCGATTGAGGCCTGAGCCCGGCCCTCAGTCTCCAGGATGTAGTATGATGGTCAACTACTGCTTATTCTTTCTTCCAGTCACTAAAAGCCGATATCTTGACTTCACGTCTCAGAGAGAGTTATTGATGGTGCATCACTCTCTCTCTCTCTTTTCTCCATGTATCTTTCTCTCTTTTTTATATTTATCCTGTCTCCCTTCTCACTGACTGGCTGTCTTTCTCTCTCCCTACTAACGGAAGAAAACTCACTGCACGAAGCTGTACAGAGACATGGGAAACAAATCTTTCTCCAGTCATGATTTTTGCTCTGAATAGCAATGGTTTGTTCAAGTGAGCAATGTTAAACAGCGGATGAAACCATGAAGAGCTGTATTGCCAGACTATTTCCTACCCCACTCGGTTGGTGACTTTCCAGAACTTATGCCATTTTGCACAGGGTGTTCACTCTGTGTATAAATAATTCAAATGATCTTGGAAAGTCATGTGAAATCAACACTGCTAATACAGTGCCAGGAGGGTAAAATGCCCCTGTAATATCTTGTGATTTGTGATTATCTGCACAAGGCAACCTTATATCTTATACGTAAAGCGGTAACATTTGCTTCTTTACGTTGTTTGGTGTTTTACAGACTTAAATTAATATCTCATTTTCACATATTAGTAATTTGTTCAGGAGCTGCTGTTTCCCCACACCTTCAGACATGGAAAATGTTGTGATTATGCTGCTTCCATTAATCAACAGATTTCATGCTAAAATCAACAAGCCTTTAGTCCCGAAATCCCATTTGTTGCTATACAAATAACTGCCTGAGTGTGCGTGTGACACTGTGTTCACTGAGTAAATGTTTGTTAAACAAAATCTGGGGTCTGGTAGCCTCATTAATGCTTTATATGTAAAGGTGATCTGAAATGCAGATTCTACTCTATCTGAATCCTGTAGAATAGCACGAATACGGAAAACTCCCACATACTAAAGAAAGGGAATGTATTACAGTGACTTAATGGACTGTGTCTTCCTGCTTCTTCCAGGCAATGCTTCAGAACTGAGGATGATTTGTTTCCGCTCTGGTTCTGGGGGTTCTGAAGTGCCTGAACAAAAGAGGATACTCAAGCTTTACCACAGAGGGACCATGGGGTGCCTGATGGTCTGGTGGAAAGCAAGTGATTGATTTTGAGATGGTGTGTTCCTTCTGCTGTCCTTGTGTAGACTGAACATGCTCAGTGCTACTTCAGTTGCTCCTACTCCAAGATGGGTGGTCATGGACCAGGAATGCCCGGGATTCAGAGTGGATATGGCATTTTTCCAATGAGGCTTTGAACATATCCTTGAATCTTTCCCTGGGCCTTTAAGATTTTTTTTTCCTGAAATGGACAATCTGTTCTTGGCTTTGCAAGGGATGTGGTCTGCCCTACATATCCGATTGAGAGTAACTCACACCCAACACTCGTTCCACACACCCATCACCTTCTGAGTAAAGAAGCTTTGCCTCAGGTTCCATTTAAATATTTTGCCTTTCACCCTTAACCTATGACCACTTGTTCTAGTCTCACCCAATCTCAGTGGGAAAAGCCGCTTGCATTTTCTCTATCTATCCCCCTCTTAATTTTATACAGCCCTATCAAATTTCTCCTATAAAGTCGCAAACCTATTCAAACTTTTCCTGTAACTCAGGTCCTTGAGTCCTGGCAAAATGCCTGTAAATTTTCTCTGTACTCTTGCAATCTTACTGATATTCATTCTGCCTCATGTCACCGGCATATGTCATGAATGCAACAGCAGTACATTGCAATACATAGTAATAAAAACTGTAAGTTACAATTAGAAGTATAGATAAAAAAATAATTAGACAATAGACAGTAGGTGCAGGAGTAGGCCATTCGGCCCTTCTAGCCAGCACCGCCATTCACAGTGATCATGGCTGATCATACACAATCAGTACCACGTTCCTGCCCTCTCCCCATATCCCTTGACCCCGCTATCTATAAGAACTCTATCTAACTCTCTCTTAGTACAAAAAGAGAAGGAAAAATACTCAGGAATTGTTCACGGGTTCATTGTCCATTCAGAAATCTGATGGCAGAGGGAAGAAGCTGTTCCTAAAATGTTGAGTGTGTGTCTTTTGGCTCTTGTGCCCCCTCTCTGTTGTTAGCAATGAGAAAAGGCCGTGTCCTGGGTGATGAGGGTCCTTAATGATGGATTCCAACTTCTTTAGGTATCGCCTTTTGAAGGTTTCCCGGATGCTGGGACGGCTAGTGTTTACGATGGAGCTGGCTGAGTTTACATCTTTCTGCTTCTTTTTCCGATCCTGTGCAGTGGCCCCTCCTTACCAGATGGTGATGCAACCAGTTAGAATGCTCTCCACAGCACATCTGTACAAATTTATGAGTGTCGTTGCTAACATATCAATTCTCCTCAGACTTTTAATGAAATATAGCTGCTGTCATGCCTTCTTTGTAATTGCATCAATATGTTCAGCCCAGGAGAGCTGCTCAGAGGTGTTGACACCCTGGAACTTAAAACACTTCACCCTCTCACCTCGATGAGATCTGGTGCGTATTCCCTCAACTTACCCTTCCTGAAGTCCACAGTCAATCCCTTGGTCATACTGACATTGAGTGCAAGGTTGTTGCTACGACACAACTCAACCAGCTAATGCCATCCAAAAAATGACGTTTTCATTTGTCAGACCTGATGTTCTGCATGAGCAGAAATAAAAGGCTGCACATTTAATCAAAGTCAGGATCCTATCTCCAATCAGAGAAGTATGCACACGGCTAGTCTATCATGAAAACCAAGCTCCCCTGCATGGACTCTGTCCTTGCTTCCCACTGCTGCGGGAAAACAGTCAACGTAATCGAAGATTGCTAGCGCACTGGACATTCTCTCTTGTCCACCCTTCCATCAGGTAAAAGATACAAATAAGCACCACTTAGCTCAAGGACAGTACCTATCCCACAACCCTTAAACAACTTCTTTATCTCACAATTTACCTTGTCATGGCATTGTGCCCTTTTGTCTGTCTGTATGGCACCTTCTCTGTACAGTTGCACTATATTCTGCACTCTTTTATGGCTTCAGATGCTTCCAGTCAAGATGGCGGCAGAGAACAATAAATCCTTTCAGATAGCAAATTATTTCACTCTTTCTATGCCTTCAGCTTCTTCTTTTTGCTTTGTTTGTCTTACAGAATTTGCTGGAGCCTGTGACATGCATTTTGGAACTCAGATGAATGATCCCACACCATGCTGTGTCTGGGGACATGCCTCGTGGAGATCGATCAGAGATGAGAACACAAGCAGTCTCATGGATAAAACCATGGGATGTGGGGTTATGGACAACTCCATGTTGAAGCAGTGAGGAAGATTGAAGCATTGAGGTGAATGCAGATAGGGTCAGTGATCGCACCTGATGAAGGCCACCAGGTTGGTGGTGTTGGAACGCAGTTAACGATCATTCCCTGTGGAGGCCTGATGGTCAGAAAGCACTCCCAATGGAAGCCATTATTAGGACTATGTCTGAGTCCTGAGTGACGGAAGGACTGTTCGATGTTCAGAGATTTACGTGATTGGACTGTATTTTATATTGGTCTTGCTCAGTTATTCAGTGTTTCCTTTCTTGAGGACAATTGGAGGGTAGGTGATCTATTAGTTTATTGTATGTGAGTGGGGGCGAGGTTTTGATGCTACTGTCACTGTTTATTGTTTGTGAATGAAGGGATCAGTGAATGTTATTGTCCCTGTTTCTTTTCTGTGAGCGAGGGGGTCGGTGATTGTTATTGTCCCTTTTTTTTGTGGAGGGGATGGAGATTTGGTGCTATTGTCGCTGTTCTCTCTGTGGAGGGGGAAGAGAGTTGGTGCTATTGTCACTGTTCTCTCTGTGGAGATGGTGGAGAGTTGGTGCGATTGTCGCTGTTCTATCGGTGGAGGGGGAAGAGAGTTGGTGCTATTGTCACTGTTCTCTCTGTGGAGATGGTGGAGAGTTGGTGCGATTGTCGCTGTTCTCTCTGTGGAGGGGGTTGAGAGTTTGTGCTATTGTCACTGTTTTCTCTGTGGAGAGGGTGGAGAGTTGGTGCTATTGTCACTGTTCTCTGTGTGGAGGGGGTTGAGAGTTTGTGCTATTGTCTGTTTTCTCTGTGGAGAGGGTGGAGAGTTGGTGCTATTGTCGCTGTTCTCTCTGTGGTGATGGTGGAGAGTTGGTGCTATTGTCACTGTTCTCTCTGTGGAGGGGGTAGAGAGTTGGTGTTATTGTCTCTGTTTACTCTGTGGAGAGGGTGGAGAGTTGGTGCTACTGTCACTGTTCTCTCTGTGGAGAGGGTGGAGAGTTGGTGCTATTGTCACTGTTCTCTCTGGGGAGGGGGTGGAGAGTTTGTGCTATTGACACTGTTCTCTCTGTGGAGAGGGTGGAGAGTTGGAGCTATTGTCACTGTTTTCTCTGTGGAGGGGGTAGAAATTTGGTGCTATTGTCACTGTTCTCTGTGGAGGGGGTGGAGAGTTGGTGCTATTATCACTGGTCTCTGTGGACGAGGTGGAAAGCTGGTGCTACTGTGTCTGTACTCTCTGTGGAGGGGGTGGAGAGTTGGTGCTATTGTCACTGTTCTCTCTGTGGAGGGGGTGGAGAGTTGGTGCTATTGTCACTGTTTTTTCTGTGGTGATGGTGGAGAGCTGGTGCTATTGTCACTGTTCTCTCTGTGGAGAGGGTGGAGAGTTGGTGCTATTGTCACGGTTCTCTCTGTGCAGGGGTTGGAGAGTTTGTGCTATTGACACTGTTCTCTCTGTGGAGAGGGTGGAGAGTTGGTGCTATTGTCACAGTGTTCTCTGTGGAGGGGGTAGAAATTTAGTGCTATCGTCACTGTTCTCACTGTGGAGGGGGTGGAGAGCTGGTGCTTTGTCACTGTTTTCTCTGTGGAGGGGGTTAGGAGTTGCTGCTATTGTCACTGTTTTCTCTGTGGAGGGGGTGGAGCGTTGGTGCTATTGTCACTGTTCTCTCTGTGGAGGGGGTGGAGAGTTGGTGCAATTGTCACTGTTCTCTCTGTGGAGGGGGTGGAGAGTGTGTGCTATTGACACTGTTCTCTCTGTGGAGAGGGTGGAGAGTTCGTGCTATTGTCACAGTTTTCTCTGTGGAGGGGGTAGAAATTTGGTGGTATTGTCAATGTTCTCACTGTGGAGGGGGTGGAGAGCTGGTGCTTTGTCACTGGTCTCTGTGGACGAGGTGGAAAGCTGGTGCTACTGTCTCTGTACTCTCTGTGGAGGGGATGTAGAGTTGGTGCTATTATCACTGTTCTCTCTGTGGAGGGGGTGGAGAGTTGGTGCTATTGTCGCTGTTCTCTCTGTGGAGGGGGTGGAGAGTTGGTGCTATTGTCGCTGTTCTCTCTGTGGAGATGGTGGAGAGTTGGTGCTATTGTCACTGTTCTCTCCTTGGAGGGGGTGGAGAGATGGTGCTATTGTCACTGTTCTCTCTGTGGAGATGGTGGAGAGTTGGTGCGATTGTCGCTGTTCTCTCGGTGGAGGGGGAAGAGAGTTGGTGCTATTGTCACTGTTCTCTCTGTGGAGATGGTGGAGAGTTGGTGCGATTGTCGCTGTTCTCTCTGTGGAGGGGGTTGAGAGTTTGTGCTATTGTCACTGTTTTCTCTGTGGAGAGGGTGGAGAGTTGGTGCTATTGTCACTGTTCTCTGTGTGGAGGGGGTTGAGAGTTTGTGCTATTGTCACTGTTTTCTCTGTGGAGAGGGTGGAGAGTTGGTGCTATTGCCGCTGTTCTCTCTGTGGTGATGGTGGAGAGTTGGTGCTATTGTCACTGTTCTCTCTGTGGAGGGGGTAGAGAGTTGGTGTTATTGTCTCTGTTTACTCTGTGGAGAGGGTGGAGAGTTGGTGCTATTGTCACTGTTCTCTCTGGGGAGGGGGTGGAGAGTTTGTGCTATTGACACTGTTCTCTCTGTGGAGAGGGTGGAGAGTTGGAGCTATTGTCACTGTTTTCTCTGTGGAGGGGGTAGAAATTTGGTGCTATTGTCACTGTTCTCTGTGGAGGGGGTGGAGAGTTGGTGCTATTATCACTGGTCTCTGTGGACGAGGTGGAAAGCTGGTGCTACTGTGTCTGTACTCTGTGGAGGGGGTGGAGAGTTGGTGCTATTGTCACTGTTCTCTCTGTGGAGGGGGTGGAGAGTTGGTGCTATTGTCACTGTTCTCTGTGTGGAGGGGGTTGAGAGTTTGTGCTATTGTCACTGTTTTCTCTGTGGAGAGGGTGGAGAGTTGGTGCTATTGTCGCTGTTCTCTCTGTGGTGATGGTGGAGAGTTGGTGCTATTGTCACTGTTCTCTCTGTGGAGGGGGTAGAGAGTTGGTGTTATTGTCTCTGTTTACTCTGTGGAGAGGGTGGAGAGTTGGTGCTACTGTCACTGTTCTCTCTGTGGAGAGGGTGGAGAGTTGGTGCTATTGTCACTGTTCTCTCTGGGGAGGGGGTGGAGAGTTTGTGCTATTGACACTGTTCTCTCTGTGGAGAGGGCGGAGAGTTGGAGATATTGTCACTGTTTTCTCTGTGGAGGGGGTAGAAATTTGGTGCTATTGTCACTGTTCTCTGTGGAGGGGGTGGAGAGTTGGTGCTATTATCACTGGTCTCTGTGGACGAGGTGGAAAGCTGGTGCTACTGTGTCTGTACTCTGTGGAGGGGGTGGAGAGTTGGTGCTATTGTCACTGTTCTCTCTGTGGAGAGGGTGGAGATTTGGTGCTATTGTCACAGTGTTCTCTGTGGAGGGGGTAGAAATTTGGTGCTATCGTCACTGTTCTCACTGTGGAGGGGGTGGAGAGCTGGTGCTTTGTCACTGTTTTCTCTGTGGAGGGGGTTAGGAGTTGCTGCTATTGTCACTGTTTTCTCTGTGGAGGGGGTGGAGCGTTGGTGCTATTGTCACTGTTCTCTCTGTGGAGGGGGTGGAGAGTTGGTGCAATTGTCACTGTTCTCTCTGTGGAGGGGGTGGAGAGTGTGTGCTATTGACACTGTTCTCTCTGTGGAGAGGGTGGAGAGTTCGTGCTATTGTCACAGTTTTCTCTGTGGAGGGGGTAGAAATTTGGTGGTATTGTCAATGTTCTCACTGTGGAGGGGGTGGAGAGCTGGTGCTTTGTCACTGGTCTCTGTGGACGAGGTGGAAAGCTGGTGCTACTGTCTCTGTACTCTCTGTGGAGGGGATGTAGAGTTGGTGCTATTATCACTGTTCTCTCTGTGGAGGGGGTGGAGAGTTGGCGCTATTGTCGCTGTTCTCTCTGTGGAGGGGGTGGAGAGTTGGTGCTATTGTCGCGGTTCTCTCTGTGGAGATGGTGGAGAGTTGGTGCTATTGTCACTGTTCTCTCCTTGGAGGGGGTGGAGAGATGATGCTATTGTCACTGTTCTCTGTGTGGAGGGGGTTGAGAGTTTGTGCTATTGTCACTGTTTTCTCTGTGGAGAGGGTGGAGAGTTGGTGCTATTGTCGCTGTTCTCTCTGTGGTGATGGTGGAGAGTTGGTGCTATTGTCACTGTTCTCTCTGTGGAGGGGGTAGAGAGTTGGTGTTATTGTCTCTGTTTACTCTGTGGAGAGGGTGGAGAGTTGGTGCTACTGTCACTGTTCTCTCTGTTGAGAGGGTGGAGAGTTGGTGCTATTGTCACTGTTCTCTCTGGGGAGGGGGTGGAGAGTTTGTGCTATTGACACTGTTCTCTCTGTGGAGAGGGTGGAGAGTTGGAGCTATTGTCACTGTTTTCTCTGTGGAGGGGGTAGAAATTTGGTGCTATTGTCACTGTTCTCTGTGGAGGGGGTGGAGAGTTGGTGCTATTATCACTGGTCTCTGTGGACGAGGTGGAAAGCTGGTGCTACTGTGTCTGTACTCTCTGTGGAGGGGGTGGAGAGTTGGTGCTATTGTCACTGTTCTCTCTGTGGAGGGGGTGGAGAGTTGGTGCTATTGTCACTGTTTTTTCTGTGGTGATGGTGGAGAGCTGGTGCTATTGTCACTGTTCTCTCTGTGGAGAGGGTGGAGAGTTGGTGCTATTGTCACGGTTCTCTCTGTGCAGGGGTTGGAGAGTTTGTGCTATTGACACTGTTCTCTCTGTGGAGAGGGTGGAGAGTTGGTGCTATTGTCACAGTGTTCTCTGTGGAGGGGGTAGAAATTTGGTGCTATCGTCACTGTTCTCACTGTGGAGGGGGTGGAGAGCTGGTGCTTTGTCACTGTTTTCTCTGTGGAGGGGGTTAGGAGTTGCTGCTATTGTCACTGTTTTCTCTGTGGAGGGGGTGGATCGTTGGTGCTATTGTCACTGTTCTCTCTGTGGAGGGGGTGGAGAGTTGGTGCAATTGTCACTGTTCTCTCTGTGGAGGGGGTGGAGAGTGTGTGCTATTGACACTGTTCTCTCTGTGGAGAGGGTGGAGAGTTCGTGCTATTGTCACAGTTTTCTCTGTGGAGGGGGTAGAAATTTGGTGGTATTGTCAATGTTCTCACTGTGGAGGGGGTGGAGAGCTGGTGCTTTGTCACTGGTCTCTGTGGACGAGGTGGAAAGCTGGTGCTACTGTCTCTGTACTCTCTGTGGAGGGGATGTAGAGTTGGTGCTATTATCACTGTTCTCTCTGTGGAGGGGGTGGAGAGTTGGTGCTATTGTCGCTGTTCTCTCTGTGGAGGGGGTGGAGAGTTGGTGCTATTGTCACTGTTCTCTCCTTGGAGGGGGTGGAGAGATTGTGCTATTGTCACTGTTCTCTCAGTGGAGATGGTGGAGAGTTGGTGCTATTGTCACTGTTCTCTCTGTGGAGATGGTGGAGAGTTGGTGCGATTGTCACTGTTCTCTGTGTGGAGGGGGTTGAGAGTTTGTGCTATTGTCACTGTTTTCTCTGTGGAGAGGGTGGAGAGTTGGTGCTATTGTCACTGTTCTCTGTGTGGAGGGGGTTGAGAGTTTGTGCTATTGTCACTGTTATCTCTGTGGAGAGGGTGGAGAGTTGGTGCTATTGTCACTGTTCTCTGTGTGGAGGGGGCTGAGAGTTTGTGCTATTGTCACTGTTTTCTCTGTGGAGAGGGTGGAGAGTTGGTGCTATCGTCACTGTTCTCACTGTGGAGGGGGTGGAGAGCTGGTGCTTTGTCACTGTTTTCTCTGTGGAGGGGGTTAGGAGTTGCTGCTATTGTCACTGTTCTCTCTGTGGAGGGGGTGGAGAGTTGGTGCAATTGTCACTGTTCTCTCTGTGGAGGGGGTGGAGAGTGTGTGCTATTGACACTGTTCTCTCTGTGGAGAGGGTGGAGAGTTCGTGCTATTGTCACAGTTTTCTCTGTGGAGGGGGTAGAAATTTGGTGGTATTGTCAATGTTCTCACTGTGGAGGGGGTGGAGAGCTGGTGCTTTGTCACTGGTCTCTGTGGACGAGGTGGAAAGCTGGTGCTACTGTCTCTGTACTCTCTGTGGAGGGGATGTAGAGTTGGTGCTATTATCACTGTTCTCTCTGTGGAGGGGGTGGAGAGTTGGTGCTATTGTCGCTGTTCTCTCTGTGGAGGGGGTGGAGAGTTGGTGCTATTGTCGCTGTTCTCTCTGTGGAGATGGTGGAGAGTTGGTGCTATTGTCACTGTTCTCTCCTTGGAGGGGGTGGAGAGATGGTGCTATTGTCACTGTTCTCTCTGTGGAGATGGTGGAGAGTTGGCGCGATTGTCGCTGTTCTCTCGGTGGAGGGGGAAGAGAGTTGGTGCTATTGTCACTGTTCTCTCTGTGGAGATGGTGGAGAGTTGGTGCGATTGTCGCTGTTCTCTCTGTGGAGGGGGTTGAGAGTTTGTGCTATTGTCACTGTTTTCTCTGTGGAGAGGGTGGAGAGTTGGTGCTATTGTCACTGTTCTCTGTGTGGAGGGGGTTGAGAGTTTGTGCTATTGTCACTGTTTTCTCTGTGGAGGGGGTGGAGAGTTGGTGCTATTGTCGCTGTTCTCTCTGTGGTGATGGTGGAGAGTTGGTGCTATTGTCACTGTTCTCTCTGTGGAGGGGGTAGAGAGTTGGTGTTATTGTCTCTGTTTACTCTGTGGAGAGGGTGGAGAGTTGGTGCTACTGTCACTGTTCTCTCTGTGGAGAGGGTGGAGAGTTGGTGCTATTGTCACTGTTCTCTCTGGGGAGGGGGTGGAGAGTTTGTGCTATTGACACTGTTCTCTCTGTGGAGAGGGTGGAGAGTTGGAGCTATTGTCACTGTTTTCTCTGTGGAGGGGGTAGAAATTTGGTGCTATTGTCACTGTTCTCTGTGGAGGGGGTGGAGAGTTGGTGCTATTATCACTGGTCTCTGTGGACGAGGTGGAAAGCTGGAGCTACTGTGTCTGTACTCTCTGTGGAGGGGGTGGAGAGTTGGTGCTATTGTCACTGTTCTCTCTGTGGAGGGGGTGGAGAGTTGGTGCTATTGTCACTGTTTTTTCTGTGGTGATGGTGGAGAGCTGGTGCTATTGTCACTGTTCTCTCTGTGGAGAGGGTGGAGAGTTGGTGCTATTGTCACGGTTCTCTCTGTGCAGGGGTTGGAGAGTTTGTGCTATTGACACTGTTCTCTCTGTGGAGAGGGTGGAGAGTTGGTGCTATTGTCACAGTGTTCTCTGTGGAGGGGGTAGAAATTTAGTGCTATCGTCACTGTTCTCACTGTGGAGGGGGTGGAGAGCTGGTGCTTTGTCACTGTTTTCTCTGTGGAGGGGGTTAGGAGTTGCTGCTATTGTCACTGTTTTCTCTGTGGAGGGGGTGGAGCGTTGGTGCTATTGTCACTGTTCTCTCTGTGGAGGGGGTGGAGAGTTGGTGCAATTGTCACTGTTCTCTCTGTGGAGGGGGTGGAGAGTGTGTGCTATTGACACTGTTCTCTCTGTGGAGAGGGTGGAGAGTTCGTGCTATTGTCACAGTTTTCTCTGTGGAGGGGGTAGAAATTTGGTGGTATTGTCAATGTTCTCACTGTGGAGGGGGTGGAGAGCTGGTGCTTTGTCACTGGTCTCTGTGGACGAGGTGGAAAGCTGGTGCTACTGTCTCTGTACTCTCTGTGGAGGGGATGTAGAGTTGGTGCTATTATCACTGTTCTCTCTGTGGAGGGGGTGGAGAGTTGGTGCTATTGTCGCTGTTCTCTCTGTGGAGGGGGTGGAGAGTTGGTGCTATTGTCGCTGTTCTCTCTGTGGAGATGGTGGAGAGTTGGTGCTATTGTCACTGTTCTCTCCTTGGAGGGGGTGGAGAGATGGTGCTATTGTCACTGTTCTCTCTGTGGAGATGGTGGAGAGTTGGTGCGATTGTCGCTGTTCTCTTGGTGGAGGGGGAAGAGAGTTGGTGCTATTGTCACTGTTCTCTCTGTGGAGATGGTGGAGAGTTGGTGCGATTGTCGCTGTTCTCTCTGTGGAGGGGGTTGAGAGTTTGTGCTATTGTCACTGTTTTCTCTGTGGAGAGGGTGGAGAGTTGGTGCTATTGTCACTGTTCTCTGTGTGGAGGGGGTTGAGAGTTTGTGCTATTGTCACTGTTTTCTCTGTGGAGAGGGTGGAGAGTTGGTGCTATTGCCGCTGTTCTCTCTGTGGTGATGGTGGAGAGTTGGTGCTATTGTCACTGTTCTCTCTGTGGAGGGGGTAGAGAGTTGGTGTTATTGTCTCTGTTTACTCTGTGGAGAGGGTGGAGAGTTGGTGCTATTGTCACTGTTCTCTCTGGGGAGGGGGTGGAGAGTTTGTGCTATTGACACTGTTCTCTCTGTGGAGAGGGTGGAGAGTTGGAGCTATTGTCACTGTTTTCTCTGTGGAGGGGGTAGAAATTTGGTGCTATTGTCACTGTTCTCTGTGGAGGGGGTGGAGAGTTGGTGCTATTATCACTGGTCTCTGTGGACGAGGTGGAAAGCTGGTGCTACTGTGTCTGTACTCTGTGGAGGGGGTGGAGAGTTGGTGCTATTGTCACTGTTCTCTCTGTGGAGGGGGTGGAGAGTTGGTGCTATTGTCACTGTTCTCTGTGTGGAGGGGGTTGAGAGTTTGTGCTATTGTCACTGTTTTCTCTGTGGAGAGGGTGGAGAGTTGGTGCTATTGTCGCTGTTCTCTCTGTGGTGATGGTGGAGAGTTGGTGCTATTGTCACTGTTCTCTCTGTGGAGGGGGTAGAGAGTTGGTGTTATTGTCTCTGTTTACTCTGTGGAGAGGGTGGAGAGTTGGTGCTACTGTCACTGTTCTCTCTGTGGAGAGGGTGGAGAGTTGGTGCTATTGTCACTGTTCTCTCTGGGGAGGGGGTGGAGAGTTTGTGCTATTGACACTGTTCTCTCTGTGGAGAGGGCGGAGAGTTGGAGATATTGTCACTGTTTTCTCTGTGGAGGGGGTAGAAATTTGGTGCTATTGTCACTGTTCTCTGTGGAGGGGGTGGAGAGTTGGTGCTATTATCACTGGTCTCTGTGGACGAGGTGGAAAGCTGGTGCTACTGTGTCTGTACTCTGTGGAGGGGGTGGAGAGTTGGTGCTATTGTCACTGTTCTCTCTGTGGAGAGGGTGGAGATTTGGTGCTATTGTCACAGTGTTCTCTGTGGAGGGGGTAGAAATTTGGTGCTATCGTCACTGTTCTCACTGTGGAGGGGGTGGAGAGCTGGTGCTTTGTCACTGTTTTCTCTGTGGAGGGGGTTAGGAGTTGCTGCTATTGTCACTGTTTTCTCTGTGGAGGGGGTGGAGCGTTGGTGCTATTGTCACTGTTCTCTCTGTGGAGGGGGTGGAGAGTTGGTGCAATTGTCACTGTTCTCTCTGTGGAGGGGGTGGAGAGTGTGTGCTATTGTCACTGTTCTCTCTGTGGAGGGGGTGGAGAGTTGGTGCAATTGTCACTGTTCTCTCTGTGGAGAGGGTGGAGAGTTCGTGCTATTGTCACAGTTTTCTCTGTGGAGGGGGTAGAAATTTGGTGGTATTGTCAATGTTCTCACTGTGGAGGGGGTGGAGAGCTGGTGCTTTGTCACTGGTCTCTGTGGACGAGGTGGAAAGCTGGTGCTACTGTCTCTGTACTCTCTGTGGAGGGGATGTAGAGTTGGTGCTATTATCACTGTTCTCTCTGTGGTGGGGGTGGAGAGTTGGCGCTATTGTCGCTGTTCTCTCTGTGGAGGGGGTGGAGAGTTGGTGCTATTGTCGCGGTTCTCTCTGTGGAGATGGTGGAGAGTTGGTGCTATTGTCACTGTTCTCTCCTTGGAGGGGTTGGAGAGATGATGCTATTGTCACTGTTCTCTGTGTGGAGGGGGTTGAGAGTTTGTGCTATTGTCACTGTTTTCTCTGTGGAGAGGGTGGAGAGTTGGTGCTATTGTCGCTGTTCTCTCTGTGGTGATGGTGGAGAGTTGGTGCTATTGTCACTGTTCTCTCTGTGGAGGGGGTAGAGAGTTGGTGTTATTGTCTCTGTTTACTCTGTGGAGAGGGTGGAGAGTTGGTGCTACTGTCACTGTTCTCTCTGTTGAGAGGGTGGAGAGTTGGTGCTATTGTCACTGTTCTCTCTGGGGAGGGGGTGGAGAGTTTGTGCTATTGACACTGTTCTCTCTGTGGAGAGGGTGGAGAGTTGGAGCTATTGTCACTGTTTTCTCTGTGGAGGGGGTAGAAATTTGGTGCTATTGTCACTGTTCTCTGTGGAGGGGGTGGAGAGTTGGTGCTATTATCACTGGTCTCTGTGGATGAGGTGGAAAGCTGGTGCTACTGTGTCTGTACTCTCTGTGGAGGGGGTGGAGAGTTGGTGCTATTGTCACTGTTCTCTCTGTGGAGGGGGTGGAGAGTTGGTGCTATTGTCACTGTTTTTTCTGTGGTGATGGTGGAGAGCTGGTGCTATTGTCACTGTTCTCTCTGTGGAGAGGGTGGAGAGTTGGTGCTATTGTCACGGTTCTCTCTGTGCAGGGGTTGGAGAGTTTGTGCTATTGACACTGTTCTCTCTGTGGAGAGGCTGGAGAGTTGGTGCTATTGTCACAGTGTTCTCTGTGGAGGGGGTAGAAATTTGGTGCTATCGTCACTGTTCTCACTGTGGAGGGGGTGGAGAGCTGGTGCTTTGTCACTGTTTTCTCTGTGGAGGGGGTTAGGAGTTGCTGCTATTGTCACTGTTTTCTCTGTGGAGGGGGTGGATCGTTGGTGCTATTGTCACTGTTCTCTCTGTGGAGGGGGTGGAGAGTTGGTGCAATTGTCACTGTTCTCTCTGTGGAGGGGGTGGAGAGTGTGTGCTATTGACACTGTTCTCTCTGTGGAGAGGGTGGAGAGTTCGTGCTATTGTCACAGTTTTCTCTGTGGAGGGGGTAGAAATTTGGTGGTATTGTCAATGTTCTCACTGTGGAGGGGGTGGAGAGCTGGTGCTTTGTCACTGGTCTCTGTGGACGAGGTGGAAAGCTGGTGCTACTGTCTCTGTACTCTCTGTGGAGGGGATGTAGAGTTGGTGCTATTATCACTGTTCTCTCTGTGGAGGGGGTGGAGAGTTGGTGCTATTGTCGCTGTTCTCTCTGTGGAGGGGGTGGAGAGTTGGTGCTATTGTCACTGTTCTCTCCTTGGAGGGGGTGGAGAGATTGTGCTATTGTCACTGTTCTCTCAGTGGAGATGGTGGAGAGTTGGTGCTATTGTCACTGTTCTCTCTGTGGAGATGGTGGAGAGTTGGTGCGATTGTCACTGTTCTCTGTGTGGAGGGGGTTGAGAGTTTGTGCTATTGTCACTGTTTTCTCTGTGGAGAGGGTGGAGAGTTGGTGCTATTGTCACTGTTCTCTGTGTGGAGGGGGTTGAGAGTTTGTGCTATTGTCACTGTTTTCTCTGTGGAGAGGGTGGAGAGTTGGTGCTATTGTCACTGTTCTCTGTGTGGAGGGGGCTGAGAGTTTGTGCTATTGTCACTGTTTTCTCTGTGGAGAGGGTGGAGAGTTGGTGCTATCGTCACTGTTCTCACTGTGGAGGGGGTGGAGAGCTGGTGCTTTGTCACTGTTTTCTCTGTGGAGGGGGTTAGGAGTTGCTGCTATTGTCACTGTTCTCTCTGTGGAGGGGGTGGAGAGTTGGTGCAATTGTCACTGTTCTCTCTGTGGAGGGGGTGGAGAGTGTGTGCTATTGACACTGTTCTCTCTGTGGAGAGGGTGGAGAGTTCGTGCTATTGTCACAGTTTTCTCTGTGGAGGGGGTAGAAATTTGGTGGTATTGTCAATGTTCTCACTGTGGAGGGGGTGGAGAGCTGGTGCTTTGTCACTGGTCTCTGTGGACGAGGTGGAAAGCTGGTGCTACTGTCTCTGTACTCTCTGTGGAGGGGATGTAGAGTTGGTGCTATTATCACTGTTCTCTCTGTGGAGGGGGTGGAGAGTTGGTGCTATTGTCGCTGTTCTCTCTGTGGAGGGGGTGGAGAGTTGGTGCTATTGTCGCTGTTCTCTCTGTGGAGATGGTGGAGAGTTGGTGCTATTGTCACTGTTCTCTCCTTGGAGGGGGTGGAGAGATGGTGCTATTGTCACTGTTCTCTCTGTGGAGATGGTGGAGAGTTGGCGCGATTGTCGCTGTTCTCTCGGTGGAGGGGGAAGAGAGTTGGTGCTATTGTCACTGTTCTCTCTGTGGAGATGGTGGAGAGTTGGTGCGATTGTCGCTGTTCTCTCTGTGGAGGGGGTTGAGAGTTTGTGCTATTGTCACTGTTTTCTCTGTGGAGAGGGTGGAGAGTTGGTGCTATTGTCACTGTTCTCTGTGTGGAGGGGGTTGAGAGTTTGTGCTATTGTCACTGTTTTCTCTGTGGAGAGGGTGGAGAGTTGGTGCTATTGTCGCTGTTCTCTCTGTGGTGATGGTGGACAGTTGGTGCTATTGTCACTGTTCACTCTGTGGAGGGGGTAGAGAGTTGGTGTTATTGTCTCTGTTTTCTCTGTGGAGAGGGTGGAGAGTTGGTGCTACTGTCACTGTTCTCTCTGTGGAGAGGGTGGAGAGTTGGTGCTATTGTCACTGTTCTCTCTGGGGAGGGGGTGGAGAGTTTGTGCTATTGACACTGTTCTCTCTGTGGAGAGGGTGGAGAGTTGGAGCTATTGTCACTGTTTTCTCTGTGGAGGGGGTAGAAATTTGGTGCTATTGTCACTGTTCTCTGTGGAGGGGGTGGAGAGTTGGTGCTATTATCACTGGTCTCTGTGGACGAGGTGGAAAGCTGGTGCTACTGTGTCTGTACTCTCTGTGGAGGGGGTGGAGAGTTGGTGCTATTGTCACTGTTCTCTCTGTGGAGGGGGTGGAGAGTTGGTGCTATTGTCACTGTTTTTTCTGTGGTGATGGTGGAGAGTTGGTGCTATTGTCACGGTTCTCTCTGTGCAGGGGTTGGAGAGTTTGTGCTATTGTCACTGTTTTTTCTGTGGTGATGGTGGAGAGTTGGTGCTATTGTCACTGTTCTCTCTGTGGAGGGGGTGGAGAGTTGGTGCTATTGTCACTGTTTTTTCTGTGGTGATGGTGGAGAGTTGGTGCTATTGTCACTGTTCTCTCTGTGGAGGGGGTGGAGAGTTGGTGCGATTGTCACTGTTTTTTCTGTGGTGATGGTGGAGAGTTGGTGCTATTGTCACTGTTCTCTCTGTGGAGGGGGTGGAGAGCTGGTGCTATTGTCACTGTTTTTTCTGTGGTGATGGTGGAGAGCTGGTGCTATTGTCACTGTTCTCTCTGTGGAGAGGGTGGCGAGTTGGTGCTATTGTCACGGTTCTCTCTGTGCAGGGGTTGGAGAGTTTGTGCTATTGACACTGTTCTCTCTGTGGAGAGGGTGGAGAGTTGGTGCTATTGTCACAGTGTTCTCTGTGGAGGGGGTAGAAATTTGGTGCTATCGTCACTGTTCTCACTGTGGAGGGGGTGGAGAGCTGGTGCTTTGTCACTGTTTTCTCTGTGGAGGGGGTTAGGAGTTGCTGCTATTGTCACTGTTTTCTCTGTGGAGGGGGTGGAGCGTTGGTGCTATTGTCACTGTTCTCTCTGTGGAGGGGGTGGAGAGTTGGTGCAATTGTCACTGTTCTCTCTGTGGAGGGGGTGGAGAGTGTGTGCTATTGACTGTTCTCTCTGTGGAGAGGGTGGAGAGTTCGTGCTATTGTCACAGTTTTCTCTGTGGAGGGGGTAGAAATTTGGTGGTATTGTCAATGTTCTCACTGTGGAGGGGGTGGAGAGCTGGTGCTTTGTCACTGGTCTCTGTGGACGAGGTGGAAAGCTGGTGCTACTGTCTCTGTACTCTCTGTGGAGGGGATGTAGAGTTGGTGCTATTATCACTGTTCTCTCTGTGGAGGGGGTGGAGAGTTGGTGCTATTGTCGCTGTTCTCTCTGTGGAGGGGGTGGAGAGTTGGTGCTATTGTCACTGTTCTCTCCTTGGAGGGGGTGGAGAGATTGTGCTATTGTCACTGTTCTCTCTGTGGAGATGGTGGAGAGTTGGTGCTATTGTCACTGTTCTCTCTGTGGAGATGGTGGAGAGTTGGTGCGATTGTCACTGTTCTCTGTGTGGAGGGGGTTGAGAGTTTGTGCTATTGTCACTGTTTTCTCTGTGGAGAGGGTGGAGAGTTGGTGCTATTGTCACTGTTCTCTGTGTGGAGGGGGTTGAGAGTTTGTGCTATTGTCACTGTTTTCTCTGTGGAGAGGGTGGAGAGTTGGTGCTATTGTCACTGTTCTCTGTGTGGAGGGGGCTGAGAGTTTGTGCTATTGTCACTGTTTTCTCTGTGGAGAGGGTGGAGAGTTGGTGCTATCGTCACTGTTCTCACTGTGGAGGGGGTGGAGAGCTGGTGCTTTGTCACAGTTTTCTCTGTGGAGGGGGTTAGGAGTTGCTGCTATTGTCACTGTTTTCTCTGTGGAGGGGGTGGGGCGTTGGTGCTATTGTCACTGTTCTCTCTGTGGAGGGGGTGGAGAGTTGGTGCAATTGTCACTGTTCTCTCTGTGGAGGGGGTGGAGAGTGTGTGCTATTGACACTGTTCTCTCTGTGGAGAGGGTGGAGAGTTCGTGCTATTGTCACAGTTTTCTCTGTGGAGGGGGTAGAAATTTGGTGGTATTGTCAATGTTCTCTCTGTGGAGGGGGTGGAGAGTTGGTGCTATTGTCGCTGTTCTCTCTGTGGAGGGGGTGGAGAGTTGGTGCTATTGTCGCTGTTCTCTCTGTGGAGATGGTGGAGAGTTGGTGCTATTGTCACTGTTCTCTCCTTGGAGGGGGTGGAGAGATGGTGCTATTGTCACTGTTCTCTCTGTGGAGATGGTGGAGAGTTGGTGCGATTGTCGCTGTTCTCTCGGTGGAGGGGGAAGAGAGTTGGTGCTATTGTCACTGTTCTCTCTGTGGAGATGGTGGAGAGTTGGTGCGATTGTCGCTGTTCTCTCTGTGGAGGGGGTTGAGAGTTTGTGCTATTGTCACTGTTTTCTCTGTGGAGAGGGTGGAGAGTTGGTGCTATTGTCACTGTTCTCTGTGTGGAGGGGGTTGAGAGTTTGTGCTATTGTCACTGTTTTCTCTGTGGAGAGGGTGGAGAGTTGGTGCTATTGTCGCTGTTCTCTCTGTGGTGATGGTGGAGAGTTGGTGCTATTGTCACTGTTCTCTCTGTGGAGGGGGTAGAGAGTTGGTGTTATTGTCTCTGTTTTCTCTGTGGAGAGGGTGGAGAGTTGGTGCTACTGTCACTGTTCTCTGTGTGGAGGGGGTAGAAATTTTGTGCTATTGTCACTGTTCTCACTGTGGAGGGGGTGGAGAGCTGGTGCTTTGTCACTGTTTTCTCTGTGGAGGGGGTTAGGAGTTGCTGCTATTGTCACTGTTTTCTCTGTGGAGAGGGTGGAGAGTTGCTGCTATTGTCACTGTTCTCTCTGTGGAGGGGGTGGAGAGTTGGTGCAATTGTCACTGTTCTCTCTGTGGTGGGGGTGGAGAGTTTGTGCTATTGACACTGTTCTCTCTGTGGCGAGGGTGGAGAGTTGGTGCTATTGTCAGTTATCTCTGTGGAGGGGGTAGAAATTTGGTGCTATTGTCAATGTTCTCACTGTGGAGATGGTGGAGAGTTGGTGCTATTGTCACTGTTCTCTCTGTGGAGGGGGTAGAAATTTGGTGCTATTGTCACTGTTCTCTGTGGAGGGGGTTAGGAGTTGCTGCTATTGTCACTGTTCTCTCGGTGGTGATGGTGGAGAGTTGGTGCTATTGTCACTGTACTCTCAGTGGAGGGGATGTAGAGTTGGTGATATTGTCACTGTTCTCTCTGTGGAGGGGGTGGAGAGTTGGTGCTATTGTCGCTGTTCTCTCTGTGGAGATGGTGGAGAGTTGGTGCTATTGTCACTGTTCTCTCTGTGGAGGGGGTAGAAATTTGGTGCTATTGTCACTGTTCTCTGTGGAGGGGGTTAGGAGTTGCTGCTATTGTCACTGTTTACTCTGTGGAGAGGGTGGAGAGTTGGTGCTATTGTCGCTGTTCTCTCTGTGGAGGGGTTGGAGAGTTGGTGCTATTGTCACTGTTCTCTCGGTGGTGATGGTGGAGAGTTGGTGCTATTGTCACTGTACTCTCTGTGGAGGGGGTAGAGAGTTGGTGGTATTGTCGCTGTTCTCTCTGGGCGGAGGCTGAGAGTTTGTGCTAATGTCACTGTTTTCTCGGTGGTGATGGTGGAGAGTTAGTGCTATTGTCACTGTTCTCTCTGTGGAGAGGGTGGAGCGTTGGTGCTACTGTCACGGTTCTCTCTGTTGAGGGGGTGGAGAGTTGGTGCGATTGTCACTGTTCTCTCTCTGGAGGGGGTAGAAAGTTGGTGCTATTGTCACTGTTCTCTGTGTGGAGAGAGTGGAGAGTTGATGCTATTGCAACTGTTCTGTCTGTGGAGGTTGTGGAGAGCTGGTGCTATTGTCTCTGTTTTCTTTGTGGAGATGGTGGAGATTTCGTGCTACTGTCACTGTTCTCTCTGTCTGGAGAGGGTGGAGAGTTGGTGCTATTGTCACTGTTCTCTCTCTGGAGGATGTGCAGCATTGGTGCGATTGTCACTGTACTCTCTGTGGAGAGGGTGGAGAGTTGGTGCTATTGTCAGTTATCTCTGTGGAGGGGGTAGAAATTTGGTGCTATCGTCAATGTTCTCACTGTGGAAGGGGTGGAGAGCTGGTGCTTTGTCACTGGTCTCTGTGGACGAGGTGGAAAGCTGGTGCTACTGTCTCTGTACTCTCAGTGGAGGGGATGTAGAGTTGGTGCTATTGTCACAGTTCTCTCTGTGGAGGGGGTGGAGAGTTGGTGCTATTGTCGCTGTTCTCTCTGTGGAGATGGTGGAGAGTTGGTGCTATTGTCACTGTTCTCTCTGTGGAGGGGGTAGAAATTTGGTGCTATTGTCACTGTTCTCTGTGGAGGGGGTTAGGAGTTGCTGCTATTGTCACTGTTTACTCTGTGGAGAGGGTGGAGAGTTGGTGCTATTGTCGCTGTTCTCTCTGTGGAGGGGTTGGAGAGTTGGTGCCATTGTCTCTGTTTTCTTTTTGGAGAGGGTGGAGAGTTGGTGCTTTTGTCACTTTTCTCTTGGTGGAGGGGGTGGAGAGTTGGTGGTGTTGTCGCTGTTCTCTCTGTGGTGGGGGCTGAGAGTTTGTGCTATTGTCACTGTTTTCTCGGTGGTGATGGTGGAGAGTTGGTGCTATTGTCACTGTTCTCTCTGTGGAGAGGGTGGAGAGTTGGTGCTATTGTCACTGTTTTCTCTGTGGAGAGGGTGGAGGGTTGGTGCTATTGTCACTGGTCTCTGTGGACGAGTTGGAAAGCTGGTGCTGCTGTCTCTGTACTCTCTGTGGAGGGGGTGGAGAGTTGGTGCTAATGTCACTGTTCTCTCTGTGGGGGGGGGGGTAGAGAGTTGGTTCTATTGTCGCTGTTCTGTCTGTGGAGGGGGTGGAGAGTTGGTGCTATTGTCGTTGTTCTCTCTGTGGAGGGGGTGGAGAGTTGGTGCTATTGTCACTGTTCTCTCTGTGGAGAGGGTGGAGAGTTGGTGCTATTGTCGCTGTTCTCTCTGTGGAGATGGTGGAGAGTTGGTGCTATTGTCACTGTTCTGTCTGTGGAGGGGGCTGAGAGTTTGTGCTATTGTCACTGTTTTCTCTGTGGAGAGGGTGGAGAGTTGGTGCTATTGTCACTGTTCTCTCTCTGGAAATGGTGGAGAGCTGGTGCTATTGTCGCTGTTCTCTCGGTGGTGATGGTGGAGAGTTGATGCTATTGTCACTGTTCTCTCTGTGGAGAGTGTGGAGAGTTGGTGCTATTGTCACGGTTCTCTCTGTGCAGGGGTTGGAGAGTTTGTGCTATTGACACTGTTCTCTCTGTGGAGAGGGTGGAGAGTTGGTGCTATTGTCACAGTGTTCTCTGTGGAGGGGGTAGAAATTTGGTGCTATTGTCGCTGGTCTCTCTGTGGAGGGGTTGGAGAGTTGGTGCCATTGTCTCTGTTTTCTTTTTGGAGAGGGTGGAGAGTTGGTGCTTTTGTCACTGTTCTCTTGGTGGAGGGGGTGGAGAGTTGGTGGTATTGTCGCTGTTCTCTCTGTGGTGGGGGCTGAGAGTTTGTGCTATTGTCACTGTTTTCTCGGTGGTGATGGTGGAGAGTTGGTGCTATTGTCACAGTTCTCTCTGTGGAGAGGGTGGAGAGTTGGTGCTATTGTCACTGTTTTCTCTGTGGAGAGGGTGGAGGGTTGGTGCTATTGTCACTGGTCTCTGTGGACGAGTTGGAAAGCTGGTGCTGCTGTCTCTGTACTCTCTGTGGAGGGGGTGGAGAGTTGGTGCTATTGTCACTGTTCTCTCTGTGGGGGGGGGTAGAGAGTTGGTTCTATTGTCGCTGTTCTGTCTGTGGAGGGGGTGGAGAGTTGGTGCTATTGTCGCTGTTCTCTCTGTGGAGGGGGTGGAGAGTTGGTGCTATTGTCACTGTTCTCTCTGTGGAGAGGGTGGAGAGTTGGTGCTATTGTCGCTGTTCTCTCTGTGGGGATGGTGGAGAGTTGGTGCTATTGTCACTGTTCTGTCTGTGGAGGGGGTGGAGAGTTGTTGCTATTGTCTGTTCTCTCTGTGGAGGGCGTGGAGAGTTGGTGCTATTGTCACTGTTCTCTCTGTGGAGGTGGCTGAGAGTTTGTGCTATTGTCACTGTTTTCTCAGTGGAGAGGGTGGAGAGTTGGTGCTGTTGTCACTGTTCTCTCTCTGGAGATGGTGGAGAGCTGGTGCTATTGTCGCTGTTCTCTCGGTGGTGATGGTGGAGAGTTGATGCTATTGTCACTGTTCTCTCTGTGGAGAGTGTGGAGAGTTGGTGCTATTGTCACGGTTCTCTCTGTGCAGGGGTTGGAGAGTTTGTGCTATTGACACTGTTCTCTCTGTGAAGAGGGTGGAGAGTTGGTGCTATTGTCACAGTGTTCTCTGTGGAGGGGGTAGAAATTTGGTGCTATTGTCACTGTTCTCACTGTGGAGGGGGTGGAGAGCTGGTGCTTTGTCACTGTTTTCTCTGTGGAGGGGGTTAGGAGTTGCTGCTATTGTCACTGTTTTCTCTGTGGAGAGAGTGGAGAGTTGGTGCTATTGTCACTGTTCTCTCTGTGGACGGGGTGGAGAGTTGTTGCTATTGTCGCTGTTCTCTCTGTGGAGATGGTGGAGAGTTGGTGCTATTGTCACTGTTCTCTCTGTGGAGGGGGTAGAAATTTGGTGCTGTTGTCACTGTTCTCTGTGGAGGGGGTTAGGAGTTGCTGCTATTGTCTCTGTTTACTCTGTGGAGAGGGTGGAGAGTTGGTGCTATTGTCGCTGTTCTCTCTGTGGAGGGGGTGGAGAGTTGGTGCTATTGTCGCTGTTCTCTCTGTGGAGGGGGTGGAGAGTTGGTGCTATTGTCGCTGTTCTCTCTGTGGAGATGGTGGAGAGTTGGTGCTATTGTCACTGTTCTGTCTGTGGAGGGGGTGGAGAGTTGGTGCTATTGTCACTGTTCTCTCTCTGGAGATGGTGGAGAGCTGGTGCTATTGTCGCTGTTCTCTCGGTGGTGATGGTGGAGAGTTGATGCTATTGTCACTGTTCTCTCTGTGGAGAGTGTGGAGAGTTGGTGCTATTGTCACGGTTCTCTCTGTGCAGGGGTTGGAGAGTTTGTGCTATTGACACTGTTCTCTCTGTGGAGAGGGTGGAGAGTTGGTGCTATTGTCACAGTGTTCTCTGTGGAAGGGGTAGAAATTTGGTGCTATTGTCACTGTTCTCACTGTGGAGGGTGTGGAGAGCTGGTGCTTTGTCACTGTTTTCTCTGTGGAGAGGGTTAGGAGTTGCTGCTATTGTCACTGTTTTCTCTGTGGAGAGAGTGGAGAGTTGGTGCTATTGTCACTGTTCTCTCTGTGGACGGGGTGGAGAGTTGTTGCTATTGTCGCTGTTCTCTCTGTGGAGATGGTGGAGAGTTGGTGCTATTGTCACTGTTCTCTCTGTGGAGGGGGTAGAAATTTGGTGCTGTTGTCACTGTTCTCTGTGGAGGGGGTTAGGAGTTGCTGCTATTGTCACTGTTTACTCTGTGGAGAGGGTGGAGAGTTGGTGCTATTGTCGCTGTTCTCTCTGTGGAGGGGGTGGAGAGTTGGTGCTATTGTCGCTGTTCTCTCTGTTGAGGGGGTGGAGAGTTGGTGCTATTGTCACTGTTCTCTCTGTGGAGAGGGTGGAGAGTTGGTGCTATTGTCGCTGTTCTCTCTGTGGAGATGGTGGAGAGTTGGTGCTATTGTCACTGTTTTCTCTGTGGCGGGGGTTAGGAGTTGCTGCTATTGTCACTGTTTTCTCTGTGGAGAGAGTGGAGAGTTGGTGCTATTGTCACTGTTCTCTCTGTGGAGAGGGTGGAGAGTTGGTGCTATTGTCACAGTGTTCTCTGTGGAGGTGGTAGAAATTTGGTGCTATTGTCACTGTTCTCACTGTGGAGGGGGTGGAGAGCTGGTGCTTTGTCACTGTTTTCTCTGTGGCTGGGGTTAGGTGTTGCTGCTGTTGTCACTGTTTTCTCTGTGGAGAGAGTGGAGAGTTGGTGCTATTGTCACTGTTCTCTCTGTGGACGGGGTGGAGAGTTGTTGCTATTGTCGCTGTTCTCTCTGTGGAGATGGTGGAGAGTTGGTGCTATTGTCACTGTTCTCTCTGTGGAGGGGGTAGAAATTTGGTGCTATTGTCACTGTTCTCTGTGGAGGGGTTAGGAGTTGCTGCTATTGTCACTGTTTACTCTGTGGAGAGGGTGGAGAGTTGGTGCTATTGTCGCTGTTCTCTCTGTGGAGGGGTTGGAGAGTTGGTGCTTTTGTCACTGTTCTCTCGGTGGTGATGGTGAAGAGTTGGTGCTATTGTCACTGTACTCTCTGTGGAGATGGTGGAGAGTTGGTGGTATTGTCGCTGTTCTCTCTGTGGCGGAGGCTGAGAGTTTGTGCTATTGTCACTGCTCTCTCTCTGGAGGATGTGGAGCGTTGGTGCGAATGTCACTGTTCTGTCTGTGGAGGGGGTGGAGAGTTGGTGCTATTGGCACTGTTCTCTCTCTGGAGGGGGTAGAAAGTTGGTGCTATTGTCACTGTTCTCTGTGTGGAGAGGGTGGAGAGTTGGTGCTATTGTCACTGTTCTCTCTGTGGGGGGGGTAGAGAGTTGGTTCTATTGTCGCTGTTCTGTCTGTGGAGGGGGTGGAGAGTTGGTGCTATTGTCGCTGTTCTCTCTGTGGAGGGTTGGAGAGTTGGTGCTATTGTCACTGTTCTCTCTGTGGAGAGTGTGGGGAGTTGGTGCTATTGTCACTGTTCTGTCTGTGGAGGGGGTGGAGAGTTGGTGCTATTGTCACTGTTCTCTCTGTGGAGATGGTGGAGAGTTGGTGCTATTGTCACTGTTCTCTCTGTGGAGATGGTGGAGAGTTGGTGCTATTGTCACTGTTCTGTCTGTGGAGGGGGTGGAGAGTTGGTGCTATTGTCACTGTTCTCTCTGTGGAGGGGGTGGAGAGTTGGTGCTATTGTCGCTGTTCTCTCTGTGGAGGGGGTGGAGAGTTGGTGCTATTGTCACTGTTCTCTCTGTGGAGAGGGTGGAGAGTTGGTGCTATTGTCGCTGTTCTCTCTGTGGAGATGGTGGAGAGTTGGTGCTATTGTCACTGTTCTGTCTGTGGAGGGGGTGGAGAGTTGGTGCTATTGTCACTGTTCTCTCTGTGGAGGGGGTGGAGAGTTGGTGCTATTGTCACTGTTCTCTCTGTGGAGGTGGCTGAGAGTTTGTGCTATTGTCACTGTTTTCTCTGTGGAGAGGGTGGAGAGTTGGTGCTATTGTCACTGTTCTCTCTGGAGATGGTGGAGAGCTGGTGCTATTGTCGCTGTTCTCTCGGTGGTGATGGTGGAGAGTTGATGCTATTGTCACTGTTCTCTCTGTGGAGAGTGTGGAGAGTTGGTGCTATTGTCACGGTTCTCTCTGTGCAGGGGTTGGAGAGTTTGTGCTATTGACACTGTTCTCTCTGTGGAGAGGGTGGAGAGTTGGTGCTATTGTCACAGTGTTCTCTGTGGAGGGGGTAGAAATTTGGTGCTATTGTCGCTGTTCTCTCTGTGGAGGGGTTGGAGAGTTGGTGCCATTGTCTCTGTTTTCTTTTTGGAGAGGGTGGAGAGTTGGTGCTTTTGTCACTGTTCTCTTGGTGGAGGGGGTGGAGAGTTGGTGGTATTGTCGCTGTTCTCTGTGGTGTGGGGGCTGAGAGTTTGTGCTATTGTCACTGTTTTCTCGGTGGTGATGGTGGAGAGTTGGTGCTATTGTCACTGTTCTCTCTGTGGAGAGGGTGGAGAGTTGGTGCTAGTGTCACTGTTTTCTCTGTGGAGAGGGTGGAGGGTTGGTGCTATTGTCACTGGTCTCTGTGGACGAGTTGGAAAGCTGGTGCTGCTGTCTCTGTACTCTCTGTGGAGGGGGTGGAGAGTTGGAGCTATTGTCACTGTTCTCTCTGTGGGGGGGGGGTAGAGAGTTGGTTCTATTGTCGCTGTTCTGTCTGTGGAGGGGGTGGAGAGTTGGTGGTATTGTCGCTGTTCTCTCTGTGGAGGGGGTGGAGAGTTGGTGCTATTGTCACTGTTCTCTCTGTGGAGAGAGTGGAGAGTTGGTGCTATTGTCGCTGTTCTCTCTGTGGAGATGGTGGAGAGTTGGTGCTATTGTCACTGTTCTGTCTGTGGAGGGGGTGGAGAGTTGGTGCTATTGTCACTGTTCTCTCTGTGGAGGGGGTGGAGAGTTGGTGCTATTGTCACTGTTCTCTCTGTGGAGGTGGCTGAGAGTTTGTGCTATTGTCACTGTTTTCTCTGTGGAGAGGGTGGAGAGTTGGTGCTATTGTCACTGTTCTCTCTCTGGAGATGGTGGAGAGCTGGTGCTATTGTCGCTGTTCTCTCGGTGGTGATGGTGGAGAGTTGATGCTATTGTCACTGTTCTCTCTGTGGAGAGTGTGGAGAGTGTGGAGAGTTGGTGCTATTGTCACGGTTCTCTCTGTGCAGGGGTTGGAGAGTTTGTGCTATTGACACTGTTCTCTCTGTGGAGAGGGTGGAGAGTTGGTGCTATTGTCACAGTGTTCTCTGTGGAGGGGGTAGAAATTTGGTGCTATTGTCACTGTTCTCACTGTGGAGGGGGTGGAGAGCTGGTGCTATTGTCACTGTTCTCTCTGTGGACGGGGTGGAGAGTTGTTGCTATTGTCGCTGTTCTCTCTGTGGAGATGGTGGAGAGTTGGTGCTATTGTCACTGTTCTCTCTGTGGAGGGGGTAGAAATTTGGTGCTGTTGTCACTGTTCTCTGTGGAGGGGGTTAGGAGTTGCTGCTATTGTCACTGTTTACTCTGTGGAGAGGGTGGAGAGTTGGTGCTATTGTCGCTGTTCTCTCTGTGGAGGGGTTGGAGAGTTGGTGCTTTTGTCACTGTTCTCTCGGTGGTGATGGTGAAGAGTTGGTGCTATTGTCACTGTACTCTCTGTGGAGAGGGTGGAGAGTTGGTGGTATTGTCGCTGTTCTCTCTGTGGCGGAGGCTGAGAGTTTGTGCTATTGTCACTGCTCTCTCTCTGGAGGATGTGGAGCGTTGGTGCGATTGTCACTGTTCTCTCTCTGGAGGGGGTAGAAAGTTGGTGCTATTGTCACTGTTCTCTGTGTGGAGAGGGTGGAGAGTTGGTGCTATTGTCACTGTTCTCTCTGTGGCGGGGGGGTAGAGAGTTGGTTCTATTGTCGCTGTTCTGTCTGTGGAGGGGGTAGAGAGTTGGTGCTATTGTCGCTGTTCTCTCTGTGGAGGGTTGGAGAGTTGGTGCTATTGTCACTGTTCTCTCTGTGGAGAGTGTGGGGAGTTGGTGCTATTGTCACTGTTCTGTCTGTGGAGGGGGTGGAGAGTTGGTGCTATTGTCACTGTTCTCTCTGTGGAGGGGGTGGAGAGTTGGTGCTATTGTCACTGTTCTCTCTGTGGAGGTGGCTGAGAGTTTGTGCTATTGTCACTGTTTTCTCTGTGGAGAGGGTGGAGAGTTGGTGCTATTGTCACTGTTCTCTCTGGAGATGGTGGAGAGCTGGTGCTATTGTCGCTGTTCTCTCGGTGGTGATGGTGGAGAGTTGATGCTATTGTCACTGTTCTCTCTGTGGAGAGTGTGGAGAGTTGGTGCTATTGTTACGGTTCTCTCTGTGCAGGGGTTGGAGAGTTTGTGCTATTGACACTGTTCTCTCTGTGGAGAGGGTGGAGAGTTGGTGCTATTGTCACAGTGTTCTCTGTGAAGGGGGTAGAAATTTGGTGCTATTGTCGCTGTTCTCTCTGTGGAGGGGTTGGAGAGTTGGTGCCATTGTCTCTGTTTTCTTTTTGGAGAGGGTGGAGAGTTGGTGCTATTGTCGCTGTTCTCTGTGGTGTGGGGGCTGAGAGTTTGTGCTATTGTCACTGTTTTCTCGGTGGTGATGGTGGAGAGTTGGTGCTATTGTCACTGTTCTCTCTGTGGAGAGGGTGGAGAGTTGGAGCTATTGTCACTGTTCTCTCTGTGGGGGGGGGTAGAGAGTTGGTTCTATTGTCGCTGTTCTGTCTGTGGAGGGGGTGGAGAGTTGGTGCTATTGTCGCTGTTCTCTCTGTGGAGGGGGTGGAGAGTTGGTGCTATTGTCACTGTTCTCTCTGTGGAGAGAGTGGAGAGTTGGTGCTATTGTCGCTGTTCTCTCTGTGGAGATGGTGGAGAGTTGGTGCTATTGTCACTGTTCTGTCTGTGGAGGGGGTGGAGAGTTGGTGCTATTGTCACTGTTCTCTCTGTGGAGGGGTTGGAGAGTTGGTGCTTTTGTCACTGTTCTCTCGGTGGTGATGGTGAAGAGTTGGTGCTATTGTCACTGTACTCTCTGTGGAGAGGGTGGAGAGTTGGTGGTATTGTCGCTGTTCTCTCTGTGGCGGAGGCTGAGAGTTTGTGCTATTGTCACTGCTCTCTCTCTGGAGGATGTGGAGCGTTGGTGCGAATGTCACTGTTCTGTCTGTGGAGGGGGTGGAGAGTTGGTGCTATTGGCACTGTTCTCTCTCTGGAGGGGGTAGAAAGTTGGTGCTATTGTCACTGTTCTCTGTGTGGAGAGGGTGGAGAGTTGGTGCTATTGTCACTGTTCTCTCTGTGGGGGGGGGGGTAGACAGTTGGTTCTATTGTCGCTGTTCTGTCTGTGGAGGGGGTGGAGAGTTGGTGCTATTGTCGCTGTTCTCTCTGTGGAGGGTTGGAGAGTTGGTGCTATTGTCACTGTTCTCTCTGTGGAGAGTGTGGGGAGTTGGTGCTATTGTCACTGTTCTGTCTGTGGAGGGGGTGGAGAGTTGGTGCTATTGTCACTGTTCTCTCTGTGGAGATGGTGGAGAGTTGGTGCTATTGTCACTGTTCTCTCTGTGGAGATGGTGGAGAGTTGGTGCTATTGTCACTGTTCTGTCTGTGGAGGGGGTGGAGAGTTGGTGCTATTGTCACTGTTCTCTCTGTGGAGGGGGTGGAGAGTTGGTGCTATTGTCGCTGTTCTCTCTGTGGAGGGGGTGGAGAGTTGGTGCTATTGTCACTGTTCTCTCTGTGGAGAGGGTGGAGAGTTGGTGCTATTGTCGCTGTTCTCTCTGTGGAGATGGTGGAGAGTTGGTGCTATTGTCACTGTTCTGTCTGTGGAGGGGGTGGAGAGTTGGTGCTATTGTCACTGTTCTCTCTGTGGAGGGGGTGGAGAGTTGGTGCTATTGTCACTGTTCTCTCTGTGGAGGTGGCTGAGAGTTTGTGCTATTGTCACTGTTTTCTCTGTGGAGAGGGTGGAGAGTTGGTGCTATTGTCACTGTTCTCTCTGGAGATGGTGGAGAGCTGGTGCTATTGTCGCTGTTCTCTCGGTGGTGATGGTGGAGAGTTGATGCTATTGTCACTGTTCTCTCTGTGGAGAGTGTGGAGAGTTGGTGCTATTGTCACGGTTCTCTCTGTGCAGGGGTTGGAGAGTTTGTGCTATTGACACTGTTCTCTCTGTGGAGAGGGTGGAGAGTTGGTGCTATTGTCACAGTGTTCTCTGTGGAGGGGGTAGAAATTTGGTGCTATTGTCGCTGTTCTCTCTGTGGAGGGGTTGGAGAGTTGGTGCCATTGTCTCTGTTTTCTTTTTGGAGAGGGTGGAGAGTTGGTGCTTTTGTCACTGTTCTCTTGGTGGAGGGGGTGGAGAGTTGGTGGTATTGTCGCTGTTCTCTGTGGTGTGGGGGCTGAGAGTTTGTGCTATTGTCACTGTTTTCTCGGTGGTGATGGTGGAGAGTTGGTGCTATTGTCACTGTTTTCTCTGTGGAGAGGGTGGAGGGTTGGTGCTATTGTCACTGGTCTCTGTGGACGAGTTGGAAAGCTGGTGCTGCTGTCTCTGTACTCTCTGTGGAGGGGGTGGAGAGTTGGAGCTATTGTCACTGTTCTCTCTGTGGGGGGGGGGTAGAGAGTTGGTTCTATTGTCGCTGTTCTGTCTGTGGAGGGGGTGGAGAGTTGGTGCTATTGTCGCTGTTCTCTCTGTGGAGGGGGTGGAGAGTTGGTGCTATTGTCACTGTTCTCTCTGTGGAGAGAGTGGAGAGTTGGTGCTATTGTCGCTGTTTTCTCTGTGGAGATGGTGGAGAGTTGGTGCTATTGTCACTGTTCTGTCTGTGGAGGGGGTGGAGAGTTGGTGCTATTGTCACTGTTCTCTCTGTGGAGGGGGTGGAGAGTTGGTGCTATTGTCACTGTTCTCTCTGTGGAGGTGGCTGAGAGTTTGTGCTATTGTCACTGTTTTCTCTGTGGAGAGGGTGGAGAGTTGGTGCTATTGTCACTGTTCTCTCTCTGGAGATGGTGGAGAGCTGGTGCTATTGTCGCTGTTCTCTCGGTGGTGATGGTGGAGAGTTGATGCTATTGTCACTGTTCTCTCTGTGGAGAGTGTGGAGAGTTGGTGCTATTGTCACGGTTCTCTCTGTGCAGGGGTTGGAGAGTTTGTGCTATTGACACAGTTCTCTCTGTGGAGAGGGTGGAGAGTTGGTGCTATTGTCACAGTGTTCTCTGTGGAGGGGGTAGAAATTTGGTGCTATTGTCACTGTTCTCACTGTGGAGGGGGTGGAGAGCTGGTGCTTTGTCACTGTTTTCTCTGTGGAGGGGGTTAGGAGTTGCTGCTATTGTCACTGTTTTCTCTGTGGAGAGAGTGGAGAGTTGCTGCTATTGTCACTGTTCTCTCTGTGGACGGGGTGGAGAGTTGTTGCTATTGTCGCTGTTCTCTCTGTGGAGATGGTGGAGAGTTGGTGCTATTGTCACTGCTCTCTCTGTGGAGCGGGTAGAAATTTGGTGCTGTTGTCACTGTTCTCTGTGGAGGGGGTTAGGAGTTGCTGCTATTGTCACTGTTTACTCTGTGGAGAGGGTGGAGAGTTGGTGCTATTGTCGCTGTTCTCTCTGTGGAGGGGGGGGAGAGTTGGTGCTATTGTCGCTGTTCTCTCTGTGGAGGGGGTGGAGAGTTGGTGCTATTGTCGCTGTTCTCTCTGTGGAGATGGTGGAGAGTTGGTGCTATTGTCACTGTACTGTCTGTGGAGGGGGTGGAGAGTTGGTGCTATTGTCACTGTTCTCTCTCTGGAGATGGTGGAGAGCTGGTGCTATTGTCGCTGTTCTCTCGGTGGTGATGGTGGAGAGTTGATGCTATTGTCACTGTTCTCTCTGTGGAGAGTGTGGAGAGTTGGTGCTATTGTCACGGTTCTCTCTGTGCAGGGGTTGGAGAGTTTGTGCTATTGACACTGTTCTCTCTGTGGAGAGGGTGGAGAGTTGGTGCTATTGTCACAGTGTTCTCTGTGGAGGGGGTAGAAATTTGGTGCTATTGTCACTGTTCTCACTGTGGAGGGGGTGGAGAGCTGGTGCTTTGTCACTGTTTTCTCTGTGGAGAGGGTTAGGAGTTGCTGCTATTGTCACTGTTTTCTCTGTGGAGAGAGTGGAGAGTTGGTGCTATTGTCACTGTTCTCTCTGTGGACGGGGTGGAGAGTTGTTGCTATTGTCGCTGTTCTCTCTGTGGAGATGGTGGAGAGTTGGTGCTATTGTCACTGTTCTCTCTGTGGAGGGGGTAGAAATTTGGTGCTGTTGTCACTGTTCTCTGTGGAGGGGGTTAGGAGTTGCTGCTATTGTCACTGTTTACTCTGTGGAGAGGGTGGAGAGTTGGTGCTATTGTCGCTGTTCTCTCTGTGGAGGGGGTGGAGAGTTGGTGCTATTGTCGCTGTTCTCTCTGTTGAGGGGGTGGAGAGTTGGTGCTATTGTCACTGTTCTCTCTGTGGAGAGGGTGGAGAGTTGGTGCTATTGTCCCTGTTCTCTCTGTGGAGATGGTGGAGAGTTGGTGCTATTGTCACTGTTCTGTCTGGAGGGGGTGGAGAGTTGGTGCTATTGTCACTGTTCTCTCTGTGGAGGGGTTGGAGAGTTGGTGCTATTGTCACTGTTCTCTCTGTGGAGGTGGCTGAGAGTTTGTGCTATTGTCACTGTTTTCTCTGTGGAGAGGGTGGAGAGTTGGTGCTATTGTCACTGTTCTCTCTCTGGAGATGGTGGAGAGCTGGTGCTATTGTCGCTGTTCTCTCTGTGGAGATGGTGGAGAGTTGGTGCTATTGTCACTGTTTTCTCTGTGGCGGGGGTTAGGAGTTGCTGCTATTGTCACTGTTTTCTCTGTGGAGAGAGTGGAGAGTTGGTGCTATTGTCACTGTTCTCACTGTGGACGGGGTGGAGAGTTGGTGCTATTGTCACTGTTCTCTCTCTGGAGATGGTGGAGAGCTGGTGCTATTGTCGCTGTTCTCTCGGTGGTGATGGTGGAGAGTTGGTGCTATTGTCACAGTGTTCTCTGTGGAGGGGGTAGAAATTTGGTGCTATTGTCACTGTTCTCACTGTGGAGGGGGTGGAGAGCTGGTGCTTTGTCACTGTTTTCTCTGTGGCGGGGGTTAGGAGTTGCTGCTATTGTCACTGTTTTCTCTGTGGAGAGAGTGGAGAGTTGGTGCTATTGTCACTGTTCTCTCTGTGGAGAGGGTGGAGAGTTGGTGCTATTGTCACAGTGTTCTCTGTGGAGGGGGTAGAAATTTGGTGCTATTGTCACTGTTCTCTCTGTGGAGGGGGTAGAAATTTGGTGCTATTGTCACTGTTCTCTGTGGAGGGGGTTAGGAGTTGCTGCTATTGTCACTGTTTACTCTGTGGAGAGGGTGGAGAGTTGGTGCTATTGTCGCTGTTCTCTCTGTGGAGGGGTTGGAGAGTTGGTGCTTTTGTCACTGTTCTCTCGGTGGTGATGGTGAAGAGTTGGTGCTATTGTCACTGTACTCTCTGTGGAGAGGGTGGAGAGTTGGTGGTATTGTCGCTGTTCTCTCTGTGGCGGAGGCTGAGAGTTTGTGCTATTGTCACTGCTCTCTCTCTGGAGGATGTGGAGCGTTGGTGCGAATGTCACTGTTCTGTCTGTGGAGGGGGTGGAGAGTTGGTGCTATTGGCACTGTTCTCTCTCTGGAGGGGGTGGGTGGAGAGTTGGTGCTATTGTCGCTGTTCTCTCTGTGGAGGGGTTGGAGAGTTGGTGCTTTTATCACTGTTCTCTCGGTGGTGATGGTGAAGAGTTGGTGCTATTGTCACTGTACTCTCTGTGGAGAGGGTGGAGAGTTGGTGGTATTGTCGCTGTTCTCTCTGTGGCGGAGGCTGAGAGTTTGTGCTATTGTCACTGCTCTCTCTCTGGAGGATGTGGAGCGTTGGTGCGAATGTCACTGTTCTGTCTGTGGAGGGGGTGGAGAGTTGCTGCTATTGTCACTGTTTTCTCTGTGGAGAGAGTGGAGAGTTGGTGCTATTGTCACTGTTCTCTCTGTGGACGGGGTGGAGAGTTGTTGCTATTGTCGCTGTTCTCTCTGTGGAGATGGTGGAGAGTTGGTGCTATTGTCACTGTTCTCTCTGTGGAGGGGGTAGAAATTTGGTGCTGTTGTCACTGTTCTCTGTGGAGGGGGTTAGGAGTTGCTGCTATTGTCACTGTTTACTCTGTGGAGAGGGTGGAGAGTTGGTGCTATTGTCGCTGTTCTCTCTGTGGAGGGGTTGGAGAGTTGGTGCTTTTGTCACTGTTCTCTCGGTGGTGATGGTGAAGAGTTGGTGCTATTGTCACTGTACTCTCTGTGGAGAGGGTGGAGAGTTGGTGGTATTGTCGCTGTTCTCTCTGTGGCGGAGGCTGAGAGTTTGTGCTATTGTCACTGCTCTCTCTCTGGAGGATGTGGAGCGTTGGTGCGAATGTCACTGTTCTCTGTGTGGAGAGGGTGGAGAGTTGGTGGTATTGTCACTGTTCTCTCTGTGGGGGGGTGGGTAGAGAGTTGGTTCTATTGTCGCTGTTCTGTCTGTGGAGGGGGTGGAGAGTTGGTGCTATTGTCGCTGTTCTCTCTGTGGAGGGTTGGAGAGTTGGTGCTATTGTCACTGTTCTGTCTGTGGAGGGTGTGGAGAGTTGGTGCTATTGTCACTGTTCTCTCTGTGGAGATGGTGGAGAGTTGGTGCTATTGTCACTGTTCTCTCTGTGGAGATGGTGGAGAGTTGGTGCTATTGTCGCTGTTCTCTCTGTGGAGATGGTGGAGAGTTGGTGCTATTGTCACTGTTCTCTGTGTGGAGAGAGTGGAGAGTTGATGCTATTGACACTGTTCTCTCTGTGGAGAGGGTGGAGAGTTGGTGCTATTGTCACAGTGTTCTCTGTGGAGGGGGTAGAAATTTGGTGCTATTGTCACTGTTCTCACTGTGGAGGGGGTGGAGAGCTGGTGCTTTGTCACTGTTTTCTCTGTGGAGGGGGTTAGGAGTTGCTGCTATTGTCACTGTTTTCTCTGTGGAGAGAGTGGAGAGTTGGTGCTATTGTCACTGTTCTCTCTGTGGACGGGGTGGAGAGTTGTTGCTATTGTCGCTGTTCTCTCTGTGGAGATGGTGGAGAGTTGGTGCTATTGTCACTGTTCTCTCTGTGGAGGGGGTAGAAATTTGGTGCTGTTGTCACTGTAGTCTGTGGAGGGGGTAGGAGTTGCTGCTATTGTCACTGTTTACTCTGTGGAGTGGGTGGAGAGTTGGTGCTATTGTCGCTGTTCTCTCTGTGGAGGGGGTGGAGAGTTGGTGCTATTGTCGCTGTTCTCTCTGTGGAGGGGGTGGAGAGTTGGTGCTATTGTCACTGTTCTCTCTGTGGAGAGGGTGGAGAGTTGGTGCTATTGTCGCTGTTCTCTCTGTGGAGATGGTGGAGAGTTGGTGCTATTGTCACTGTTCTGTCTGTGGAGGGGGTGGAGAGTTGGTGCTATTGTCACTGTTCTCTCTGTGGAGGGGTTGGAGAGTTGGTGCTATTGTCACTGTTCTCTCTGTGGAGGTGGCTGAGAGTTTGTGCTATTGTCACTGTTTTCTCTGTGGAGAGGGTGGAGAGTTGGTGCTATTGTCACTGTTCTCTCTCTGGAGATGGTGGAGAGCTGGTGCTATTGTCGCTGTTCTCTCGGTGGTGATGGTGGAGAGTTGATGCTATTGTCACTGTTCTCTCTGTGGAGAGGGTGGAGAGATGGTGCTATTGTCACAGTGTTCTCTGTGGAGGGGGTAGAAATTTGGTGCTATTGTCACTGTTCTCACTGTGGAGGGGGTGGAGAGCTGGTGCTTTGTCACTGTTTTCTCTGTGGCGGGGGTTAGGAGTTGCTGCTATTGTCACTGTTTTCTCTGTGGAGAGAGTGGAGAGTTGGTGCTATTGTCACTGTTCTCTCTGTGGACGGGGTGGAGAGTTGTTGCTATTGTCGCTGTTCTCTCTGTGGAGATGGTGGAGAGTTGGTGCTATTGTCACTGTTCTCTCTGTGGAGGGGGTAGAAATTTGGTGCTATTGTCACTGTTCTCTGTGGAGGGGGTTAGGAGTTGCTGCTATTGTCACTGTTTACTCTGTGGAGAGGGTGGAGAGTTGGTGCTATTGTCGCTGTTCTCTCTGTGGAGGGGTTGGAGAGTTGGTGCTTTTGTCACTGTTCTCTCGGTGGTGATGGTGAAGAGTTGGTGCTATTGTCACTGTACTCTCTGTGGCGGAGGCTGAGAGTTTGTGCTATTGTCACTGCTCTCTCTCTGGAGGATGTGGAGCATTGGTGCGAATGTCACTGTTCTGTCTGTGGAGGGGGTGGAGAGTTGGTGCTATTGGCACTGTTCTCTCTCTGGAGGGGGTAGAAAGTTGGTGCTATTGTCACTGTTCTCTGTGTGGAGAGTGTGGAGAGTTGGTGCTATTGTCACTGTTCTCTCTGTGGGGGGGGGGTAGAGAGTTGGTTCTATTGTCGCTGTTCTGTCTGTGGAGGGGGTGGAGAGTTGGTGCTATTGTCGCTGTTCTCTCTGTGGAGGGGGTGGAGAGTTGGTGCTATTGTCGCTGTTTTCTCTGTGGAGAGTGTGGGGAGTTGGTGCTATTGTCACTGTTCTCTCTATGGAGATGGTGGAGAGTTGGTGCTATTGTCACTGTTCTGTCTGTGGAGGGGGTGGAGAGTTGGTGCTATTGTCACTGTTCTCTCTGTGGAGGGGGTGGAGAGTTGGTGCTATTGTCACTGTTCTCTCTGTGGAGGTGGCTGAGAGTTTGTGCTATTGTCACTGTTTTCTCTGTGGAGAGGGTGGAGAGTTGGTGCTATTGTCACTGTTCTCTCTCTGGAGATGGTGGAGAGCTGGTGCTATTGTCGCTGTTCTCTCGGTGGTGATGGTGGAGAGTTGATGCTATTGTCACTGTTCTCTTTGTGGAGAGGGTGGAGAGTTGGTGCTATTGTCACGGTTCTCTCTGTGCAGGGGCTGGAGAGTTTGTGCTATTGACACTGTTCTCTCTGTGGAGAGGGTGGAGAGTTGGTGCTATTGTCACAGTTTTCTCTGTGGAGGGGGTAGAAATTTGGTGCTATTGTCACTGTTCTCACTGTGGAGGGGGTGGGGAGCTGGTGCTTTGTCACTGTTTTCTCTGTGGAGGGGGTTAGGAGTTGCTGCTATTGTCACTGTTTTCTCTGTGGAGAGGGTGGAGAGTTGGTGCTATTGTCACTGTTCTCTCTGTGGAGGGGTGGTGTTTTGGTGCTATTGTCGCTGTTCTCTCTGTGGAGCTGGTGGAGAGTTGGTGCTATTGTCACTGTTCTCTCTGTGGAGGGGGTAGAAATTTGGTGCTATTGTCACTGTTCTCTGTGGAGGGGGTAAGGAGTTGCTGCTATTGTCACTGTTTACTCTGTGGAGAGGGTGGAGAGTTGGTGCTATTGTCGCTGTTCTCTCTGTGGAGGGGTTGGAGAGTTGGTGCCATTGTCTCTGTTTTCTTTTTGGAGAGGGTGGAGAGTTGGTGCTTTTGTCACTGTTCTCTCGGTGGTGATGGTGAAGAGTTGGTTCTATTGTCACTGTACTCTCTGTGGAGGGGGTAGAGAGTTGGTGGTATTGTCGCTGTTCTCTCTGTGGCGGAGGCTGAGAGTTTGTGCCATTGTCACTGTTTTCTCGGTGGTGATGGTGGAGCGTTGGTGCGAATGTCACTGTTCTGTCTGTGGAGGGGGTGGAGAGTTGGTGCTATTGTCACTGTTTTTTCTGTTGAGAGGTTGGAGAGTTGGTGCTATTGTCGCTGTTCTCTGTGTGGAGGGGGTAGAGAGTTGCTGCTGTTGTCACTGTTTTCTCTGTGGAGGTGGCTGAGAGTTTGTGCTATTGTCATTGTTTTCTCTGTAGAGAGGGTGCAGAGTTGGTGCTATTGTCACTGTTCTCTCTGTGGAGAGGGTGGAGAGTTGGTGCTATTGTCAGTTATCTCTGTGGAGGGGGTAGAAATTTGGTGCTATCGTCAATGTTCTCACTGTGGAGGGGGTCGAGAGCTGGTGCTTTGTCACTGGTCTCTGTGGACGAGGTGGAAAGCTGGTGCTACTGTCTCTGTACTCTCAGTGGAGGGGATGTAGAGTTGGTGCTATTGTCACTGTTCTCTCTGTGGCGGGGGTGGAGAGTTGGTGCTATTGTCGCTGTTCTCTCTGTGGAGATGGTGGAGAGTTGGTGCTATTGTCACTGTTCTCTCTGTGGAGGGGGTAGAAATTTGGTGCTATTGTCACTGTTCTCTGTGGAGGGGGTTAGGAGTTGCTGCTATTGTCACTGTTTACTCTGTGGAGAGGGTGGAGAGTTGGTGCTATTGTCACTGTTATCTCTGTGGAGGGGGTGGAGAGTTGGTGCCATTGTTACTGTTCTCTCTGTGGAGGGGATGGAGAGTTGGTGCTATTGTCGCTGCTCTCTCTGTGGAGGGGGTGGAGAGTTGGTGCTATTGTCACTGTTCTCTCTGTGGAGGGGGTGGAGAGTTGGTGCTATTGTCGCTGTTCTCTCTGTGGAGGGGGTGGAGAGTTGGTGCTATTGTCACTGTTCTCTCTGTGGAGATGGTGGAGAGTTGGTGCTATTGTCACTGTTCTCTCTGTGGAGGTGGCTGAGAGTTTGCGCTATTGTCTCTGTTTTTTCTGTGGAGAGGGTGGAGAGTTGGTGCTATTGTCACTGTTTTTTCTGTGGAGTGGGTGGAGATTTGGTGGTATTGTCAATGTTCTCACTGTGGAGGGGGTGGGGAGCTGGTGCTTTGTCACTGTTTTCTCTGTGGAGGGGGTTAGGAGTTGCTGCTATTGTCACTGTTTTCTCTGTGGAGAGGGTGGAGAGTTGGTGCTATTGTCACTGTTCTCTCTGTGGAGGGGGTGGAGAGTTGGTGCTATTGTCGCTGTTCTCTCTGTGGAGCTGGTGGAGAGTTGGTGCTATTGTCACTGTTCTCTCTGTGGAGGGGGTAGAAATTTGGTGCTATTGTCACTGTTCTCTGTGGAGGGGGTAAGGAGTTGCTGCTATTGTCACTGTTTACTCTGTGGAGAGGGTGGAGAGTTGGTGCTATTGTCGCTGTTCTCTCTGTGGAGGGGTTGGAGAGTTGGTGCCATTGTCTCTGTTTTCTTTTTGGAGAGGGTGGAGAGTTGGTGCTTTTGTCACTGTTCTCTCGGTGGTGATGGTGAAGAGTTGTTGCTATTGTCACTGTACTCTCTGTGGAGGGGGTAGAGAGTTGGTGGTATTGTCGCTGTTCTCTCTGTGGCGGAGGCTGAGAGTTTGTGTCATTGTCACTGTTTTCTCGGTGGTGATGGTGGAGAGCTGGTGCGAATGTCACTGTTCTGTCTGTGGAGGGGGTGGAGAGTTGGTGCTATTGTCACTGTTTTTTCTGTTGAGAGGTTGGAGAGTTGGTGCTATTGTCGCTGTTCTCTGTGTGGAGGGGGTAGAGAGTTGCTGCTGTTGTCACTGTTTTCTCTGTGGAGGTGGCTGAGAGTTTGTGCTATTGTCATTGTTTTCTCTGTAGAGAGGGTGCAGAGTTGGTGCTATTGTCACTGTTCTCTCTGTGGAGAGGGTGGAGAGTTGGTGCTATTGTCAGTTATCTCTGTGGAGGGGGTAGAAATTTGGTGCTATCGTCAATGTTCTCACTGTGGAGGGGGTGGAGAGCTGGTGCTTTGTCACTGGTCTCTGTGGACGAGGTGGAAAGCTGGTGCTACTGTCTCTGTACTCTCAGTGGAGGGGATGTAGAGTTGGTGCTATTGTCACTGTTCTCTCTGTGGCGGGGGTGGAGAGTTGGTGCTATTGTCGCTGTTCTCTCTGTGGAGATGGTGGAGAGTTGGTGCTATTGTCACTGTTCTCTCTGTGGAGGGGGTAGAAATTTGGTGCTATTGTCACTGTTCTCTGTGGAGGGGGTTAGGAGTTGCTGCTATTGTCACTGTTTACTCTGTGGAGAGGGTGGAGAGTTGGTGCTATTGTCACTGTTATCTCTGTGGAGGGGGTGGAGAGTTGGTGCCATTGTTACTGTTCTCTCTGTGGAGGGGATGGAGAGTTGGTGCTATTGTCGCTGCTCTCTCTGTGGAGGGGGTGGAGAGTTGGTGCTATTGTCACTGTTCTCTCTGTGGAGGGGGTGGAGAGTTGGTGCTATTGTCGCTGTTCTCTCTGTGGAGGGGGTGGAGAGTTGTGCTATTGTCACTGTTCTCTCTGTGGAGATGGTGGAGAGTTGGTGCTATTGTCACTGTTCTCTCTGTGGAGGTGGCTGAGAGTTTGCGCTATTGTCTCTGTTTTTTCTGTGGAGAGGGTGGAGAGTTGGTGCTATTGTCACTGTTTTTTCTGTGGAGGGGGTGGAGATTTGGTGGTATTGTCAATGTTCTCACTGTGGAGGGGGTGGAGAGTTGGTGCAATTGTCACTGTTCTCTCTGTGGAGGGGGTGGAGAGTTCATGCTATTGTCACAGTTTTCTCTGTGGAGGGGGTAGAAATTTGGTGGTATTGTCAATGTTCTCACTGTGGAGGGGGTGGAGAGTTGGTGCTATTGTCACTGTTCTCTCTGTGGAGGGGGTGGAGAGTTGGTGCTATTGTCGCTGTTCTCTCTGTGGAGGGGGTGGAGATTTGGTGCTATTGTCACTGTTCTCTCTCTGTAGATGGTGGAGAGTTGGTGCTATTGTCACTGTTCTCACTGTGGAGAGGGTGGAGAGTTGGTGCTATTGTCACTGTTCTCTCTGTGGAGGTGGCTGAGAGTTTGCGCTATTGTCTCTGTTTTTTCTGTGGAGAGGGTGGAGAGTTGGTGCTATTGTCACTGTTCTCTCTGTGGAGGTGGCTGAGAGTTTGCGCTATTGTCTCTGTTCTCTCTGTGGAGGGGGTGGAGAGTTGTTGCTATTGTCGCCGTTGTCTCTGTGGAGATGGTGGAGAGTTGGTGCTATTGTCACTGTTCTCTCTGTGGAGGGGGTAGAAATTTGGTGCTATTGTCACTGTTCTCTGTGGAGGGGGTTAGGAGTTGCTGCTATTGTCACTGTTTACTCTGTGGAGAGGGTGGAGAGTTGGTGCTATTGTCGCTGTTCTCTCTGTGGAGGGGTTGGAGAGTTGGTGCTTTTGTCACTGTTCTCTCGGTGGTGATGGTGAAGAGTTGGTGCTATTGTCACTGTACTCTCTGTGGAGAGGGTGGAGAGTTGGTGCTATTGTCACAGTTTTCTCTGTGGAGGGGGTTAGGAGTTGGTGCTATCGTCTCTGTTCTCTCTGTGGAGAGGGTGGAGAGTTGGTGCTATTGTCACAGTTTTCTCTGTGGAGGGGGTAGAAATTTGGTGGTATTGTCAATGTTCTCACTGTGGAGGGGGTGGAGAGCTGGTGCTTTGTCACTGGTCTCTGTGGACGAGGTGGAAAGCTGGTGCTACTCTCTCTGTACTCTCTGTGGAGGGGATGTAGAGTTGGTGCTATTGTCGCTGTTCTCTCTGTGGAGATGGTGGAGAGTTGGTGCTACTGTCACTGTTCTCTCTGTGGAGGGGGTGGAGAGTTGGTGCTATTGTCACTGTTCTCTCTGTGGAGGGGGTGGAGAGTTGGTGCTATTGTCACTGTTCTCTCTGTGGAGGGGGTGGAGAGTTGGTGCTATTGTCGCTGTTCTCTCTGTGGAGATGGTGGAGAGTTGGTGCTATTGTCGCTGTTCTCTCTGTGGAGGGGGTAGAAATTTTGTGGTATTGTCACTGTTCTCACTGTGTAGGGGGTGGAGAGCTGGTGCTTTGTCACTGTTTTCTCTGTGGAGGGGGTTAGGAGTTGCTGCTATTGTCACTGTTTTCTCTGTGGAGAGGGTGGAGAGTTGCTGCTATTGTCACTGTTCTCTATGTGGAGGGGGTGGAGAGTTGGTGCAATTGTCACTGTTCTCTCTGTGGTGGGGGTGGAGAGTTTGTGCTATTGACACTGTTCTCTCTGTGGAGAGGGTGGAGAGTTGGTGCTATTGTCAGTTATCTCTGTGGAGGGGGTAGAAATTTGGTGCTATTGTCAATGTTCTCACTGTGGAGGGGGTGGAGAGCTGGTGCTTTGTCACTGGTCTCTGTGGACGAGGTGGAAAGCTGGTGCTACTGTCTCTGTACTCTCAGTGGAGGGGATGTAGAGTTGGTGATATTGTCACTGTTCTCTCGGTGGACGGGGTGGAGAGTTGGTGCTATTGTCGCTGTTCTCTCTGTGGAGATGGTGGAGAGCTGGTGCTATTGTCACTGTTCTCTCTGTGGAGGGGGTAGAAATTTGGTGCTATTGTCACTGTTCTCTGTGGAGGGGGTTAGGAGTTGCTGCTATTGTCACTGTTTACTCTGTGGAGAGGGTGGAGAGTTGGTGCTATTGTCGCTGTTCTCTCTGTGGAGGGGTTGGAGAGCTGGTGCTATTGTCGCTGTTCTCTCGGTGGTGATGGTGGAGAGTTGGTGCTATTGTCACTGTTCTCTCGGTGGTGATGGTGGAGAGTTGGTGCTATTGTCACTGTACTCTCTGTGGAGGGGGTAGCGAGTTGGTGGTATTGTCGCTGTTCTCTCTGGGCGGAGGCTGAGAGTTTGTGCTAATGTCACTGTTTTCTCGGTGGTGATGGTGGAGAGTTGGTGCTATTGTCACTGTTCTCTCTGTGGAGAGGGTGGAGCGTTGGTGCTACTGTCATGGTTCTCTCTGTTGAGGGGGTGGAGAGTTGGTGCCATTGTTACTGTTCTCTCTGTGGAGGGGATGGAGAGTTGGTGCTATTGTCGCTGCTCTCTCTGTGGAGGGGGTGGAGAGTTGGTGCTATTGTCACTGTTCTCTCTGTGGAGGGGGTGGAGAGTTGGTGCTATTGTCGCTGTTCTCTCTGTGGAGGGGGTGGAGAGTTGGTGCTATTGTCACTGTTCTCTCTGTGGAGATGGTGGAGAGTTGGTGCTATTGTCACTGTTCTCTCTGTGGAGGTGGCTGAGAGTTTGCGCTATTGTCTCTGTTTTTTCTGTGGAGAGGGTGGAGAGTTGGTGCTATTGTCACTGTTTTTTCTGTGGAGTGGGTGGAGATTTGGTGGTATTGTCAATGTTCTCACTGTGGAGGGGGTGGGGAGCTGGTGCTTTGTCACTGTTTTCTCTGTGGAGGGGGTTAGGAGTTGCTGCTATTGTCACTGTTTTCTCTGTGGAGAGGGTGGAGAGTTGGTGCTATTGTCACTGTTCTCTCTGTGGAGGGGGTGGAGAGTTGGTGCTATTGTCGCTGTTCTCTCTGTGGAGCTGGTGGAGAGTTGGTGCTATTGTCACTGTTCTCTCTGTGGAGGGGGTAGAAATTTGGTGCTATTGTCACTGTTCTCTGTGGAGGGGGTAAGGAGTTGCTGCTATTGTCACTGTTTACTCTGTGGAGAGGGTGGAGAGTTGGTGCTATTGTCGCTGTTCTCTCTGTGGAGGGGTTGGAGAGTTGGTGCCATTGTCTCTGTTTTCTTTTTGGAGAGGGTGGAGAGTTGGTGCTTTTGTCACTGTTCTCTCGGTGGTGATGGTGAAGAGTTGTTGCTATTGTCACTGTACTCTCTGTGGAGGGGGTAGAGAGTTGGTGGTATTGTCGCTGTTCTCTCTGTGGCGGAGGCTGAGAGTTTGTGTCATTGTCACTGTTTTCTCGGTGGTGATGGTGGAGAGTTGGTGCGAATGTCACTGTTCTGTCTGTGGAGGGGGTGGAGAGTTGGTGCTATTGTCACTGTTTTTTCTGTTGAGAGGTTGGAGAGTTGGTGCTATTGTCGCTGTTCTCTGTGTGGAGGGGGTAGAGAGTTGCTGCTGTTGTCACTGTTTTCTCTGTGGAGGTGGCTGAGAGTTTGTGCTATTGTCATTGTTTTCTCTGTAGAGAGGGTGCAGAGTTGGTGCTATTGTCACTGTTCTCTCTGTGGAGAGGGTGGAGAGTTGGTGCTATTGTCAGTTATCTCTGTGGAGGGGGTAGAAATTTGGTGCTATCGTCAATGTTCTCACTGTGGAGGGGGTGGAGAGCTGGTGCTTTGTCACTGGTCTCTGTGGACGAGGTGGAAAGCTGGTGCTACTGTCTCTGTACTCTCAGTGGAGGGGATGTAGAGTTGGTGCTATTGTCACTGTTCTCTCTGTGGCGGGGGTGGAGAGTTGGTGCTATTGTCGCTGTTCTCTCTGTGGAGATGGTGGAGAGTTGGTGCTATTGTCACTGTTCTCTCTGTGGAGGGGGTAGAAATTTGGTGCTATTGTCACTGTTCTCTGTGGAGGGGGTTAGGAGTTGCTGCTATTGTCACTGTTTACTCTGTGGAGAGGGTGGAGAGTTGGTGCTATTGTCACTGTTATCTCTGTGGAGGGGGTGGAGAGTTGGTGCCATTGTTACTGTTCTCTCTGTGGAGGGGATGGAGAGTTTGTGCTATTGTCGCTGCTCTCTCTGTGGAGGGGGTGGAGAGTTGGTGCTATTGTCACTGTTCTCTCTGTGGAGGGGGTGGAGAGTTGGTGCTATTGTCGCTGTTCTCTCTGTGGAGGGGGTGGAGAGTTGTGCTATTGTCACTGTTCTCTCTGTGGAGATGGTGGAGAGTTGGTGCTATTGTCACTGTTCTCTCTGTGGAGGTGGCTGAGAGTTTGCGCTATTGTCTCTGTTTTTTCTGTGGAGAGGGTGGAGAGTTGGTGCTATTGTCACTGTTTTTTCTGTGGAGGGGGTGGAGATTTGGTGGTATTGTCAATGTTCTCACTGTGGAGGGGGTGGAGAGTTGGTGCAATTGTCACTGTTCTCTCTGTGGAGGGGGTGGAGAGTTCATGCTATTGTCACAGTTTTCTCTGTGGAGGGGGTAGAAATTTGGTGGTATTGTCAATGTTCTCACTGTGGAGGGGGTGGAGAGTTGGTGCTATTGTCACTGTTCTCTCTGTGGAGGGGGTGGAGAGTTGGTGCTATTGTCGCTGTTCTCTCTGTGGAGGGGGTGGAGATTTGGTGCTATTGTCACTGTTCTCTCTCTGTAGATGGTGGAGAGTTGGTGCTATTGTCACTGTTCTCACTGTGGAGAGGGTGGAGAGTTGGTGCTATTGTCACTGTTCTCTCTGTGGAGGTGGCTGAGAGTTTGCGCTATTGTCTCTGTTTTTTCTGTGGAGAGGGTGGAGAGTTGGTGCTATTGTCACTGTTCTCTCTGTGGAGGTGGCTGAGAGTTTGCGCTATTGTCTCTGTTCTCTCTGTGGAGGGGGTGGAGAGTTGTTGCTATTGTCGCCGTTGTCTCTGTGGAGATGGTGGAGAGTTGGTGCTATTGTCACTGTTCTCTCTGTGGAGGGGGTAGAAATTTGGTGCTATTGTCACTGTTCTCTGTGGAGGGGGTTAGGAGTTGCTGCTATTGTCACTGTTTACTCTGTGGAGAGGGTGGAGAGTTGGTGCTATTGTCGCTGTTCTCTCTGTGGAGGGGTTGGAGAGTTGGTGCTTTTGTCACTGTTCTCTCGGTGGTGATGGTGAAGAGTTGGTGCTATTGTCACTGTACTCTCTGTGGAGAGGGTGGAGAGTTGGTGCTATTGTCACAGTTTTCTCTGTGGAGGGGGTTAGGAGTTGGTGCTATCGTCTCTGTTCTCTCTGTGGAGAGGGTGGAGAGTTGGTGCTATTGTCACAGTTTTCTCTGTGGAGGGGGTAGAAATTTGGTGGTATTGTCAATGTTCTCACTGTGGAGGGGGTGGAGAGCTGGTGCTTTGTCACTGGTCTCTGTGGACGAGGTGGAAAGCTGGTGCTACTCTCTCTGTACTCTCTGTGGAGGGGATGTAGAGTTGGTGCTATTGTCGCTGTTCTCTCTGTGGAGATGGTGGAGAGTTGGTGCTACTGTCACTGTTCTCTCTGTGGAGGGGGTGGAGAGTTGGTGCTATTGTCACTGTTCTCTCTGTGGAGGGGGTGGAGAGTTGGTGCTATTGTCACTGTTCTCTCTGTGGAGGGGGTGGAGAGTTGGTGCTATTGTCGCTGTTCTCTCTGTGGAGATGGTGGAGAGTTGGTGCTATTGTCGCTGTTCTCTCTGTGGAGGGGGTAGAAATTTTGTGGTATTGTCACTGTTCTCACTGTGTAGGGGGTGGAGAGCTGGTGCTTTGTCACTGTTTTCTCTGTGGAGGGGGTTAGGAGTTGCTGCTATTGTCACTGTTTTCTCTGTGGAGAGGGTGGAGAGTTGCTGCTATTGTCACTGTTCTCTATGTGGAGGGGGTGGAGAGTTGGTGCAATTGTCACTGTTCTCTCTGTGGTGGGGGTGGAGAGTTTGTGCTATTGACACTGTTCTCTCTGTGGAGAGGGTGGAGAGTTGGTGCTATTGTCAGTTATCTCTGTGGAGGGGGTAGAAATTTGGTGCTATTGTCAATGTTCTCACTGTGGAGGGGGTGGAGAGCTGGTGCTTTGTCACTGGTCTCTGTGGACGAGGTGGAAAGCTGGTGCTACTCTCTCTGTACTCTCTGTGGAGGGGATGTAGAGTTGGTGCTATTGTCGCTGTTCTCTCTGTGGAGATGGTGGAGAGTTGGTGCTACTGTCACTGTTCTCTCTGTGGAGGGGGTGGAGAGTTGGTGCTATTGTCACTGTTCTCTCTGTGGAGGGGGTGGAGAGTTGGTGCTATTGTCACTGTTCTCTCTGTGGAGGGGGTGGAGAGTTGGTGCTATTGTCGCTGTTCTCTCTGTGGAGATGGTGGAGAGTTGGTGCTATTGTCGCTGTTCTCTCTGTGGAGGGGGTAGAAATTTTGTGGTATTGTCACTGTTCTCACTGTGTAGGGGGTGGAGAGCTGGTGCTTTGTCACTGTTTTCTCTGTGGAGGGGGTTAGGAGTTGCTGCTATTGTCACTGTTTTCTCTGTGGAGAGGGTGGAGAGTTGCTGCTATTGTCACTGTTCTCTATGTGGAGGGGGTGGAGAGTTGGTGCAATTGTCACTGTTCTCTCTGTGGTGGGGGTGGAGAGTTTGTGCTATTGACACTGTTCTCTCTGTGGAGAGGGTGGAGAGTTGGTGCTATTGTCAGTTATCTCTGTGGAGGGGGTAGAAATTTGGTGCTATTGTCAATGTTCTCACTGTGGAGGGGGTGGAGAGCTGGTGCTTTGTCACTGGTCTCTGTGGACGAGGTGGAAAGCTGGTGCTACTGTCTCTGTACTCTCAGTGGAGGGGATGTAGAGTTGGTGATATTGTCACTGTTCTCTCGGTGGAGGGGGTGGAGAGTTGGTGCTATTGTCGCTGTTCTCTCTGTGGAGATGGTGGAGAGCTGGTGCTATTGTCACTGTTCTCTCTGTGGAGGGGGTAGAAATTTGGTGCTATTGTCACTGTTCTCTGTGGAGGGGGTTAGGAGTTGCTGCTATTGTCACTGTTTACTCTGTGGAGAGGGTGGAGAGTTGGTGCTATTGTCGCTGTTCTCTCTGTGGAGGGGTTGGAGAGCTGGTGCTATTGTCGCTGTTCTCTCGGTGGTGATGGTGGAGAGTTGGTGCTATTCTCTCTGTACTCTCTGTGGAGGGGATGTAGAGTTGGTGCTATTGTCGCTGTTCTCTCTGTGGAGATGGTGGAGAGTTGGTGCTACTGTCACTGTTCTCTCTGTGGAGGGGGTGGAGAGTTGGTGCTATTGTCACTGTTCTCTCTGTGGAGGGGGTGGAGAGTTGGTGCTATTGTCACTGTTCTCTCTGTGGAGGGGGTGGAGAGTTGGTGCTATTGTCGCTGTTCTCTCTGTGGAGATGGTGGAGAGTTGGTGCTATTGTCGCTGTTCTCTCTGTGGAGGGGGTAGAAATTTTGTGGTATTGTCACTGTTCTCACTGTGTAGGGGGTGGAGAGCTGGTGCTTTGTCACTGTTTTCTATGTGGAGGGGGTTAGGAGTTGCTGCTATTGTCACTGTTTTCTCTGTGGAGAGGGTGGAGAGTTGCTGCTATTGTCACTGTTCTCTATGTGGAGGGGGTGGAGAGTTGGTGCAATTGTCACTGTTCTCTCTGTGGTGGGGGTGGAGAGTTTGTGCTATTGACACTGTTCTCTCTGTGGAGAGGGTGGAGAGTTGGTGCTATTGTCAGTTATCTCTGTGGAGGGGGTAGAAATTTGGTGCTATTGTCAATGTTCTCACTGTGGAGGGGGTGGAGAGCTGGTGCTTTGTCACTGGTCTCTGTGGACGAGGTGGAAAGCTGGTGCTACTGTCTCTGTACTCTCAGTGGAGGGGATGTAGAGTTGGTGCTATTGTCACTGTTCTCTCTGTGGAGGGGGTGCAGAGTTGGTGCTATTGTCGCTGTTCTCTCTGTGGAGATGGTGGAGAGTTGGTGCCATTGTCTCTGTTTACTCTGTGGAGATGGTGGAGAGTTGGAGCTATTGTCACTGTTTTTTCTGTGGAGAGGGTGTAGAGTTGGTGATTTTGTCACTTTTCTCTCTCTGGAGGGTGTGGAAAGTTGGTGGTATTGTCACTGTTCTCTATGAAGGGGGTGGAGAGTTGGTGCTATTGTCACTGTTCTCTCTGTGGAGAGGGTGGAGAGTTGGTGCTATAGTCACTGTTCTCCCTCTGGAAAGGGTGGAGAGTTGGAGCTATTGTCACTGTTTTTTCTGTGGAGAGGGTGTAGAGTTGGTGATATTGTCACTGTTCTCTCTGTGGAGGGGTTGGAAAGTTGGTGCTATTGTCACTGTTCTCTATGAAGGGGGTGGAAAGTTGGTGCTATTCTGGCTGTTCTCTCTGTGGAGAGGCTGGAGAGTTGGTGCTATTGTCACTGTTCTCCCTGTGGAAAGGGTGGAGAGTTGGTGCTATTGTCACTGTTCTCTCTGTGGAGAGGGTGGAGAGTTGCTGCTATTGTCGCTGTTCTCTCTCTGGAGGAGGAGGAGAGTTGGTGCTATTGTCACTGTTCTCTCTGTGGAGAGGGTGGAGAGTCGGTGCTATTGTCACTGTTTTCTCTGTGGAGAGGGTGGAGAGTTGGTGCTGTAGTCACTGTTCTCCCTCTGGAAAGGGTGGAGAGTTGGAGCTATTGTCACTGTTTTTTCTGTGGAGAGGGTGTAGAGTTGGTGATTTTGTCACCTTTCTCTCTCTGGAGGGGGTGGAAAGTTGGTGGTATTGTCACTGTTCTCTATGAAGGGGGTGGAGAGTTGGTGCTATTGTGGCTGTTCTCTCTGTGGAGAGGCTGGAGAGTTGGTGCTATTGTCACTGTTCTCCCTGTGGAAAGGGTGGAGAGTTGGTGCTATTGTCACTGTTCTCTCTGTGGAGAGGGTGGAGAGTTGGTGCTATTGTCGCTGTTCTCTCTCTGGAGGAGGAGGAGAGTTGGTGCAATTGTCAGTGTTCTCTCTGTGGAGAGGGTGGAGAGTTGGTGCTATTGTCGCTGTTCTCTCTGTGGAGATTGTGGAGAGTTGGTGCTACTGTCACTGTTCTCTCTGTGGAGGGGATGGAGAGTTGGTGCCATTGTCACTGTTCTCCCTCTGGAAAGGGTGGAGAGTTGGTGCTATTGTCACTGTTCTGTCTCTGGAGAGGGTGGAGAGTTGGTGCTATTGTCACTGTTCTCTCTGTGGAGAGGGTGGAGAGTTGGTGCTATTATCACTGTTCTCTCTTTGGAGCGGGTGGAGAGTTGGTGCTATTGTCACTGTTTTTTCTGTGGAGGGGTTGGAGAGTTGGGGCTATGGTTACTGTCTGTATGGAGGGGTGGAGAGTTGGTGCTATGGTCACTGTTTTCCATGTGGAGCTGGTGGAGTGTTGGTGCTATTGTCACTGTTCTCTCTGTGGAGAGTGTGGAGAGTTGGTGCTGTAGTCACTGTTCTCCCTCTGGAAAGGGTGGAGAGTTGGAGCTATTGTCACTGTTTTTTCTGTGGAGAGGGTGTAGAGTTGGTGATTTTGTCACCTTTCTCTCTCTGGAGGGGGTGGAAAGTTGGTGCTATTGTCACTGTTCTCTCTGTGGAGCGGGTGGAGAGTTGGTGCTATTGTCACTGTTCTCTCTCTGGAGGAGGAGGAGAGTTGGTGCAATTGTCAGTGTTCTCTCTGTGGAGAGGGTGGAGAGTTGGTGCTATTGTCGCTGTTCTCTCTGTGGAGATTGTGGAGAGTTGGTGCTACTGTCACTGTTCTCTCTGTGGAGGGGATGGAGAGTTGGTGCCATTGTCACTGTTCTCTCTGTGGTGGGGTGGAGAGTTAGTGCTATTGTCACTGTTGTCTCTCTGGCGAGGGTGGAGAGTTGGTGCTACTGTCACTGTTCTTGCTGTGGAAGGGTGGTGAGTTAGTGCTATTGTCACTGTTCTGTCTCTGGAGAGGGTGGAGAGTTGGTGCTATTGTCACTGTTCTCTCTGTGGAGCGGGTGGAGAGTTGGTGCTATTGTCACTGTTCTGTCTCTGGAGAGGGTGGAGAGTTGGTGCTATTGTCACTGTTCTCTCTGTGCAGAGGGTGGAGAGTTGGTGCTATTGTCACTGTTCTCTCTGTGGAGCGGGTGGAGAGTTGGTGCTATTGTCACTGTTTTTTCTGTGGATGGGGTGGAGAGTTGGTGCTATTGTTACTGATCTCTCTGTGGAGGGGGTGGAGAGTTGGGGCTATGGTTACTCTTGTCTCTATTGAGGGATGGAGAGTTGGTGCTATGGTCACTGTTTTCTCTGTGGAGCTGGTGGAGAGTTGGTGCTATTGTCACTGTTCTCTCTGTGGACAGGGTGGAGAGTTGGTGCTATAGTCACTGTTCTCCCTCTGTAAAGGGTGTAGAGTTGGAGCTATTGTCACTGTTTTTTTCTGTGGAGATGGTGTAGAGTTGGTGATATTGTCACTGTTCACTCTGTGGAGATGGTGGAGATTTGGTGCTATTGTCACTGTTCTCTCTGTGGAGAGGGTCGAGAGTCTGTGCTGTTGTCACTATTCTTTCTGTGGAGAGGGTGGAGAGTTGGTGCTATTGTCACTGTTCTCTCTGTGGAGGGGGTGTAGAGTTGGTGCCGTAGTCACTGATTTCTCTGTGGAGAGTGTGGAGAGTTGGTGCTATTGTCGCTGTTCTCTCTCTGGAGGAGGAGGAGAGTTGGTGCAATTGTCACTGTCCTCTCTGTGGAGAGGGTGGAGAGTTGGTGCTATTGTCGCTGTTCTCTCTGTGGAGATGTTGGAGAGTTGGTGCTACTGTCACTGTTCTCTCTGTGGAGGGGATGGAGAGTTGGTGCCATTGTCACTGTTCTCTCTGTGGAGCGGGTGGAGAGTTGGTGCTATTGTCACTGTATTTTCTGTGGATGGGGTGGAGAGTTGGTGCTATTGTTACGCTTGTCTATGGAGGGGTGGAGAGTTGGTGCTATGGTCACTGTTTTCTCTGTGGAGCTGGTGGAGAGTTGGTGCTATTGTCACTGTTCTCTCTGTGGAGAGGGTGGAGAGCTGGTGCTATAGTCACTGTTCTCCCTCTGGAAAGGGTGGAGAGTTGGAGCTATTGTCACTGTTTTTTCTGTGGAGATGGTGGAGAGTCGGTGCTGTTGTCACTGTTCTCTCTGTGGAGAGGGTGGAGAGCTGGTGCTATTCTCACTGTTCTCTCTGTGGAAAGGGTGGAGAGTTGGTGCTATTGTCACTGATTTCTCTGTGGAGAGGGTGGAGAGTTGGTGCTATTGTCGCTGTTCTCTCTCTGGAGGAGGAGGAGAGTTGGTGCAATTGTCACTGTTCTCTCTGTGAAGAGGGTGGAGAGTTGGTGCTATTGTCGCTGTTCTCTCTGTGGAGATGGTGGAGAGTTGGTGCTACTGTCACTGTTCTCTCTGTGGAGGGGATGGAGAGTTGGTGCCATTGTCACTGTTCTCTCTCTGGAGGGGTGGAGAGTTAGTGCTATTGTCACTGTTCTCTCTCTGGCGAGGGTGGAGTGTTGGTGCTACTGTCACTGTTCTTGCTGTGGAAGGGTGGTGAGTTAGTGCTATTGTCACTGTTCTGTCTCTGGAGAGGGTGGAGAGTTGGTGCTATTGTCACTGTTCTGTCTCTGGAGAGGGTGGAGAGTTGGTGCTATTGTCACTGTTCTCTCTGTGGAGAGGGTAAAGAGTTGGTGCTATTGTCACTGTTCTCTCTGTGGAGCGGGTGGAGAGTTGCTGCTATTGTCACTGTTTTTTCTGTGGATGGGGTGGAGAGTTGGTGCTATTGTTACTGATCTCTCTGTGGAGGGGTTGGAGAGTTGGGGCTATGGTTACTGTTCTCTCTGTGGAGAGGGTAGAGAGTTGGTGCTATTGTCAGTGTTCTCTCTCTGGAGGAGGAGGAGAGTTGGTGCAATTGTCACTGTCCTCTCTGTGGAGAGGGTGGAGAGTTGGTGCTATTGTCGCTGTTCTCTCTGTGGAGATGTTGGAGAGTTGGTGCTACTGTCACTGTTCTCTCTGTGGAGGGGATGGAGAGTTGGTGCCATTGTCACTGTTCTCTCTGTGGAGCGGGTGGAGAGTTGGTGCTATTGTCACTGTATTTTCTGTGGATGGGGTGGAGAGTTGGTGCTATTGTTACGCTTGTCTATGGAGGGGTGGAGAGTTGGTGCTATGGTCACTGTTTTCTCTGTGGAGCTGGTGGAGAGTTGGTGCTATTGTCACTGTTCTCTCTGTGGAGAGGGTGGAGAGCTGGTGCTATAGTCACTGTTCTCCCTCTGGAAAGGGTGGAGAGTTGGAGCTATTGTCACTGTTTTTTCTGTGGAGATGGTGGAGAGTCGGTGCTGTTGTCACTGTTCTCTCTGTGGAGAGGGTGGAGAGCTGGTGCTATTCTCACTGTTCTCTCTGTGGAAAGGGTGGAGAGTTGGTGCTATTGTCACTGATTTCTCTGTGGAGAGGGTGGAGAGTTGGTGCTATTGTCGCTGTTCTCTCTCTGGAGGAGGAGGAGAGTTGGTGCAATTGTCACTGTTCTCTCTGTGAAGAGGGTGGAGAGTTGGTTCTATTGTCGCTGTTCTCTCTGTGGAGATGGTGGAGAGTTGGTGCTACTGTCACTGTTCTCTCTGTGGAGGGGATGGAGAGTTGGTGCCATTGTCACTGTTCTCTCTCTGGAGGGGTGGAGAGTTAGTGCTATTGTCACTGTTCTCTCTCTGGCGAGGGTGGAGTGTTGGTGCTACTGTCACTGTTCTTGCTGTGGAAGGGTGGTGAGTTAGTGCTGTTGTCACTGTTCTGTCTCTGGAGAGGGTGGAGAGTTGGTGCTATTGTCACTGTTCTGTCTCTGGAGAGGGTGGAGAGTTGGTGCTATTGTCACTGTTCTCTCTGTGGAGAGGGTAGAGAGTTGGTGCTATTGTCACTGTTCTCTCTGTGGAGCGGGTGGAGAGTTGCTGCTATTGTCACTGTTTTTTCTGTGGATGGGGTGGAGAGTTGGTGCTATTGTTACTGATCTCTCTGTGGGGGGTTGGAGAGTTGGGGCTATGGTTACTGTTCTCTCTGTGGAGAGGGTAGAGAGTTGGTGCTATTGTCAGTGTTCTCTCTGTGGAGCGGGTGGAGAGTTGCTGCTATTGTCACTGTTTTTTCTGTGGATGGGGTGGAGAGTTGGTGCTATTGTTACTGATCTCTCTGTGGACGGGGTGGAGAGTTGCCGCTATGGTTACTCTTGTCTCTATGGAGGGGTGGAGAGTTGGTGCTATGGTCACTGTTTTCTCTGTGGAGCTGGTGGAGAGTTGGTGCTATTGTCACTGTTCTCTCTGTGGACAGGGTGGAGAGTTGGTGCTATAGTCACTGTTCTCCCTCTGGAAAGGGTGGAGAGTTGGAGCTATTGTCACTGATTTTTTTCTGTGGAGATGGTGTAGAGTTGGTGATATTGTCACTGTTCACTCTGTGGAGATCGTGGAGATTTGGTGCTATTGTCACTGTTCTCTCTCTGGAGAGGGTCGAGAGTCTGTGCTGTTGTCACTATTCTTTCTGTGGAGAGGGTGGAGAGTTGGTGCTATTGTCACTGTTCTCTCTGTGGAGGGGGTGGAGAGTTGGTGCCGTAGTCACTGATTTCTCTGTGGAGAGTGTGGAGAGTTGGTGCTATTGTCGCTGTTCTCTCTCTGGAGGAGGAGGAGAGTTGGTGCAATTGTCACTGTCCTCTCTGTGGAGAGGGTGGAGAGTTGGTGCTATTGTCGCTGTTCTCTCTGTGGAGATGGTGGAGAGTTGGTGCTACTGTCACTGTTCTCTCTGTGGAGGGGATGGAGAGTTGGTGCCATTGTCACTGTTCTCTCTGTGGAGCGGGTGGAGAGTTGGTGCTATTGTCACTGTATTTTCTGTGGATGGGGTGGAGAGTTGGTGCTATTGTTACGCTTGTCTATGGAGGGGTGGAGAGTTGGTGCTATGGTCACTGTTTTCTCTGTGGAGCTGGTGGAGAGTTGGTGCTATTGTCACTGTTCTCTCTGTGGAGAGGGTGGAGAGCTGGTGCTATAGTCACTGTTCTCCCTCTGGAAAGGGTGGAGAGTTGGAGCTATTGTCACTGTTTTTTCTGTGGAGATGGTGGAGAGTCGGTGCTGTTGTCACTGTTCTCTCTGTGGAGAGGGTGGAGAGCTGGTGCTATTCTCACTGTTCTCTCTGTGGAAAGGGGGGAGAGTTGGTGCTATTGTCACTGATTTCTCTGTGGAGAGGGTGGAGAGTTGGTGCCATTGTCGCTGTTCTCTCTCTGGAGGAGGAGGAGAGTTGGTGCAATTGTCACTGTTCTCTCTGTGAAGAGGGTGGAGAGTTGGTGCCATTGTCACTGTTCTCTCTCTGGAGGGGTGGAGAGTTAGTGCTATTGTCACTGTTCTCTCTCTGGCGAGGGTGGAGTGTTGGTGCTACTGTGACTGTTCTTGCTGTGGAAGGGTGGTGAGTTAGTGCTATTGTCACTGTTCTGTCTCTGGAGAGGGTGGAGAGTTGGTGCTATTGTCACTGTTCTCTCTGTGGAGCGGGTGGAGAGTTGGTGCTATTGTCACTGTTCTGTCTCTGGAGAGGGTGGAGAGTTGGTGCTATTGTCACTGTTCTCTCTGTGGAGAGGGTGGAGAGTTGGTGCTATTGTCACTGTTTGTTCTGTGGAGAGGGTGCACAGTTGGTGATATTGTCACTGTTCTCCCTCTGGAAAGGGTGGAGAGTTGGAGCTATTGTCACTGAACTCTCTGTGGAGGGGGTGGAGAGTTGGGGTCTGGTTACTCTTGTCTCTATGGAGGGGTGGAGAGTTGGTGCTATGGTCACTGTTTTCTCTGTGGAGCTGGTGGAGAGTTGGTGCTATTGTCACTGTTCTCTCTGTGGAGAGGGTGGAGAGTTGGTGCTATAGTCACTGTTCTCCCTCTGGAAAGGGTGGAGAGTTGGAGCTATTGTCACTGTTTTTTCTGTGGAGAGGGTGTAGAGTTGGTGATATTGTCACCGTTCACTCTGTGGAGATGGTGGAGAGTTGGTGCTATTGTCACTGTTCTCTCTGTGGGCGGGGTCGAGAGTTGGTGCTACTGTCACTGTTCTTGCTGTGGAGGGGTAGTGAGTTAGTGCTATTGTCACTGTTCTGTCTCTAGAAAGGGTGGAGAGTTGGTGCTATTGTCACTGTTCTCTCTGTGGAGTGGGTGGAGAGTTGGTGCTATTGTCACTGTTCTGTCTCTGGAGAGGGTGGAGAGTTGGTGCTATTGTTACTGTTCTCTCTGTGGAGTGGGTGGAGAGTTGGTGCTATTGTCACTGTTCTGTCTCTGGAGAGGGTGGAGAGTTGGTGCTATTGTCACTGTTCCCTCTGTGGAGCGGGTGGAGAGTTGGTGCTATTGTTACTGTTCTTGCTGTGGAGGGGTAGTGAGTTAGTGCTATTGTCACTGTTCTCTCTCTGGCGAGGGTGGAGAGTTGGTGCTATTGTCGCTGTTCTCTCTCTGGAGGAGGAGGAGAGTTGGTGCAATTGTCACTGTTCTCTCTGTGGAGAGGGTGGAGAGTTGGTGCTATTGTCGCTGTTCTCTCTGTGGAGATGGTGGAAAGTTGGTGCTACTGTCACTGTTCTCTCTGTGGATGGGTTGGAGAGTTGGTGCTATTGTCACTGTTCTCTCTGTGGAGATGGTGGAGAGTTGGTGCTATTGTCACTGTTCTCTCTGTGGAGGGGGTGGAGAGTTGGTGCTATTGTCGCTGTTCTCTGTGTGGAGAGGGTGGAGAGTTGGTGCGATTGTCACTGTTCTCTCTGTGGAGAGGGTGGAGAGTTGGTGCTATTGTCACTGTTCTCTCTGTGGAGGGGGTGGAGAGTTGGTGCTATTGTCGCTGTTCTCTGTGTGGAGAGGGTGGAGAGTTGGTGCGATTGTTACTGTTCTCTCTGTGGAGCGGGTGGAGAGTTGGTGCTATTGTCACTGTTTTTTCTGTGGATGGGGTGGAGAGTTGGTGCTATTGTTACTGAACTCTCTGTGGAGGGGGTGGAGAGTTGGGGCTATTGTCACTGTTCTGTCTCTGGAGAGGGTGGAGAGTTGGTGCTATTGTCACTGTTCCCTCTGTGGAGCGGGTGGAGAGTTGGTGCTATTGTTACTGTTCTTGCTGTGGAGGGGTAGTGAGTTAGTGCTATTGTCACTGTTCTGTCTCTAGAAAGGGTGGAGAGTTGGTGCTATTGTCACTGTTCTCTCTGTGGAGATGGTGGAGAGTTGGTGCTTCTGTCACTGTTCTGTCTGTGGAGGGGATGGAGAGTTGGTGCCATTGTCACTGTTCTCTCTGTGGAGGGGTGGAGAGTTAGTTCTATTGTCACTGTTCTCTCTCTGGCGAGGGTGGAGAGTTGGTGCTACTGTCACTGTTCTTGCTGTGGAAGGGTGGTGAGTTAGTTCTATTGTCACTGTTCTGTCTCTGGAGAGGGTGGAGAGTTGGTGCTATTGTCACTGTTCTCTCTGTGGAGAGGGTGGAGAGTTGTTGCTATTGTCACTGTTCTCTCTGTGGAGCGAGTGGAGAGTTGGTGCCATTGTCACTGTTCTCTCTGTGGTGGGGTGGAGAGTTAGTGCTATTGTCACTGTTGTCTCTCTGGCGAGGGTGGAGAGTTGGTGCTACTGTCACTGTTCTTGCTGTGGAAGGGTGGTGAGTTAGTGCTATTGTCACTGTTCTGTCTCTGGAGAGGGTGGAGAGTTGGTGCTATTGTCACTGTTCTCTCTGTGGAGCGGGTGGAGAGTTGGTGCTATTGTCACTGTTCTGTCTCTGGAGAGGGTGGAGAGTTGGTGCTATTGTCACTGTTCTCTCTGTGCAGAGGGTGGAGAGTTGGTGCTATTGTCACTGTTCTCTCTGTGGAGCGGGTGGAGAGTTGGTGCTATTGTCACTGTTTTTTCTGTGGATGGGGTGGAGAGTTGGTGCTATTGTTACTGATCTCTCTGTGGAGGGGGTGGAGAGTTGGGGCTATGGTTACTCTTGTCTCTATTGAGGGATGGAGAGTTGGTGCTATGGTCACTGTTTTCTCTGTGGAGCTGGTGGAGAGTTGGTGCTATTGTCACTGTTCTCTCTGTGGACAGGGTGGAGAGTTGGTGCTATAGTCACTGTTCTCCCTCTGGAAAGGGTGTAGAGTTGGAGCTATTGTCACTGTTTTTTTCTGTGGAGATGGTGTAGAGTTGGTGATATTGTCACTGTTCACTCTGTGGAGATGGTGGAGATTTGGTGCTATTGTCACTGTTCTCTCTGTGGAGAGGGTCGAGAGTCTGTGCTGTTGTCACTATTCTTTCTGTGGAGAGGGTGGAGAGTTGGTGCTATTGTCACTGTTCTCTCTGTGGAGGGGGTGTAGAGTTGGTGCCGTAGTCACTGATTTCTCTGTGGAGAGTGTGGAGAGTTGGTGCTATTGTCGCTGTTCTCTCTCTGGAGGAGGAGGAGAGTTGGTGCAATTGTCACTGTCCTCTCTGTGGAGAGGGTGGAGAGTTGGTGCTATTGTCGCTGTTCTCTCTGTGGAGATGTTGGAGAGTTGGTGCTACTGTCACTGTTCTCTCTGTGGAGGGGATGGAGAGTTGGTGCCATTGTCACTGTTCTCTCTGTGGAGCGGGTGGAGAGTTGGTGCTATTGTCACTGTATTTTCTGTGGATGGGGTGGAGAGTTGGTGCTATTGTTACGCTTGTCTATGGAGGGGTGGAGTGTTGGTGCTATGGTCACTGTTTTCTCTGTGGAGCTGGTGGAGAGTTGGTGCTATTGTCACTGTTCTCTCTGTGGAGAGGGTGGAGAGCTGGTGCTATAGTCACTGTTCTCCCTCTGGAAAGGGTGGAGAGTTGGAGCTATTGTCACTGTTTTTTCTGTGGAGATGTTGGAGAGTCGGTGCTGTTGTCACTGTTCTCTCTGTGGAGAGGGTGGAGAGCTGGTGCTATTCTCACTGTTCTCTCTGTGGAAAGGGTGGAGAGTTGGTGCTATTGTCACTGATTTCTCTGTGGAGAGGGTGGAGAGTTGGTGCTATTGTCGCTGTTCTCTCTCTGGAGGAGGAGGAGAGTTGGTGCAATTGTCACTGTTCTCTCTGTGAAGAGGGTGGAGAGTTGGTGCTATTGTCGCTGTTCTCTCTGTGGAGATGGTGGAGAGTTGGTGCTACTGTCACTGTTCTCTCTGTGGAGGGGATGGAGAGTTGGTGCCATTGTCACTGTTCTCTCTCTGGAGGGGTGGAGAGTTAGTGCTATTGTCACTGTTCTCTCTCTGGCGAGGGTGGAGTGTTGGTGCTACTGTCACTGTTCTTGCTGTGGAAGGGTGGTGAGTTAGTGCTATTGTCACTGTTCTGTCTCTGGAGAGGGTGGAGAGTTGGTGCTATTGTCACTGTTCTGTCTCTGGAGAGGGTGGAGAGTTGGTGCTATTGTCACTGTTCTCTCTGTGGAGCGGGTGGAGAGTTGCTGCTATTGTCACTGTTTTTTCTGTGGATGGGGTGGAGAGTTGGTGCTATTGTTACTGATCTCTCTGTGGAGGGGGTGGAGAGTTGGGGCCATGGTTACTGTTCTCTCTGTGGAGAGGGTAGAGAGTTGGTGCTATTGTCAGTGTTCTCTCTGTGGAGCGGGTGGAGAGTTGCTGCTATTGTCACTGTTCTGTCTCTGGAGAGGGTGGAGAGTTGGTGCTATTGTCACTGTTCTCTCTGTGCAGAGGGTGGAGAGTTGGTGCTATTGTCACTGTTCTCTCTGTGGAGCGGGTGGAGAGTTGGTGCTATTGTCACTGTTTTTTCTGTGGATGGGGTGGAGAGTTGGTGCTATTGTTACTGATCTCTCTGTGGAGGGGGTGGAGAGTTGGGGCTATGGTTACTCTTGTCTCTATTGAGGGATGGAGAGTTGGTGCTATGGTCACTGTTTTCTCTGTGGAGCTGGTGGAGAGTTGGTGCTATTGTCACTGTTCTCTCTGTGGACAGGGTGGAGAGTTGGTGCTATAGTCACTGTTCTCCCTCTGGAAAGGGTGTAGAGTTGGAGCTATTGTCACTGTTTTTTTCTGTGGAGATGGTGTAGAGTTGGTGATATTGTCACTGTTCACTCTGTGGAGATGGTGGAGATTTGGTGCTATTGTCACTGTTCTCTCTGTGGAGAGGGTCGAGAGTCTGTGCTGTTGTCACTATTCTTTCTGTGGAGAGGGTGGAGAGTTGGTGCTATTGTCACTGTTCTCTCTGTGGAGGGGGTGTAGAGTTGGTGCCGTAGTCACTGATTTCTCTGTGGAGAGTGTGGAGAGTTGGTGCTATTGTCGCTGTTCTCTCTCTGGAGGAGGAGGAGAGTTGGTGCAATTGTCACTGTCCTCTCTGTGGAGAGGGTGGAGAGTTGGTGCTATTGTCGCTGTTCTCTCTGTGGAGATGTTGGAGAGTTGGTGCTACTGTCACTGTTCTCTCTGTGGAGGGGATGGAGAGTTGGTGCCATTGTCACTGTTCTCTCTGTGGAGCGGGTGGAGAGTTGGTGCTATTGTCACTGTATTTTCTGTGGATGGGGTGGAGAGTTGGTGCTATTGTTACGCTTGTCTATGGAGGGGTGGAGTGTTGGTGCTATGGTCACTCTTTTCTCTGTGGAGCTGGTGGAGAGTTGGTGCTATTGTCACTGTTCTCTCTGTGGAGAGGGTGGAGAGCTGGTGCTATAGTCACTGTTCTCCCTCTGGAAAGGGTGGAGAGTTGGAGCTATTGTCACTGTTTTTTCTGTGGAGATGTTGGAGAGTCGGTGCTGTTGTCACTGTTCTCTCTGTGGAGAGGGTGGAGAGCTGGTGCTATTCTCACTGTTCTCTCTGTGGAAAGGGTGGAGAGTTGGTGCTATTGTCACTGATTTCTCTGTGGAGAGGGTGGAGAGTTGGTGCTATTGTCGCTGTTCTCTCTCTGGAGGAGGAGGAGAGTTGGTGCAATTGTCACTGTTCTCTCTGTGAAGAGGGTGGAGAGTTGGTGCTATTGTCGCTGTTCTCTCTGTGGAGATGGTGGAGAGTTGGTGCTACTGTCACTGTTCTCTCTGTGGAGGGGATGGAGAGTTGGTGCCATTGTCACTGTTCTCTCTCTGGAGGGGTGGAGAGTTAGTGCTATTGTCACTGTTCTCTCTCTGGCGAGGGTGGAGTGTTGGTGCTACTGTCACTGTTCTTGCTGTGGAAGGGTGGTGAGTTAGTGCTATTGTCACTGTTCTGTCTCTGGAGAGGGTGGAGAGTTGGTGCTATTGTCACTGTTCTCTCTGTGGAGCGGGTGGAGAGTTGCTGCTATTGTCACTGTTTTTTCTGTGGATGGGGTGGAGAGTTGGTGCTATTGTTACTGATCTCTCTGTGGGGGGTTGGAGAGTTGGGGCTATGGTTACTGTTCTCTCTGTGGAGAGGGTAGAGAGTTGGTGCTATTGTCAGTGTTCTCTCTGTGGAGCGGGTGGAGAGTTGCTGCTATTGTCACTGTTTTTTCTGTGGATGGGGTGGAGAGTTGGTGCTATTGTTACTGATCTCTCTGTGGACGGGGTGGAGAGTTGCCGCTATGGTTACTCTTGTCTCTATGGAGGGGTGGAGAGTTGGTGCTATGGTCACTGTTTTCTCTGTGGAGCTGGTGGAGAGTTGGTGCTATTGTCACTGTTCTCTCTGTGGACAGGGTGGAGAGTTGGTGCTATAGTCACTGTTCTCCCTCTGGAAAGGGTGGAGAGTTGGAGCTATTGTCACTGATTTTTTTCTGTGGAGATGGTGTAGAGTTGGTGATATTGTCACTGTTCACTCTGTGGAGATCGTGGAGATTTGGTGCTATTGTCACTGTTCTCTCTCTGGAGAGGGTCGAGAGTCTGTGCTGTTGTCACTATTCTTTCTGTGGAGAGGGTGGAGAGTTGGTGCTATTGTCACTGTTCTCTCTGTGGAGGGGGTGGAGAGTTGGTGCCGTAGTCACTGATTTCTCTGTGGAGAGTGTGGAGAGTTGGTGCTATTGTCGCTGTTCTCTCTCTGGAGGAGGAGGAGAGTTGGTGCAATTGTCACTGTCCTCTCTGTGGAGAGGGTGGAGAGTTGGTGCTATTGTCGCTGTTCTCTCTGTGGAGATGGTGGAGAGTTGGTGCTACTGTCACTGTTCTCTCTGTGGAGGGGATGGAGAGTTGGTGCCATTGTCACTGTTCTCTCTGTGGAGCGGGTGGAGAGTTGGTGCTATTGTCACTGTATTTTCTGTGGATGGGGTGGAGAGTTGGTGCTATTGTTACGCTTGTCTATGGAGGGGTGGAGAGTTGGTGCTATGGTCACTGTTTTCTCTGTGGAGCTGGTGGAGAGTTGGTGCTATTGTCACTGTTCTCTCTGTGGAGAGGGTGGAGAGCTGGTGCTATAGTCACTGTTCTCCCTCTGGAAAGGGTGGAGAGTTGGAGCTATTGTCACTGTTTTTTCTGTGGAGATGGTGGAGAGTCGGTGCTGTTGTCACTGTTCTCTCTGTGGAGAGGGTGGAGAGCTGGTGCTATTCTCACTGTTCTCTCTGTGGAAAGGGGGGAGAGTTGGTGCTATTGTCACTGATTTCTCTGTGGAGAGGGTGGAGAGTTGGTGCCATTGTCGCTGTTCTCTCTCTGGAGGAGGAGGAGAGTTGGTGCAATTGTCACTGTTCTCTCTGTGAAGAGGGTGGAGAGTTGGTGCCATTGTCACTGTTCTCTCTCTGGAGGGGTGGAGAGTTAGTGCTATTGTCACTGTTCTCTCTCTGGCGAGGGTGGAGTGTTGGTGCTACTGTGACTGTTCTTGCTGTGGAAGGGTGGTGAGTTAGTGCTATTGTCACTGTTCTGTCTCTGGAGAGGGTGGAGAGTTGGTGCTATTGTCACTGTTCTCTCTGTGGAGCGGGTGGAGAGTTGGTGCTATTGTCACTGTTCTGTCTCTGGAGAGGGTGGAGAGTTGGTGCTATTGTCACTGTTCTCTCTGTGGAGAGGGTGGAGAGTTGGTGCTATTGTCACTGTTTGTTCTGTGGAGAGGGTGCACAGTTGGTGATATTGTCACTGTTCTCCCTCTGGAAAGGGTGGAGAGTTGGAGCTATTGTCACTGAACTCTCTGTGGAGGGGGTGGAGAGTTGGGGTCTGGTTACTCTTGTCTCTATGGAGGGGTGGAGAGTTGGTGCTATGGTCACTGTTTTCTCTGTGGAGCTGGTGGAGAGTTGGTGCTATTGTCACTGTTCTCTCTGTGGAGAGGGTGGAGAGTTGGTGCTATAGTCACTGTTCTCCCTCTGGAAAGGGTGGAGAGTTGGAGCTATTGTCACTGTTTTTTCTGTGGAGAGGGTGTAGAGTTGGTGATATTGTCACCGTTCACTCTGTGGAGATGGTGGAGAGTTGGTGCTATTGTCACTGTTCTCTCTGTGGGCGGGGTCGAGAGTTGGTGCTACTGTCACTGTTCTTGCTGTGGAGGGGTAGTGAGTTAGTGCTATTGTCACTGTTCTGTCTCTAGAAAGGGTGGAGAGTTGGTGCTATTGTCACTGTTCTCTCTGTGGAGTGGGTGGAGAGTTGGTGCTATTGTCACTGTTCTGTCTCTGGAGAGGGTGGAGAGTTGGTGCTATTGTTACTGTTCTCTCTGTGGAGTGGGTGGAGAGTTGGTGCTATTGTCACTGTTCTGTCTCTGGAGAGGGTGGAGAGTTGGTGCTATTGTCACTGTTCCCTCTGTGGAGCGGGTGGAGAGTTGGTGCTATTGTTACTGTTCTTGCTGTGGAGGGGTAGTGAGTTAGTGCTATTGTCACTGTTCTCTCTCTGGCGAGGGTGGAGAGTTGGTGCTATTGTCGCTGTTCTCTCTCTGGAGGAGGAGGAGAGTTGGTGCAATTGTCACTGTTCTCTCTGTGGAGAGGGTGGAGAGTTGGTGCTATTGTCGCTGTTCTCTCTGTGGAGATGGTGGAAAGTTGGTGCTACTGTCACTGTTCTCTCTGTGGATGGGTTGGAGAGTTGGTGCTATTGTCACTGTTCTCTCTGTGGAGATGGTGGAGAGTTGGTGCTATTGTCACTGTTCTCTCTGTGGAGGGGGTGGAGAGTTGGTGCTATTGTCGCTGTTCTCTGTGTGGAGAGGGTGGAGAGTTGGTGCGATTGTCACTGTTCTCTCTGTGGAGAGGGTGGAGAGTTGGTGCTATTGTCACTGTTCTCTCTGTGGAGGGGGTGGAGAGTTGGTGCTATTGTCGCTGTTCTCTGTGTGGAGAGGGTGGAGAGTTGGTGCGATTGTTACTGTTCTCTCTGTGGAGCGGGTGGAGAGTTGGTGCTATTGTCACTGTTTTTTCTGTGGATGGGGTGGAGAGTTGGTGCTATTGTTACTGAACTCTCTGTGGAGGGGGTGGAGAGTTGGGGCTATTGTCACTGTTCTGTCTCTGGAGAGGGTGGAGAGTTGGTGCTATTGTCACTGTTCCCTCTGTGGAGCGGGTGGAGAGTTGGTGCTATTGTTACTGTTCTTGCTGTGGAGGGGTAGTGAGTTAGTGCTATTGTCACTGTTCTGTCTCTAGAAAGGGTGGAGAGTTGGTGCTATTGTCACTGTTCTCTCTGTGGAGATGGTGGAGAGTTGGTGCTTCTGTCACTGTTCTGTCTGTGGAGGGGATGGAGAGTTGGTGCCATTGTCACTGTTCTCTCTGTGGAGGGGTGGAGAGTTAGTTCTATTGTCACTGTTCTCTCTCTGGCGAGGGTGGAGAGTTGGTGCTACTGTCACTGTTCTTGCTGTGGAAGGGTGGTGAGTTAGTTCTATTGTCACTGTTCTGTCTCTGGAGAGGGTGGAGAGTTGGTGCTATTGTCACTGTTCTCTCTGTGGAGAGGGTGGAGAGTTGTTGCTATTGTCACTGTTCTCTCTGTGGAGCGAGTGGAGAGTTGGTGCCATTGTCACTGTTCTCTCTGTGGTGGGGTGGAGAGTTAGTGCTATTGTCACTGTTGTCTCTCTGGCGAGGGTGGAGAGTTGGTGCTACTGTCACTGTTCTTGCTGTGGAAGGGTGGTGAGTTAGTGCTATTGTCACTGTTCTGTCTCTGGAGAGGGTGGAGAGTTGGTGCTATTGTCACTGTTCTCTCTGTGGAGCGGGTGGAGAGTTGGTGCTATTGTCACTGTTCTGTCTCTGGAGAGGGTGGAGAGTTGGTGCTATTGTCACTGTTCTCTCTGTGCAGAGGGTGGAGAGTTGGTGCTATTGTCACTGTTCTCTCTGTGGAGCGGGTGGAGAGTTGGTGCTATTGTCACTGTTTTTTCTGTGGATGGGGTGGAGAGTTGGTGCTATTGTTACTGATCTCTCTGTGGAGGGGGTGGAGAGTTGGGGCTATGGTTACTCTTGTCTCTATTGAGGGATGGAGAGTTGGTGCTATGGTCACTGTTTTCTCTGTGGAGCTGGTGGAGAGTTGGTGCTATTGTCACTGTTCTCTCTGTGGACAGGGTGGAGAGTTGGTGCTATAGTCACTGTTCTCCCTCTGGAAAGGGTGTAGAGTTGGAGCTATTGTCACTGTTTTTTTCTGTGGAGATGGTGTAGAGTTGGTGATATTGTCACTGTTCACTCTGTGGAGATGGTGGAGATTTGGTGCTATTGTCACTGTTCTCTCTGTGGAGAGGGTCGAGAGTCTGTGCTGTTGTCACTATTCTTTCTGTGGAGAGGGTGGAGAGTTGGTGCTATTGTCACTGTTCTCTCTGTGGAGGGGGTGTAGAGTTGGTGCCGTAGTCACTGATTTCTCTGTGGAGAGTGTGGAGAGTTGGTGCTATTGTCGCTGTTCTCTCTCTGGAGGAGGAGGAGAGTTGGTGCAATTGTCACTGTCCTCTCTGTGGAGAGGGTGGAGAGTTGGTGCTATTGTCGCTGTTCTCTCTGTGGAGATGTTGGAGAGTTGGTGCTACTGTCACTGTTCTCTCTGTGGAGGGGATGGAGAGTTGGTGCCATTGTCACTGTTCTCTCTGTGGAGCGGGTGGAGAGTTGGTGCTATTGTCACTGTATTTTCTGTGGATGGGGTGGAGAGTTGGTGCTATTGTTACGCTTGTCTATGGAGGGGTGGAGTGTTGGTGCTATGGTCACTGTTTTCTCTGTGGAGCTGGTGGAGAGTTGGTGCTATTGTCACTGTTCTCTCTGTGGAGAGGGTGGAGAGCTGGTGCTATAGTCACTGTTCTCCCTCTGGAAAGGGTGGAGAGTTGGAGCTATTGTCACTGTTTTTTCTGTGGAGATGTTGGAGAGTCGGTGCTGTTGTCACTGTTCTCTCTGTGGAGAGGGTGGAGAGCTGGTGCTATTCTCACTGTTCTCTCTGTGGAAAGGGTGGAGAGTTGGTGCTATTGTCACTGATTTCTCTGTGGAGAGGGTGGAGAGTTGGTGCTATTGTCGCTGTTCTCTCTCTGGAGGAGGAGGAGAGTTGGTGCAATTGTCACTGTTCTCTCTGTGAAGAGGGTGGAGAGTTGGTGCTATTGTCGCTGTTCTCTCTGTGGAGATGGTGGAGAGTTGGTGCTACTGTCACTGTTCTCTCTGTGGAGGGGATGGAGAGTTGGTGCCATTGTCACTGTTCTCTCTCTGGAGGGGTGGAGAGTTAGTGCTATTGTCACTGTTCTCTCTCTGGCGAGGGTGGAGTGTTGGTGCTACTGTCACTGTTCTTGCTGTGGAAGGGTGGTGAGTTAGTGCTATTGTCACTGTTCTGTCTCTGGAGAGGGTGGAGAGTTGGTGCTATTGTCACTGTTCTGTCTCTGGAGAGGGTGGAGAGTTGGTGCTATTGTCACTGTTCTCTCTGTGGAGCGGGTGGAGAGTTGCTGCTATTGTCACTGTTTTTTCTGTGGATGGGGTGGAGAGTTGGTGCTATTGTTACTGATCTCTCTGTGGAGGGGGTGGAGAGTTGGGGCCATGGTTACTGTTCTCTCTGTGGAGAGGGTAGAGAGTTGGTGCTATTGTCAGTGTTCTCTCTGTGGAGCGGGTGGAGAGTTGCTGCTATTGTCACTGTTCTGTCTCTGGAGAGGGTGGAGAGTTGGTGCTATTGTCACTGTTCTCTCTGTGCAGAGGGTGGAGAGTTGGTGCTATTGTCACTGTTCTCTCTGTGGAGCGGGTGGAGAGTTGGTGCTATTGTCACTGTTTTTTCTGTGGATGGGGTGGAGAGTTGGTGCTATTGTTACTGATCTCTCTGTGGAGGGGGTGGAGAGTTGGGGCTATGGTTACTCTTGTCTCTATTGAGGGATGGAGAGTTGGTGCTATGGTCACTGTTTTCTCTGTGGAGCTGGTGGAGAGTTGGTGCTATTGTCACTGTTCTCTCTGTGGACAGGGTGGAGAGTTGGTGCTATAGTCACTGTTCTCCCTCTGGAAAGGGTGTAGAGTTGGAGCTATTGTCACTGTTTTTTTCTGTGGAGATGGTGTAGAGTTGGTGATATTGTCACTGTTCACTCTGTGGAGATGGTGGAGATTTGGTGCTATTGTCACTGTTCTCTCTGTGGAGAGGGTCGAGAGTCTGTGCTGTTGTCACTATTCTTTCTGTGGAGAGGGTGGAGAGTTGGTGCTATTGTCACTGTTCTCTCTGTGGAGGGGGTGTAGAGTTGGTGCCGTAGTCACTGATTTCTCTGTGGAGAGTGTGGAGAGTTGGTGCTATTGTCGCTGTTCTCTCTCTGGAGGAGGAGGAGAGTTGGTGCAATTGTCACTGTCCTCTCTGTGGAGAGGGTGGAGAGTTGGTGCTATTGTCGCTGTTCTCTCTGTGGAGATGTTGGAGAGTTGGTGCTACTGTCACTGTTCTCTCTGTGGAGGGGATGGAGAGTTGGTGCCATTGTCACTGTTCTCTCTGTGGAGCGGGTGGAGAGTTGGTGCTATTGTCACTGTATTTTCTGTGGATGGGGTGGAGAGTTGGTGCTATTGTTACGCTTGTCTATGGAGGGGTGGAGTGTTGGTGCTATGGTCACTCTTTTCTCTGTGGAGCTGGTGGAGAGTTGGTGCTATTGTCACTGTTCTCTCTGTGGAGAGGGTGGAGAGCTGGTGCTATAGTCACTGTTCTCCCTCTGGAAAGGGTGGAGAGTTGGAGCTATTGTCACTGTTTTTTCTGTGGAGATGTTGGAGAGTCGGTGCTGTTGTCACTGTTCTCTCTGTGGAGAGGGTGGAGAGCTGGTGCTATTCTCACTGTTCTCTCTGTGGAAAGGGTGGAGAGTTGGTGCTATTGTCACTGATTTCTCTGTGGAGAGGGTGGAGAGTTGGTGCTATTGTCGCTGTTCTCTCTCTGGAGGAGGAGGAGAGTTGGTGCAATTGTCACTGTTCTCTCTGTGAAGAGGGTGGAGAGTTGGTGCTATTGTCGCTGTTCTCTCTGTGGAGATGGTGGAGAGTTGGTGCTACTGTCACTGTTCTCTCTGTGGAGGGGATGGAGAGTTGGTGCCATTGTCACTGTTCTCTCTCTGGAGGGGTGGAGAGTTAGTGCTATTGTCACTGTTCTCTCTCTGGCGAGGGTGGAGTGTTGGTGCTACTGTCACTGTTCTTGCTGTGGAAGGGTGGTGAGTTAGTGCTATTGTCACTGTTCTGTCTCTGGAGAGGGTGGAGAGTTGGTGCTATTGTCACTGTTCTCTCTGTGGAGCGGGTGGAGAGTTGCTGCTATTGTCACTGTTTTTTCTGTGGATGGGGTGGAGAGTTGGTGCTATTGTTACTGATCTCTCTGTGGAGGGGGTGGAGAGTTGGGGCCATGGTTACTGTTCTCTCTGTGGAGAGGGTAGAGAGTTGGTGCTATTGTCAGTGTTCTCTCTGTGGAGCGGGTGGAGAGTTGCTGCTATTGTCACTGTTTTTTCTGTGGATGGGGTGGAGAGTTGGTGCTATTGTTACTGATCTCTCTGTGGACGGGGTGGAGAGTTGGGGCTATGGTTAGTCTTGTCTCTATGGAGGGGTGGAGAGTTGGTGCTATGGTCACTGTTTTCTCTGTGGAGCTGGTGGAGAGTTGGTGCTATTGTCACTGTTCTCTCTGTGGACAGGGTGGAGAGTTGGTGCTATAGTCACTGTTCTCCCTCTGGAAAGGGTGGAGAGTTGGAGCTATTGTCACTTTTTTTCTGTGGAGATGGTGTAGAGTTGGTGATATTGTCACTGTTCACTCTGTGGAGATCGTGGAGATTTGGTGCTATTGTCACTGTTCTCTCTGTGGATAGGGTCGAGAGTCTGTGCTGTTGTCACTATTCTTTCTGTGGAGAGGGTGGAGAGTTGGTGCTATTGTCACTGTTCTCTCTGTGGAGGGGGTGGAGAGTTGGTGCGGTAGTCACTGATTTCTCTGTGGAGAGTGTGGAGAGTTGGTGCTATTGTCGCTGTTCTCTCTCTGGAGGAGGAGGAGAGTTGGTGCAATTGTCACTGTCCTCTCTGTGGAGAGGGTGGAGAGTTGGTGCTATTGTCGCTGTTCTCTCTGTGGAGATGGTGGAGAGTTGGTGCTACTGTCACTGTTCTCTCTGTGGAGGGGATGGAGAGTTGGTGCCATTGTCACTGTTCTCTCTGTGGAGCGGGTGGAGAGTTGGTGCTATTGTCACTGTATTTTCTGTGGATGGGGTGGAGAGTTGGTGCTATTGTTACGCTTGTCTATGGAGGGGTGGAGAGTTGGTGCTATGGTCATTGTTTTCTCTGTGGAGCTGGTGGAGAGTTGGTGCTATTGTCACTGTTCTCTCTGTGGAGAGGGTGGAGAGCTGGTGCTATAGTCACTGTTCTCCCTCTGGAAAGGGTGGAGAGTTGGAGCTATTGTCACTGTTTTTTCTGTGGAGATGGTGGAGAGTCGGTGCTGTTGTCACTGTTCTCTCTGTGGAGAGGGTGGAGAGCTGGTGCTATTCTCACTGTTCTCTCTGTGGAAAGGGTGGAAAGTTGGTGCTATTGTCACTGATTTCTCTGTGGAGAGGGTGGAGAGTTGGTGCCATTGTCGCTGTTCTCTCTCTGGAGGAGGAGGAGAGTTGGTGCAATTGTCACTGTTCTCTCTGTGAAGAGGGTGGAGAGTTGGTGCTATTGTCGCTGTTCTCTCTGTGGAGATGGTGGAGAGTTGGTGCTACTGTCACTGTTCTCTCTGTGGAGGGGATGGAGAGTTGGTGCCATTGTCACTGTTCTCTCTCTGGAGGGGTGGAGAGTTAGTGCTATTGTCACTGTTCTCTCTCTGGCGAGGGTGGAGTGTTGGTGCTACTGTGACTGTTCTTGCTGTGGAAGGGTGGTGAGTTAGTGCTATTGTCACTGTTCTGTCTCTGGAGAGGGTGGAGAGTTGGTGCTATTGTCACTGTTCTCTCTGTGGAGCGGGTGGAGAGTTGGTGCTATTGTCACTGTTCTGTCTCTGGAGAGGGTGGAGAGTTGGTGCTATTGTCACTGTTCTCTCTGTGGAGAGGGTGGAGAGTTGGTGCTATTGTCACTGTTTGTTCTGTGGAGAGGGTGCACAGTTGGTGATATTGTCACTGTTCTCCCTCTGGAAAGGGTGGAGAGTTGGAGCTATTGTCACTGAACTCTCTGTGGAGGGGGTGGAGAGTTGGGGTCTGGTTACTCTTGTCTCAATGGAGGGGTGGAGAGTTGGTGCTATGGTCACTGTTTTCTCTGTGGAGCTGGTGGAGAGTTGGTGCTATTGTCACTGTTCTCTCTGTGGAGCGGGTGGAGAGTTGGTGCTATTGTCACTGTTCTGTCTCTGGAGAGGGTGGAGAGTTGGTGCTATTGTCACTGTTCTCTCTGTGGAGAGGGTGGAGAGTTGGTGCTATTGTCACTGTTTGTTCTGTGGAGAGGGTGCACAGTTGGTGATATTGTCACTGTTCTCCCTCTGGAAAGGGTGGAGAGTTGGAGCTATTGTCACTGAACTCTCTGTGGAGGGGGTGGAGAGTTGGGGTCTGGTTACTCTTGTCTCTATGGAGGGGTGGAGAGTTGGTGCTATGGTCACTGTTTTCTCTGTGGAGCTGGTGGAGAGTTGGTGCTATTGTCACTGTTCTCTCTGTGGAGAGGGTGGAGAGTTGGAGCTATTGTCACTGTTTTTTCTGTGGAGAGGGTGTAGAGTTGGTGATATTGTCACCGTTCACTCTGTGGAGATGGTGGAGAGTTGGTGCTATTGTCACTGTTCTCTCTGTGGGCGGGGTCGAGAGTTGGTGCTACTGTCACTGTTCTTGCTGTGGAGGGGTAGTGAGTTAGTGCTATTGTCACTGTTCTGTCTCTAGAAAGGGTGGAGAGTTGGTGCTATTGTCACTGTTCTCTCTGTGGAGTGGGTGGAGAGTTGGTGCTATTGTCACTGTTCTGTCTCTGGAGAGCGTGGAGAGTTGGTGCTATTGTTACTGTTCTCTCTGTGGAGTGGGTGGAGAGTTGGTGCTATTGTCACTGTTCTGTCTCTGGAGAGGGTGGAGAGTTGGTGCTATTGTCACTGTTCCCTCTGTGGAGCGGGTGGAGAGTTGGTGCTATTGTTACTGTTCTTGCTGTGGAGGGGTAGTGAGTTAGTGCTATTGTCACTGTTCTGTCTCTAGAAAGGGTGGAGAGTTGGTGCTATTGTCACTGTTCTCTCTGTGGAGATGGTGGAGAGTTGGTGCTTCTGTCACTGTTCTGTCTGTGGAGGGGATGGAGAGTTGGTGCCATTGTCACTGTTCTCTCTGTGGAGGGGTGGAGAGTTAGTTCTATTGTCACTGTTCTCTCTCTGGCGAGGGTGGAGAGTTGGTGCTACTGTCACTGTTCTTGCTGTGGAAGGGTGGTGAGTTAGTTCTATTGTCACTGTTCTGTCTCTGGAGAGGGTGGAGAGTTGGTGCTATTGTCACTGTTCTCTCTGTGGAGAGGGTGGAGAGTTGTTGCTATTGTCACTGTTCTCTCTGTGGAGCGAGTGGAGAGTTGGTGCTATTGTCACTGTTTTTTCTGTGGATGGGGTGGAGAGTTGGTGCTATTGTTACTGATCTCTCTGTGGAGGGGGTGGAGAGTTGGGGCTATGGTTACTCTTCTCTCTATGGAGGGGTGGAGAGTTGGTGCTATTGTCACTGTTCTCTCAGTGGAGAGGGTGGAGAGTTGGTGATATTGTCACTGTTCTCTCTGTGGAGAGGGTGGAGAGTCGGTGCTGTTGTCACTGTTCTCTCTGTGGAGAGGGTGGAGAGTTGGTGCTATTGTCACTGTTCTCTCTGTGGAGGGGATGGAGAGTTGGTGCCATAGTCACTGATTTCTCTGTGGAGAGGGTGGAGAGTTGGTGCTATTGTCGCTGTTCTCTCTCTGGAGGAGGAGGAGAGTTGGTGCAATTGTCACTGTTCTCTCTGTGGAGAGGGTGGAGAGTTGGTGCTATTGTCGCTGTTCTCTCTGTGGAGATGGTGGAGAGTTGGTGCTACTGTCACTGTTCTCTCTGTGGATGGGTTGGAGAGCTGGTGCTATTGTCACTGTTCTCTCTGTGGAGCGAGTGGAGAGTTGGTGCTATTGTCACTGTTTTTTCTGTGGATGGGGTGGAGAGTTGGTGCTATTGTTACTGATCTCTCTGTGGAGGGGGTGGAGAGTTGGGGCTATGGTTACTCTTCTCTCTATGGAGGGGTGGAGAGTTGGTGCTATTGTCGCTGTTCTCTGTGTGGAGAGGGTGGAGAGTTGGTGCGATTGTCACTGTTCTCTCTGTGGAGAGGGTGGAGAGTTGGTGCTATTGTCACTGTTCTCTCTGTGGAGGGGGTGGAGAGTTGGTGCTATTGTCGCTGTTCTCTGTGTGGAGAGGGTGGAGAGTTGGTGCGATTGTTACTGTTCTCTCTGTGGAGCGGGTGGTGAGTTGGTGCTATTGTCACTGTTTTTTCTGTGGATGGGGTGGAGAGTTGGTGCTATTGTTACTGAACTCTCTGTGGAGGGGGTGGAGAGTTGGGGCTATTGTCACTGTTCTGTCTCTGGAGAGGGTGGAGAGTTGGTGCTATTGTCACTGTTCCCTCTGTGGAGCGGGTGGAGAGTTGGTGCTATTGTTACTGTTCTTGCTGTGGAGGGGTAGTGAGTTAGTGCTATTGTCACTGTTCTGTCTCTAGAAAGGGTGGAGAGTTGGTGCTATTGTCACTGTTCTCTCTGTGGAGATGGTGGAGAGTTGGTGCTTCTGTCACTGTTCTGTCTGTGGAGGGGATGGAGAGTTGGTGCCATTGTCACTGTTCTCTCTGTGGAGGGGTGGAGAGTTAGTTCTATTGTCACTGTTCTCTCTCTGGCGAGGGTGGAGAGTTGGTGCTACTGTCACTGTTCTTGCTGTGGAAGGGTGGTGAGTTAGTTCTATTGTCACTGTTCTGTCTCTGGAGAGGGTGGAGAGTTGGTGCTATTGTCACTGTTCTCTCTGTGGAGAGGGTGGAGAGTTGTTGCTATTGTCACTGTTCTCTCTGTGGAGCGAGTGGAGAGTTGGTGCCATTGTCACTGTTCTCTCTGTGGTGGGGTGGAGAGTTAGTGCTATTGTCACTGTTGTCTCTCTGGCGAGGGTGGAGAGTTGGTGCTACTGTCACTGTTCTTGCTGTGGAAGGGTGGTGAGTTAGTGCTATTGTCACTGTTCTGTCTCTGGAGAGGGTGGAGAGTTGGTGCTATTGTCACTGTTCTCTCTGTGGAGCGGGTGGAGAGTTGGTGCTATTGTCACTGTTCTGTCTCTGGAGAGGGTGGAGAGTTGGTGCTATTGTCACTGTTCTCTCTGTGCAGAGGGTGGAGAGTTGGTGCTATTGTCACTGTTCTCTCTGTGGAGCGGGTGGAGAGTTGGTGCTATTGTCACTGTTTTTTCTGTGGATGGGGTGGAGAGTTGGTGCTATTGTTACTGATCTCTCTGTGGAGGGGGTGGAGAGTTGGGGCTATGGTTACTCTTGTCTCTATTGAGGGATGGAGAGTTGGTGCTATGGTCACTGTTTTCTCTGTGGAGCTGGTGGAGAGTTGGTGCTATTGTCACTGTTCTCTCTGTGGACAGGGTGGAGAGTTGGTGCTATAGTCACTGTTCTCCCTCTGGAAAGGGTGTAGAGTTGGAGCTATTGTCACTGTTTTTTTCTGTGGAGATGGTGTAGAGTTGGTGATATTGTCACTGTTCACTCTGTGGAGATGGTGGAGATTTGGTGCTATTGTCACTGTTCTCTCTGTGGAGAGGGTCGAGAGTCTGTGCTGTTGTCACTATTCTTTCTGTGGAGAGGGTGGAGAGTTGGTGCTATTGTCACTGTTCTCTCTGTGGAGCGAGTGGAGAGTTGGTGCTATTGTCACTGTTTTTTCTGTGGATGGGGTGGAGAGTTGGTGCTATTGTTACTGATCTCTCTGTGGAGGGGGTGGAGAGTTGGGGCTATGGTTACTCTTCTCTCTATGGAGGGGTGGAGAGTTGGTGCTATTGTCGCTGTTCTCTGTGTGGAGAGGGTGGAGAGTTGGTGCGATTGTCACTGTTCTCTCTGTGGAGAGGGTGGAGAGTTGGTGCTATTGTCACTGTTCTCTCTGTGGAGGGGGTGGAGAGTTGGTGCTATTGTCGCTGTTCTCTGTGTGGAGAGGGTGGAGAGTTGGTGCGATTGTTACTGTTCTCTCTGTGGAGCGGGTGGAGAGTTGGTGCTATTGTCACTGTTTTTTCTGTGGATGGGGTGGAGAGTTGGTGCTATTGTTACTGAACTCTCTGTGGAGGGGGTGGAGAGTTGGGGCTATTGTCACTGTTCTGTCTCTGGAGAGGGTGGAGAGTTGGTGCTATTGTCACTGTTCCCTCTGTGGAGCGGGTGGAGAGTTGGTGCTATTGTTACTGTTCTTGCTGTGGAGGGGTAGTGAGTTAGTGCTATTGTCACTGTTCTGTCTCTAGAAAGGGTGGAGAGTTGGTGCTATTGTCACTGTTCTCTCTGTGGAGATGGTGGAGAGTTGGTGCTTCTGTCACTGTTCTGTCTGTGGAGGGGATGGAGAGTTGGTGCCATTGTCACTGTTCTCTCTGTGGAGGGGTGGAGAGTTAGTTCTATTGTCACTGTTCTCTCTCTGGCGAGGGTGGAGAGTTGGTGCTACTGTCACTGTTCTTGCTGTGGAAGGGTGGTGAGTTAGTTCTATTGTCACTGTTCTGTCTCTGGAGAGGGTGGAGAGTTGGTGCTATTGTCACTGTTCTCTCTGTGGAGAGGGTGGAGAGTTGTTGCTATTGTCACTGTTCTCTCTGTGGAGCGAGTGGAGAGTTGGTGCCATTGTCACTGTTCTCTCTGTGGTGGGGTGGAGAGTTAGTGCTATTGTCACTGTTGTCTCTCTGGCGAGGGTGGAGAGTTGGTGCTACTGTCACTGTTCTTGCTGTGGAAGGGTGGTGAGTTAGTGCTATTGTCACTGTTCTGTCTCTGGAGAGGGTGGAGAGTTGGTGCTATTGTCACTGTTCTCTCTGTGGAGCGGGTGGAGAGTTGGTGCTATTGTCACTGTTCTGTCTCTGGAGAGGGTGGAGAGTTGGTGCTATTGTCACTGTTCTCTCTGTGCAGAGGGTGGAGAGTTGGTGCTATTGTCACTGTTCTCTCTGTGGAGCGGGTGGAGAGTTGGTGCTATTGTCACTGTTTTTTCTGTGGATGGGGTGGAGAGTTGGTGCTATTGTTACTGATCTCTCTGTGGAGGGGGTGGAGAGTTGGGGCTATGGTTACTCTTGTCTCTATTGAGGGATGGAGAGTTGGTGCTATGGTCACTGTTTTCTCTGTGGAGCTGGTGGAGAGTTGGTGCTATTGTCACTGTTCTCTCTGTGGACAGGGTGGAGAGTTGGTGCTATAGTCACTGTTCTCCCTCTGGAAAGGGTGTAGAGTTGGAGCTATTGTCACTGTTTTTTTCTGTGGAGATGGTGTAGAGTTGGTGATATTGTCACTGTTCACTCTGTGGAGATGGTGGAGATTTGGTGCTATTGTCACTGTTCTCTCTGTGGAGAGGGTCGAGAGTCTGTGCTGTTGTCACTATTCTTTCTGTGGAGAGGGTGGAGAGTTGGTGCTATTGTCACTGTTCTCTCTGTGGAGGGGGTGTAGAGTTGGTGCCGTAGTCACTGATTTCTCTGTGGAGAGTGTGGAGAGTTGGTGCTATTGTCGCTGTTCTCTCTCTGGAGGAGGAGGAGAGTTGGTGCAATTGTCACTGTCCTCTCTGTGGAGAGGGTGGAGAGTTGGTGCTATTGTCGCTGTTCTCTCTGTGGAGATGTTGGAGAGTTGGTGCTACTGTCACTGTTCTCTCTGTGGAGGGGATGGAGAGTTGGTGCCATTGTCACTGTTCTCTCTGTGGAGCGGGTGGAGAGTTGGTGCTATTGTCACTGTATTTTCTGTGGATGGGGTGGAGAGTTGGTGCTATTGTTACGCTTGTCTATGGAGGGGTGGAGTGTTGGTGCTATGGTCACTGTTTTCTCTGTGGAGCTGGTGGAGAGTTGGTGCTATTGTCACTGTTCTCTCTGTGGAGAGGGTGGAGAGCTGGTGCTATAGTCACTGTTCTCCCTCTGGAAAGGGTGGAGAGTTGGAGCTATTGTCACTGTTTTTTCTGTGGAGATGTTGGAGAGTCGGTGCTGTTGTCACTGTTCTCTCTGTGGAGAGGGTGGAGAGCTGGTGCTATTCTCACTGTTCTCTCTGTGGAAAGGGTGGAGAGTTGGTGCTATTGTCACTGATTTCTCTGTGGAGAGGGTGGAGAGTTGGTGCTATTGTCGCTGTTCTCTCTGTGAAGAGGGTGGAGAGTTGGTGCTATTGTCGCTGTTCTCTCTGTGGAGATGGTGGAGAGTTGGTGCTACTGTCACTGTTCTCTCTGTGGAGGGGATGGAGAGTTGGTGCCATTGTCACTGTTCTCTCTCTGGAGGGGTGGAGAGTTAGTGCTATTGTCACTGTTCTCTCTCTGGCGAGGGTGGAGTGTTGGTGCTACTGTCACTGTTCTTGCTGTGGAAGGGTGGTGAGTTAGTGCTATTGTCACTGTTCTGTCTCTGGAGAGGGTGGAGAGTTGGTGCTATTGTCACTGTTCTGTCTCTGGAGAGGGTGGAGAGTTGGTGCTATTGTCACTGTTCTCTCTGTGGAGCGGGTGGAGAGTTGCTGCTATTGTCACTGTTTTTTCTGTGGATGGGGTGGAGAGTTGGTGCTATTGTTACTGATCTCTCTGTGGAGGGGGTGGAGAGTTGGGGCCATGGTTACTGTTCTCTCTGTGGAGAGGGTAGAGAGTTGGTGCTATTGTCAGTGTTCTCTCTGTGGAGCGGGTGGAGAGTTGCTGCTATTGTCACTGTTCTGTCTCTGGAGAGGGTGGAGAGTTGGTGCTATTGTCACTGTTCTCTCTGTGCAGAGGGTGGAGAGTTGGTGCTATTGTCACTGTTCTCTCTGTGGAGCGGGTGGAGAGTTGGTGCTATTGTCACTGTTTTTTCTGTGGATGGGGTGGAGAGTTGGTGCTATTGTTACTGATCTCTCTGTGGAGGGGGTGGAGAGTTGGGGCTATGGTTACTCTTGTCTCTATTGAGGGATGGAGAGTTGGTGCTATGGTCACTGTTTTCTCTGTGGAGCTGGTGGAGAGTTGGTGCTATTGTCACTGTTCTCTCTGTGGACAGGGTGGAGAGTTGGTGCTATAGTCACTGTTCTCCCTCTGGAAAGGGTGTAGAGTTGGAGCTATTGTCACTGTTTTTTTCTGTGGAGATGGTGTAGAGTTGGTGATATTGTCACTGTTCACTCTGTGGAGATGGTGGAGATTTGGTGCTATTGTCACTGTTCTCTCTGTGGAGAGGGTCGAGAGTCTGTGCTGTTGTCACTATTCTTTCTGTGGAGAGGGTGGAGAGTTGGTGCTATTGTCACTGTTCTCTCTGTGGAGGGGGTGTAGAGTTGGTGCCGTAGTCACTGATTTCTCTGTGGAGAGTGTGGAGAGTTGGTGCTATTGTCGCTGTTCTCTCTCTGGAGGAGGAGGAGAGTTGGTGCAATTGTCACTGTCCTCTCTGTGGAGAGGGTGGAGAGTTGGTGCTATTGTCGCTGTTCTCTCTGTGGAGATGTTGGAGAGTTGGTGCTACTGTCACTGTTCTCTCTGTGGAGGGGATGGAGAGTTGGTGCCATTGTCACTGTTCTCTCTGTGGAGCGGGTGGAGAGTTGGTGCTATTGTCACTGTATTTTCTGTGGATGGGGTGGAGAGTTGGTGCTATTGTTACGCTTGTCTATGGAGGGGTGGAGTGTTGGTGCTATGGTCACTGTTTTCTCTGTGGAGCTGGTGGAGAGTTGGTGCTATTGTCACTGTTCTCTCTGTGGAGAGGGTGGAGAGCTGGTGCTATAGTCACTGTTCTCCCTCTGGAAAGGGTGGAGAGTTGGAGCTATTGTCACTGTTTTTTCTGTGGAGATGTTGGAGAGTCGGTGCTGTTGTCACTGTTCTCTCTGTGGAGAGGGTGGAGAGCTGGTGCTATTCTCACTGTTCTCTCTGTGGAAAGGGTGGAGAGTTGGTGCTATTGTCACTGATTTCTCTGTGGAGAGGGTGGAGAGTTGGTGCTATTGTCGCTGTTCTCTCTCTGGAGGAGGAGGAGAGTTGGTGCAATTGTCACTGTTCTCTCTGTGAAGAGGGTGGAGAGTTGGTGCTATTGTCGCTGTTCTCTCTGTGGAGATGGTGGAGAGTTGGTGCTACTGTCACTGTTCTCTCTGTGGAGGGGATGGAGAGTTGGTGCCATTGTCACTGTTCTCTCTCTGGAGGGGTGGAGAGTTAGTGCTATTGTCACTGTTCTCTCTCTGGCGAGGGTGGAGTGTTGGTGCTACTGTCACTGTTCTTGCTGTGGAAGGGTGGTGAGTTAGTGCTATTGTCACTGTTCTGTCTCTGGAGAGGGTGGAGAGTTGGTGCTATTGTCACTGTTCTGTCTCTGGAGAGGGTGGAGAGTTGGTGCTATTGTCACTGTTCTCTCTGTGGAGCGGGTGGAGAGTTGCTGCTATTGTCACTGTTTTTTCTGTGGATGGGGTGGAGAGTTGGTGCTATTGTTACTGATCTCTCTGTGGAGGGGGTGGAGAGTTGGGGCCATGGTTACTGTTCTCTCTGTGGAGAGGGTAGAGAGTTGGTGCTATTGTCAGTGTTCTCTCTGTGGAGCGGGTGGAGAGTTGCTGCTATTGTCACTGTTTTTTCTGTGGATGGGGTGGAGAGTTGGTGCTAGTGTTACTGATCTCTCTGTGGACGGGGTGGAGAGTTGGGGCTATGGTTAGTCTTGTCTCTATGGAGGGGTGGAGAGTTGGTGCTATGGTCACTGTTTTCTCTGTGGAGCTGGTGGAGAGTTGGTGCTATTGTCACTGTTCTCTCTGTGGACAGGGTGGAGAGTTGGTGCTATAGTCACTGTTCTCCCTCTGGAAAGGGTGGAGAGTTGGAGCTATTGTCACTGTTTTTTTCTGTGGAGATGGTGTAGAGTTGGTGATATTGTCACTGTTCACTCTGTGGAGATCGTGGAGATTTGGTGCTATTGTCACTGTTCTCTCTGTGGATAGGGTCGAGAGTCTGTGCTGTTGTCACTATTCTTTCTGTGGAGAGGGTGGAGAGTTGGTGCTATTGTCACTGTTCTCTCTGTGGAGGGGGTGGAGAGTTGGTGCCGTAGTCACTGATTTCTCTGTGGAGAGTGTGGAGAGTTGGTGCTATTGTCGCTGTTCTCTCTCTGGAGGAGGAGGAGAGTTGGTGCAATTGTCACTGTCCTCTCTGTGGAGAGGGTGGAGAGTTGGTGCTATTGTCGCTGTTCTCTCTGTGGAGATGGTGGAGAGTTGGTGCTACTGTCACTGTTCTCTCTGTGGAGGGGATGGAGAGTTGGTGCCATTGTCACTGTTCTCTCTGTGGAGCGGGTGGAGAGTTGGTGCTATTGTCACTGTATTTTCTGTGGATGGGGTGGAGAGTTGGTGCTATTGTTACGCTTGTCTATGGAGGGGTGGAGAGTTGGTGCTATGGTCATTGTTTTCTCTGTGGAGCTGGTGGAGAGTTGGTGCTATTGTCACTGTTCTCTCTGTGGAGAGGGTGGAGAGCTGGTGCTATAGTCACTGTTCTCCCTCTGGAAAGGGTGGAGAGTTGGAGCTATTGTCACTGTTTTTTCTGTGGAGATGGTGGAGAGTCGGTGCTGTTGTCACTGTTCTCTCTGTGGAGAGGGTGGAGAGCTGGTGCTATTCTCACTGTTCTCTCTGTGGAAAGGGTGGAAAGTTGGTGCTATTGTCACTGATTTCTCTGTGGAGAGGGTGGAGAGTTGGTGCCATTGTCGCTGTTCTCTCTCTGGAGGAGGAGGAGAGTTGGTGCTACTGTCACTGTTCTCTCTGTGGAGGGGATGGAGAGTTGGTGCCATTGTCACTGTTCTCTCTCTGGAGGGGTGGAGAGTTAGTGCTATTGTCACTGTTCTCTCTCTGGCGAGGGTGGAGTGTTGGTGCTACTGTGACTGTTCTTGCTGTGGAAGGGTGGTGAGTTAGTGCTATTGTCACTGTTCTGTCTCTGGAGAGGGTGGAGAGTTGGTGCTATTGTCACTGTTCTCTCTGTGGAGTGGGTGGAGAGTTGGTGCTATTGTCACTGTTCTGTCTCTGGAGAGGGTGGAGAGTTGGTGCTATTGTCACTGTTCTCTCTGTGGAGAGGGTGGAGAGTTGGTGCTATTGTCACTGTTTGTTCTGTGGAGAGGGTGCACAGTTGGTGATATTGTCACTGTTCTCCCTCTGGAAAGGGTGGAGAGTTGGAGCTATTGTCACTGAACTCTCTGTGGAGGGGGTGGAGAGTTGGGGTCTGGTTACTCTTGTCTCAATGGAGGGGTGGAGAGTTGGTGCTATGGTCACTGTTTTCTCTGTGGAGCTGGTGGAGAGTTGGTGCTATTGTCACTGTTCTCTCTGTGGAGCGGGTGGAGAGTTGGTGCTATTGTCACTGTTCTGTCTCTGGAGAGGGTGGAGAGTTGGTGCTATTGTCACTGTTCTCTCTGTGGAGAGGGTGGAGAGTTGGTGCTATTGTCACTGTTTGTTCTGTGGAGAGGGTGCACAGTTGGTGATATTGTCACTGTTCTCCCTCTGGAAAGGGTGGAGAGTTGGAGCTATTGTCACTGAACTCTCTGTGGAGGGGGTGGAGAGTTGGGGTCTGGTTACTCTTGTCTCTATGGAGGGGTGGAGAGTTGGTGCTATGGTCACTGTTTTCTCTGTGGAGCTGGTGGAGAGTTGGTGCTATTGTCACTGTTCTCTCTGTGGAGAGGGTGGAGAGTTGGAGCTATTGTCACTGTTTTTTCTGTGGAGAGGGTGTAGAGTTGGTGATATTGTCACCGTTCACTCTGTGGAGATGGTGGAGAGTTGGTGCTATTGTCACTGTTCTCTCTGTGGGCGGGGTCGAGAGTTGGTACTACTGTCACTGTTCTTGCTGTGGAGGGGTAGTGAGTTAGTGCTATTGTCACTGTTCTGTCTCTAGAAAGGGTGGAGAGTTGGTGCTATTGTCACTGTTCTCTCTGTGGAGTGGGTGGAGAGTTGGTGCTATTGTCACTGTTCTGTCTCTGGAGAGGGTGGAGAGTTGGTGCTATTGTTACTGTTCTCTCTGTGGAGTGGGTGGAGAGTTGGTGCTATTGTCACTGTTCTGTCTCTGGAGAGGGTGGAGAGTTGGTGCTATTGTCACTGTTCCCTCTGTGGAGCGGGTGGAGAGTTGGTGCTATTGTTACTGTTCTTGCTGTGGAGGGGTAGTGAGTTAGTGCTATTGTCACTGTTCTGTCTCTAGAAAGGGTGGAGAGTTGGTGCTATTGTCACTGTTCTCTCTGTGGAGATGGTGGAGAGTTGGTGCTTCTGTCACTGTTCTGTCTGTGGAGGGGATGGAGAGTTGGTGCCATTGTCACTGTTCTCTCTGTGGAGGGGTGGAGAGTTAGTTCTATTGTCACTGTTCTCTCTCTGGCGAGGGTGGAGAGTTGGTGCTACTGTCACTGTTCTTGCTGTGGAAGGGTGGTGAGTTAGTTCTATTGTCACTGTTCTGTCTCTGGAGAGGGTGGAGAGTTGGTGCTATTGTCACTGTTCTCTCTGTGGAGAGGGTGGAGAGTTGTTGCTATTGTCACTGTTCTCTCTGTGGAGCGAGTGGAGAGTTGGTGCTATTGTCACTGTTTTTTCTGTGGATGGGGTGGAGAGTTGGTGCTATTGTTACTGATCTCTCTGTGGAGGGGGTGGAGAGTTGGGGCTATGGTTACTCTTCTCTCTATGGAGGGGTGGAGAGTTGGTGCTATTGTCACTGTTCTCTCAGTGGAGAGGGTGGAGAGTTGGTGATATTGTCACTGTTCTCTCTGTGGAGAGGGTGGAGAGTCGGTGCTGTTGTCACTGTTCTCTCTGTGGAGAGGGTGGAGAGTTGGTGCTATTGTCACTGTTCTCTCTGTGGAGGGGATGGAGAGTTGGTGCCATAGTCACTGATTTCTCTGTGGAGAGGGTGGAGAGTTGGTGCTATTGTCGCTGTTCTCTCTCTGGAGGAGGAGGAGAGTTGGTGCAATTGTCACTGTTCTCTCTGTGGAGAGGGTGGAGAGTTGGTGCTATTGTCGCTGTTCTCTCTGTGGAGATGGTGGAGAGTTGGTGCTACTGTCACTGTTCTCTCTGTGGATGGGTTGGAGAGCTGGTGCTATTGTCACTGTTCTCTCTGTGGAGCGAGTGGAGAGTTGGTGCTATTGTCACTGTTTTTTCTGTGGATGGGGTGGAGAGTTGGTGCTATTGTTACTGATCTCTCTGTGGAGGGGGTGGAGAGTTGGGGCTATGGTTACTCTTCTCTCTATGGAGGGGTGGAGAGTTGGTGCTATGGTCACTGTTTTCTCTGTGGAGCTGGTGGAGAGTTGGAGCTATTGTCACTGTTTTTTCTGTGGAGAGTGTGTAGAGTTGGTGATATTGTCACTGTTCTCTCTGTGGAGAGGGTGGAGAGTCGGTGCTGTTGTCACTGTTCTCTCTGTGGAGAGGGTGGAGAGTTGGTGCTATTGTCACTGTTCTCTCTGTGGAGGGGATGGAGAGTTGGTGCCATAGTCACTGATTTCTCTGTGGAGAGGGTGGAGAGTTGGTGCTATTGTCGCTGTTCTCTCTCTGGAGGAGGAGGAGAGTTGGTGCAATTGTCACTGTTCTCTCTGTGGAGAGGGTGGAGAGTTGGTGCTATTGTCGCTGTTCTCTCTGTGGAGATGGTGGAGAGTTGGTGCTACTGTCACTGTTCTCTCTGTGGATGGGTTGGAGAGTTGGTTCTATTGTCACTGTTCTCTCTGTGGAGATGGTGGAGAGTTGGTGCTATTGTCGCTGTTCTCTGTGTGGAGAGGGTGGAGAGTTGGTGCGATTGTTACTGTTCTCTCTGTGGAGCGGGTGGAGAGTTGGTGCTATTGTCACTGTTTTTTCTGTGGATGGGGTGGAGAGTTGGTGCTATTGTTACTGAACTCTCTGTGGAGGGGGTGGAGAGTTGGGGCTATTGTCACTGTTCTGTCTCTGGAGAGGGTGGAGAGTTGGTGCTATTGTCACTGTTCCCTCTGTGGAGCGGGTGGAGAGTTGGTGCTATTGTTACTGTTCTTGCTGTGGAGGGGTAGTGAGTTAGTGCTATTGTCACTGTTCTGTCTCTAGAAAGGGTGGAGAGTTGGTGCTATTGTCACTGTTCTCTCTGTGGAGATGGTGGAGAGTTGGTGCTTCTGTCACTGTTCTGTCTGTGGAGGGGATGGAGAGTTGGTGCCATTGTCACTGTTCTCTCTGTGGAGGGGTGGAGAGTTAGTTCTATTGTCACTGTTCTCTCTCTGGCGAGGGCGGAGAGTTGGTGCTACTGTCACTGTTCTTGCTGTGGAAGGGTGGTGAGTTAGTTCTATTGTCACTGTTCTGTCTCTGGAGAGGGTGGAGAGTTGGTGCTATTGTCACTGTTCTCTCTGTGGAGAGGGTGGAGAGTTGTTGCTATTGTCACTGTTCTCTCTGTGGAGAGAGTGGAGAGTTGGTGCTATTGTCACTGTTTTTTCTGTGGATGGGGTGGAGAGTTGGTGCTATTGTTACTGATCTCTCTGTGGAGGGGGTGGAGAGTTGGGGCTATGGTTACTCTTCTCTCTATGGAGGGGTGGAGAGTTGGTGCTATGGTCACTGTTTTCTCTGTGGAGCTGGTGGAGAGTTGGTGCTATTGTCACTGTTCTCTCAGTGGAGAGGGTGGAGAGTTGGTGATATTGTCACTGTTCTCTCTGTGGAGAGGGTGGAGAGTCGGTGCTGTTGTCACTGTTCTCTCTGTGGAGAGGGTGGAGAGTTGGTGCTATTGTCACTGTTCTCTCTGTGGAGGGGATGGAGAGTTGGTGCCATAGTCACTGATTTCTCTGTGGAGAGGGTGGAGGGTTGGTGCTATTGTCGCTGTTCTCTCTCTGGAGGAGGAGGAGAGTTGGTGCAATTGTCACTGTTCTCTCTGTGGAGAGGGTGGAGAGTTGGTGCTATTGTCGCTGTTCTCTCTGTGGAGATGGTGGAGAGTTGGTGCTACTGTCACTGTTCTCTCTGTGGATGGGTTGGAGAGTTGGTGCTATTGTCACTGTTCTCTCTGTGGAGCGAGTGGAGAGTTGGTGCTATTGTCACTGTTTTTTCTGTGGATGGGGTGGAGAGTTGGTGCTATTGTTACTGATCTCTCTGTGGAGGGGGTGGAGAGTTGGGGCTATGGTTACTCTTCTCTCTATGGAGGGGTGGAGAGTTGGTGCTACGGTCACTGTTTTCTCTGTGGAGTGGATGGAGCGTTGGTGCTACTGTCACTGTTCTCGTTGGAGGGCTGGAGAGTTGTTGCTATTGTCACTGTTCTCACTGTAGAGGGGGTGGAGAGCTGGTGCTATTGTCACTGTTTTCTCTGTGGAGAGGGTGGAGAGTTGGTGCTATTGTCACTGTTCTCTCTGTGGAGGGATTGGAGAGTTGGAGCTATTTTCACTGTTCTCTCTGTGGAGAGGGTGGAGAGTTGGTGCTACTGTCACTGTTCTCTCTGTGGAGTGGATGGAGCGTTGGTGCTACTGTCACTGTTCTCGTTGGAGGGCTGGAGAGTTGGTGCTATTGTCGCTGTTCTCTCGGTGGTGATGGTGGAGAGTTGATGCTATTGTCACTGTTCTCTCTGTGGAGAGTGTGGAGAGTTGGTGCTATTTTCACTGTTCTCTCTCTGGAGGGGTTTGAGAGTTTGTGCTATTGTCACTGCTTTTTCTGTGGAGAGTGTGTAGAGTTGGTGCTATTGTCACTGTTCTCTGTCTGGAGATGGTGGAGAGTTGGTGCTATTGTCACTGTTTTTTCTGTGGATGGGGTGGAGAGTTGGTACTATTGTTACTGATCTCTCCGTGGAGGGGGTGGAGAGTTGGGGCTATGGTTACTGTTGTCTCTATGGAGGGGTGGAGAGTTGGTGCTATTGTCACTGTTTTCTCTGTGGAGCGGGTGGAGAGTTGGTGCTATTGTCACTGTTCTCTCTGTGGAGCGGCTGGAGAGTTGGTGCTATTGTCACAGTTCTCTGTCTGGAGATGGTGGAGAGTTGGTGCTATTGTCGCTGTTTTTTCTGTGGATGGGTTGGAGAGTTGGTGCTATTGTCGCTGTTCTCTCTGTGGAGAGGGTGGAGAGTTGGTGCTATTGTCACTGTTCTCTCTGTGGAGTGGCTGGAGAGTTGGTGCTATTGACACTGTTTTTTCTGTGGATGGGGAGGAGAGTTGGTGCTATTGTCACTGTTCTCTCTGTGGAGCGGATCGAGAGTTGGTGCTATTGTCACTGTTCTCTCTGTGGAGACGGTGGAGAGTTGGTGCCAATGTCACTGTTTTCTCTGTGGAGGGTCTGGAGAGCTGGTGCTATTGTTGCTGTTCTCTCTGTGGAGAGGGTGGACAGTTGGTGCTATTTTCACTATTCTTTTTCTGGAGGGGGTGGAGAGTTGGTGCCAATGTCACTGTTCTCTCTCTGGAGGGTCTGGAGAGTTAGTGCTATTGTCACTGTTCTCTCTGTGGAGGGATTGGAGAGTTGGTGCTATTTTCACTGCTCTCTCTCTGGAGGGGGTGGAGAGTTGGTGCTGTTGTCACTGTTTTTTCTGTGGAGAGGTTGCAGAGTTAGTGCTATTCACTGTTCTATCTGTCGAGAGGGTGGAGAGTTGGTGCTATTGTCGCTGTTCTCTGTGTGGGGGGGGTGGAGAGTTTGTGCTATTGTCACTGTTTTTTCTGTGGAGAGGTTGGAGAGTTAGTGCTATTGTCTGTTTTCTCTGTGGACGGGGTCGAGAGTTGGTGCTACTGTCACTGTTCTTGCTGTGGAGGGGTGGTGAGTTAGTGCTATTGTTACTGTTCTCTCTGTGGAGTGGCTGGAGAGTTGGTGCTATTGACACTGTTCTCTGTCTGGAGATGGTGGAGAGTTGGTGCTATTGTCGCTGTTTTTTCTGTGGATGGGTTGGAGAGTTGGTGCTATTGTCACTGTTCTCTCTGTGGAGCGGCTGGAGAGTTGGTGCTATTGTCACTGTTCTCTGTCTGGAGATGGTGGAGAGTTGGTGCTATTGTCGCTGTTTTTTCTGTGGATGGGTTGGAGAGTTGGTGCTATTGTCGCTGTTCTCTGTGTGGAGATGGTGGAGAGTTGGTGCTATTGTCGCTGTTTTTTCTGTGGATGGGTTGGAGAGTTGGTGCTATTGTCGCTGTTCTCTGTGAGGAGGGGGTAGAGAGTTTTTGCTGTTGTCTCTGTTCTCTCTGTGGAGGGGGTGGAGAGTTGGGGCTATGGTTACTGTTGTCTCTATGGAGGGGTGGAGAGTTGGTGCTATTGTCACTGTTTTCTCTGTGGAGCGGGTGGAGCGTTGCTGCTATTGTCTCTGTTCTCTCTGTGGAGCGGCTGGAGAGTTGGTGCTATTGTCACTGTTCTCTGTCTGGAGATGGTGGAGAGTTGGTGCTATTGTCGCTGTATTTTCTGTGGATTGGTTGGAGAGTTGGTGCTATTGTCGCTGTTCTCTGTGTGGAGATGGTGGAGAGTTGGTGCTATTGTCGCTGTTTTTTCTGTGGATGGGTTGGAGAGTTGGTGCTATTGTCGCTGTTCTCTGTGAGGAGGGGGTAGAGAGTTTTTGCTGTTGTCTCTGTTTTCTCTGTGGAGAGGGTGGAGAGTTGGTGCTACTGATACTGTTCTCTCTGTGGAGAGGGTGGAGAGTTGGAGCTATTGTCACTGTTCTCTCTCTGGAGGAGGTGGAGCATTGGTGCTATTGTCACTGTTTTTTCTGTGGAGAGGTTGGAGAGTTGGTGGTATTGTCTCTGTTCTCTCTGTGGAGACGGTGGAGAGTTGGTGCTATTGTCACTGCTCTCTCTGTGGAGGGGGTGCTGAATTGGTGCTATTGTCACTGCTCTCTCTGTGGAGGGGGTGCTGAATTGGTTCTATTGTCACTGTTCTCTCTGTGGAGGGGGTGGAGATTTGGTGCCACTGTCACTGTTCTCTCTCTGGCAAGGGTGGAGATTTTTTGCTACTGTCACTGTTTTCTCTGTGGAGAGGGTGGAGAGTTGTTGCTACTGTCACTGTTCTCTCTGTGGAGATGGAGGAGAGTTGGTGCTATTGTCAGTGGTCTCTCTTTGGAGGTGGCTGAGAGTTTGTGCTATTGTCACTGTTTTCTCTGTGGAGTGGGTGGAGAGTTGGTGCCAATGTCACTGTTCTCTCTGTGGAGGGTCTGGAGAGCTGGTGCTATTGTCGCAGTTCTCTCTGTGGAGAGGGTGGACAGTTGGTGCTATTGTCACTGTTCTCTCTGTGGAGAGGGTGGACAGTTGGTGCTATTGTCACTGTTCCCTCTGTGGAGAGGGTGGAGAGTTGTTGCTACTGTCACTGTTCTCTCTGTGGAGGGGGTCGAGAGTTGGTGCTATTGTCACTGTTTTTTCTGTGGAGAGGTAGGAGAGTTAGTGCTATTGAATGTTCTCTCTGTCGAGAGGGTGGAGAGTTGGTGCTATTGTCTCTGTTTTCTCTGTGGAGGGGGTGGAGAATTGTTGCTACTGTCGCTGTTTTCTCTGTGGAGGGGGTAGAGAGTTGGTGCTATTGTCGCTGTTCTCTGTGTGGAGCGGGTAGAGAGTTGGTGCTATTGTCACTGTTTTCTCTGTGGAGAGGGTGTAGCGTTAGTGCTATTGTCAATATTCTCTCTGTGGAGGGGTTAGAGAGTTGGTGCTATTGTCTCCGTTTTCTCTGTCGAGGGGGTGGAGAGTTGGTGCTACTGTCACTGTTCTCTCTGTGGAGGGGGTGGAGAGTTGGTGCTGTTGTCTCTGTTTTCTCTGTGGAGAGGGTGGAGAGTTGTTGCTACTGTCGCTGTGATCTCTGTGGAGGGGGTAGAGAGTTGGTGCTATTGTCGCTGTTCTCTGTGTGGAGGGGGTAGAGAGTTTTTGCTGTTGTCTCTGTTTTCTCTGTGGAGAGGGTGGAGAGTTGGTGCTACTGATACTGTTCTCTCTGTGGAGAGGGTGGAGAGTTGGTGATATTGTCAATGTTTACTCTCTGGAGGAGCTGGAGCATTGGTGCGATTGTCACTGTTCTCTCTGTGGAGGGGGTAGAGAGTTGGTGCTATTGTCTCTTTCTTCTCTGTGGAGAGGGTGGAGCGTTGGTGCTACTGTCACTGTTCTCTCTGTGGAAGGGGTCGTGATTTGGTGCTATTGTTACTGTTTTTTCTGTTGAGAGGTTGGAGAGTTAGTGCTATTGTCTGTTCTCTCTGTGTAGGGGGTTGAGAGTTGGTGCAATTGTCGCTGTTTTTTCTGTGGATGGGTTGGAGAGTTGGTGCTATTGTCGCTGTTCTCTGTGGCGGGGGTTGAGAGTTGGTGCTATTGTCGCTGTTCTCTGTGGCGGGGGTTGAGAGTTGGTGCTATTGTCGCTGTTCTCTCGGTGGTGATGGTGAAGAGTTGGAGCTATTGTCACCGTTCTCTCTCTGGAGGAGGTGGAGCATTGGTGCTATTGTCGCTGTTCTCTCTGTGGAGATGGTGGAGAGTTGGTGCTATTGTCACTGTTCTCTCTGTGGAGAGGGTGGAGAGTTGGTGCTATTGTCGCTGTTCTCTCGGTGGTGATGGTGGAGAGTTGGAGCTATTGTCACTGTTCTCTCTCTGGAGGAGGTGGAGCATTGGTGCTATTGTCACTGTTTTTTCTGTGGAGAGGTTGGAGAGTTGGTGGTATTGTCACTGTTCCCTCTGTGGAGGGATTGGAGAGTTGGTGCTATTGTCACTGTTTTTTCTGTGGAGAGTGTGTAGAGTTGGTGATATTATCACTGTTCTCTCGGTGGAGGGGGTGGAAAGTTGGTGCTATTGTCACTGCTCTCTCTGTGGAGGGGGTGCTGAATTGGTGCTATTGTCACTGTTCTCTCTGTGGAGGGGGTGGAGAGTTTGTGCTACTGTCACTGTTCACTCTGTGGAGAGGGTGGAGAGTTGGTGCTATTGTCAGTGGTCTCTCTTTGGAGGTGGCTGAGAGTTTGTGCTATTGTCACTGTTTTCTCTGTGGAGTGGGTGGAGAGTTGCTGCCAATGTCACTGTTCACTCTGTGGAGGGTCTGGAGAGCTGGTGCTATTGTCACTGTTCTCTCTGTGGAGAGGGTGGACAGTTGGTGCTATTGTCACAGTTCTCTCTGTGGAGAGTATGGAGAGTTGGTGCTATTGTCACTGTTCGCTCTGTGGAGAGGTTGGAGAGTTGGTGCTATTGTCTCTTTCTTCTCTGTGGAGAGGGTGTAGCGTTGGTGCTACTGTCACTGTTCTCTCTGTGGAGGGGGTCGTGATTTGGTGCTATTGTTACTGTTTTTTCTGTTGAGAGGTTGGAGAGTTAGTGCTATTGTCTGTTCTCTCTGTGGAGCGTGTTGAGAGTTGGTGCATTTGTCGCTGTTTTTTCTGTGGATGGTTTGGAGAGTTGGTGCAATTGTCGCTGTTTTGTCTGTGGATGGGTTGGAGAGTTGGTGCTATTGTCGCTGTTCTCTGTGGCGGGGGTTGAGAGTTAGTGCTATTGTCGCTGTTCTCTCGGTGGTGATGGTGGAGAGTTGGAGCTATTGTCACCGTTCTCTCTCTGGAGGAGGTGGAGCACTGGTGCTATTGTCGCTTTTCTCTCTGTGGAGATGGTGGAGAGTTGGTGCTATTGTCACTGTTCTCTCTGTGGAAATGGTGGAGAATTGGTGCTATTGTCGCTGTTCTCTCGGTGGTGATGGTGGAGAGTTGGAGCTATTGTCACTGTTCTCTCTGTGGAGTGGATGGAGCGTTAGTGCTACTGTTACTGTTCTCGTTGGAGGGCTGGAGAGTTGTTGCTATTGTCTGTTCTCTCTGTCGAGGGGGTCGAGAGTTGGTGCTATTGTCACTGTTTCTTCTGTTGAGATGTTGGAGAGTTGGTGCTATTGTCGCTGTTCTCTGTGTGGAGGGGGTAGAGAGTTGCTGCTGTTGTCTCTGTTTTCTCTGTGGAGAGGGTGGAGAGTTGGTGGTATTGTCACTGTTCCCTCTGTGGAGGGATTGGAGAGTTGGTGCTATTGTCACTGTTTTTTCTGTGGAGAGTGTGTAGAGTTGGTGATATTATCACTGTTCTCTCGGTGGAGGGGGTGGAAAGTTGGTGCTATTGTCACTGCTCTCTCTGTGGAGGGGGTGCTGAATTGGTGCTATTGTCACTGTTCTCTCTGTGGAGGGGGTGGAGATTTGGTGCCACTGTCACTGTTCTCTCTGTGGAGGGGGTGGAGAGTTGGTGCTATTGTCAGTGGTCTCTCTTTGGAGGTGGCTGAGAGTTTGTGCTATTGTCACTGTTTTCTCTGTGGAGTGGGTGGAGAGTTGCTGCCAATGTCACTGTTCACTCTGTGGAGGGTCTGGAGAGCTGGTGCTATTGTCACTGTTCTCTCTGTGGAGAGGGTGGACAGTTGGTGCTATTGTCACAGTTCTCTCTGTGGAGAGTATGGAGAGTTGGTGCTATTGTCACTGTTCGCTCTGTGGAGAGGTTGGAGAGTTGGTGCTATTGTCTCTTTCTTCTCTGTGGAGAGGGTGTAGCGTTGGTGCTACTGTCACTGTTCTCTCTGTGGAGGGGGTCGTGATTTGGTGCTATTGTTACTGTTTTTTCTGTTGAGAGGTTGGAGAGTTAGTGCTATTGTCTGTTCTCTCTGTGGAGCGTGTTGAGAGTTGGTGCATTTGTCGCTGTTTTTTCTGTGGATGGTTTGGAGAGTTGGTGCAATTGTCGCTGTTTTGTCTGTGGATGGGTTGGAGAGTTGGTGCTATTGTCGCTGTTCTCTGTGGCGGGGGTTGAGAGTTAGTGCTATTGTCGCTGTTCTCTCGGTGGTGATGGTGGAGAGTTGGAGCTATTGTCACCGTTCTCTCTCTGGAGGAGGTGGAGCACTGGTGCTATTGTCGCTTTTCTCTCTGTGTAGATGGTGGAGAGTTGGTGCTATTGTCACTGTTCTCTCTGTGGAAATGGTGGAGAATTGGTGCTATTGTCGCTGTTCTCTCGGTGGTGATGGTGGAGAGTTGGAGCTATTGTCACTGTTCTCTCTGTGGAGTGGATGGAGCGTTAGTGCTACTGTTACTGTTCTCGTTGGAGGGCTGGAGAGTTGTTGCTATTGTCTGTTCTCTCTGTCGAGGGGGTCGAGAGTTGGTGCTATTGTCACTGTTTCTTCTGTTGAGATGTTGGAGAGTTGGTGCTATTGTCGCTGTTCTCTGTGTGGAGGGGGTAGAGAGTTGCTGCTGTTGTCTCTGTTTTCTCTGTGGAGAGGGTGGAGAGTTGGTGCTACTGTCACTGTTCTCTCTGTGGACGTGGTCGTGAGTTGGTGTTATTGTTACTGTTTCTTCTGTTGAGAGGTTGGAGAGTTAGTGCTATTGTCTGTTCTCGCTGTGGTGGGGGTTGAGAGTTGGGGCAATTGTCGCTGTTTTTTCTGTGGATGGGTTGGAGAGTTGGTGCTACTGTCACTGTTCTCTCTGTGGAGAGGGTGGAGAGTTGGTTCTATTGTCTCTGTTCTCTCTCTGGAGGAGGTGGAGCATTGGTGCGATTATCACTGTTCTCTCTCTGGAGGGGGTAGAAAGTTGGTGTTATTGTCCCTGCTTTCTCTGTGGAGAGGGTGGAGAGTTGTTGCTACTGTCACTGTTATCTCTGGGGAGGGGGTCGAGAGTTGGTGCTATTGTTACTGTTTTTTCTGTGGAGAGGTTGGAGAGTTAGTGCTATTGTCTGTTCTCTCTGTCGAGGGGGTCGAGAGTTGGTGCTATTGTCACTGTTTTTTCTGCTGAGAGGTTGGAGAGTTGGTGCTATTGTCGCTGTTCTCTGTGTGGAGGGGGTAGAGAGTTGGTCCTGTTGTCTCTGATTTCTCTGTGGAGAGGGTGGAGAGTTGGTGCTACTGTCACTGTTCTCTCTGTGGAGAGGGTGGAGAGTTGGTGCTATTGTCGCTGTTCTCTCGGTGGTGATGGTGGAGAGTTGGAGCTATTGTCACTGTTCTCTCTGTGGAGTGGATGGAGCGTTAGTGCTACTGTTACTGTTCTCGTTGGAGGGCTGGAGAGTTGTTGCTATTGTCTGTTCTCTCTGTCGAGGGGGTCGAGAGTTGGTGCTATTGTCACTGTTTCTTCTGTTGAGATGTTGGAGAGTTGGTGCTATTGTCGCTGTTCTCTGTGTGGAGGGGGTAGAGAGTTGCTGCTGTTGTCTCTGTTTTCTCTGTGGAGAGGGTGGAGAGTTGGTGGTATTGTCACTGTTCCCTCTGTGGAGGGATTGGAGAGTTGGTGCTATTGTCACTGTTTTTTCTGTGGAGAGTGTGTAGAGTTGGTGATATTATCACTGTTCTCTCGGTGGAGGGGGTGGAAAGTTGGTGCTATTGTCACTGCTCTCTCTGTGGAGGGGGTGCTGAATTGGTGCTATTGTCACTGTTCTCTCTGTGGAGGGGGTGGAGATTTGGTGCCACTGTCACTGTTCTCTCTGTGGAGGGGGTGGAGAGTTTGTGCTACTGTCACTGTTCACTCTGTGGAGAGGGTGGAGAGTTGGTGCTATTGTCAGTGGTCTCTCTTTGGAGGTGGCTGAGAGTTTGTGCTATTGTCACTGTTTTCTCTGTGGAGTGGGTGGAGAGTTGCTGCCAATGTCACTGTTCACTCTGTGGAGGGTCTGGAGAGCTGGTGCTATTGTCACTGTTCTCTCTGTGGAGAGGGTGGACAGTTGGTGCTATTGTCACAGTTCTCTCTGTGGAGAGTATGGAGAGTTGGTGCTATTGTCACTGTTCGCTCTGTGGAGAGGTTGGAGAGTTGGTGCTATTGTCTCTTTCTTCTCTGTGGAGAGGGTGTAGCGTTGGTGCTACTGTCACTGTTCTCTCTGTGGAGGGGGTCGTGATTTGGTGCTATTGTTACTGTTTTTTCTGTTGAGAGGTTGGAGAGTTAGTGCTATTGTCTGTTCTCTCTGTGGAGCGTGTTGAGAGTTGGTGCATTTGTCGCTGTTTTTTCTGTGGATGGTTTGGAGAGTTGGTGCAATTGTCGCTGTTTTGTCTGTGGATGGGTTGGAGAGTTGGTGCTATTGTCGCTGTTCTCTGTGGCGGGGGTTGAGAGTTAGTGCTATTGTCGCTGTTCTCTCGGTGGTGATGGTGGAGAGTTGGAGCTATTGTCACCGTTCTCTCTCTGGAGGAGGTGGAGCACTGGTGCTATTGTCGCTTTTCTCTCTGTGGAGATGGTGGAGAGTTGGTGCTATTGTCACTGTTCTCTCTGTGGAAATGGTGGAGAATTGGTGCTATTGTCGCTGTTCTCTCGGTGGTGATGGTGGAGAGTTGGAGCTATTGTCACTGTTCTCTCTGTGGAGTGGATGGAGCGTTAGTGCTACTGTTACTGTTCTCGTTGGAGGGCTGGAGAGTTGTTGCTATTGTCTGTTCTCTCTGTCGAGGGGGTCGAGAGTTGGTGCTATTGTCACTGTTTCTTCTGTTGAGATGTTGGAGAGTTGGTGCTATTGTCGCTGTTCTCTGTGTGGAGGGGGTAGAGAGTTGCTGCTGTTGTCTCTGTTTTCTCTGTGGAGAGGGTGGAGAGTTGGTGCTACTGTCACTGTTCTCTCTGTGGACGTGGTCGTGAGTTGGTGTTATTGTTACTGTTTCTTCTGTTGAGAGGTTGGAGAGTTAGTGCTATTGTCTGTTCTCGCTGTGGTGGGTGTTGAGAGTTGGGGCAATTGTCGCTGTTTTTTCTGTGGATGGGTTGGAGAGTTGGTGCTACTGTCACTGTTCTCTCTGTGGAGAGGGTGGAGAGTTGGTTCTATTGTCTCTGTTCTCTCTCTGGAGGAGGTGGAGCATTGGTGCGATTATCACTGTTCTCTCTCTGGAGGGGGTAGAAAGTTGGTGTTATTGTCCCTGCTTTCTCTGTGGAGAGGGTGGAGAGTTGTTGCTACTGTCACTGTTATCTCTGGGGAGGGGGTCGAGAGTTGGTGCTATTGTTACTGTTTTTTCTGTGGAGAGGTTGGAGAGTTAGTGCTATTGTCTGTTCTCTCTGTCGAGGGGGTCGAGAGTTGGTGCTATTGTCACTGTTTTTTCTGCTGAGAGGTTGGAGAGTTGGTGCTATTGTCGCTGTTCTCTGTGTGGAGGGGGTAGAGAGTTGGTCCTGTTGTCTCTGATTTCTCTGTGGAGAGGGTGGAGAGTTGGTGCTACTGTCACTGTTCTCTCTGTGTAGGTGGCCGAGAGTTTGTGCTATTGTCACTGTTTTCTCTGTGGAGAGGGTGGAGCGTTGGTGGTACTGTCACTGTTCTCTCAGTGGAGGGGGTCGTGAGTTGGTGTTACTGTTACTGTTTCTTCTGTTGAGAGGTTGGAGAGTTAGTGCTATTGTCTGTTCTCTCTGTGGAGCTTGTTGAGAGTTGGTGCAATTGTTGCTGTTTTTTCTGTGGATGGTTTGGAGAGTTGGTGCAATTGTCGCTGTTTTATCTGTGGATGGGTTGGAGAGTTGGTGCTATTGTCGCTGTTCTCTGTGGTGGGGGTTGAGAGTTGGTGCTATTGTCGCTGTTCTCTCTGAGGTGATGGTGGAGAGTTGGTGCTATTGTCGCTGTTCTCTCTGTGGAGTGGATGGAGCGTTAGTGCTACTGTCACTGTTCTCGTTGGAGGGCTGGAGAGTTGTTGCTACTGTCAGTGTTCTCTCTGTGGTGGGGGTCGAGAGTTGGTGCTATTGTCACTGTTTTTTCTGTGGAGAGGTTGGAGAGTTAGTGCTATTGACTGTTCTCTCTGTCGAGAGGGTGGAGAGTTGGTGCTATTGTCGCTGTTCTCTGTGTGGAGGGTGTAGAGAGTTGGTGTTATTGTCACTGTTCTCTCTGTGGAGAGGGTGGAGAGTTGTTGCTACTGTCAGTGTTCTCTCTGTGGTGGGGGTCGAGAGTTGATGCTATTGTCACTGTTTTTTCTGTGGAGAGGTTGGAGAGTTAGTGCTATTGTCACTGTTCTCTCTGTGGAGAGGGTGGAGAGTTGGTGCTACTGTCACTGTTCTCTCTGTCGAGAGGGTGGAGAGTTGGTGCTATTGTCGCTGTTCTCTGTGTGGAGGGTGTAGAGAGTTGGTGTTATTGTCACTGTTCTCTCTGTGGAGAGGGTGGAGAGTTGGTGCTATTGTCACTGTTCTCTCTGTGGACAGGGTGGAGAGTTGGTGCTATTGTCACTGTTCTCTCTGTGGAGGGGGTGGAGAGTTGTTGCTATTGTCTGTTCTCTCTGCCGAGGGGGTCGAGAGTTGGTGCTATTGTCACTGTTTCTTCTGTTGAGATGTTGGAGAGTTGGTGCTATTGTCGCTGTTCTCTGTGTGGAGGGGGTAGAGAGTTGCTGCTGTTGTCTCTGTTTTCTCTGTGGAGAGGGTGGAGAGTTGGTGCTACTGTCACTGTTCTCTCTGTGGACGTGGTCGTGAGTTGGTGTTATTGTTACTGTTTCTTCTGTTGAGAGGTTGGAGAGTTAGTGCTATTGTCTGTTCTCGCTGTGGTGGGGGTTGAGAGTTGGGGCAATTGTCGCTGTTTTTTCTGTGGATGGGTTGGAGAGTTGGTGCTACTGTCACTGTTCTCTCTGTGGAGAGGGTGGAGAGTTGGTTCTATTGTCTCTGTTCTCTCTCTGGAGGAGGTGGAGCATTGGTGCGATTATCACTGTTCTCTCTCTGGAGGGGGTAGAAAGTTGGTGTTATTGTCCCTGCTTTCTCTGTGGAGAGGGTGGAGAGTTGTTGCTACTGTCACTGTTATCTCTGGGGAGGGGGTCGAGAGTTGGTGCTATTGTTACTGTTTTTTCTGTGGAGAGGTTGGAGAGTTAGTGCTATTGTCTGTTCTCTCTGTCGAGGGGGTCGAGAGTTGGTGCTATTGTCACTGTTTTTTCTGCTGAGAGGTTGGAGAGTTGGTGCTATTGTCGCTGTTCTCTGTGTGGAGGGGGTAGAGAGTTGGTCCTGTTGTCTCTGATTTCTCTGTGGAGAGGGTGGAGAGTTGGTGCTACTGTCACTGTTCTCTCTGTGGAGAGGGTGGAGAGTTGGTGCTATTGTCGCTGTTCTCGCTGTGGAGATGGTGGAGAGTTGTCACTGTTCTCTCTGTGGAGGGGATGGAGAGTTGGTGCTATTATCACAGTTCTCTCTCTGGAGTGGGTGGAGAGTTGGTGCTATTGTCGCTGCTCTCTGTGGAGAGGGTGGAGAGTTGGTGCTATTGTAGCTGTTCTCTCTGTGGAGAGGGTGGAGAGTTGGTGCTACTGTCACTGTTCTCTCTGTGGCGAGTGTGGAGAGTTGGTGCTACTGTCACTGTTCTCTCTGTGGAGGGGGTAGAGAGTTGGTGCTACTGTCACTGTTCTCTCTGTGGAGAGGTTGGAGAGTTGGTGCTATTGTCACTGCTCTCTCTGTGGAGAGTGTTGAGAGTTGGTGCTACTGTCACTGTTCTCTCTGTGGCGAGTGTGGAGAGTTGGTGCTACTGTCACTGTTCTCTCTGTGGAGAGTGTGGAGAGTTGGTGCTACTGTCACTGTTCTCTCTGTGGAGAGGGTGGAGAGTTGGTGCTATTGTCACTGTTCTCTCTGTGGAGGGGGTAGAAAGTTGGTGCTATTGTCACTGTTCTCGTTGGAGATCTGGAGAGTTGTTGCTATTGTCTGTTCTCTCTGTCGAGGGGGTCGAGATTTGGTGCTATTGTCACTGTTTTTTCTGTTGAGACGCTGGAGAGTTGGTGCTATTGTCGCTGTTCTCTGTGTGGAGGGGGTAGAGAGTTGCAGCTGTTGTCTCTGTTTTCTCTGTGGAGAGGGTGGAGAGTTGGTGCTATTGTCACTGTTCTCTCTGTGGAGGTGGCTGAGAGTTTGTGCTATTGTCATTGTTTTCTCTGTAGAGAGGGTGCAGAGTTGATGCTATTGTCACTGTTCTCTCTGTGGAGGTGGCTGAGAGTTGGTGCTACTGTCACTGTTCTCTCTGTGGAGAGGGTGGAGAGTTGGTGCTATTGTCGCTGTTCTCTGTGTGGAGGGGGTAGAGAGTTGCTGCTGTTGTCTCTGTTTTCTCTGTGGAGGGGATGAAGAGTTGGTGCTATTGTCACTGTTCACTCTCTGGAGGGGGTGGAGAGTTGGTGCCATTATCACTGTTCTCTCTGTGGAGGGGTTCGTGAGTTGGTGCTATTGTTACTGTTTTTTCTGTTGAGAGGTTGGAGAGTTAGTGCAATTGTCTGTTCTCTCTGTGGAGGGGGTTGAGAGTTGGTGATTTGTCGCTGTTCTCTGTGTGGAGAGGGTGGAGAGTTGATGCTATTTTCACTGTTCTCTCTCTGGAGGAGGTGGAGCATTGGTGCGATTGTCACTGTTCTCTCTGTGGAGAGTGTGGAGAGTTGGTGCTACTGTCACTGTTCTCTCTGTGGAGAGTGTGGAGAGTAGGTGCTACTGTCACTGTTCTCTCTGGAGAGTGTGGAGAGTTGGTGCTACTGTCACTGTTCTCTCTGTGGAGAGGGTGGAGAGTTGGTGGTATTGTCACTGTTCTCTCTGTGGAGGGGGTAGAACGTTGGTGCTATTGTCGCTGTTCTCTGTGTGGAGGGGGTAGAGAGTTGCTGCTGTTGTCTCTGTTTTCTCTGTGGAGAGGGTGGAGAGTTGGTGCTACTGTCACTGTTCTCTCTGTGGAGGTGGCTGAGAGTTTGTGCTATTGTCATTGTTTTCTCTGTAGAGAGGGTGCAGAGTTGATGCTATTGTCACTGTTCTCTCTGTGGAGGGGATGGAGAGTTGGTGCTATTATCACTGTTCTCTCTGTGGAGAGGGTCGAGAGTTGGTGCTACTGTCACTGTTCTCTCTGTGGAGGGGGTCGTGAGTTGGTGCTATTGTTACTGTTTTTTCTGTTGAGAGGTTGGAGAGTTAGTGCAATTGTCTGTTCTCTCTGTGGAGGGGGTTGAGAGTTGGTGCAATTGTCGCTGTTTTTTCTGTGGATGGGTTGGAGAGTTGGTGCTATTGTCGCTGTTCTCTGTGTGGAGAGGGTGGAGAGTTGATGCTATTGTCACTGTTCTCTCTCTGGAGGAGGTGGAGCATTGGTGCGATTGTCACTGTTCTCTCTGTGGAGAGTGTGGAGAGTTGGTGCTACTGTCAATGTTCTCTCTGTGGAGAGGGTGGAGAGTTGGTGCTACTGTCACTGTTCTCTCTGTGGAGAGTGTGGAGAGTTGGTGCTACTGTCACTGTTCTCTCTGTGGAGAGTGTGGAGAGTTGGTGCTACTGTCACTGTTCTCTCTGTGGAGAGTGTGGAGAGTTGGTGCTACTGTCACTGTTCTCTCTGTGGAGAGGGTGGAGAGTCGGTGCTATTGTCACTGTTCTCTCTGTGGAGGGGGTAGAACGTTGGTGCTATTGTCACTGTTCTCGTTGGAGGGCTGGAGAGTTGTTGCTATTGTCTGTTCTCTCTGTCGAGGGGGTCGAGATTTGGTGCTATTGTCACTGTTCTCTCTGTCGAGAGGGTGGAGAGTTGGTGCTATTGTCGCTGTTCTCTGTGTGGAGGGTGTAGAGAGTTGGTGTTATTGTCACTGTTCTCTCTGTGGAGAGGGTGGAGAGTTGGTGCTATTGTCACTGTTCTCTCTGTGGACAGGGTGGAGAGTTGGTGCTATTGTCACTGTTCTCTCTGTGGAGGGGGTGGAGAGTTGTTGCTATTGTCACTGTTTTTTCTGTTGAGAGGTTGGAGAGTTGGTGCTATTGTCGCTGTTCTCTGTGTGGAGGGGGTAGAGAGTTGGTGCTGTTGTCTCTGTTTTCTCTGTGGAGAGGGTGGAGAGTTGGTGCTACTGTCACTGTTTTCTCTGTGGAGAGGGTGGAGAGTTGGTGCTACTGATACTGTTCTCTCTGTGGAGGGGGTAGAGAGTTGGTGCTATTGTCTCTTTCTTCTCTGTGGAGAGGGTGTAGCGTTGGTGCTACTGTCACTGTTCTCTCTGTGGAGGGGGTCGTGATTTGGTGCTATTGTTACTGTTTTTTCTGTTGAGAGGTTGGAGAGTTAGTGCTATTCTCTGTTCTCTCTGTAACTTTAGGGGGTTGAGAGTTGGTGCAATTTTCGCTGTTCTCTGTGGCGGGGATTGAGAGTTAGTGCTGTTGTCACTGTTATCTCTCTGGCAAGGGTGGAGATTTTTTGCTACTGTCACTGTTCCCGCTGAGGAGGGGTGGTGAGTTAGTGCTGTTGTCACTGTTTTCTCGGTGGTGATGGTGGAGAGTTTGTGCTATTGTCACTGTTCTCTCTGTGGAGATGGTGGAGAGTTGGTGCTATTGTCAGTGGTCTCTCTTTGGAGGTGGCTGAGAGTTTGTGCTATTGTCACTGTTTTCTCTGTGGATTGGGTGGAGAGTTGCTGCCAATGTCACTGTTCACTCTGTGGAGGGTCTGGAGAGCTGGTGCTATTGTCACTGTTCTCTCTGTGGAGAGGGTGGACAGTTGGTGCTATTGTCACAGTTCTCTCTGTGGAGAGTATGGAGAGTTGGTGCTATTGTCACTGTTCGCTCTGTGGAGAGGTTGGAGAGTTGGTGCTATTGTCTCTTTCTTCTCTGTGGAGAGGGTGTAGCGTTGGTGCTACTGTCACTGTTCTCTCTGTGGAGGGTGTCGTGATTTGGTGCTATTGTTACTGTTTTTTCTGTTGAGAGGTTGGAGAATTGGTGCTATTGTCGCTGTTCTCTCGGTGGTGATGGTGGAGAGTTGGTGCTATTGTCACTGTTATCTCTGGGGAGGGGGTCGAGAGTTGGTGCTATTGTTACTGTTTTTTCTGTGGAGAGGTTGGAGAGTTAGTGCTATTGTCTGTTCTCTCTGTCGAGGGGGTCGAGAGTTGGTGCTATTGTCACTGTTTTTTCTGCTGAGAGGTTGGAGAGTTGGTGCTATTGTCGCTGTTCTCTGTGTGGAGGGGGTAGAGAGTTGGTCCTGTTGTCTCTGATTTCTCTGTGGAGAGGGTGGAGAGTTGGTGCTACTGTCACTGTTCTCTCTGTGTAGGTGGCCGAGAGTTTGTGCTATTGTCACTGTTTTCTCTGTGGAGAGGGTGGAGCGTTGGTGCTACCGTCACTGTTCCCTCTCTGTGGAGAGGGTGGAGAGTTGGTGGTACTGTCACTGTTCTCTCAGTGGAGGGGGTCGTGAGTTGGTGTTACTGTTACTGTTTCTTCTGTTGAGAGGTTGGAGAGTTAGTGCTATTGTCTGTTCTCTCTGTGGAGCTTGTTGAGAGTTGGTGCAATTGTTGCTGTTTTTTCTGTGGATGGTTTGGAGAGTTGGTGCAATTGTCGCTGTTTTATCTGTGGATGGGTTGGAGAGTTGGTGCTATTGTCGCTGTTCTCTGTGGTGGGGGTTGAGAGTTGGTGCTATTGTCGCTGTTCTCTCTGAGGTGATGGTGGAGAGTTGGTGCTATTGTCGCTGTTCTCTCTGTGGAGTGGATGGAGCGTTAGTGCTACTGTCACTGTTCTCGTTGGAGGGCTGGAGAGTTGTTGCTACTGTCAGTGTTCTCTCTGTGGTGGGGGTCGAGAGTTGGTGCTATTGTCACTGTTTTTTCTGTGGAGAGGTTGGAGAGTTAGTGCTATTGACTGTTCTCTCTGTCGAGAGGGTGGAGAGTTGGTGCTACTGTCACTGTTCTCTCTGTCGAGAGGGTGGAGAGTTGGTGCTATTGTCGCTGTTCTCTGTGTGGAGGGTGTAGAGAGTTGGTGTTATTGTCACTGTTCTCTCTGTGGAGAGGGTGGAGAGTTGGTGCTATTGTCACTGTTCTCTCTGTGGAGAGGTTGGAGAGTTAGTGCTATTGTCACTGTTCTCTCTGTGGAGAGGGTGGAGAGTTGGTGCTATTGTCACTGTTCTCTCTGTCGAGAGGGTGGAGAGTTGGTGCTATTGTCGCTGTTCTCTGTGTGGAGGGTGTAGAGAGTTGGTGTTATTGTCACTGTTCTCTCTGTGGAGAGGGTGGAGAGTTGGTGCTATTGTCACTGTTCTCTCTGTGGACAGGGTGGAGAGTTGGTGCTATTGTCACTGTTCTCTCTGTGGAGGGGGTGGAGAGTTGTTACTATTGTCACTGCTTTTTCTGTTGAGAGGTTGGAGAGTTGGTGCTATTGTCGCTGTTCTCTGTGTGGAGGGGGTAGAGAGTTGGTGCTGTTGTCTCTGTTTTCTCTGTGGAGAGGGTGGAGAGTTGGTGCTACTGTCACTGTTTTCTCTTTGGAGAGGGTGGAGAGTTGGTGCTACTGATACTGTTCTCTCTGTGGAGGGGGTAGAGAGTTGGTGCTATTGTCTCTTTCTTCTCTGTGGAGAGGGTGTAGCGTTGGTGCTACTGTCACTGTTTTCTCTGTGGAGGGGGTCGTGATTTGGTGCTATTGTTACTGTTTTTTCTGTTGAGAGGTTGGAGAGTTAGTGCTATTGTCTGTTCTCTCTGTGGAGCGTGTTGAGAGTTGGTGCATTTGTCGCTGTTTTTTCTGTGGATGGTTTGGAGAGTTGGTGCAATTGTCGCTGTTTTGTCTGTGGATGGGTTGGAGAGTGCTATTGTCGCTGTTCTCTGTGGCGGGGGTTGAGAGTTGGTGCTATTGTCGCTGTTCTCTCGGTGGTGATGGTGGAGAGTTGGAGCTATTGTCACCGTTCTCTCTCTGGAGGAGGTGGAGCACTGGTGCTATTGTCGCTTTTCTCTCTGTGGAGATGGTGGAGAGTTGGTGCTATTGTCGCTGTTCTCTCGGTGGTGATGGTGGAGAGTTGCAGCTATTGTCACTGTTCTCTCTGTGGAGTGGATGGAGCGTTAGTGCTACTGTTACTGTTCTCGTTGGAGGGCTGGAGAGTTGTTGCTATTGTCTGTTCTCTCTGTCGAGGGGGTCGAGAGTTGGTGCTATTGTCACTGTTTCTTCTGTTGAGATGTTGGAGAGTTGGTGCTATTGTCGCTGTTCTCTGTGTGGAGGGGGTAGAGAGTTGCTGCTGTTGTCTCTGTTTTCTCTGTGGAGAGGGTGGAGAGTTGGTGCTACTGATACTGTTCTCTGTGTGGAGGGTGTAGAGAGTTGGTGTTATTGTCACTGTTCTCTCTGTGGAGAGGGTGGAGAGTTGGTGCTATTGTCACTGTTCTCTCTGTGGACAGGGTGGAGAGTTGGTGCTACTGTCACTGTTCTCTCTGTGGACGTGGTCGTGAGTTGGTGTTATTGTTACTGTTTCTTCTGTTGAGAGGTTGGAGAGTTAGTGCTATTGTCTGTTCTCGCTGTGGTGGGGGTTGAGAGTTGTGGCAATTGTCGCTGTTTTTTCTGTGGATGGGTTGGAGAGTTGGTGCTACTGTCACTGTTCTCTCTGTGGAGAGGGTGGAGAGTTGGTTCTATTGTCTCTGTTCTCTCTCTGGAGGAGGTGGAGCATTGGTGCGATTATCACTGTTCTCTCTCTGGAGGGGGTAGAAAGTTGGTGTTATTGTCCCTGCTTTCTCTGTGGAGAGGGTGGAGAGTTGTTGCTACTGTCACTGTTATCTCTGGGGAGGGGGTCGAGAGTTGGTGCTATTGTTACTGTTTTTTCTGTGGAGAGGTTGGAGAGTTAGTGCTATTGTCTGTTCTCTCTGTCGAGGGGGTCGAGAGTTGGTGCTATTGTCACTGTTTTTTCTGCTGAGAGGTTGGAGAGTTGGTGCTATTGTCGCTGTTCTCTGTGTGGAGGGGGTAGAGAGTTGGTCCTGTTGTCTCTGATTTCTCTGTGGAGAGGGTGGAGAGTTGGTGCTACTGTCACTGTTTTCTCTGTGTAGGTGGCCGAGAGTTTGTGCTATTGTCACTGTTTTCTCTGTGGAGAGGGTGGAGAGTTGGTGGTACTGTCACTGTTCTCTCAGTGGAGGGGGTCGTGAGTTGGTGTTACTGTTACTGTTTCTTCTGTTGAGAGGTTGGAGAGTTAGTGCTATTGTCTGTTCTCTCTGTGGAGCTTGTTGAGAGTTGGTGCAATTGTTGCTGTTTTTTCTGTGGATGGTTTGGAGAGTTGGTGCAATTGTCGCTGTTTTGTCTGTGGATGGGTTGGAGAGTTGGTGCTATTGTCGCTGTTCTCTCTGAGGTGATGGTGGAGAGTTGGTGCTATTGTCGCTGTTCTCTCTGAGGAGTGGATGGAGCGTTAGTGCTACTGTCACTGTTCTCCTTGGAGGGCTGGAGAGTTGTTGCTACTGTCAGTGTTCTCTCTGTGGTGGGGGTCGAGAGTTGGTGCTATTGTCACTGTTTTTTCTGTGGAGAGGTTGGAGAGTTAGTGCTATTGACTGTTCTCTCTGTCGAGAGGGTGGAGAGTTGGTGCTATTGTCGCTGTTCTCTGTGTGGAGGGTGTAGAGAGTTGGTGTTATTGTCACTGTTCTCTCTGTGGAGAGGGTGGAGAGTTGTTGCTACTGTCAGTGTTCTCTCTGTGGTGGGGGTCGAGAGTTGATGCTATTGTCACTGTTTTTTCTGTGGAGAGGTTGGAGAGTTAGTGCTATTGTCACTGTTCTCTCTGTGGAGAGGGTGGAGAGTTGGTGCTACTGTCACTGTTCTCTCTGTCGAGAGGGTGGAGAGTTGGTGCTATTGTCGCTGTTCTCTGTGTGGAGAGGGTGGAGAGTTGGTGCTACTGTCACTGTTCTCTCTGTCGAGAGGGTGGAGAGTTGGTGCTATTGTCGCTGTTCTCTGTGTGGAGGGTGTAGAGAGTTGGTGTTATTGTCACTGTTCTCTCTGTGGAGAGGGTGGAGAGTTGGTGCTATTGTCACTGTTCTCTCTGTGGAGAGGTTGGAGAGTTTGTGCTATTGTCACTGTTCTCTCTGTGGAGAGGGTGGAGAGTTGGTGCTATTGTCACTTTTCTCTCTGTCGAGAGGGTGGAGAGTTGGTGCTATTGTCGCTGTTCTCTGTGTGGAGGGTGTAGAGAGTTGGTGTTATTGTCACTGTTCTCTCTGTGGAGAGGGTGGAGAGTTGGTGCTATTGTCACTGTTCTCTCTGTGGACAGGGTGGAGAGTTGGTGCTATTGTCACTGTTCTCTCTGTGGAGGGGGTGGAGAGTTGTTGCTATTGTCACTGTTTTTTCTGTTGAGAGGTTGGAGAGTTGGTGCTATTGTCGCTGTTCTCTGTGTGGAGGGGGTAGAGAGTTGGTGCTGTTGTCTCTGTTTTCTCTGTGGAGAGGGTGGAGAGTTGGTGCTACTGTCACTGTTCTCTCTGTGGAGAGGGTGGAGAGTTGGTGCTACTGTCACTGTTTTCTCTGTGGAGAGGGTGGAGAGTTGGTGCTACTGTCACTGTTCTCTCTGTGGAGGGGGTCGTGATTTGGTGCTATTGTTACTGTTTTTTCTGTTGAGAGGTTGGAGAGTTAGTGCTATTCTCTGTTCTCTCTGTAACTTTAGGGGGTTGAGAGTTGGTGCAATTTTCGCTGTTCTCTGTGGCGGGGATTGAGAGTTAGTGCTGTTGTCACTGTTATCTCTCTGGCAAGGGTGGAGATTTTTTGCTACTGTCACTGTTCTCTCTGTGGAGGGGGTTGAGAGTTTGTGCTATTGTCACTGTTCTCTCTGTGGAGATGGTGGAGAGTTGGTGCTATTGTCAGTGGTCTCTCTTTGGAGGTGGCTGAGAGTTTGTGCTATTGTCACTGTTCTCTCTGTGGAGAGGGTGGACAGTTGGTGCTATTGTCACTGTTCTCTCTGTGGAGAGTATGGAGAGTTGGTGCTATTGTCACTGTTCGCTCTGTGGAGAGGTTGGAGAGTTGGTGCTATTGTCTCTTTCTTCTCTGTGGAGAGGGTGTAGCGTTGGTGCTACTGTCACTGTTCTCTCTGTGGAGGGGGTCGTGATTTGGTGCTATTGTTACTGTTTTTTCTGTTGAGAGGTTGGAGAGTTAGTGCTATTGTCTGTTCTCTCTGTGGAGCATGTTGAGAGTTGGTGCATTTGTCGCTGTTTTTTCTGTGGATGGTTTGGAGAGTTGATGCAATTGTCGCTGTTTTGTCTGTGGATGGGTTGGAGAGTTGGTGCTATTGTCGCTGTTCTCTGTGGCGGGGGTTGAGAGTTGGTGCTATTGTCGCTGTTCTCTCGGTGGTGATGGTGGAGAGTTGGAGCTATTGTCACCGTTCTCTCTCTGGAGGAGGTGGAGCACTGGTGCTATTGTCGCTTTTCTCTCTGTGGAGATGGTGGAGAGTTGGTGCTATTGTCACTGTTCTCTCTGTGGAAATGGTGGAGAATTGGTGCTATTGTCGCTGTTCTCTCGGTGGTGATGGTGGAGAGTTGGAGCTATTGTCACTGTTCTCTCTGTAGAGTGGATGGAGCGTTAGTGCTACTGTTACTGTTCTCGTTGGAGGGCTGGAGAGTTGTTGCTATTGTCTGTTCTCTCTGTCGAGGGGGTCGAGAGTTGGTGCTATTGTCACTGTTTCTTCTGTTGAGATGTTGGAGAGTTGGTGCTATTGTCGCTGTTCTCTCTCTGGAGGGGGTAGAAAGTTGGTGTTATTGTCCCTGCTTTCTCTGTGGAGAGGGTGGAGAGTTGTTGCTACTGTCACTGTTATCTCTGGGGAGGGGGTCGAGAGTTGGTGCTATTGTTACTGTTTTTTCTGTGGAGAGGTTGGAGAGTTAGTGCTATTGTCTGTTCTCTCTGTCGAGGGGGTCGAGAGTTGGTGCTATTGTCACTGTTTTTTCTGCTGAGAGGTTGGAGAGTTGGTGCTATTGTCGCTGTTCTCTGTGTGGAGGGGGTAGAGAGTTGGTCCTGTTGTCTCTGATTTCTCTGTGGAGAGGGTGGAGAGTTGGTGCTACTGTCACTGTTTTCTCTGTGTAGGTGGCCGAGAGTTTGTGCTATTGTCACTGTTTTCTCTGTGGAGAGGGTGGAGAGTTGGTGGTACTGTCACTGTTCTCTCAGTGGAGGGGGTCGTGAGTTGGTGTTACTGTTACTGTTTCTTCTGTTGAGAGGTTGGAGAGTTAGTGCTATTGTCTGTTCTCTCTGTGGAGCTTGTTGAGAGTTGGTGCAATTGTTGCTGTTTTTTCTGTGGATGGTTTGGAGAGTTGGTGCAATTGTCGCTGTTTTGTCTGTGGATGGGTTGGAGAGTTGGTGCTATTGTCGCTGTTCTCTCTGAGGTGATGGTGGAGAGTTGGTGCTATTGTCGCTGTTCTCTCTGTGGAGTGGATGGAGCGTTAGTGCTACTGTCACTGTTCTCCTTGGAGGGCTGGAGAGTTGTTGCTACTGTCAGTGTTCTCTCTGTGGTGGGGGTCGAGAGTTGGTGCTATTGTCACTGTTTTTTCTGTGGAGAGGTTGGAGAGTTAGTGCTATTGACTGTTCTCTCTGTCGAGAGGGTGGAGAGTTGGTGCTATTGTCGCTGTTCTCTGTGTGGAGGGTGTAGAGAGTTGGTGTTATTGTCACTGTTCTCTCTGTGGAGAGGGTGGAGAGTTGTTGCTACTGTCAGTGTTCTCTCTGTGGTGGGGGTCGAGAGTTGATGCTATTGTCACTGTTTTTTCTGTGGAGAGGTTGGAGAGTTAGTGCTATTGTCACTGTTCTCTCTGTGGAGAGGGTGGAGAGTTGGTGCTACTGTCACTGTTCTCTCTGTCGAGAGGGTGGAGAGTTGGTGCTATTGTCGCTGTTCTCTGTGTGGAGAGGGTGGAGAGTTGGTGCTACTGTCACTGTTCTCTCTGTCGAGAGGGTGGAGAGTTGGTGCTATTGTCGCTGTTCTCTGTGTGGAGGGTGTAGAGAGTTGGTGTTATTGTCACTGTTCTCTCTGTGGAGAGGGTGGAGAGTTGGTGCTATTGTCACTGTTCTCTCTGTGGAGAGGTTGGAGAGTTTGTGCTATTGTCACTGTTCTCTCTGTGGAGAGGGTGGAGAGTTGGTGCTATTGTCACTGTTCTCTCTGTCGAGAGGGTGGAGAGTTGGTGCTATTGTCGCTGTTCTCTGTGTGGAGGGTGTAGAGAGTTGGTGTTATTGTCACTGTTCTCTCTGTGGAGAGGGTGGAGAGTTGGTGCTATTGTCACTGTTCTCTCTGTGGACAGGGTGGAGAGTTGGTGCTATTGTCACTGTTCTCTCTGTGGAGGGGGTGGAGAGTTGTTGCTATTGTCACTGTTTTTTCTGTTGAGAGGTTGGAGAGTTGGTGCTATTGTCGCTGTTCTCTGTGTGGAGGGGGTAGAGAGTTGGTGCTGTTGTCTCTGTTTTCTCTGTGGAGAGGGTGGAGAGTTGGTGCTACTGTCACTGTTCTCTCTGTGGAGAGGGTGGAGAGTTGGTGCTACTGTCACTGTTTTCTCTGTGGAGAGGGTGGAGAGTTGGTGCTACTGTCACTGTTCTCTCTGTGGAGGGGGTCGTGATTTGGTGCTATTGTTACTGTTTTTTCTGTTGAGAGGTTGGAGAGTTAGTGCTATTCTCTGTTCTCTCTGTAACTTTAGGGGGTTGAGAGTTGGTGCAATTTTCGCTGTTCTCTGTGGCGGGGATTGAGAGTTAGTGCTGTTGTCACTGTTATCTCTCTGGCAAGGGTGGAGATTTTTTGCTACTGTCACTGTTCTCTCTGTGGAGGGGGTTGAGAGTTTGTGCTATTGTCACTGTTCTCTCTGTGGAGATGGTGGAGAGTTGGTGCTATTGTCAGTGGTCTCTCTTTGGAGGTGGCTGAGAGTTTGTGCTATTGTCACTGTTCTCTCTGTGGAGAGGGTGGACAGTTGGTGCTATTGTCACTGTTCTCTCTGTGGAGAGTATGGAGAGTTGGTGCTATTGTCACTGTTCGCTCTGTGGAGAGGTTGGAGAGTTGGTGCTATTGTCTCTTTCTTCTCTGTGGAGAGGGTGTAGCGTTGGTGCTACTGTCACTGTTCTCTCTGTGGAGGGGGTCGTGATTTGGTGCTATTGTTACTGTTTTTTCTGTTGAGAGGTTGGAGAGTTAGTGCTATTGTCTGTTCTCTCTGTGGAGCATGTTGAGAGTTGGTGCATTTGTCGCTGTTTTTTCTGTGGATGGTTTGGAGAGTTGATGCAATTGTCGCTGTTTTGTCTGTGGATGGGTTGGAGAGTTGGTGCTATTGTCGCTGTTCTCTGTGGCGGGGGTTGAGAGTTGGTGCTATTGTCGCTGTTCTCTCGGTGGTGATGGTGGAGAGTTGGAGCTATTGTCACCGTTCTCTCTCTGGAGGAGGTGGAGCACTGGTGCTATTGTCGCTTTTCTCTCTGTGGAGATGGTGGAGAGTTGGTGCTATTGTCACTGTTCTCTCTGTGGAGAGTGTGGAGAGTTGGTGCTATTGTAGCTGTTCTCTCTGTGGAGAGTGTGGAGAGTTGGTGCTACTGTCACTGTTCTCTCTGTCGAGGGGGTCGAGAGTTGGTGCTATTGTCACTGTTTTTTCTGCTGAGAGGTTGGAGAGTTGGTGCTATTGTCACTGTTCTCTCTGTGGAAATGGTGGAGAATTGGTGCTATTGTCGCTGTTCTCTCGGTGGTGATGGTGGAGAGTTGGAGCTATTGTCACTGTTCTCTCTGTAGAGTGGATGGAGCGTTAGTGCTACTGTTACTGTTCTCGTTGGAGGGCTGGAGAGTTGTTGCTATTGTCTGTTCTCTCTGTCGAGGGGGTCGAGAGTTGGTGCTATTGTCACTGTTTCTTCTGTTGAGATGTTGGAGAGTTGGTGCTATTGTCGCTGTTCTCTGTGTGGAGGGGGTAGAGAGTTGCTGCTGTTGTCTCTGTTTTCTCTGTGGAGAGGGTGGAGAGTTGGTGCTACTGTCACTGTTCTCTCTGTGGACGTGGTCGTGAGTTGGTGCTATTGTTACTGTTTCTTCTGTTGAGAGGTTGGAGAGTTAGTGCTATTGTCTGTTCTCGCTGTGGTGGGGGTTGAGAGTTGGGGCAATTGTCGCTGTTTTTTCTGTGGATGGGTTGGAGAGTTGGTGCTACTGTCACTGTTCTCTCTGTGGAGAGGGTGGAGAGTTGGTTCTATTGTCTCTGTTCTCTCTCTGGAGGAGGTGGAGCATTGGTGCGATTATCACTGTTCTCTCTCTGGAGGGGGTAGAAAGTTGGTGTTATTGTCCCTGCTTTCTCTGTGGAGAGGGTGGAGAGTTGTTGCTACTGTCACTGTTATCTCTGGGGAGGGGGTCGAGAGTTGGTGCTATTGTTACTGTTTTTTCTGTGGAGAGGTTGGAGAGTTAGTGCTATTGTCTGTTCTCTCTGTCGAGGGGGTCGAGAGTTGGTGCTATTGTCACTGTTTTTTCTGCTGAGAGGTTGGAGAGTTGGTGCTATTGTCGCTGTTCTCTGTGTGGAGGGGGTAGAGAGTTGGTCCTGTTGTCTCTGATTTCTCTGTGGAGAGGGTGGAGAGTTGGTGCTACTGTCACTGTTCTCTCTGTGGAGAGGGTGGAGAGTTGGTGCTATTGTCGCTGTTCTCGCTGTGGAGATGGTGGAGAGTTGTCACTGTTCTCTCTGTGGAGGGGATGGAGAGTTGGTGCTATTATCACAGTTCTCTCTCTGGAGTGGGTGGAGAGTTGGTGCTATTGTCGCTGCTCTCTGTGGAGAGGGTGGAGAGTTGGTGCTATTGTAGCTGTTCTCTCTGTGGAGAGGGTGGAGAGTTGGTGCTACTGTCACTGTTCTCTCTGTGGCGAGTGTGGAGAGTTGGTGCTACTGTCACTGCTCTCTCTGTGGAGAGTGTTGAGAGTTGGTGCTACTGTCACTGTTCTCTCTGTGGCGAGTGTGGAGAGTTGGTGCTACTGTCACTGTTCTCTCTGTGGAGAGTGTGGAGAGTTGGTGCTACTGTCACTGTTCTCTCTGTGGAGAGGGTGGAGAGTTGGTGCTATTGTCACTGTTCTCTCTGTGGAGGGGGTAGAAAGTTGGTGCTATTGTCACTGTTCTCGTTGGAGATCTGGAGAGTTGTTGCTATTGTCTGTTCTCTCTGTCGAGGGGGTCGAGATTTGGTGCAATTGTCACTGTTTTTTCTGTTGAGACGCTGGAGAGTTGGTGCTATTGTCGCTGTTCTCTGTGTGGAGGGGGTAGAGAGTTGCAGCTGTTGTCTCTGTTTTCTCTGTGGAGAGGGTGGAGAGTTGGTGCTATTGTCACTGTTCTCTCTGTGGAGGTGGCTGAGAGTTTGTGCTATTGTCATTGTTTTCTCTGTAGAGAGGGTGCAGAGTTGATGCTATTGTCACTGTTCTCTCTGTGGAGGTGGCTGAGAGTTGGTGCTACTGTCACTGTTCTCTCTGTGGAGAGGGTGGAGAGTTGCTGCTGTTGTCTCTGTTTTCTCTGTGGAGGGGATGAAGAGTTGGTGCTATTGTCACTGTTCACTCTCTGGAGGGGGTGGAGAGTTGGTGCCATTATCACTGTTCTCTCTGTGGAGGGGTTCGTGAGTTGGTGCTATTGTTACTGTTTTTTCTGTTGAGAGGTTGGAGAGTTAGTGCAATTGTCTGTTCTCTCTGTGGAGGGGGTTGAGAGTTGGTGATTTGTCGCTGTTCTCTGTGTGGAGAGGGTGGAGAGTTGATGCTATTTTCACTGTTCTCTCTCTGGAGGAGGTGGAGCATTGGTGCGATTGTCACTGTTCTCTCTGTGGAGAGTGTGGAGAGTTGGTGCTACTGTCACTGTTCTCTCTGTGGAGAGTGTGGAGTGTTGGTGCTACTGTCACTGTTCTCTCTGGAGAGTGTGGAGAGTTGGTGCTACTGTCACTGTTCTCTCTGTGGAGAGGGTGGAGAGTTGGTGGTATTGTCACTGTTCTCTCTGTGGAGGGGGTAGAACGTTGGTGCTATTGTCGCTGTTCTCTGTGTGGAGGGGGTAGAGAGTTGCTGCTGTTGTCTCTGTTTTCTCTGTGGAGAGGGTGGAGAGTTGGTGCTACTGTCACTGTTCTCTCTGTGGAGGTGGCTGAGAGTTTGTGCTATTGTCATTGTTTTCTCTGTAGAGAGGGTGCAGAGTTGATGCTATTGTCACTGTTCTCTCTGTGGAGGGGATGGAGAGTTGGTGCTATTATCACTGTTCTCTCTGTGGAGAGGGTCGAGAGTTGGTGCTACTGTCACTGTTCTCTCTGTGGAGGGGGTCGTGAGTTGGTGCTATTGTTACTGTTTTTTCTGTTGAGAGGTTGGAGAGTTAGTGCAATTGTCTGTTCTCTCTGTGGAGGGGGTTGAGAGTTGGTGCAATTGTCGCTGTTTTTTCTGTGGATGGGTTGGAGAGTTGGTGCTATTGTCGCTGTTCTCTGTGTGGAGAGGGTGGAGAGTTGATGCTATTGTCACTGTTCTCTCTCTGGAGGAGGTGGAGCATTGGTGCGATTGTCACTGTTCTCTCTGTGGAGAGTGTGGAGAGTTGGTGCTACTGTCACTGTTCTCTCTGTGGAGAGGGTGGAGAGTTGGTGCTACTGTCACTGTTCTCTCTGTGGAGAGTGTGGAGAGTTGGTGCTACTGTCACTGTTCTCTCTGTGGAGAGTGTGGAGAGTTGGTGCTACTGTCACTGTTCTCTCTGTGGAGAGTGTGGAGAGTTGGTGCTACTGTCACTGTTCTCTCTGTGGAGAGTGTGGAGAGTTGGTGCTACTGTCACTGTTCTCTCTGTGGAGAGGGTGGAGAGTTGGTGCTATTGTCACCGTTCTCTCTGTGGAGGGGGTAGAACGTTGGTGCTATTGTCACTGTTCTCATTGGAGGGCTGGAGAGTTGTTGCTATTGTCTGTTCTCTCTGTCGAGGGGGTCGAGATTTGGTGATATTGTCACTGTTTTTTCTGTTGAGACGTTGGAGAGTTGGTGCTATTGTCACTGTTCTCTCTGTGGAGGGGGTAGAAAGTTGGTGTTATTGTCTCTGATTTCTCTGTGGAGAGGGTGGAGAGTTGTTGCTGCTGTCACAGTTATCTCTGGGGAGGGGGTCGAGAGTTGGTGCTATTGTTACTGTTTTTTCTGTGGTGAGATTGGAGAGTAAGTGCTATTGTCTGTTCTCTCTGTCGAGGGGGTCGAGAGTTGGTGCTATTGTCACTGTTTTTTTCTGCTGAGAGGTTGGAGAGTTGGTGCTATTGTCGCTGTTCTCTGTGTGGAGGGGGTAGAGAGTTGGTGCTGTTGTCTCTGATTTCTCTGTGGAGAGGGTGGAGAGTTGGTGCTACTGTCACTGTTCTCTCTGTGGAGAGTGTGGAGAGTTGGTGCTACTGTCACTGTTCTCTCTGTGGAGAGTGTGGAGAGTTGGTGCTAATGTCACTGTTCTCTCTGTGGAGAGGGTGGAGAGTTGGTGCTATTGTCACCGTTCTCTCTGTGGAGGGGGTAGAACGTTGGTGCTATTGTCACTGTTCTCATTGGAGGGCTGGAGAGTTGTTGCTATTGTCTGTTCTCTCTGTCGAGGGGGTCGAGATTTGGTGATATTGTCACTGTTTTTTCTGTTGAGACGTTGGAGAGTTGGTGCTATTGTCACTGTTCTCTCTGTGGAGGGGGTAGAAAGTTGGTGTTATTGTCTCTGATTTCTCTGTGGAGAGGGTGGAGAGTTGTTGCTGCTGTCACAGTTATCTCTGGGGAGGGGGTCGAGAGTTGGTGCTATTGTTACTGTTTTTTCTGTGGTGAGATTGGAGAGTAAGTGCTATTGTCTGTTCTCTCTGTCGAGGGGGTCGAGAGTTGGTGCTATTGTCACTGTTTTTTTCTGCTGAGAGGTTGGAGAGTTGGTGCTATTGTCGCTGTTCTCTGTGTGGAGGGGGTAGAGAGTTGGTGCTGTTGTCTCTGATTTCTCTGTGGAGAGGGTGGAGAGTTGGTGCTACTGTCACTGTTCTCTGTGTGGAGAGGGTGGAGAGTTGATGCTATTGTCACTGTTCTCTCTGTGGAGAGGGTGGAGAGTTGGTGCTATGGTCACTGTTCTCTCTGTGGAGATGGTGGAGAGTTGGTGGTATTGTCACTGTTCTCTCTGTGGAGGGGGTAGAACGTTGGTGCTATTGTCGCTGTTCTCTGTGTGGAGGGGGTAGAGAGTTGCTGCTGTTGTCTCTGTTTTCTCTGTGGAGAGGGTGGAGAGTTGGTGCTACTGTCACTGTTCTCTCTGTGGAGGTGGCTGAGAGTTTGTGCTATTGTCATTGTTTTCTCTGTAGAGAGGGTGGAGAGTTGATGCTATTATCACTGTTCTCTCTGTGGAGAGGGTCGAGAGTTGGTGCTACTGTCACTGTTCTCTCTGTGGAGGGGGTCGTGAGTTGGTGCTATTGTCGCTGTTCTCTGTGTGGAGGGGGTAGAGAGTTGGTGCTGTTGTCTCTGATTTCTCTGTGGAGAGGGTGGAGAGTTGGTGCTACTGTCACTGTTCTCTGTGTGAAGAGGGTGGAGAGTTGATGCTATTGTCACTGTTCTCTCTGTGGAGAGGGTGGAGAGTTGGTGCTATGTTCACTGTTCTCTCTGTGGAGATGGTGGAGAGTTGATGCTATTGTCACTGTTCTCTCTCTGGAGGAGGTGGAGCATTGGTGCGATTGTCACTGTTCTCTCTGTGGAGAGTGTGGAGAGTTGGTGCTACTGTCACTGTTCTCTCTGTGGAGAGTGTGGAGAGTTGGTGCTACTGTCACTGTTCTCTCTGTGGAGAGTGTGGAGAGTTGGTGCTACTGTCACTGTTCTCTCTGTGGAGAGGGTGGAGAGTTGGTGCTATTGTCACTGTTCTCTCTGTGGAGGGGGTAGAACGTTGGTGCTATTGTCACTGTTCTCGTTGGAGGGCTGGAGAGTTGTTGCTATTGTCTGTTCTCTCTGTCGAGGGGTTCGAGATTTGGTGCTATTGACACTGATTTTTCTGTTGAGACGTTGGAGAGTTGGTGCTATTGTCGCTGTTCTCTGTGTGGAGGGGGTAGAGAGTTGCTGCTGTTGTCTGTTTTCTCTGTGGAGAGGCTGGAGAGTTGGTGCTACTGTCACTGTTCTCTCTGTGGAGGTGGCTGAGAGTTTGTGCTATTGTCATTGTTTTCTCTGTAGAGGGGGTAGAGAGTTGGTGCTATCGTCTCTGTTTTCTCTGTAGAGAGGGTGCAGAGTTGATGCTACTGTCACTGTTCTCTCAGTGGAGGGGGTCGTGAGTTGGTGTTATTGTTACTGTTTCCTCTGTTGAGAGGTTGGAGAGTTAGTGCTATTGTCTGTTCTCTCTGTGGTGGGGGTTGAGAGTTGGTCCTGTAGTCTCTGATTTCTCTGTGGAGAGGGTGGAGAGTTGGTGCTATTGTCGCTGTTCTCGCTGTGGAGATGGTGGAGAGTTGGTGCTATTATCACAGTTCTCTCTCTGGAGTGGGTGGAGAGTTGGTGCTATTGTCGCTGTTCTCTCTGTGGAGAGGGTGTAGAGTTCGTGCTATTGTAGCTGTTCTCTCTGTGGAGTGGGTGGAGAGTTGGTGCTACTGTCACTGTTCTCTCTGTGGAGAGGGTGGTGAGTTGGTGCTATTGTCGCTGTTCTCTGTGTGGAGGGGGTAGAGAGTTGCTGCTGTTGTCTCTGTTTTCCCTGTGGAGAGGATGGAGAGTTGGTGCTACTGTCACTGTTCTCTCTGTGGAGGGGGTGGAGAGTTGGTGCTATTGTCACTGTTCTCTCTGTGGAGGGGATGGAGAGTTGGTGCCATTATCACTGTTCTCTCTGTGGAGAGGGTCGAGAGTTGGTGCTACTGTCACTGTTCTCTCTGTGGAGGGGGTCGTGAGTTGGTGCTATTGTCACTGTTCTCTCTCTGGAGGAGGTGGAGGATTGGTGCGATTGTCACTGTTCTCTCTGTGGAGAGTGTGGAGAGTTGGTGCTACTGTCACTGTTCTCTCTGTGGAGAGGGTGGAGAGTTGGTGCTACTGTCACTGTTCTCTCTGTGGAGAGTGTGGAGAGTTGGTGCTACTGTCACTGTTCTCTCTGCGGAGGGGATGGAGAGTTGGTGCTATTGTCACTGTTCACTCTCTGGAGGGGGTGGAGAGTTGGTGCCATTATCACTGTTCTCTCTGTGGAGAGGGTCGAGAGTTGGTGCTTCTGTCACTGTTCTCTCAGTGGAGGGGGTCGTGAGTTGGTGCTATTGTTACTGTTTTTTCTGTTGAGAGGTTGGAGAGTTAGTGCAATTGTCTGTTCTCTCTGTGGAGGGGGTTGAGAGTTGGTGCAATTGTCGCTGTTTTTTCTGTGGATGGGTTGGAGAGTTGGTGCTATTGTCGCTGTTCTCTGTGTGGAGAGGGTGGAGAGTTGATGCTATTGTCACTGTTCTCTCTCTGGAGGAGGTGGAGCATTGGTGCGATTGTCACTGTTCTCTCTGTGGAGAGTGTGGAGAGTTGGTGCTACTGTCAATGTTCTCTGTGTGGAGAGGGTGGAGAGTTGGTGCTACTGTCACTGTTCTCTCTGTGGAGAGTGTGGAGAGTTGGTGCTACTGTCACTGTTCTCTCTGTGGAGAGTGTGGAGAGTTGGTGCTACTGTCACTGTTCTCTCTGTGGAGAGTGTGGAGAGTTGGTGCTACTGTCACTGTTCTCTCTGTGGAGAGGGTGGAGAGTCGGTGCTATTGTCACTGTTCTCTCTGTGGAGGGGGTAGAACGTTGGTGCTATTGTCACTGTTCTCGTTGGAGGGCTGGAGAGTTGTTGCTATTGTCTGTTCTCTCTGTCGAGGGGGTCGAGATTTGGTGCTATTGTCACTGTTTTTTCTGTTGAGACGTTGGAGAGTTGGTGCTACTGTCACTGTTCTCTCTGTGGAGGTGGCTGAGAGTTTGTGCTATAGTCATTGTTTTCTCTGGAGAGGGGGTAGAGAGTTGGTGCTATCGTCTCTGTTTTCTCTGTAGAGAGGGTGCAGAGTTGATGCTACTGTCACAGTTCTCTCAGTGGAGGGGGTCGTGAGTTGGTGTTATTGTTACTGTTTCCTCTGTTGAGAGGTTGGAGAGTTAGTGCTATTGTCTGTTCTCTCTGTCGAGGGGGTCGAGAGTTGGTGCTATTGTCACTGTTTTTTTCTGCTGAGAGTTTGGAGAGTTGGTGCTATTGTCGCTGTTCTCTGTGTGGAGGGGGTAGCGAGTTGGTGCTGTTGTCTCTGATTTCTCTGTGGAGAGGGTGGAGAGTTGGTTCTACTGTCACTGTTCTCTGTGTGGAGAGGGTGGAGAGTTGGTGCTATGGTCACTGTTCTCTCTGTGGAGATGGTGGAGAGTTGATGCTATTGTCACTGTTCTCTCTCTGGAGGAGGTGGAGCATTGGTGCGATTGTCACTGTTCTCTCTGTGGAGAGTGTGGAGAGTTGGTGCTACTGTCACTGTTCTCTCTGTGGAGAGGGTGGAGAGTTGGTGCTACTGTCACTGTTCTCTCTGTGGAGAGTGTGGAGAGTTGGTGCTACTGTCACTGTTCTCTCTGTGGAGAGTGTGGAGAGTTGGTGCTACTGTCACTGTTCTCTCTGTGGAGAGTGTGGAGAGTTGGTGCTACTGTCACTGTTCTCTCTGTGGAGAGTGTGGAGAGTTGGTGCTACTGTCACTGTTCTCTCTGTGGAGAGGGTGGAGAGTTGGTGCTATTGTCACTGTTCTCTCTGTGGAGGGGGTAGAACGTTGGTGCTATTGTCACTGTTCTCGTTGGAGGGCTGGAGAGTTGTTGCTATTGTCTGTTCTCTCTGTCGAGGGGTTCGAGATTTGGTGCTATTGACACTGATTTTTCTGTTGAGACGTTGGAGAGTTGGTGCTATTGTCGCTGTTCTCTGTGTGGAGGGGGTAGAGAGTTGCTGCTGTTGTCTGTTTTCTCTGTGGAGAGGCTGGAGAGTTGGTGCTACTGTCACTGTTCTCTCTGTGGAGGTGGCTGAGAGTTTGTGCTATTGTCATTGTTTTCTCTGTAGAGGGGGTAGAGAGTTGGTGCTATCGTCTCTGTTTTCTCTGTAGAGAGGGTGCAGAGTTGATGCTACTGTCACTGTTCTCTCAGTGGAGGGGGTCATGAGTTGGTGTTATTGTTACTGTTTCCTCTGTTGAGAGGTTGGAGAGTTAGTGCTATTGTCTGTTCTCTCTGTGGTGGGGGTTGAGAGTTGGTCCTGTTGTCTCTGATTTCTCTGTGGAGAGGGTGGAGAGTTGGTGCTATTGTCGCTGTTCTCGCTGTGGAGATGGTGGAGAGTTGGTGCTATTATCACAGTTCTCTCTCTGGAGTGGGTGGAGAGTTGGTGCTATTGTCGCTGTTCTCTCTGTGGAGAGGGTGGAGAGTTGGTGCTATTGTTGCTGTTCTCTCTGTGGAGAGGGTGGAGAGTTGGTGCTACTGTCGCTGTTCTCTGTGTGGAGAGGGTGGAGAGTTGATGCTATTGTCACTGTTCTCTCTCTGGAGGAGGTGGAGGATTGGTGCGATTGTCACTGTTCTCTCTGTGGAGAGTGTGGAGAGTTGGTGCTACTGTCACTGTTCTCTCTGTGGAGAGGGTGGAGAGTTGGTGCTACTGTCACTGTTCTCTCTGTGGAGAGTGTGGAGAGTTGGTGCTACTGTCACTGTTCTCTCTGTCGAGGGGGTCGAGAGTTGGTGCTATTGTCACTGTTTTTTCTGCTGAGAGGTTGGAGAGTTGGTGCTATTGTCGCTGTTCTCTGTGTGGACGGGGTAGAGAGTTGGTCCTGTTGTCTCTGATTTCTCTGTGGAGAGGGTGGAGAGTTGGTGCTATTGTCACTGTTCTCTCTGTGGAGGGGGTAGAACGTTGGTGCTATTGTCATTGTTCTCGTTGGAGGGCTGGAGAGTTGTTGCTATTGTCTGTTCTCTCTGTCGAGGGGGTCGAGATTTGGTGCTATTGTCACTGTTTTTTCTGTTGAGACGTTGGAGAGTTGGTGCTATTGTCGCTGTTCTCTGTGTGGAGGGGGTAGAGAGTTGGTGCTATTGTCACTATTCTCTCTGTGGAGGGGATGGAGAGTTGGTGCTATTGTCACTGTTCACTCTCTGGAGGGGGTGGAGAGTTGGTGCCATTATCACTGTTCTCTCTGTGGAGAGGGTCGAGAGTTGGTGCCACTGTCACTGTTCTCTCTGTGGAGGGGGTCGTGAGTTGGTGCTATTGTTACTGTTTTTTCTGTTGAGAGGTTGGAGAGTTACTGCAATTGTCTGTTCTCTCTGTGGAGGGGGTTGAGAGTTGGTGCAATTGTCGCTGTTTTTTCTGTGGATGGGTTGGAGAGTTGGTGCTATTGTCGCTGTTCTCTGTGTGGAGAGGGTGGAGAGTTGATGCTACTGTCACTGTTCTCTCAGTGGAGGGGGTCGTGAGTTGGTGTTATTGTTACTGTTTCCTCTGTTGAGAGGTTGGAGAGTTAGTGCTATTGTCTGTTCTCTCTGTGGTGGGGGTTGAGAGTTGGTCCTGTTGTCTCTGATTTCTCTGTGGAGAGTGTGGAGAGTTGGTGCTATTGTCGCTGTTCTCGCTGTGGAGATGGTGGAGAGTTGGTGCTATTATCACAGTTCTCTCTCTGGAGTGGGTGGAGAGTTGGTGCTATTGTCGCTGTTCTCTCTGTGGAGAGTGTGGAGAGTTGGTGCTACTGTCACTGTTCTCTCTGTCGAGGGGGTCGAGAGTTGGTGCTATTGTCACTGTTTTTTCTGCTGAGAGGTTGGAGAGTTGGTGCTATTGTCGCTGTTCTCTGTGTGGAGGGGGTAGAGAGTTGGTCCTGTTGTCTCTGTTTTCTCTGTGGAGAGGGTGGAGAGTTGGTGCTACTGTCACTGTTCTCTCTGTGGAGGTGGCTGAGAGTTGATGCCATTGTCACTGCTCTCTCTGTGGAGGGGGTGGAGAGTTGGTGCTATTGTCACTATTCTCTCTGTGGAGGGGATGGAGAGTTGGTGCTATTGTCACTGTTCACTCTCTGGAGGGGGTGGAGAGTTGGTGCCATTATCACTGTTCTCTCTGTGGAGAGGGTCGAGAGTTGGTGCCACTGTCACTGTTCTCTCTGTGGAGGGGGTCGTGAGTTGGTGCTATTGTTACTGTTTTTTCTGTTGAGAGGTTGGAGAGTTAGTGCAATTGTCTGTTCTCTCTGTGGAGGGGGTTGAGAGTTGGTGCAATTGTCGCTGTTTTTTCTGTGGATGGGTTGGAGAGTTGGTGCTATTGTCGCTGTTCTCTGTGTGGAGAGGGTGGAGAGTTGATGCTATTGTCACTGTTCTCTCTCTGGAGGAGGTGGAGCATTGGTGCGATTGTCACTGTTCTCTCTGTGGAGAGTGTGGAGAGTTGGTGCTACTGTCACTGTTCTCTCTGTGGAGAGGGTGGAGAGTTGGTGCTACTGTCACTGTTCTCTCTGTGGAGAGTGTGGAGAGTTGGTGCTACTGTCACTGTTCTCTCTGTGGAGAGTGTGGAGAGTTGGGGCTACTGTCACTGTTCTCTCTGTGGAGAGTGTGGAGAGTTGGTGCTACTGTCACTGTTCTCTCTGTGGAGAGTGTGGAGAGTTGGTGCTACTGTCACTGTTCTCTCTGTGGAGGGGGTGGAGAGTCGGTGCTATTGTCACTGTTCTCTCTGTGGAGAGTGTGGAGAGTTGGTGCTACTGTCACTGTTCTCTCTGTGGAGAGTGTGGAGAGTTGGTGCTACTGTCACTGTTCTCTCTGTGGAGAGGGTGGAGAGTTGGTGCTATTGTCACTGTTCTCTCTGTGGAGGGGGTAGAACGTTGGTGCTATTGTCACTGTTCTCTCTCTGGAGGAGGTGGAGGATTGGTGCGATTGTCACTGTTCTCTCTGTGGAGAGTGTGGAGAGTTGGTGCTACTGTCACTGTTCTCTCTGTGGAGAGGGTGGAGAGTTGGTGCTACTGTCACTGTTCTCTCTGTGGAGAGTGTGGAGAGTTGGTGCTACTGTCACTGTTCTCTCTGCGGAGGGGATGGAGAGTTGGTGCTATTGTCACTGTTCACTCTCTGGAGGGGGTGGAGAGTTGGTGCCATTATCACTGTTCTCTCTGTGGAGAGGGTCGAGAGTTGGTGCTTCTGTCACTGTTCTCTCAGTGGAGGGGGTCGTGAGTTGGTGCTATTGTTACTGTTTTTTCTGTTGAGAGGTTGGAGAGTTAGTGCAATTGTCTGTTCTCTCTGTGGAGGGGGTTGAGAGTTGGTGCAATTGTCGCTGTTTTTTCTGTGGATGGGTTGGAGAGTTGGTGCTATTGTCGCTGTTCTCTGTGTGGAGAGGGTGGAGAGTTGATGCTATTGTCACTGTTCTCTCTCTGGAGGAGGTGGAGCATTGGTGCGATTGTCACTGTTCTCTCTGTGGAGAGTGTGGAGAGTTGGTGCTACTGTCAATGTTCTCTGTGTGGAGAGGGTGGAGAGTTGGTGCTACTGTCACTGTTCTCTCTGTGGAGAGTGTGGAGAGTTGGTGCTACTGTCACTGTTCTCTCTGTGGAGAGTGTGGAGAGTTGGTGCTACTGTCACTGTTCTCTCTGTGGAGAGTGTGGAGAGTTGGTGCTACTGTCACTGTTCTCTCTGTGGAGAGGGTGGAGAGTCGGTGCTATTGTCACTGTTCTCTCTGTGGAGGGGGTAGAACGTTGGTGCTATTGTCACTGTTCTCGTTGGAGGGCTGGAGAGTTGTTGCTATTGTCTGTTCTCTCTGTCGAGGGGGTCGAGATTTGGTGCTATTGTCACTGTTTTTTCTGTTGAGACGTTGGAGAGTTGGTGCTACTGTCACTGTTCTCTCTGTGGAGGTGGTTGAGAGTTTGTGCTATAGTCATTGTTTTCTCTGGAGAGGGGGTAGAGAGTTGGTGCTATCGTCTCTGTTTTCTCTGTAGAGAGGGTGCAGAGTTGATGCTACTGTCACAGTTCTCTCAGTGGAGGGGGTCGTGAGTTGGTGCTATTGTTACTGTTTTTTCTGTTGAGAGGTTGGAGAGTTACTGCAATTGTCTGTTCTCTCTGTGGAGGGGGTTGAGAGTTGGTGCAATTGTCGCTGTTTTTTCTGTGGATGGGTTGGAGAGTTGGTGCTATTGTCGCTGTTCTCTGTGTGGAGAGGGTGGAGAGTTGATGCTACTGTCACTGTTCTCTCAGTGGAGGGGGTCGTGAGTTGGTGTTATTGTTACTGTTTCCTCTGTTGAGAGGTTGGAGAGTTAGTGCTATTGTCTGTTCTCTCTGTGGTGGGGGTTGAGAGTTGGTCCTGTTGTCTCTGATTTCTCTGTGGAGAGGGTGGAGAGTTGGTGCTATTGTCGCTGTTCTCGCTGTGGAGATGGTGGAGAGTTGGTGCTATTATCACAGTTCTCTCTCTGGAGTGGGTGGAGAGTTGGTGCTATTGTCGCTGTTCTCTCTGTGGAGAGTGTGGAGAGTTGGTGCTACTGTCACTGTTCTCTCTGTCGAGGGGGTCGAGAGTTGGTGCTATTGTCACTGTTTTTTCTGCTGAGAGGTTGGAGAGTTGGTGCTATTGTCGCTGTTCTCTGTGTGGAGGGGGTAGAGAGTTGGTCCTGTTGTCTCTGTTTTCTCTGTGGAGAGGGTGGAGAGTTGGTGCTACTGTCACTGTTCTCTCTGTGGAGGTGGCTGAGAGTTGATGCCATTGTCACTGCTCTCTCTGTGGAGGGGGTGGAGAGTTGGTGCTATTGTCACTATTCTCTCTGTGGAGGGGATGGAGAGTTGGTGCTATTGTCACTGTTCACTCTCTGGAGGGGGTGGAGAGTTGGTGCCATTATCACTGTTCTCTCTGTGGAGAGGGTCGAGAGTTGGTGCCACTGTCACTGTTCTCTCTGTGGAGGGGGTCGTGAGTTGGTGCTATTGTTACTGTTTTTTCTGTTGAGAGGTTGGAGAGTTAGTGCAATTGTCTGTTCTCTCTGTGGAGGGGGTTGAGAGTTGGTGCAATTGTCGCTGTTTTTTCTGTGGATGGGTTGGAGAGTTGGTGCTATTGTCGCTGTTCTCTGTGTGGAGAGGGTGGAGAGTTGATGCTATTGTCACTGTTCTCTCTCTGGAGGAGGTGGAGCATTGGTGCGATTGTCACTGTTCTCTCTGTGGAGAGTGTGGAGAGTTGGTGCTACTGTCACTGTTCTCTCTGTGGAGAGGGTGGAGAGTTGGTGCTACTGTCACTGTTCTCTCTGTGGAGAGTGTGGAGAGTTGGTGCTACTGTCACTGTTCTCTCTGTGTAGAGTGTGGAGAGTTGGGGCTACTGTCACTGTTCTCTCTGTGGAGAGTGTGGAGAGTTGGTGCTACTGTCACTGTTCTCTCTGTGGAGAGTGTGGAGAGTTGGTGCTACTGTCACTGTTCTCTCTGTGGAGGGGGTGGAGAGTCGGTGCTATTGTCACTGTTCTCTCTGTGGAGAGTGTGGAGAGTTGGTGCTACTGTCACTGTTCTCTCTGTGGAGAGTGTGGAGAGTTGGTGCTACTGTCACTGTTCTCTCTGTGGAGAGGGTGGAGAGTTGGTGCTATTGTCACTGTTCTCTCTGTGGAGGGGGTAGAACGTTGGTGCTATTGTCACTGTTCTCTCTCTGGAGGAGGTGGAGGATTGGTGCGATTGTCACTGTTCTCTCTGTGGAGAGTGTGGAGAGTTGGTGCTACTGTCACTGTTCTCTCTGTGGAGAGGGTGGAGAGTTGGTGCTACTGTCACTGTTCTCTCTGTGGAGAGTGTGGAGAGTTGGTGCTACTGTCACTGTTCTCTCTGCGGAGGGGATGGAGAGTTGGTGCTATTGTCACTGTTCACTCTCTGGAGGGGGTGGAGAGTTGGTGCCATTATCACTGTTCTCTCTGTGGAGAGGGTCGAGAGTTGGTGCTTCTGTCACTGTTCTCTCAGTGGAGGGGGTCGTGAGTTTGTGCTATTGTTACTGTTTTTTCTGTTGAGAGGTTGGAGAGTTAGTGCAATTGTCTGTTCTCTCTGTGGAGGGGGTTGAGAGTTGGTGCAATTGTCGCTGTTTTTTCTGTGGATGGGTTGGAGAGTTGGTGCTATTGTCGCTGTTCTCTGTGTGGAGAGGGTGGAGAGTTGATGCTATTGTCACTGTTCTCTCTCTGGAGGAGGTGGAGCATTGGTGCGATTGTCACTGTTCTCTCTGTGGAGAGTGTGGAGAGTTGGTGCTACTGTCAATGTTCTCTGTGTGGAGAGGGTGGAGAGTTGGTGCTACTGTCACTGTTCTCTCTGTGGAGAGTGTGGAGAGTTGGTGCTACTGTCACTGTTCTCTCTGTGGAGAGTGTGGAGAGTTGGTGCTACTGTCACTGTTCTCTCTGTGGAGAGTGTGGAGAGTTGGTGCTACTGTCACTGTTCTCTCTGTGGAGAGGGTGGAGAGTCGGTGCTATTGTCACTGTTCTCTCTGTGGAGGGGGTAGAACGTTGGTGCTATTGTCACTGTTCTCGTTGGAGGGCTGGAGAGTTGTTTCTATTGTCTGTTCTCTCTGTCGAGGGGGTCGAGATTTGGTGCTATTGTCACTGTTTTTTCTGTTGAGACGTTGGAGAGTTGGTGCTACTGTCACTGTTCTCTCTGTGGAGGTGGCTGAGAGTTTGTGCTATAGTCATTGTTTTCTCTGGAGAGGGGGTAGAGAGTTGGTGCTATCGTCTCTGTTTTCTCTGTAGAGAGGGTGCAGAGTTGATGCTACTGTCACAGTTCTCTCAGTGGAGGGGGTCGTGAGTTGGTGTTATTGTTACTGTTTCCTCTGTTGAGAGGTTGGAGAGTTAGTGCTATTGTCTGTTCTCTCTGTCGAGGGGGTCGAGAGTTGGTGCTATTGTCACTGTTTTTTTCTGCTGAGAGTTTGGAGAGTTGGTGCTATTGTCGCTGTTCTCTGTGTGGAGGGGGTAGCGAGTTGGTGCTGTTGTCTCTGATTTCTCTGTGGAGAGGGTGGAGAGTTGGTGCTACTGTCACTGTTCTCTGTGTGGAGAGGGTGGAGAGTTGGTGCTATGGTCACTGTTCTCTCTGTGGAGATGGTGGAGAGTTGATGCTATTGTCACTGTTCTCTCTCTGGAGGAGGTGGAGCATTGGTGCGATTGTCACTGTTCTCTCTGTGGAGAGTGTGGAGAGTTGGTGCTACTGTCACTGTTCTCTCTGTGGAGAGGGTGGAGAGTTGGTGCTACTGTCACTGTTCTCTCTGTGGAGAGTGTGGAGAGTTGGTGCTACTGTCACTGTTCTCTCTGTGGAGAGTGTGGAGAGTTGGTGCTACTGTCACTGTTCTCTCTGTGGAGAGTGTGGAGAGTTGGTGCTACTGTCACTGTTCTCTCTGTGGAGAGTGTGGAGAGTTGGTGCTACTGTCACTGTTCTCTCTGTGGAGAGGGTGGAGAGTTGGTGCTATTGTCACTGTTCTCTCTGTGGAGGGGGTAGAACGTTGGTGCTATTGTCACTGTTCTCGTTGGAGGGCTGGAGAGTTGTTGCTATTGTCTGTTCTCTCTGTCGAGGGGTTCGAGATTTGGTGCTATTGACACTGATTTTTCTGTTGAGACGTTGGAGAGTTGGTGCTATTGTCGCTGTTCTCTGTGTGGAGGGGGTAGAGAGTTGCTGCTGTTGTCTGTTTTCTCTGTGGAGAGGCTGGAGAGTTGGTGCTACTGTCACTGTTCTCTCTGTGGAGGTGGCTGAGAGTTTGTGCTATTGTCATTGTTTTCTCTGTAGAGGGGGTAGAGAGTTGGTGCTATCGTCTCTGTTTTCTCTGTAGAGAGGGTGCAGAGTTGATGCTACTGTCACTGTTCTCTCAGTGGAGGGGGTCATGAGTTGGTGTTATTGTTACTGTTTCCTCTGTTGAGAGGTTGGAGAGTTAGTGCTATTGTCTGTTCTCTCTGTGGTGGGGGTTGAGAGTTGGTCCTGTTGTCTCTGATTTCTCTGTGGAGAGGGTGGAGAGTTGGTGCTATTGTCGCTGTTCTCGCTGTGGAGATGGTGGAGAGTTTGTGCTATTATCACAGTTCTCTCTCTGGAGTGGGTGGAGAGTTGGTGCTATTGTCGCTGTTCTCTCTGTGGAGAGGGTGGAGAGTTGGTGCTATTGTTGCTGTTCTCTCTGTGGAGAGGGTGGAGAGTTGGTGCTACTGTCGCTGTTCTCTGTGTGGAGAGGGTGGAGAGTTGATGCTATTGTCACTGTTCTCTCTCTGGAGGAGGTGGAGGATTGGTGCGATTGTCACTGTTCTCTCTGTGGAGAGTGTGGAGAGTTGGTGCTACTGTCACTGTTCTCTCTGTGGAGAGGGTGGAGAGTTGGTGCTACTGTCACTGTTCTCTCTGTGGAGAGTGTGGAGAGTTGGTGCTACTGTCACTGTTCTCTCTGTCGAGGGGGTCGAGAGTTGGTGCTATTGTCACTGTTTTTTCTGCTGAGAGGTTGGAGAGTTGGTGCTATTGTCGCTGTTCTCTGTGTGGACGGGGTAGAGAGTTGGTCCTGTTGTCTCTGATTTCTCTGTGGAGAGGGTGGAGAGTTGGTGCTATTGTCACTGTTCTCTCTGTGGAGGGGGTAGAACGTTGGTGCTATTGTCATTGTTCTCGTTGGAGGGCTGGAGAGTTGTTGCTATTGTCTGTTCTCTCTGTCGAGGGGGTCGAGATTTGGTGCTATTGTCACTGTTTTTTCTGTTGAGACGTTGGAGAGTTGGCGCTACTGTCACTGTTCTCTCTGTGGAGGTGGCTGAGAGTTTGTGCTATAGTCATTGTTTTCTCTGGAGAGGGGGTAGAGAGTTGGTGCTATCGTCTCTGTTTTCTCTGTAGAGAGGGTGCAGAGTTGATGCTACTGTCACAGTTCTCTCAGTGGAGGGGGTCGTGAGTTGGTGCTATTGTTACTGTTTTTTCTGTTGAGAGGTTGGAGAGTTACTGCAATTGTCTGTTCTCTCTGTGGAGGGGGTTGAGAGTTGGTGCAATTGTCGCTGTTTTTTCTGTGGATGGGTTGGAGAGTTGGTGCTATTGTCGCTGTTCTCTGTGTGGAGAGGGTGGAGAGTTGATGCTACTGTCACTGTTCTCTCAGTGGAGGGGGTCGTGAGTTGGTGTTATTGTTACTGTTTCCTCTGTTGAGAGGTTGGAGAGTTAGTGCTATTGTCTGTTCTCTCTGTGGTGGGGGTTGAGAGTTGGTCCTGTTGTCTCTGATTTCTCTGTGGAGAGGGTGGAGAGTTGGTGCTATTGTCGCTGTTCTCGCTGTGGAGATGGTGGAGAGTTGGTGCTATTATCACAGTTCTCTCTCTGGAGTGGGTGGAGAGTTGGTGCTATTGTCGCTGTTCTCTCTGTGGAGAGTGTGGAGAGTTGGTGCTACTGTCACTGTTCTCTCTGTCGAGGGGGTCGAGAGTTGGTGCTATTGTCACTGTTTTTTCTGCTGAGAGGTTGGAGAGTTGGTGCTATTGTCGCTGTTCTCTGTGTGGAGGGGGTAGAGAGTTGGTCCTGTTGTCTCTGTTTTCTCTGTGGAGAGGGTGGAGAGTTGGTGCTACTGTCACTGTTCTCTCTGTGGAGGTGGCTGAGAGTTGATGCCATTGTCACTGCTCTCTCTGTGGAGGGGGTGGAGAGTTGGTGCTATTGTCACTATTCTCTCTGTGGAGGGGATGGAGAGTTGGTGCTATTGTCACTGTTCACTCTCTGGAGGGGGTGGAGAGTTGGTGCCATTATCACTGTTCTCTCTGTGGAGAGGGTCGAGAGTTGGTGCCACTGTCACTGTTCTCTCTGTGGAGGGGGTCGTGAGTTGGTGCTATTGTTACTGTTTTTTCTGTTGAGAGGTTGGAGAGTTAGTGCAATTGTCTGTTCTCTCTGTGGAGGGGGTTGAGAGTTGGTGCAATTGTCGCTGTTTTTTCTGTGGATGGGTTGGAGAGTTGGTGCTATTGTCGCTGTTCTCTGTGTGGAGAGGGTGGAGAGTTGATGCTATTGTCACTGTTCTCTCTCTGGAGGAGGTGGAGCATTGGTGCGATTGTCACTGTTCTCTCTGTGGAGAGTGTGGAGAGTTGGTGCTACTGTCACTGTTCTCTCTGTGGAGAGGGTGGAGAGTTGGTGCTACTGTCACTGTTCTCTCTGTGGAGAGTGTGGAGAGTTGGTGCTACTGTCACTGTTCTCTCTGTGGAGAGTGTGGAGAGTTGGTGCTATTGTCGCTGTTCTCGCTGTGGAGATGGTGGAGAGTTTGTGCTATTATCACAGTTCTCTCTCTGGAGTGGGTGGAGAGTTGGTGCTATTGTCGCTGTTCTCTCTGTGGAGAGGGTGGAGAGTTGGTGCTATTGTTGCTGTTCTCTCTGTGGAGAGGGTGGAGAGTTGGTGCTACTGTCGCTGTTCTCTGTGTGGAGAGGGTGGAGAGTTGATGCTATTGTCACTGTTCTCTCTCTGGAGGAGGTGGAGGATTGGTGCGATTGTCACTGTTCTCTCTGTGGAGAGTGTGGAGAGTTGGTGCTACTGTCACTGTTCTCTCTGTGGAGAGGGTGGAGAGTTGGTGCTACTGTCACTGTTCTCTCTGTGGAGAGTGTGGAGAGTTGGTGCTACTGTCACTGTTCTCTCTGTCGAGGGGGTCGAGAGTTGGTGCTATTGTCACTGTTTTTTCTGCTGAGAGGTTGGAGAGTTGGTGCTATTGTCGCTGTTCTCTGTGTGGACGGGGTAGAGAGTTGGTCCTGTTGTCTCTGATTTCTCTGTGGAGAGGGTGGAGAGTTGGTGCTATTGTCACTGTTCTCTCTGTGGAGGGGGTAGAACGTTGGTGCTATTGTCATTGTTCTCGTTGGAGGGCTGGAGAGTTGTTGCTATTGTCTGTTCTCTCTGTCGAGGGGGTCGAGATTTGGTGCTATTGTCACTGTTTTTTCTGTTGAGACGTTGGAGAGTTGGCGCTACTGTCACTGTTCTCTCTGTGGAGGTGGCTGAGAGTTTGTGCTATAGTCATTGTTTTCTCTGGAGAGGGGGTAGAGAGTTGGTGCTATCGTCTCTGTTTTCTCTGTAGAGAGGGTGCAGAGTTGATGCTACTGTCACAGTTCTCTCAGTGGAGGGGGTCGTGAGTTGGTGCTATTGTTACTGTTTTTTCTGTTGAGAGGTTGGAGAGTTACTGCAATTGTCTGTTCTCTCTGTGGAGGGGGTTGAGAGTTGGTGCAATTGTCGCTGTTTTTTCTGTGGATGGGTTGGAGAGTTGGTGCTATTGTCGCTGTTCTCTGTGTGGAGAGGGTGGAGAGTTGATGCTACTGTCACTGTTCTCTCAGTGGAGGGGGTCGTGAGTTGGTGTTATTGTTACTGTTTCCTCTGTTGAGAGGTTGGAGAGTTAGTGCTATTGTCTGTTCTCTCTGTGGTGGGGGTTGAGAGTTGGTCCTGTTGTCTCTGATTTCTCTGTGGAGAGGGTGGAGAGTTGGTGCTATTGTCGCTGTTCTCGCTGTGGAGATGGTGGAGAGTTTGTGCTATTATCACAGTTCTCTCTCTGGAGTGGGTGGAGAGTTGGTGCTATTGTCGCTGTTCTCTCTGTGGAGAGGGTGGAGAGTTGGTGCTATTGTTGCTGTTCTCTCTGTGGAGAGGGTGGAGAGTTGGTGCTACTGTCGCTGTTCTCTGTGTGGAGAGGGTGGAGAGTTGATGCTATTGTCACTGTTCTCTCTCTGGAGGAGGTGGAGGATTGGTGCGATTGTCACTGTTCTCTCTGTGGAGAGTGTGGAGAGTTGGTGCTACTGTCACTGTTCTCTCTGTGGAGAGGGTGGAGAGTTGGTGCTACTGTCACTGTTCTCTCTGTGGAGAGTGTGGAGAGTTGGTGCTACTGTCACTGTTCTCTCTGTCGAGGGGGTCGAGAGTTGGTGCTATTGTCACTGTTTTTTCTGCTGAGAGGTTGGAGAGTTGGTGCTATTGTCGCTGTTCTCTGTGTGGACGGGGTAGAGAGTTGGTCCTGTTGTCTCTGATTTCTCTGTGGAGAGGGTGGAGAGTTGGTGCTATTGTCACTGTTCTCTCTGTGGAGGGGGTAGAACGTTGGTGCTATTGTCATTGTTCTCGTTGGAGGGCTGGAGAGTTGTTGCTATTGTCTGTTCTCTCTGTCGAGGGGGTCGAGATTTGGTGCTATTGTCACTGTTTTTTCTGTTGAGACGTTGGAGAGTTGGCGCTACTGTCACTGTTCTCTCTGTGGAGGTGGCTGAGAGTTTGTGCTATAGTCATTGTTTTCTCTGGAGAGGGGGTAGAGAGTTGGTGCTATCGTCTCTGTTTTCTCTGTAGAGAGGGTGCAGAGTTGATGCTACTGTCACAGTTCTCTCAGTGGAGGGGGTCGTGAGTTGGTGCTATTGTTACTGTTTTTTCTGTTGAGAGGTTGGAGAGTTACTGCAATTGTCTGTTCTCTCTGTGGAGGGGGTTGAGAGTTGGTGCAATTGTCGCTGTTTTTTCTGTGGATGGGTTGGAGAGTTGGTGCTATTGTCGCTGTTCTCTGTGTGGAGAGGGTGGAGAGTTGATGCTACTGTCACTGTTCTCTCAGTGGAGGGGGTCGTGAGTTGGTGTTATTGTTACTGTTTCCTCTGTTGAGAGGTTGGAGAGTTAGTGCTATTGTCTGTTCTCTCTGTGGTGGGGGTTGAGAGTTGGTCCTGTTGTCTCTGATTTCTCTGTGGAGAGGGTGGAGAGTTGGTGCTATTGTCGCTGTTCTCGCTGTGGAGATGGTGGAGAGTTGGTGCTATTATCACAGTTCTCTCTCTGGAGTGGGTGGAGAGTTGGTGCTATTGTCGCTGTTCTCTCTGTGGAGAGTGTGGAGAGTTGGTGCTACTGTCACTGTTCTCTCTGTCGAGGGGGTCGAGAGTTGGTGCTATTGTCACTGTTTTTTCTGCTGAGAGGTTGGAGAGTTGGTGCTATTGTCGCTGTTCTCTGTGTGGAGGGGGTAGAGAGTTGGTCCTGTTGTCTCTGTTTTCTCTGTGGAGAGGGTGGAGAGTTGGTGCTACTGTCACTGTTCTCTCTGTGGAGGTGGCTGAGAGTTGATGCCATTGTCACTGCTCTCTCTGTGGAGGGGGTGGAGAGTTGGTGCTATTGTCACTATTCTCTCTGTGGAGGGGATGGAGAGTTGGTGCTATTGTCACTGTTCACTCTCTGGAGGGGGTGGAGAGTTGGTGCCATTATCACTGTTCTCTCTGTGGAGAGGGTCGAGAGTTGGTGCCACTGTCACTGTTCTCTCTGTGGAGGGGGTCGTGAGTTGGTGCTATTGTTACTGTTTTTTCTGTTGAGAGGTTGGAGAGTTAGTGCAATTGTCTGTTCTCTCTGTGGAGGGGGTTGAGAGTTGGTGCAATTGTCGCTGTTTTTTCTGTGGATGGGTTGGAGAGTTGGTGCTATTGTCGCTGTTCTCTGTGTGGAGAGGGTGGAGAGTTGATGCTATTGTCACTGTTCTCTCTCTGGAGGAGGTGGAGCATTGGTGCGATTGTCACTGTTCTCTCTGTGGAGAGTGTGGAGAGTTGGTGCTACTGTCACTGTTCTCTCTGTGGAGAGGGTGGAGAGTTGGTGCTACTGTCACTGTTCTCTCTGTGGAGAGTGTGGAGAGTTGGTGCTACTGTCACTGTTCTCTCTGTGGAGAGTGTGGAGAGTTGGTGCTATTGTCGCTGTTCTCGCTGTGGAGATGGTGGAGAGTTTGTGCTATTATCACAGTTCTCTCTCTGGAGTGGGTGGAGAGTTGGTGCTATTGTCGCTGTTCTCTCTGTGGAGAGGGTGGAGAGTTGGTGCTATTGTTGCTGTTCTCTCTGTGGAGAGGGTGGAGAGTTGGTGCTACTGTCGCTGTTCTCTGTGTGGAGAGGGTGGAGAGTTGATGCTATTGTCACTGTTCTCTCTCTGGAGGAGGTGGAGGATTGGTGCGATTGTCACTGTTCTCTCTGTGGAGAGTGTGGAGAGTTGGTGCTACTGTCACTGTTCTCTCTGTGGAGAGGGTGGAGAGTTGGTGCTACTGTCACTGTTCTCTCTGTGGAGAGTGTGGAGAGTTGGTGCTACTGTCACTGTTCTCTCTGTCGAGGGGGTCGAGAGTTGGTGCTATTGTCACTGTTTTTTCTGCTGAGAGGTTGGAGAGTTGGTGCTATTGTCGCTGTTCTCTGTGTGGACGGGGTAGAGAGTTGGTCCTGTTGTCTCTGATTTCTCTGTGGAGAGGGTGGAGAGTTGGTGCTATTGTCACTGTTCTCTCTGTGGAGGGGGTAGAACGTTGGTGCTATTGTCATTGTTCTCGTTGGAGGGCTGGAGAGTTGTTGCTATTGTCTGTTCTCTCTGTCGAGGGGGTCGAGATTTGGTGCTATTGTCACTGTTTTTTCTGTTGAGACGTTGGAGAGTTGGCGCTACTGTCACTGTTCTCTCTGTGGAGGTGGCTGAGAGTTTGTGCTATAGTCATTGTTTTCTCTGGAGAGGGGGTAGAGAGTTGGTGCTATCGTCTCTGTTTTCTCTGTAGAGAGGGTGCAGAGTTGATGCTACTGTCACAGTTCTCTCAGTGGAGGGGGTCGTGAGTTGGTGCTATTGTTACTGTTTTTTCTGTTGAGAGGTTGGAGAGTTACTGCAATTGTCTGTTCTCTCTGTGGAGGGGGTTGAGAGTTGGTGCAATTGTCGCTGTTTTTTCTGTGGATGGGTTGGAGAGTTGGTGCTATTGTCGCTGTTCTCTGTGTGGAGAGGGTGGAGAGTTGATGCTACTGTCACTGTTCTCTCAGTGGAGGGGGTCGTGAGTTGGTGTTATTGTTACTGTTTCCTCTGTTGAGAGGTTGGAGAGTTAGTGCTATTGTCTGTTCTCTCTGTGGTGGGGGTTGAGAGTTGGTCCTGTTGTCTCTGATTTCTCTGTGGAGAGGGTGGAGAGTTGGTGCTATTGTCGCTGTTCTCGCTGTGGAGATGGTGGAGAGTTGGTGCTATTATCACAGTTCTCTCTCTGGAGTGGGTGGAGAGTTGGTGCTATTGTCGCTGTTCTCTCTGTGGAGAGTGTGGAGAGTTGGTGCTACTGTCACTGTTCTCTCTGTCGAGGGGGTCGAGAGTTGGTGCTATTGTCACTGTTTTTTCTGCTGAGAGGTTGGAGAGTTGGTGCTATTGTCGCTGTTCTCTGTGTGGAGGGGGTAGAGAGTTGGTCCTGTTGTCTCTGTTTTCTCTGTGGAGAGGGTGGAGAGTTGGTGCTACTGTCACTGTTCTCTCTGTGGAGGTGGCTGAGAGTTGATGCCATTGTCACTGCTCTCTCTGTGGAGGGGGTGGAGAGTTGGTGCTATTGTCACTATTCTCTCTGTGGAGGGGATGGAGAGTTGGTGCTATTGTCACTGTTCACTCTCTGGAGGGGGTGGAGAGTTGGTGCCATTATCACTGTTCTCTCTGTGGAGAGGGTCGAGAGTTGGTGCCACTGTCACTGTTCTCTCTGTGGAGGGGGTCGTGAGTTGGTGCTATTGTTACTGTTTTTTCTGTTGAGAGGTTGGAGAGTTAGTGCAATTGTCTGTTCTCTCTGTGGAGGGGGTTGAGAGTTGGTGCAATTGTCGCTGTTTTTTCTGTGGATGGGTTGGAGAGTTGGTGCTATTGTCGCTGTTCTCTGTGTGGAGAGGGTGGAGAGTTGATGCTATTGTCACTGTTCTCTCTCTGGAGGAGGTGGAGCATTGGTGCGATTGTCACTGTTCTCTCTGTGGAGAGTGTGGAGAGTTGGTGCTACTGTCACTGTTCTCTCTGTGGAGAGGGTGGAGAGTTGGTGCTACTGTCACTGTTCTCTCTGTGGAGAGTGTGGAGAGTTGGTGCTACTGTCACTGTTCTCTCTGTGGAGAGTGTGGAGAGTTGGGGCTACTGTCACTGTTCTCTCTGTGGAGAGTGTGGAGAGTTGGTGCTACTGTCACTGTTCTCTCTGTGGAGAGTGTGGAGAGTTGGTGCCACTGTCACTGTTCTCTCTGTGGAGGGGGTGGAGAGTCGGTGCTATTGTCACTGTTCTCTCTGTGGAGAGTGTGGAGAGTTGGTGCTATTGTCACTGTTCTCTCTGTGGAGAGTGTGGAGAGTTGGTGCTACTGTCACTGTTCTCTCTGTGGAGAGGGTGGAGAGTTGGTGCTATTGTCACTGTTCTCTCTGTGGAGGGGGTAGAACGTTGGTGCTATTGTCACTGTTCTCTCTCTGGAGGAGGTGGAGGATTGGTGCGATTGTCACTGTTCTCTCTGTGGAGAGTGTGGAGAGTTGGTGCTACTGTCACTGTTCTCTCTGTGGAGAGGGTGGAGAGTTGGTGCTACTGTCACTGTTCTCTCTGTGGAGAGTGTGGAGAGTTGGTGCTACTGTCACTGTTCTCTCTGCGGAGGGGATGGAGAGTTGGTGCTATTGTCACTGTTCACTCTCTGGAGGGGGTGGAGAGTTGGTGCCATTATCACTGTTCTCTCTGTGGAGAGGGTCGAGAGTTGGTGCTTCTGTCACTGTTCTCTCAGTGGAGGGGGTCGTGAGTTGGTTCTATTGTTACTGTTTTTTCTGTTGAGAGGTTGGAGAGTTAGTGCAATTGTCTGTTCTCTCTGTGGAGGGGGTTGAGAGTTGGTGCAATTGTCGCTGTTTTTTCTGTGGATGGGTTGGAGAGTTGGTGCTATTGTCGCTGTTCTCTGTGTGGAGAGGGTGGAGAGTTGATGCTATTGTCACTGTTCTCTCTCTGGAGGAGGTGGAGCATTGGTGCGATTGTCACTGTTCTCTCTGTGGAGAGTGTGGAGAGTTGGTGCTACTGTCAATGTTCTCTGTGTGGAGAGGGTGGAGAGTTGGTGCTACTGTCACTGTTCTCTCTGTGGAGAGTGTGGAGAGTTGGTGCTACTGTCACTGTTCTCTCTGTGGAGAGTGTGGAGAGTTGGTGCTACTGTCACTGTTCTCTCTGTGGAGAGGGTGGAGAGTCGGTGCTATTGTCACTGTTCTCTCTGTGGAGGGGGTAGAACGTTGGTGCTATTGTCACTGTTCTCGTTGGAGGGCTGGAGAGTTGTTTCTATTGTCTGTTCTCTCTGTCGAGGGGGTCGAGATTTGGTGCTATTGTCACTGTTTTTTCTGTTGAGACGTTGGAGAGTTGGTGCTACTGTCACTGTTCTCTCTGTGGAGGTGGCTGAGAGTTTGTGCTATAGTCATTGTTTTCTCTGGAGAGGGGGTAGAGAGTTGGTGCTATCGTCTCTGTTTTCTCTGTAGAGAGGGTGCAGAGTTGATGCTACTGTCACAGTTCTCTCAGTGGAGGGGGTCGTGAGTTGGTGTTATTGTTACTGTTTCCTCTGTTGAGAGGTTGGAGAGTTAGTGCTATTGTCTGTTCTCTCTGTCGAGGGGGTCGAGAGTTGGTGCTATTGTCACTGTTTTTTTCTGCTGAGAGTTTGGAGAGTTGGTGCTATTGTCGCTGTTCTCTGTGTGGAGGGGGTAGCGAGTTGGTGCTGTTGTCTCTGATTTCTCTGTGGAGAGGGTGGAGAGTTGGTGCTACTGTCACTGTTCTCTGTGTGGAGAGGGTGGAGAGTTGGTGCTATGGTCACTGTTCTCTCTGTGGAGATGGTGGAGAGTTGATGCTATTGTCACTGTTCTCTCTCTGGAGGAGGTGGAGCATTGGTGCGATTGTCACTGTTCTCTCTGTGGAGAGTGTGGAGAGTTGGTGCTACTGTCACTGTTCTCTCTGTGGAGAGGGTGGAGAGTTGGTGCTACTGTCACTGTTCTCTCTGTGGAGAGTGTGGAGAGTTGGTGCTACTGTCACTGTTCTCTCTGTGGAGAGTGTGGAGAGTTGGTGCTACTGTCACTGTTCTCTCTGTGGAGAGTGTGGAGAGTTGGTGCTACTGTCACTGTTCTCTCTGTGGAGAGTGTGGAGAGTTGGTGCTACTGTCACTGTTCTCTCTGTGGAGAGGGTGGAGAGTTGGTGCTATTGTCACTGTTCTCTCTGTGGAGGGGGTAGAACGTTGGTGCTATTGTCACTGTTCTCGTTGGAGGGCTGGAGAGTTGTTGCTATTGTCTGTTCTCTCTGTCGAGGGGTTCGAGATTTGGTGCTATTGACACTGATTTTTCTGTTGAGACGTTGGAGAGTTGGTGCTATTGTCGCTGTTCTCTGTGTGGAGGGGGTAGAGAGTTGCTGCTGTTGTCTGTTTTCTCTGTGGAGAGGCTGGAGAGTTGGTGCTACTGTCACTGTTCTCTCTGTGGAGGTGGCTGAGAGTTTGTGCTATTGTCATTGTTTTCTCTGTAGAGGGGGTAGAGAGTTGGTGCTATCGTCTCTGTTTTCTCTGTAGAGAGGGTGCAGAGTTGATGCTACTGTCACTGTTCTCTCAGTGGAGGGGGTCATGAGTTGGTGTTATTGTTACTGTTTCCTCTGTTGAGAGGTTGGAGAGTTAGTGCTATTGTCTGTTCTCTCTGTGGTGGGGGTTGAGAGTTGGTCCTGTTGTCTCTGATTTCTCTGTGGAGAGGGTGGAGAGTTGGTGCTATTGTCGCTGTTCTCGCTGTGGAGATGGTGGAGAGTTGGTGCTATTGTCTCTGATTTCTCTGTGGAGGTGGTGGAGAGTTGGTGCTATTGTCTCTGATTTCTTTGTGGAGAGGGTGGAGAGTTGGTTCTACCGTCACTGTTCCCTCTCTGTGGAGAGGGTCGAGAGTTGGTGCTATTGTCACTGCTTTTTCTGCTGAGAGGTTGGAGAGTTGGTGCTATTGTCGCTGTTCTCTGTGTGGAGGGGGTAGACAGTTGGTGCTATTGTCTCTGATTTCTCTGTGGAGAGGGTGGAGAGTTGGTGCTACTGTCACTGTTTTCTCTGTGGATAAGGTGGAGAGTTGATGCTATTGCCTCTGTTCTCTCTGTGGAGGTGGTGGAGAGTTGGTGCTATTGTCTCTGATTTCTTTGTGGAGAGGGTGGAGAGTTGGTTCTACCGTCACTGTTCCCTCTCTGTGGAGAGGGTGGAGAGTTGTTGCTATTGTCACTGTTCTATCTCTGTGGAGAGGATGGAGAGTTTGTGCTATTGTCAGTGTTCTCTCTCTGGAGGAGGTGGAACATTGGTGCTATTGTCTCTGGTCTCTCTGTGGAGGTGATGGAGAGTTCGTGCTATTGTCACTGTTCTCTCTGTGGAGAGGGTAGAGAGTTGGTGCTATTGTCACTGTTCTCTCTCTGGAGGAGGTGGAGCATTGGTGCGATTGTCACTGTTCTCTCTGTGGAGGGGGTAGAGAGTTGGTGCTATTGTCACTGTTCTTGCTGTGGAGGGGGTCGAGAGTTGGTGCTATTGTCGCTGATTTTTCTGTGGATGGGTTGGAGAGTTGGTGCTATTGTCTCTTTTCTCTGTGTGGAGCGGGTAGAGAGTTGGTGCTATGGTCACTGTTCTCTCTGTGGAGATGGTGGAGAGTTGGTGCTGTTGTCTCTGTTTTCTCTGTGGAGAGGGCGGAGAGTTGGTGCTATTGTCGCTGTTCTCTCTGTGGAGAGGGTGGAGAGTTGGTGCTACTGTCACTGTTCTCTCTGTTTAGAGGGTGGAGAGTTGGTGCTATTGTCGCTGTTTTCTCTGTGGAGAGGGTGGAGAGTTGGTGCTATTGTCGCTGTTCTCTTTGTGGAGAGGGTGGAGAGTTGGTGCTACTGTCACTGTTCTCTCTGTCTAGAGGGTGGAGAGTTGGTGCTATTGTCGCTGTTCTCTGTGTGGAGTGGGTAGAGAGTTGCTGCTGTTGTCTCTGTTTTCTCTATGGAGAGGGTGGAGAGTTGTTGCTACTGTCACTGTTCTCTCTGTGGAGGGGATGGAGAGTTGGTGCTATTGTCACTGTTCACTCTCTGGAGGGGGTGGAGTGTTGGTGCCATTGTCACGGTTCTCTCTGTGGAGAGGGTTGAGAGTTGGTACTATTGTCGCTGTTCTCTGTGTGGAGGGGGTAGAGAGTTGCTTCTGTTGTCTCTGTTCTCTCTGTGGAGAGGGTGGAGCATTGGCGCGATTGTCACTGTTCTCTCTGTGGAGAGGGTGGAGAGTTGGTGCTATTGTCACTGTTCTCTGTGTGGAGAGGGTGGAGAGTTGGTGCTATTGTCACTGTTCTCTCTGTGGATAAGGTGGAGAGTTGATGCTATTGCCTCTGTTCTCTCTGTGGAGGTGGTGGAGAGTTGGTGCTATTGTTTCTGATTTCTTTGTGGAGAGGGTGGAGAGTTGGTTCTACCGTCACTGTTCCCTCTCTGTGGAGAGGGTGGAGAGTTGTTGCTATTGTCACTGTTCTATCTCTGTGAAGAGGACGGAGAGTTTGTGCTATTGTCACTGTTCTCTCTGTGGACGGGGTGGAGAGTTGGTGCTGTTGTTACTGTTTTTTCTCTGGAGAGTTAGAGAGTTGATGCTATTGTCACTGTTTTCTCTGTGGAGAGGGTGCAGAGTTGGTGCTATTGTCACTGTTCTCTCTGTGGAGTGGATGGAGAGTTGGTCCTATTGTCACTGTTCTCTATCTGGAGGGGGTGGAGAGTTGTTGCTATTGTCACTGTTCTGTCTGTGGAGAGGGTGGAGAGTTCGTGCTATTGTCACAGTTCTCTGTGGAGAGGGTGGAGAGTTTGTGCTATTGTCTGTTCTCTCTGTGGTGGGGGTTGAGAGTTGGTGCAATTGTCACTGTTTTTTCTGTGGATGGGTTGGAGAGTTGGTGCTATTGTCACTGTTCTCTCTCTGGAGGAGGTGGAGCATTGGTGCGATTGTCACTGTTCTCTCTGTGGAGGGGGTAGAGAGTTGGTGCTATTGTCACTGTTCTTGCTGTGGAGGGGGTCGAGAGTTGGTGCTATTGTCGCTGATTCTTCTGTGGATGGGTTGGAGAGTTGGTGCTATTGTCGCTTTTCTCTGTGTGGAGGGGGTAGGGAGTTGGTGCTATTGTCTCTGTTTTCTCTGTGGAGAGGGTGGAGAGTTGGTGCTATTGTCACTTTTCTCTCTGTGTAGGTGGTGGAGAGTTTGTGCTATTGTCACTGTTCTCTCTGTGGAGAGGGTGGAGAGTTTGTGCTATTGTCTGTTCTCTCTGTGGAGAGGGTTGAGAGTTGGTGCTATTGTCGCTGTTTTTTCTGTGGATGGTTTGGAGAGTTGTTGCTATTGTCACTGTTCTCTCTGTGGCGGGGATGGAGAGTTGTTGCTATTGTCTCTGTTCTCTCTCTAGAGAGTGTGGACAGTTGGTGCTATTGTCACTGTTCTCTCTGTGGAGGGGGTGGAGAGTTGGTGCTATTGTCACTGTTCTCTCTGTGGCGGGCATGGAGACTTGGTGCTATTGTCACTGTTTTTTCTGTGGAGAGGGTGGAGAGTTGTTGCTATTGTCACTGTTCTCTCTGTGGAGAGGGTGGAGAGTTGGTGCTATTGTCACTGTTCTCTCTCTGAAGTGGGTGGAGAGTTCGTGCTATTGTCACTGTACTCTCTGTGGAGGGGGTAGAGAGTTGGTGCTATTGTCACTGTTCTCTGTGTGGAGAGGGTGGAGAGTTGGTGTTATTGTCTGTTCTCTCTGTGGAGGGGGTTGTGTGGGTGCTGTTGTCGCTGTTTTTTCTGTGGATGGGTTGGAGAGTTGGTGCTATTGTCGCTTTTCTCTGTGTGGAGGGGGTAGAGAGTTGATGCTATTGTCTCTGTTTTCTCTGTGGATAAGGTGGAGAGTTGATGCTATTGCCTCTGTTCTCTCTGTGGAGGTGGTGGAGAGTTGGTGCTATTGTCTCTGATTTCTTTGTGGAGAGGGTGGAGAGTTGGTTCTACCGTCACTGTTCCCTCTCTGTGGAGAGGGTGGAGAGTTGTTGCTATTGTCACTATTCTATCTCTGTGGAGAGGATGGAGAGTTTGTGCTATTGTCAGTGTTCTCTCTCTGGAGGAGGTGGAACATTGGTGCTATTGTCTCTGTTCTCTCTGTGGAGGTGATGGAGAGTTCGTGCTATTGTCACTGTTCTCTCTGTGGAGAGGGTGGACAGTTCGTGCTATTGTCACTGTTCTCTCTGTGGAGAGGGTGGAGAGTTGGTGCTATTGTCGCTGTTCTCTCTGTGGAGAGGGTGGAGAGTTGGTGCTACTGTCACTGTTCTCTCTTTGGAGAGGGTGGACAGTTGGTGCTATTGTCGCTGTTCTCTCTGTGGATGTGATGGAGAGTTCGTGCTATTGTCACTGTTCTGTCTGTGGAGAGGGTGGAGAGTTGGTGCTATTGTCGCTGTTCTCTGTCTGGAGAGGGTGGAGAGTTGGTGGTATTGTCACTGTTCTCTCTGTGGAGTGGGTGGAGAGTTAATGCTATTGCCACTGTTCTCTGTGGAGGTGATGGATAGTTCGTGCTATTGTCACAGTTCTCTGTGGAGAGGGTGGAGAGTTTGTGCTATTGTCTGTTCTCTCTGTGGTGGGGGTTGAGAGTTGGTGCAATTGTCACTGTTTTTTCTGTGGATGGGTTGGAGCATTGGTGCTATTGTCACTGTTCTCTCTGTGGAGGGGGTAGAGAGTTGGTGCTATTGTCACTGTTCTTGCTGTGGAGGGGGTCGAGAGTTGGTGCTATTGTCGCTGATTTTTCTGTGGATGGGTTGGAGAGTTGGTGCTATTGTCGCTTTTCTCTGTGTGGAGGGGGTAGGGAGTTGGTGCTATTGTCTCTGTTTTCTCTGTGGAGAGGGTGGAGAGTTGGTGCTATTGTCACTTTTCTCTCTGTGTAGGTGGTGGAGAGTTTGTGCTATTGTCACTGTTCTCTCTGTGGAGAGGGTGGAGAGTTTGTGCTATTGTCACTGTTCTCTCTGTGGAGATGCTGGAGAGTTGGTGCTATTGTCGCTGTTCTCTCTGTGGAGAGTGTGGAGAGTTGATGCTATTGTCACTGTTCTCTCTGTGGAGAGGGTGGAGAGTTGGTGCGATTGTCTCTGTTTTCCCTGTGGATGGGTTGGAGAGTTGGTGCTATTGTCGCTTTTCTCTGTGTGGAGGGGGTAGAGAGTTGTTGCTATTGTCGCTGCTCTCTCTGTGGAGAGGGTGGAGTGTTGGTGCTACTGTCACTGTTCTCTCTGTGGAGGGGGTCGTGAGTTGGTGCTATTGTCACTGTTTTTTCTGTGGAGAGGTTGGAGAGTTAGTGCTATTGTCTGTTCTCTCTGTGGAGAGGGTTGAGAGTTGGTGCTATTGTCGCTGTTTTTTCTGTGGATGGTTTGGAGAGTTGTTGCTATTGTCACTGTTCTCTCTGTGGCGGGGATGGAGAGTTGTTGCTATTGTCTCTGTTCTCTCTCTAGAGAGTGTGGACAGTTGGTGCTATTGTCACTGTTCTCTCTGTGGAGGGGGTGGAGAGTTGGTGCTATTGTCACTGTTCTCTCTGTGGCGGGCATGGAGACTTGGTGCTAATGTCACTGTTTTTTCTGTGGAGAGGGTGGAGAGTTGTTGCTATTGTCACTGTTCTCTCTGTGGAGAGGGTGGAGAGTTGGTGCTATTGTCACTGTTCTCTCTCTGAAGTGGGTGGAGAGTTCGTGCTATTGTCACTGTACTCTCTGTGGAGGGGGTAGAGAGTTGGTGCTATTGTCACTGTTCTCTGTGTGGAGAGGGTGGAGAGTTGGTGTTATTGTCTGTTCTCTCTGTGGAGGGGGTTGTGTGTTGGTGCTGTTGTCGCTGTTTTTTCTGTGGATGGGTTGGAGAGTTGGTGCTATTGTCGCTTTTCTCTGTGTGGAGGGGGTAGAGAGTTGATGCTATTGTCTCTGTTTTCTCTGTGGATAAGGTGGAGAGTTGATGGTATTGCCTCTGTTCTCACTGTGGAGGTGGTGGAGAGTTGGTGCTATTGTCTCTGATTTCTTTGTGGAGAGGGTGGAGAGTTGGTTCTACCGTCACTGTTCCCTCTCTGTGGAGAGGGTGGAGAGTTGTTGCTATTGTCACTGTTCTATCTCTGTGGAGAGGATGGAGAGTTTGTGCTATTGTCAGTGTTCTCTCTCTGGAGGAGGTGGAACATTGGTGCTATTGTCTCTGTTCTCTCTGTGGAGGTGATGGAGAGTTCGTGCTATTGTCACTGTTCTCTCTGTGGAGAGGGTGGACAGTTCGTGCTATTGTCACTGTTCTCTCTGTGGAGAGGGTGGAGAGTTGGTGCTATTGTCGCTGTTCTCTCTGTGGAGAGGGTGGAGAGTTGGTGCTACTGTCACTGTTCTCTCTGTGGAGAGGGTGGACAGTTGGTGCTATTGTCGCTGTTCTCTCTGTGGATGTGATGGGGAGTTCGTGCTATTGTCACTGTTCTCTCTGTGGAGAGGGTGGAGAGTTGGTGCTATTGTCACTGTTCTCTCTGTGGAGAGGGTGGAGAGTTGGTGCTATTGTCGCTGTTCTCTCTGTGGAGAGGGTGGACACTTGGTGCTATTGTCACTGTTCTCTCTGTGGACGGGGTGGAGAGTTGGTGCTGTTGTTACTGTTTTTTCTCTGGAGAGGTAGAGAGTTGATGCTATTGTCTGTTTTCTCTGTGGAGAGGGTGCAGAGTTGGTGCTATTGTCACTGTTTTCTCTGTGGAGTGGATGGAGAGTTGGTCCTATTGTCACTGTTCTCTATCTGGAGCGGGTGGAGAGTTGTTGCTATTGTCACTGTTCTGTCTGTGGAGAGGGTGGAGAGTTGGTGCTATTGTCGCTGTTCTCTGTCTGGAGAGGGTGGAGAGTTGGTGGTATTGTCACTGTTCTCTCTGTGGAGAGGGTGGAGAGTTAATGCTATTGCCACTGTTCTCTGTGGAGGTGTTGGATATTTCGTGCTATTGTCACTGTTCTCTGTGGAGAGGGTGGAGAGTTTGTGCTATTGTCACTGTTCTCTCTGTGGAGAGGGTGGAGAGTTTGTGCTATTGTCACTGTTCTCTGTGGAGGGAGTGGAGAGTTGGTGCTATTGTCACTGTTTTCTCTGTGGAGAGGGTGCAGAGTTGGTGCTATTGTCACTGTTCTCTATCTGGAGGAGGTGGAACATTGGTGCTATTGTCTGTTCTCTCTGTGGAGGTGATGGAGAGTTCGTGCTATTGTCACTGTTCTCTCTGTGGAGAGGGTGGAGAGTTGGTGCTATTGTCTCTGTTCTCTTTGTGGAGAGGGTGGAGAGTTGGTGGTATTGTCGCTGTTCTCTCTGTGGAGATGGTGGAGAGTTGGTGCTATTGTCGCTTTTCTCTGTGTGGAGAGGGTGGAGAGTTGGTGGTATTGTCACTGTTCTCTCTGTGGAGATGGTGGAGAGTTGGTGCTATTGTCGCTTTTCTCTGTGTGGAGAGGGTGGAGAGTTGGTGGTATTGTCACTGTTCTCTCTGTGGAGAGGGTTGAGAGTTGGTGCTATTGTCACTGTTCTCTCTGTGGAGATGGTGGAGAGTTGGTGCTATTGTCGCTTTTCTCTGTGTGGAGAGGGTGGAGAGTTGGTGGTATTGTCACTGTTCTCTCTGTGGAGAGGGTGGAGAGTTGGTGCTATTGTTACTGTTTTTTCTGTGGAGGGGTAGAGAGTTGGAGCTATTGTCACTGTTTTCTCTCTGGAGGAGGTGGAGCATTGGTGCGATTGTCACTGTTCTCTCTGTGGAGGGGGTAGAGAGTTGGTGCTATTGTCACTGTTCTCTCTCTGGAGGAGGTGGAGCATTGGTGCGATTGTCACTGTTCTCTTTGTGGAGGGGGTAGAGAGTTGGTGCTATTGTCACTGTTCTTGCTGTGGAGGGGGTCGAGAGTTGGTGCTATTGTCGCTGATTTTTCTGTGGATGGGTTGGAGAGTTGGTGCTATTGTCTCTTTTCTCTGTGTGGAGGGGGTAGAGAGTTGGTGCTATTGTCTCTGTTCTCTCTGTGGAGAGGGTGGAGAGTTTGTGCTATTGTCACTGTTCTCTCTGTGGAGATGCTGGAGAGTTGGTGCTATTGTCGCTGTTCTCTCTGTGGAGAGTGTGGAGAGTTGATGCTATTGTCACTGTTCTCTCTGTGGAGAGGGTGGAGAGTTGGTGCGATTGTCTCTGTTTTCCCTGTGGATGGGTTGGAGAGTTGGTGCTATTGTCGCTTTTCTCTGTGTGGAGTGGATAGAGAGTTGTTGCTATTGTCGCTGTTCTCTCTGTGGAGAGGGTGGAGTGTTGGTGCTACTGTCACTGTTCTCTCTGTGGAGGGGGTCGAGAGTTGGTGCTATTGTCACTGTTTTTTCTGTGGAGAGGTTGGAGAGTTAGTGCTATTGTCTGTTCTCTCTGTGGAGGGGGTTGAGAGTTGGTGCTTTTGTCGCTGTTTTTTCTGTGGATGGTTTGGAGAGTTGGTGCTATTGTCACTGTTCTGTCTGTGGAGTGGGTGGAGAGTTGGTGCTATTGTCACTGTTCTCTCTGTGGCGGGCATGGAGACTTGGTGCTATTGTCACTGTTCGCTCTCTGAAGTGGGTGGAGAGTTCATGCTTTTGTCACTGTACTCTCTGTGGAGGGGGTAGAGAGTTGGTGCTATTGTCACTGTTCTCTGTGGAGAGGGTGGAGAGTTGGTGTTATTGTCTGTTCTCTCTGTGGAGGGGGTTGAGTGTTGGTGCTGTTGTCGCTGTTTTTTCTGTGGATGGGTTGGAGAGTTGGTGCTATTGTCGCTGTTCTCTGTGTGGAGGGGGTAGAGAGTTGATGCTATTGTCTCTGTTTTCTATGTGGATAAGGTGGAGAGTTGATGCTATTGCCTCTGTTCTCTCTGTGGAGGTGGTGGAGAGTTAGTGCTATTGTCTCTGATTTCTTTGTGGAGAGGGTGGAGAGTTGGTTCTACCGTCACTGTTCCCTCTCTGTGGAGAGGGTGGAGAGTTGTTGCTATTGTCACTGTTCTATCTCTGTGGAGAGGATGGAGAGTTTGTGCTATTGTCACTGTTCTCTCTGTGGACGGGGTGGAGAGTTGGTGCTGTTGTTACTGTTTTTTCTCTGGAGAGGTAGAGAGTTGATGCTATTGTCACTGTTTTCTCTGTGGAGAGGGTGCAGAGTTGGTGCTATTGTCACTGTTTTCTCTGTGGAGTGGATGGAGAGTTGGTCCTATTGTCACTGTTCTCTATCTGGAGGGGGTGGAGAGTTGGTGCTCTTGTCGCTGTTCTCTGTGTGGAGGGGGTAGAGAGTTGATGCTATTGTCACTGTTCTCTATCTGGAGAGGGTGGAGAGTTGGTGCTATTGTCGCTGTTCTCTGTCTGGAGAGGGTGGAGAGTTGGTGGTATTGTCACTGTTCTCTCTGTGGAGAGGGTGGAGAGTTAATGCTATTGCCACTGTTCTCTGTGGAGGTGTTGGATATTTCGTGCTATTGTCACTGTTCTCTGTGGAGAGGGTGGAGAGTTTGTGCTATTGTCACTGTTCTCTCTGTGGAGAGGGTGGAGAGTTTGTGCTATTGTCACTGTTCTCTCTGTGGAGGGAGTGGAGAGTTCGTGCTATTGTCTCTGTTTTCCCTGTGGATGGGTTGGAGAGTTGGTGCTATTGTCGCTTTTCTCTGTGTGGAGGGGATAGAGAGTTGTTGCTATTGTCGCTGTTCTCTCTGTGGAGAGGGTGGAGTGTTGGTGCTACTGTCACTGTTCTCTCTGTGGAGGGGGTCGAGAGTTGGTGCTATTGTCACTGTTTTTTCTGTGGAGAGGTTGGAGAGTTAGTGCTATTGTCTGTTCTCTCTGTGGAGGGGGTTGAGAGTTGGTGCTTTTGTCGCTGTTTTTTCTGTGGATGGTTTGGAGAGTTGGTGCTATTGTCACTGTTCTCTCTGTGGCGGGGATGGAGAGTTGTTGCTATTGTCTCTGTTCTCTCTCTGGAGAGTGTGGACAGTTGGTGCTATTGTCACTGTTCTCTCTGTGGAGGGGGTGGAGAGTTGGTGCTATTGTCACTGTTCTCTCTGTGGCGGGCATGGAGACTTGGTGCTATTGTCACTGTTTTTTCTGTGGAGAGGGTGGAGAGTTGTTGCTATTGTCACTGTTCTCTCTGTGGAGAGGGTGGAGTGTTGGTGCTACTGTCACTGTTCTCTCTGTGGAGGGGGTCGAGAGTTGGTGCTATTGTCACTGTTTTTTCTGTGGAGAGGTTGGAGAGTTAGTGCTATTGTCTGTTCTCTCTGTGGAGGGGGTTGAGAGTTGGTGCTTTTGTCGCTGTTTTTTCTGTGGATGGTTTGGAGAGTTGGTGCTATTGTCACTGTTCTCTCTGTGGCGGGGATGGAGAGTTGTTGCTATTGTCTCTGTTCTCTCTCTGGAGAGTGTGGACAGTTGGTGCTATTGTCACTGTTCTCTCTGTGGAGGGGGTGGAGAGTTGGTGCTATTGTCACTGTTCTCTCTGTGGCGGGCATGGAGACTTGGTGCTATTGTCACTGTTTTTTCTGTGGAGAGGGTGGAGAGTTGTTGCTATTGTCACTGTTCTCTCTGTGGAGAGGGTGGAGAGTTGGTGCTATTGTCACTGTTCTCTCTCTGAAGTGGGTGGAGAGTTCATGCTTTTGTCACTGTACTCTCTGCGGAGGGGGTAGAGAGTTGGTGCTATTGTCACTGTTCTCTGTGTGGAGAGGGTGGAGAGTTGGTGTTATTGTCTGTTCTCTCTGTGGAGGGGGTTGAGTGTTGGTGCTGTTGTCGCTGTTTTTTCTGTGGATGGGTTGGAGAGTTGGTGCTATTGTCGCTGATTTTTCTGTGGATGGGTTGGAGAGTTGGTGCTATTGTCGCTTTTCTCTGTGTGGAGGGGGTAGGGAGTTGGTGCTATTTTCTCTGTTTTCTCTGTGGAGAGGGTGGAGAGTTGGTGCTATTGTCACTTTTCTCTCTGTGGAGGTGGTGGAGAGTTTGTGCTATTGTCACTGTTCTCTGTGTGGAGAGGGTGGAGAGTTGGTGTTATTGTCTGTTCTCTCTGTGGAGGGGGTTGAGTGTTGGTGCTGTTGTCGCTGTTTTTTCTGTGGATGGGTTGGAGAGTTGGTGCTATTGTCGCTGTTCTCTGTGTGGAGGGGGTAGAGAGTTGATGGTATTGTCTCTATTTTCTCTGTGGATAAGGTGGAGAGTTGATGCTATTGCCTCTGTTCTCTCTGTGGAGGTGGTGGAGAGTTGGTGCTATTGTCTCTGATTTCTTTGTGGAGAGGGTGGAGAGTTGGTTCGACCGTCACTGTTCCCTCTCTGTGGAGAGGATAGAGAGTTGTTGCTATTGTCACTGTTCTATCTCTGTGGAGAGGATGGAGAGTTTGTGCTATTGTCACTGTTCTCTCTCTGGAGGAGGTGGAACATTGGTGCTATTGCCTCTGTTCTCTCTGTGGAGGTGGTGGAGAGTTGGTGCTATTGTCTCTGATTTCTTTGTGGAGAGGTTGGAGAGTTGGTTCTACCGTCACTGTTCCCTCTCTGTGGAGAGGGTGGAGAGTTGTTGCTATTGTCACTGTTCTATCTCTGTGGAGAGGATGGAGAGTTTGTGGTATTGTCACTGTTCTCTCTGTGGACGGGGTGGAGAGTTGGTGCTGTTGTTACTGTTTTCTCTGTGGAGACGGTGCAGAGTTGGTGCTATTGTCACTGTTTTCTCTGTGGAGTGGATGGAGAGTTGGTCCTATTGTCACTGTTCTCTATCTGGAGGGGGTGGAGAGTTGGTGCTATTGTCGCTGTTCTCTGTGTGGAGGGGGTAGAGAGTTGATGCTATTGTCTCTGTTTTCTCTGTGGATAAGGTGGAGAGTTGATGCTATTGCCTCTGTTCTCTCTGTGGAGGTGGTGGAGAGTTGGTGCTATTGTCTCTGATTTCTTTGTGGAGAGGATGGAGAGTTGGTTCTACCGTCACTGTTCCCTCTCTGTGGAGAGGATGGAGAGTTGTTGCTATTGTCACTGTTCTATCTCTGTGAAGAGGATGGAGAGTTTGTGCTATTGTCACTGTTCTCTCTGTGGACGGGGTGGAGAGTTGGTGCTGTTGTTACTGTTTTTTCTCTGGAGAGGTAGAGAGTTGATGCTATTGTCACTGTTTTCTCTGAGGAGAGGGTGCAGAGTTGGTGCTATTGTCACTGTTTTCTCTGTGGAGTGGATGGAGAGTTGGTCCTATTGTCACTGTTCTCTATCTGGAGGGGGTGGAGAGTTGTTGCTATTGTCACTGTTCTGTCTGTGGAGAGGGTGGAGAGTTGGTGCTATTGTTGCTGTTCTCTGTCTGGAGAGGGTGGAGAGTTAATGCTATTGGCACTGTTCTCTGTGGAGGTGATGGATAGTTCGTGCTATTGTCACAGTTCTCTGTGGAGAGGGTGGAGAGTTTGTGCTATTGTCTGTTCTCTCTGTGGTGGGGGTTGAGAGTTGGTGCAATTGTCGCTGTTTTTTCTGTGGATGGGTTGGAGAGTTGGTGCTATTGTCACTGTTCTCTCTCTGGAGGAGGTGGAGCATTGGTGCGATTGTCACTGTTCTCTCTGTGGAGGGGGTCGAGAGTTGGTGCTATTGTCGCTGATTTTTCTGTGGATGGGTTGGAGAGTTGGTGCTATTGTCGCTTTTCTCTGTGTGGAGGGGGTAGGGAGTTGGTGCTATTTTCTCTGTTTTTTCTGTGGAGAGGGTGGAGAGTTGGTGCTATTGTCACTTTTCTCTCTGTGGAGGTGGTGGAGAGTTTGTGCTATTGTCACTGTTCTCTCTGTGGAGAGGGTGGAGAGTTTGTGCTATTGTCACTGTTCTCTCTGTGGAGATGCTGGAGAGTTGGTGCTATTGTCGCTGTTCTCTCTGTGGAGAGTGTGGAGAGTTGATGCTATTGTCACTGTTCTCTCTGTGGAGAGGGTGGAGAGTTGGTGCGATTGTCTCTGTTTTCCCTGTGGATGGGTTGGAGAGTTGTTGCTATTGTCGCTGTTCTCTCTGTGGAGAGGGTGGAGTGTTGGTGCTACTGTCACTGTTCTCTCTGTGGAGGGGGTCGAGAGTTGGTGCTATTGTCACTGTTTTTTCTGTGGAGAGGTTGGAGAGTTAGTGCTATTGTCTGTTCTCTCTGTGGAGGGGGTTGAGAGTTGGTGCTATTGTCGCTGTTTTTTCTGTGGATGGTTTGGAGAGTTGGTGCTATTGTCACTGTTCTCTCTGTGGCGGGGATGGAGAGTTGTTGCTATTGTCTCTGTTCTCTCTCTGGAGAGTGTGGACAGTTGGTGCTATTGTCACTGTTCTCTCTGTGGAGGGGGTGGAGAGTTGGTGCTATTGTCACTGTTTTTTCTGTGGAGAGGGTGGAGAGTTGTTGCTATTGTCACTGTTCTCTCTGTGGAGAGGGTGGAGAGTTGGTGCTATTGTCACTGTTCTCTCTCTGAAGTAGGTGGAGAGTTCGTGCTATTGTCACTGTACTCTCTGTGGAGGGGGTAGAGAGTTGGTGCTATTGTCACTGTTCTCTGTGTGGAGAGGGTGGAGAGTTGGTGTTATTGTCTGTTCTCTCTGTGGAGGGGGTTGAGTGTTGGTGCTGTTGTCGCTGTTTTTTCTGTGGATGGGTTGGAGAGTTGGTGCTATTGTCGCTGTTCTCTGTGTGGAGGGGGTAGAGAGTTGATGCTATTGTCTCTGTTTTCTCTGTGGATAAGGTGGAGAGTTGATGCTATTGCCTCTGTTCTCTCTGTGGAGGTGGTGGAGAGTTGGTGCTATTGTCTCTGATTTCTTTGTGGAGAGGGTGGAGAGTTGGTTCGACCGTCACTGTTCCCTCTCTGTGGAGAGGATAGAGAGTTGTTGCTATTGTCACTGTTCTATCTCTGTGGAGAGGATGGAGAGTTTGTGCTATTGTCACTGTTCTATCTCTGGAGGAGGTGGAACATTGGTGCTATTGTCTCTGTTCTCTCTGTGGAGGTGATGGAGAGTTCGTGCTATTGTCACTGTTCTCTCTGTGGAGAGGGTGGACAGTTGGTGCTATTGTCACTGTTCTCTCTGTGGAGAGGGTGGAGAGTTGGTGCTATTGTCGCTGTTCTCTCTGTGGAGGTGATGGAGGGTTCGTGCTATTGTCACTGTTCTCTCTGTGGAGAGGGTGGACACTTGGTGCTATTGTCACTGTTCTCTCTGTGGACGGGGTAGAGAGTTGGTGCTATTGTCACTGTTCTCTCTGTGGAGAGGGTGGACAGTTGGTGCTATTGTCGCTGTTCTCTCTGTGGAGGTGATGGAGAGTTCATGCTATTGTCACTGTTTTCTCTGTGGAGAGGGTGCAGAGTTGGTCCTATTGTCACTGTTCTCTATCTGGAGGGGGTGGAGAGTTGTTGCTATTGTCACTGTTCTGTCTGTGGAGAGGGTGGAGAGTTGGTGCTATTGTCGCTGTTCTCTCTGTGGAGGTGATGTAGGGTTCGTGCTATTGTCACTGTTCTCTCTGTGGAGAGGGTGGACACTTGGTGCTATTGTCACTGTTCTCTCTGTGGACGGGGTGGAGAGTTGGTGCTGTTGTTACTGTTTTTTCTCTGGAGAGGTAGAGAGTTGATGCTATTGTCACTGTTTTCTCTGTGGAGAGGGTGCAGAGTTGATGCTATTGTCACTGTTTTCTCTGTGGAGAGGGTGCAGAGTTGGTCCTATTGTCACTGTTCTCTATCTGGAGGGGGTGGAGAGTTGTTGCTATTGTCACTGTTCTGTCTGTGGAGAGGGTGGAGAGTTGGTGCTATTGTCACTGTTCTCTGTCTGGAGAGGGTGGAGAGTTGGTGGTATTGTCACTGTTCTCTCTGTGGAGAGGGTGGAGAGTTAATGCTATTGCCACTGTTCTCTGTGGAGGTGATGGATAGTTCGTGCTATTGTCACTGTTCTCTGTGGAGAGGGTGGAGAGTTTATGCTATTGTCACTGTTCTCTCTGTGGAGAGGGTGGAGAGTTTGTGCTATTGTCACTGTTCTCTCTGTGGAGGGAGTGGAGAGTTGGTGCTATTGTCACTGTTTTGTCTGTGGAGAGGGTGCAGAGTTGGTGCTATTGTCACTGTTCTCTATCTGGAGGAGGTGGAACATTGGTGCTATTGTCTCTGTTCTCTCTGTGGAGGTGATGGAGAGTTCGTGCTATTGTCACTGTTCTCTCTGTGGAGAGGGTGGAGAGTTGGTGCTATTGTCTCTGTTCTCTGTGTGGAGAGGGTGGAGAGTTGGTGCTATTGTCGCTGTTCTCTCTGTGGAGATGGTGGAGAGTTGGTGCTATTGTCGCTGTTCTCTCTGTGGCGGGGTTGCGAGTTTCTGCTACTGTCTCTGTTTTCTCTGTGGAGAGGGTGCAGAGTTGGTGCTATTGTCGCTGTTCTCTGTGTGGAGGGGGTAGAGAGTTGATGCTATTGTCTCTATTTTCTCTGTGGATAAGGTGGAGAGTTGATGCTATTGCCTCTGTTCTCTCTGTGGAGGTGGTGGAGAGTTGGTGCTATTGTCTCTGATTTCTTTGTGGAGAGGGTGGAGAGTTGGTTCTACCGTCACTGTTCCCTCTCTGTGGAGAGGGTGGAGAGTTGTTGCTATTGTCACTGTTCTATCTATGTGGAGAGGAAGGAGAGTTTGTGCTATTGTCACTGTTCTCTCTGTGGACGGGGTGGAGAGTTGGTGCTGTTGTTACTGTTTTCTCTGTGGAGACGGTGCAGAGTTGGTGCTATTGTCACTGTTTTCTCTGTGGAGTGGATGGAGAGTTGGTCCTATTGTCACTGTTCTCTATCTGGAGGGGGTGGAGAGTTGGTGCTATTGTCGCTGTTCTCTGTGTGGAGGGGGTAGAGAGTTGATGCTATTGTCTCTGTTTTCTCTGTGGATAAGGTGGAGGGTTGATGCTATTGCCTCTGTTCTCTCTGTGGAGGTGGTGGAGAGTTGGTGCTATTGTCTCTGATTTCTTTGTGGAGAGGGTGGAGAGTTGGTTCTACCGTCACTGTTCCCTCTCTGTGGAGAGGGTGGAGAGTTGTTGCTATTGTCACTGTTCTATCTCTGTGATGAGGATGGAGAGTTTGTGCTATTGTCACTGTTCTCTCTGTGGACGGGGTGGAGAGTTGGTGCTGTTGTTACTGTTTTTTCTCTGGAGAGGTAGAGAGTTGATGCTATTGTCACTGTTTTCTCTGTGGAGAGGGTGCAGAGTTGGTGCTATTGTCACTGTTTTCTCTGTGGAGTGGATGGAGAGTTGGTCCTATTGTCACTGTTCTCTATCTGGAGGGGGTGGAGAGTTGTTGCTATTGTCACTGTTCTGTCTGTGGAGAGGGTGGAGAGTTGGTGCTATTGTCGCTGTTCTCTGTCTGGAGAGGGTGGAGAGTTGGTGGTATTGTCACTGTTCTCTCTGTGGAGTGGGTGGAGAGTTAATGCTATTGCCACTGTTCTCTGTGGAGGTGATGGATAGTTCGTGCTATTGTCACAGTTCTCTGTGGAGAGGGTGGAGAGTTTGTGCTATTGTCTGTTCTCTCTGTGGTGGGGGTTGAGAGTTGGTGCAATTGTCGCTGTTTTTTCTGTGGATGGGTTGGAGAGTTGGTGCTATTGTCACTGTTCTCTCTCTGGAGGAGGTGGAGCATTGGTGCGATTGTCACTGTTCTCTCTGTGGAGGGGGTAGAGAGTTGGTGCTATTGTCACTGTTCTTGCTGTGGAGGGGGTCGAGAGTTGGTGCTATTGTCGCTGATGTTTCTGTGGATGGGTTGGAGAGTTGGTGCTATTGTCGCTTTTCTCTGTGTGGAGGGGGTAGGGAGTTGGTGCTATTTTCTCTGTTTTCTCTGTGGAGAGGGTGGAGAGTTGGTGCTATTGTCACTTTTCTCTCTGTGGAGGTGGTGGAGAGTTTGTGCTATTGTCACTGTTCTCTCTGTGGAGAGGGTGGAGAGTTTGTGCTATTGTCACTGTTCTCTCTGTGGAGATGTTGGAGAGTTGGTGCTATTGTCGCTGTTCTCTCTGTGGAGTGTGTGGAGAGTTGATGCTATTGTCACTGTTCTCTCTGTGGAGAGGGTGGAGAGTTGGTGCGATTGTCTCTGTTTTCCCTGTGGATGGGTTGGAGAGTTGTTGCTATTGTCGCTGTTCTCTCTGTGGAGAGGTTGGAGAGTTAGTGCTATTGTCTGTTCTCTCTGTGGAGGGGGTTGAGAGTTGGTGCTATTGTCGCTGTTTTTTCTGTGGATGGTTTGGAGAGTTGGTGCTATTGTCACTGTGCTATTGTCACTGTTCTCTCTGTGGCGGGGATGGAGAGTTGTTGCTATTGTCTCTGTTCTCTCTCTGGAGAGTGTGGACAGTTGGTGCTATTGTCACTGTTCTCTCTGTGGAGGGGGTGGAGAGTTGGTGCTATTGTCACTGTTTTTTCTGTGGAGAGGGTGGAGAGTTGTTGCTATTGTCACTGTTCTCTCTGTGGAGAGGGTGGAGAGTTGGTGCTATTGTCACTGTTCTCTCTCTGAAGTAGGTGGAGAGTTCGTGCTATTGTCACTGTACTCTCTGTGGAGGGGGTAGAGAGTTGGTGCTATTGTCACTGTTCTCTGTGTGGAGAGGGTGGAGAGTTGGTGTTATTGTCTGTTCTCTCTGTGGAGGGGGTTGAGTGTTGGTGCTGTTGTCGCTGTTTTTTCTGTGGATGGGTTGGAGAGTTGGTGCTATTGTCGCTGTTCTCTGTGTGGAGAGGGTGGAGAGTTGGTGCTATTGTCGCTGTTCTCTCTGTGGAGATGGTGGAGAGTTGGTGCTATTGTCGCTGTTCTCTCTGTGGCGGGGTTGCGAGTTTGTGCTACTGTCTCTGTTTTCTCTGTGGAGAGGGTGCAGAGTTGGTGCTATTGTCGCTGTTCTCTGTGTGGAGGGGGTAGAGAGTTGATGCTATTGTCTCTATTTTCTCTGTGGATAAGGTGGAGAGTTGATGCTATTGCCTCTGTTCTCTCTGTGGAGGTGGTGGAGAGTTGGTGCTATTGTCTCTGATTTCTTTGTGGAGAGGGTGGAGAGTTGGTTCTACCGTCACTGTTCCCTCTCTGTGGAGAGGGTGGAGAGTTGTTGCTATTGTCACTGTTCTATCTATGTGGAGAGGATGGAGAGTTTGTGCTATTGTCACTGTTCTCTCTGTGGACGGGGTGGAGAGTTGGTGCTGTTGTTACTGTTTTTTCTCTGGAGAGGTAGAGAGTTGTTGCTATTGTCACTGTTTTCTCTGTGGAGAGGGTGCAGAGTTGGTGCTATTGTCACTGTTTTCTCTGTGGAGTGGATGGAGAGTTGGTCCTATTGTCACTGTTCTCTATCTGGAGGGGGTGGAGAGTTGGTGCTATTGTCGCTGTTCTCTGTCTGGAGAGGGTGGAGAGTTAATGCTATTGCCAGTGTTCTCTGTGGAGGTGATGGATAGTTCGTGCTATTGTCACAGTTCTCTGTGGAGAGGGTGGAGAGTTTGTGCTATTGTCTGTTCTCTCTGTGGTGGGGGTTGAGAGTTGGTGCAATTGTCGCTGTTTTTTCTGTGGATGGGTTGGAGAGTTGGTGCTATTGTCACTGTTCTCTCTCTGGAGGAGGTGGAGCATTGGTGCGATTGTCACTGCTCTCTCTGTGGAGGGGGTAGAGAGTTGGTGCTATTGTCACTGTTCTTGCTGTGGAGGGGGTCGAGAGTTGGTGCTATTGTCGCTGATGTTTCTGTGGATGGGTTGGAGAGTTGGTGCTATTGTCGCTTTTCTCTGTGTGGAGGGGGTAGGGAGTTGGTGCTATTTTCTCTGTTTTCTCTGTGGAGAGGGTGGAGAGTTGGTGCTATTGTCACTTTTCTCTCTGTGGAGGTGGTGGAGAGTTTGTGCTATTGTCACTGTTCTCTCTGTGGAGAGGGTGGAGAGTTTGTGCTATTGTCACTGTTCTCTCTGTGGAGATGTTGGAGAGTTGGTGCTATTGTCGCTGTTCTCTCTGTGGAGTGTGTGGAGAGTTGATGCTATTGTCACTGTTCTCTCTGTGGAGAGGGTGGAGTGTTGGTGCTACTGTCACTGTTCTCTCTGTGGAGGGGGTCGAGAGTTGGTGCTATTGTCACTGTTTTTTCTGTGGAGAGGTTGGAGAGTTAGTGCTATTGTCTGTTCTCTCTGTGGAGGGGGTTGAGAGTTGGTGCTATTGTCGCTGTTTTTTCTGTGGATGGTTTGGAGAGTTGGTGCTATTGTCACTGTGCTATTGTCACTGTTCTCTCTGTGGCGGGGATGGAGAGTTGTTGCTATTGTCTCTGTTCTCTCTCTGGAGAGTGTGGACAGTTGGTGCTATTGTCACTGTTCTCTCTGTGGAGGGGGTGGAGAGTTGGTGCTATTGTCACTGTTTTTTCTGTGGAGAGGGTGGAGAGTTGTTGCTATTGTCACTGTTCTCTCTGTGGAGAGGGTGGAGAGTTGGTGCTATTGTCACTGTTCTCTCTCTGAAGTAGGTGGAGAGTTCGTGCTATTGTCACTGTACTCTCTGTGGAGGGGGTAGAGAGTTGGTGCTATTGTCACTGTTCTCTGTGTGGAGAGGGTGGAGAGTTGGTGTTATTGTCTGTTCTCTCTGTGGAGGGGGTTGAGTGTTGGTGCTGTTGTCGCTATTTTTTCTGTGGATGGGTTGGAGAGTTGGTGCTATTGTCGCTGTTCTCTGTGTGGAGGGGGTAGAGAGTAGATGCTATTGTCTCTGTTTTCTCTGTGCATAAGGTGGAGAGTTGATGCTATTGCCTCTGTTCTCTCTGTGGAGGTGGTGGAGAGTTGGTGCTATTGTCTCTGATTTCTTTGTGGAGAGGGTGGAGAGTTGGTTCGACCGTCACTGTTCCCTCTCTGTGGAGAGGATAGAGAGTTGTTGCTATTGTCACTGTTCTATCTCTGTGGAGAGGATGGAGAGTTTGTGCTATTGTCACTGTTCTCTCTCTGGAGGAGGTGGAACATTGGTGCTATTGTCTCTGTTCTCTCTGTGGAGGTGATGGAGAGTTCGTGCTATTGTCACTGTTCTCTCTGTGGAGAGGGTGGACAGTTGGTGCTATTGTCAGTGTTCTCTCTGTGGAGAGGGTGGAGAGTTGGTGCTATTGTCGCTGTTCTCTCTGTGGAGGTGATGGAGGGTTCGTGCTATTGTCACTGTTCTCTCTGTGGAGAGGGTGGACACTTGGTGCTATTGTCACTGTTCTCTCTGTGGACGGGTAGAGAGTTGGTGCTATTGTCACTGTTCTCTCTGTGGAGAGGGTGGACAGTTGGTGCTATTGTCGCTGTTCTCTCTGTGGAGGTGATGGAGAGTTCATGCTATTGTCACTGTTCTCTCTGTGGAGAGGGTGGACACTTGGTGCTATTGTCACTGTTCTCTCTGTGGACGGGTGGAGAGTTGGTGCTGTTGTTACTGTTTTTTCTCTGGAGAGGTAGAGAGTTGATGCTATTGTCACTGTTCTCTCTGTGGAGAGGGTGCAGAGTTGATGCTATTGTCACTGTTTTCTCTGTGGAGAGGGTGCAGAGTTGGTCCTATTGTAACTGTTCTCTATCTGGAGGGGTGGAGAGTTGTTGCTATTGTCACTGTTCTGTCTGTGGAGAGGGTGGAGAGTTGGTGCTATTGTCGCTGTTCTCTGTCTGGAGAGGGTGGAGAGTTGGTGGTATTGTCACTGTTCTCTCTGTGGAGGGGTGGAGAGTTAATGCTATTGCCACTGTTCTCTGTGGAGGTGATGGATAGTTCGTGCTATTGTCACTGTTTTGTCTGTGGAGAGGGTGCAGAGTTGGTGCTATTGTCACTGTTCTCTATCTGGAGGAGGTGGAACATTGGTGCTATTGTCTCTGTTCTCTCTGTGGAGGTGATGGAGAGTTCGTGCTATTGTCACTGTTCTCTCTGTGGAGAGGGTGGAGAGTTGGTGCTATTGTCTCTGTTCTCTGTGTGGAGAGGGTGGAGAGTTGGTGCTATTGTCTCTGTTCTCTGTGTGGAGAGGGTGGAGAGTTGGTGCTATTGTCGCTGTTCTCTCTGTGGAGATGGTGGAGAGTTGGTGCTATTGTCGCTGTTCTCTCTGTGGCGGGGTTGCGAGTTTGTGCTACTGTCTCTTTTTTCTCTGTGGAGAGGGTGGAGAGTTGGTGCTATTGTCACTGTTCTCTCTGTGGGAGAGGGGTGGGAGAGTTTGTGCTATTGTCACTGTTCTCTCTGTGGAGGGGGTGGAGTGTTGGTGCTATTGTCACTGTTTTCTCTGTGGAGAGGGTGCAGAGTTGGTGCTATTGTCACTGTTTTCTATGTGGAGTGGATGGAGAGTTGGTCCTATTGTCACTGTTCTCTATCTGGAGGGGGTGGAGAGTTGTTGCTATTGTCACTGTTCTGTCTGTGGAGAGGGTGGAGAGTTGGTGCTATTGTCGCTGTTCTCTGTCTGGAGAGGGTGGAGAGTTGGTGGTATTGTCACTGTTCTCTCTGTGGAGAGGGTGGAGAGTTAATGCTATTGCCACTGTTCTCTGTGGAGGTGATGGATAGTTCGTGCTATTGTCACTGTTCTCTGTGGAGAGGGTTGAGAGTTTGTGCTATTGTCTGTTCTCTCTGTGGTGGGGGTTGAGAGTTGGTGCAATTGACGCTGTTTTTCTGTGGATGGGTTGGAGAGTTGGTGCTATTGTCGCTTTTCTCTGTGTGGAGGGGGTAGGGAGTTGGTGCTATTGTCTCTGTTTTCTCTGTGGAGAGGGTGGAGAGTTGGTGCTATTGTCACTTTTCTCTCTGTGGAGGTGGTGGAGAGTTTGTGCTATTGTCACTGTTCTCTCTGTGGAGAGTGTGGAGAGTTGATGCTATTGTCACTGTTCTCTCTGTGGAGAGGGTGGAGAGTTGGTGCGATTGTCTCTGTTTTCCTGTGGATGGGTTGGAGAGTTGGTGCTATTGTCGCTTTTCTGTGTGTGGAGGGGGTAGAGAGTTGTTGCTATTGTCGCTGTTCTCTCTGTGGAGAGGGTGGAGTGTTGGTGCTACTGTCACTGTTCTCTCTGTGGAGAGGGTCGAGAGTTGGTGCTATTGTCACTGTTTTTTCTGTGGAGAGGTTGGAGAGTTAGTGCTATTGTCTGTTCTCTCTGTGGAGGGGGTTGAGAGTTGGTGCTATTGTCACTGTTTTTTCTGTGGATGGTTTGGAGAATTGGTGCTATTGTCACTGTTCTCTCTGTGGCGGGGATGGAGAGTTGTTGCTATTGTCTCTGTTCTCTCTCTGGAGTGTGTGGACAGTTGGTGCTATTGTCACTGTTCTCTCTCTGAAGTAGGTGGAGAGTTCGTGCTATTGTCACTGTTCTCTCTGTGGCGGGCATGGAGAGTTGGTGCTATTGTCACTGTTTTTTCTGTGGAGAGGGTGGAGAGTTGTTGCTATTGTCACTGTTCTCTCTGTGGAGCGGGTGGAGAGTTGGTGCTATTGTCACTGTTCTCTCTCTGAAGTAGGTGGAGAGTTCGTGCTATTGTCACTGTTCTCTGTGGAGAGGGTTGAGAGTTTGTGCTATTGTCTGTTCTCTCTGTGGTGGGGGTTGAGAGTTGGTGCAATTGTCGCTGTTTTTTCTGTGGATGGGTTGGAGAGTTGGTGCTATTGTCGCTTTTCTCTGTGTGGAGGGGGTAGGGAGTTGGTGCTATTGTCTCTGTTTTCTCTGTGGAGAGGGTGGAGAGTTGGTGCTATTGTCACTTTTCTCTCTGTGGAGGTGGTGGAGAGTTTGTGCTATTGTCACTGTTCTCTCTGTGGAGATGCTGGAGAGTTGGTGCTATTGTCGCTGTTCTCTCTGTGGAGAGTGTGGAGAGTTGATGCTATTGTCACTGTTCTCTCTGTGGAGAGGGTGGAGAGTTGGTGCGATTGTCTCTGTTTTCCCTGTGGATGGGTTGGAGAGTTGGTGCTATTGTCGCTTTTCTCTGTGTGGAGGGGGTAGAGAGTTGTTGCTATTGTCGCTGTTCTCTCTGTGGAGAGGGTGAGTGTTGGTGCTACTGTCACTGTTCTCTCTGTGGAGGGGGTCGAGAGTTGGTGCTATTGTCACTGTTTTTTCTGTGGAGAGGTTGGAGAGTTAGTGCTATTGTCTGTTCTCTCTGTGGCGGGGATGGAGAGTTGTTGCTATTGTCTCTGTTCTCTCTCTGGGAGTGTGGACAGTTGGTGCTATTGTCACTGTTCTCTCTGTGGAGAGGGTGGACAGTTGGTGCTATTGTCGCTGTTCTCTCTGTGGAGGTGATGGAGAGTTCATGCTATTGTCACTGTTCTCTCTGTGGAGAGGGTGGACACTTGGTGCTATTGTCACTGTTCTCTCTGTGGCGGGCATGGAGAGTTGGTGCTATTGTCACTGTTCTCTCTCTGAAGTAGGTGGAGAGTTCGTGCTATTGTCACTGTTCTCTGTGGAGAGGGTTGAGAGTTTGTGCTATTGTCTGTTCTCTCTGTGGTGGGGTTGAGAGTTGGTGCAATTGTCGCTGTTTTTTCTGTGGATGGGTTGGAGAGTTGGTGCTATTGTCGCTTTTCTCTGTGTGGAGGGGGTAGGGAGTTGGTGCTATTGTCTCTGTTTTCTCTGTGGAGAGGGTGGAGAGTTGGTGCTATTGTCACTTTTCTCTCTGTGGAGGTGGTGGAGAGTTTGTGCTATTGTCACTGTTCTCTCTGTGGAGATGCTGGAGAGTTGGTGCTATTGTCGCTGTTCTCTCTGTGGAGAGTGTGGAGAGTTGATGCTATTGTCACTGTTCTCTCTGTGGAGAGGGTGGAGAGTTGGTGCGATTGTCTCTGTTTTCCCTGTGGATGGGTTGGAGAGTTGGTGCTATTGTCGCTTTTCTCTGTGTGGAGGGGGTAGAGAGTTGTTGCTATTGTCGCTGTTCTCTCTGTGGAGAGGGTGGAGTGTTGGTGCTACTGTCACTGTTCTCTCTGTGGAGGGGGTCGAGAGTTGGTGCTATTGTCACTGTTTTTTCTGTGGAGAGGTTGGAGAGTTAGTGCTATTGTCTGTTCTCTCTGTGGCGGGGATGGAGAGTTGTTGCTATTGTCTCTGTTCTCTCTCTGGAGAGTGTGGACAGTTGGTGCTATTGTCACTGTTCTCTCTGTGGAGAGGGTGGACAGTTGGTGCTATTGTCGCTGTTCTCTCTGTGGAGGTGATGGAGAGTTCATGCTATTGTCACTGTTCTCTCTGTGGAGAGGGTGGACACTTGGTGCTATTGTCACTGTTCTCTCTGTGGCGGGCATGGAGAGTTGGTGCTATTGTCACTGTTTTTTCTGTGGATAGGGTGGAGAGTTGTTGCTATTGTCACTGTTCTCTCTGTGGAGCGGGTGGAGAGTTGGTGCTATTGTCACTGTTCTCTCTCTGAAGTAGGTGGAGAGTTTGTGCTATTGTCACTGTACTCTCTGTGGAGGGGGTAGAGAGTTGGTGCTATTGTCACTGTTCTCTGTGTGGAGAGGGTGGAGAGTTGGTGTTATTGTCTGTTCTCTCTGTGGAGGGGGTTGAGTGTTGGTGCTGTTGTCGCTGTTTTTTCTGTGGATGGGTTGGAGAGTTGGTGCTATTGTCGCTGTTCTCTGTGTGGAGGGGGTAGAGAGTTGATGCTATTGTCTCTGTTTTCTCTGTGGATAAGGTGGAGAGTTGATGCTATTGCCTCTGTTCTCTCTGTGGAGGTGGTGGAGAGTTGGTGCTATTGTCTCTGATTTCTTTGTGGAGAGGGTGGAGAGTTGGTTCGACCGTCACTGTTCCCTCTCTGTGGAGAGGATGGAGAGTTGTTGCTATTGTCACTGTTCTATCTCTGTGGAGAGGATGGAGAGTTTGTGCTATTGTCACTGTTCTCTCTCTGGAGGAGGTGGAACATTGGTGCTATTGTCTCTGTTCTCTCTGTGGAGGTGATGGAGAGTTCGTGCTATTGTCACTGTTCTCTCTGTGGAGAGGGTGGACAGTTGGTGCTATTGGCACTGTTCTCTCTGTGGAGAGGGTGGAGAGTTGGTGCTATTGTCGCTGTTCTCTCTGTGGAGGTGATGGAGGGATCGTGCTATTGTCACTGTTCTCTCTGTGGAGGAGGTGGACACTTGGTGCTATTGTCACTGTTCTCTCTGTGGACGGGGTAGAGAGTTGGTGCTATTGTCACTGTTCTCTCTGTGGAGAGGGTGGACAGTTGGTGCTATTGTCGCTGTTCTCTCTGTGGAGGTGATGGAGAGTTCATGCTATTGTCACTGTTCTCTCTGTGGAGAGGGTGGACACTTGGTGATATTGTCACTGTTCTCTCTGTGGACGGGGTGGAGAGTTGGTGCTGTTGTTACTGTTTTTTCTCTGGAGAGGTAGAGAGTTGATGCTATTGTCACTGTTTTCTCTGTGGAGAGGGTGCAGAGTTGATGCTATTGTCACTGTTTTCTCTGTGGAGAGGGTGCAGAGTTGGTCCTATTGTCACTGTTCTCTATCTGGAGGGGGTGGAGAGTTGTTGCTATTGTCACTGTTCTGTCTGTGGAGAGGGTGGAGAGTTGGTGCTATTGTCGCTGTTCTCTGTCTGGAGAGGGTGGAGAGTTGGTGGTATTGTCACTGTTCTCTCTGTGGAGAGGGTGGAGAGTTAATGCTATTGCCACTGTTCTCTGTGGAGGTGTTGGATATTTCGTGCTATTGTCACTGTTCTCTGTGGAGAGGGTGGAGAGTTTGTGCTATTGTCACTGTTCTCTCTGTGGAGAGGGTGGAGAGTTGATGCTATTGCCTCTGTTCTCTCTGTGGAGGTGGTGGAGAGTTGGTGCTATTGTCTCTGATTTCTTTGTGGAGAGGGTGGAGAGTTCGTTCTACCGTCACTGTTCCCTCTCTGTGGAGAGGGTGGAGAGTTGTTGCTATTGTCACTGTTCTATCTCTCTGGAGAGGATGGAGAGTTTGTGCTATTGTCACTGTTCTCTCTGTGGACGGGGTGGAGAGTTGGTGCTGTTGTTACTGTTTTCTCTGTGGAGACGGTGCAGAGTTGGTGCTATTGTCACTGTTTTCTCTGTGGAGTGGATGGAGAGTTGGTCCTATTGTCACTGTTCTCTATCTGGAGGGGGTGGAGAGTTGGTGCTATTGTCACTGTTCTCTCTGTGGAGAGGGTGGAGAGTTGATGCTATTGCCTCTGTTCTCTCTGTGGAGGTGGTGGAGAGTTGGTGCTATTGTCTCTGATTTCTTTGTGGAGAGGGTGGAGAGTTGGTTCTACCGTCACTGTTCCCTCTCTGTGGAGAGGGTGGAGAGTTGTTGCTATTGTCACTGTTCTATCTCTCTGGAGAGGATGGAGAGTTTGTGCTATTGTCACTGTTCTCTCTGTGGACGGGGTGGAGAGTTGGTGCTGTTGTTACTGTTTTCTCTGTGGAGACGGTGCAGAGTTGGTGCTATTGTCACTGTTTTCTCTGTGGAGTGGATGGAGAGTTGGTCCTATTGTCACTGTTCTCTATCTGGAGGGGGTGGAGAGTTGGTGCTATTGTCGCTGTTCTCTGTGTGGAGGGGGTAGAGAGTTGATGCTATTGTCTCTGTTTTCTCTGTGGATAAGGTGGAGAGTTGATGCTATTGCCTCTGTTCTCTCTGTGGAGGTGGTGGAGAGTTGGTGCTATTGTCTCTGATTTCTTTGTGGAGAGGGTGGAGAGTTGGTTCTACCGTCACTGTTCCCTCTCTGTGGAGAGGGTGGAGAGTTGTTGCTATTGTCACTGTTCTATCTCTGTGGAGAGGATGGAGAGTTTGTGCTATTGTCACTGTTCTCTCTATGGAGGGGGTGGAGTGTTGGTGCTGTTGTTACTGTTTTCTCTGTGGAGACGGTGCAGAGTTGGTGCTATTGTCACTGTTTTCTCTGTGGAGTGGATGGAGAGTTGGTCCTATTGTCACTGTTCTCTATCTGGAGGGGGTGGAGAGTTGTTGCTATTGTCACTGTTCTGTCTGTGGAGAGGGTGGAGAGTTGGTGCTATTGTCGCTGTTCTCTGTCTGGAGAGGGTGGAGAGTTGGTGGTATTGTCACTGTTCTCTCTGTGGAGAGGGTGGAGAGTTAATGCTATTGCCACTGTTCTCTGTGTAGGTGATGGATAGTTCGTGCTATTGTCACTGTTCTCTGTGGAGAGGGTTGAGAGTTTGTGCTATTGTCTGTTCTCTCTGTGGTGGGGGTTGAGAGTTGGTGCATTTGTCGCTGTTTTTTCTGTGGATGGGTTGGAGAGTTGGTGCTATTGTCGCTTTTCTCTGTGTGGAGGGGGTAGGGAGTTGGTGCTATTGTCTCTGTTTTCTCTATGGAGAGGGTGGAGAGTTGGTGCTATTGTCACTTTTCTCTCTGTGGAGGTGGTGGAGAGTTTGTGCTATTGTCACTGTTCTCTCTGTGGAGATGATGGAGAGTTTGTGCTATTGTCGCTGTTCTCTCTGTGGAGAGTGTGGAGAGTTTGTGCTATTGTCGCTGTTCTCTCTGTGGAGAGTGTGGAACATTGGTGCTATTGTCTCTGTTCTCTCTGTGGAGGTGATGGAGAGTTCGTGCTATTGTCTCTGTTCTCTCTGTGGAGAGGGTGGAGAGTTGGTGCTATTGTCTCTGTTCTCTGTGTGGAGAGGGTGGAGAGTTGGTGCTATTGTCTCTGTTCTCTGTGTGGAGAGGGTGGAGAGTTGGTGCTATTGTCGCTGTTCTCTCTGTGGAGATGGTGGAGAGTTGGTGCTATTGTCGCTGTTCTCTCTGTGGCGGGGTTGCGAGTTTGTGCTACTGTCTCTGTTTTTTCTGTGGAGAGGGTGGAGAGTTGGTGCTATTGTCACTGTTCTCTCTGTGGAGAGGGTGGAGAGTTTGTGCTATTGTCACTGTTCTCTCTGTGGAGGGGGTGGAGTGTTGGTGCTATTGTCACTGTTTTCTCTGTGGAGAGGGTGCAGAGTTGGTGCTATTGTCACTGTTTTCTCTGTGGAGTGGATGGAGAGTTGGTCCTATTGTCACTGTTCTCTATCTGGAGGGGGTGGAGAGTTGTTGCTATTGTCACTGTTCTGTCTGTGGAGAGGGTGGAGAGTTGGTGCTATTGTCGCTGTTCTCTGTCTGGAGAGGGTGGAGAGTTGGTGGTATTGTCACTGTTCTCTCTGTGGAGAGGGTGGAGAGTTAATGCTATTGGCACTGTTCTCTGTGGAGGTGATGGATAGTTCGTGCTATTGTCACTGTTCTCTGTGGAGAGGGTTGAGAGTTTGTGCTATTGTCTATTCTCTCTGTGGTGGGGGTTGAGAGTTGGTGCAATTGTCGCTGTTTTTTCTGTGGATGGGTTGGGGAGTTGGTGCTATTGTCGCTTTTCTCTGTGTGGAGGGGGTAGGGAGTTGGTGCTATTGTCTCTGTTTTCTCTGTGGAGAGGGTGGAGAGTTGGTGCTATTGTCACTTTTCTCTCTGTGGAGGTGGTGGAGAGTTTGTGCTATTGTCACTGTTCTCTCTGTGGAGATGATGGAGAGTTGGTGCTATTGTCGCTGTTCTCTCTGTGGAGAGTGTGGAGAGTTTGTGCTATTGTCGCTGTTCTCTCTGTGGAGAGTGTGGAGAGTTGATGCTATTGTCACTGTTCTCTCTGTGGAGAGGGTGGAGAGTTGGTGCGATTGTCTCTGTTTTCCCTGTGGATGGGTTGGAGAGTTGGTGCTATTGTCGCTTTTCTCTGTGGGGAGGGGGTAGAGAGTTGTTGCTATTGTCGCTGTTCTCTCTGTGGAGAGGGTGGAGTGTTGGTGCTACTGTCACTGTTCTGTCTGTGGAGGGGGTCGAGAGTTGGTGCTATTGTCACTGTTTTTTCTGTGGAGAGGTTGGAGAGTTAGTGCTATTGTCTGTTCTCTCTGTGGAGGGGGTTGAGAGTTGGTGCTATTGTCGCTGTTTTTTCTGTGGATGGTTTGGAGAGTTGGTGCTATTGTCACTGTTCTCTCTGTGGCGGGGATGGAGAGTTGTTGCTATTGTCTCTGTTCTCTCTCTGGAGAGTGTGGACAGTTGGTGCTATTGTCACTGTTCTCTCTGTGGAGGGGTTGGAGAGTTGGTGCTATTGTCACTGTTCTCTCTGTGGCGGGCATGGAGAGTTGGTGCTATTGTCACTGTTTTTTCTGTGGAGAGGGTGGAGAGTTGTTGCTATTGTCACTGTTCTCTCTGTGGAGCGGGTGGGGAGTTGGTGCTATTGTCACTGTTCTCTCTCTGAAGTAGGTGGAGAGTTCGTGCTATTGTCACTGTTCTCTGTGGAGAGGGTTGAGAGTTTGTGCTATTGTCTGTTCTCTCTGTGGTGGGGGTTGAGAGTTGGTGCAATTGTCGCTGTTTTTTCTGTGGATGGGTTGGAGAGTTGGTGCTATTGTCGCTTTTCTCTGTGTGGAGGGGGTAGGGAGTTGGTGCTATTGTCTCTTTTTCTCTGTGGAGAGGGTGGAGAGTTGGTGCTATTGTCACTTTTCTCTCTGTGGAGGTGGTGGAGAGTTTGTGCTATTGTCACTGTTCTCTCTGTGGAGATCCTGGAGAGTTGGTGCTATTGTCGCTGTTCTCTCTGTGGAGATTGTGGAGAGTTGATGCTATTGTCACTGTTCTCTCTGTGGAGAGGGTGGAGAGTTGGTGCGATTGTCTCTGTTTTCCCTGTGGATGGGTTGGAGAGTTGGTGCTATTGTCGCTTTTCTCTGTGTGGAGGGGGTAGAGAGTTGTTGCTATTGTCGCTGTTCTCTCTGTGGAGAGGGTGGAGTGTTGGTGCTACTGTCACTGTTCTCTCTGTGGAGGGGGTCGAGAGTTGGTGCTATTGTCACTGTTTTTTCTGTGGAGAGGTTGGAGAGTTAGTGCTATTGTCTGTTCTCTCTGTGGAGGGGGTTGAGAGTTGGTGCTATTGTCGCTGTTTTTTCTGTGGATGGTTTGGAGAGTTGGTGCTATTGTCACTGTTCTCTCTGTGGCAGGGATGGAGAGTTGTTGCTATTGTCTCTGTTCTCTCTCTGGAGAGTGTGGACAGTTGGTGCTATTGTCACTGTACTCTCTGTGGAGGGGGTAGAGAGTTGGTGCTATTGTCACTGTTCTCTCTCTGAAGTAGGTGGAGAGTTCGTGCTATTGTCACTGTACTCTCTGTTGAGGGGGTAGAGAGTTGGTGCTATTGTCACTGTTCACTGTGTGGAGAGGGTGGAGAGTTGGTGTTATTGTCTGTTCTCTCTGTGGAGGGGGTTGAGTGTTGGTGCTGTTGTCGCTGTTTTTTCTGTGGATGGGTTGGAGAGTTGGTGCTATTGTCGCTGTTCTCTGTGTGGAGTGGGTAGAGAGTTGATGCTATTGTCTCTGTTTTCTCTGTGGATAAGGTGGAGAGTTGATGCTATTGCCTCTGTTCTCTCTGTGGAGGTGGTGGAGAGTTGGTGCTATTGTCTCTGATTTCTTTGTGGAGAGGGTGGAGAGTTGGTTCTACCGTCACTGTTCCCTCTCTGTGGAGAGGGTGGAGAGTTGTTGCTATTGTCACTGTTCTATCTCTGTGGAGAGGATGGAGAGTTTGTGCTATTGTCACTGTTCTCTCTCTGGAGGAGGTGGAACATTGGTGCTATTGTCTCTGTTCTCTCTGTGGAGGTGATGGAGAGTTCGTGCTATTGTCACTGTTCTCTCTGTGGAGAGGGTGGACAGTTGGTGCTATTGTCACTGTTCTCTCTGTGGAGAGGGTGGAGAGTTCGTGCTATTGTCACTGTTCTCTCTGTGGAGAGGGTGGACTGTTGGTGCTATTGTCGCTGTTCTCTCTGTGGAGGTGATGGAGAGTTCGTGCTATTGTCACTGTTCTCTCTGTGGAGAGGGTGGACACTTGGTGCTATTGTCACTGATCTCTCTGTGGACGGGGTGGAGAGTTGGTGCTGTTGTTACTGTTTTTTCTCTGGAGAGGTAGAGAGTTGGTGCTATTGTCACTGTTTTCTCTGTGGAGTGGATGGAGAGTTGGTCCTATTGTCACTGTTCTCTATCTGGAGGGGGTGGAGAGTTGTTGCTATTGTCACTGTTCTGTCTGTGGAGAGGGTGGAGAGTTGGTGCTATTGTCGCTGTTCTCTGTCTGGAGAGGGTGGAGAGTTGGTGGTATTGTCACTGTTCTCTCTGTGGAGAGGGTGGAGAGTTGGTGCTATTGTCACTTTTCTCTCTGTGGAGGTGGTGGAGAGTTTGTGCTATTGTCACTGTTCTCTCTGTGGAGATGCTGGAGAGTTGGTGCTATTGTCGCTGTTCTCTCTGTGGAGATTGTGGAGAGTTGATGCTATTGTCACTGTTCTCTCTGTGGAGAGGGTGGAGAGTTGGTGCGATTGTCTCTGTTTTCCCTGTGGATGGGTTGGAGAGTTGGTGCTATTGTCGCTTTTCTCTGTGTGGAGGGGGTAGAGAGTTGTTGCTATTGTCGCTGTTCTCTCTGTGGAGAGGGTGGAGTGTTGGTGCTACTGTCACTGTTCTCTCTGTGGAGGGGGTCGAGAGTTGGTGCTATTGTCACTGTTTTTTCTGTGGAGAGGTTGGAGAGTTAGTGCTATTGTCTGTTCTCTCTGTGGAGGGGGTTGAGAGTTGGTGCTATTGTCGCTGTTTTTTCTGTGGATGGTTTGGAGAGTTGGTGCTATTGTCACTGTTCTCTCTGTGGCAGGGATGGAGAGTTGTTGCTATTGTCTCTGTTCTCTCTCTGGAGAGTGTGGACAGTTGGTGCTATTGTCACTGTACTCTCTGTGGAGGGGGTAGAGAGTTGGTGCTATTGTCACTGTTCTCTCTCTGAAGTAGGTGGAGAGTTCGTGCTATTGTCACTGTACTCTCTGTGGAGGGGGTAGAGAGTTGGTGCTATTGTCACTGTTCTCTGTGTGGAGAGGGTGGAGAGTTGGTGTTATTGTCTGTTCTCTCTGTGGAGGGGGTTGAGTGTTGGTGCTGTTGTCGCTGTTTTTTCTGTGGATGGGTTGGAGAGTTGGTGCTATTGTCGCTGTTCTCTGTGTGGAGTGGGTAGAGAGTTGATGCTATTGTCTCTGTTTTCTCTGTGGATAAGGTGGAGAGTTGATGCTATTGCCTCTGTTCTCTCTGTGGAGGTGGTGGAGAGTTGGTGCTATTGTCTCTGATTTCTTTGTGGAGAGGGTGGAGAGTTGGTTCTACCGTCACTGTTCCCTCTCTGTGGAGAGGGTGGAGAGTTGTTGCTATTGTCACTGTTCTATCTCTGTGGAGAGGATGGAGAGTTTGTGCTATTGTCACTGTTCTCTCTCTGGAGGAGGTGGAACATTGGTGCTATTGTCTCTGTTCTCTCTGTGGAGGTGATGGAGAGTTCGTGCTATTGTCACTGTTCTCTCTGTGGAGAGGGTGGACAGTTGGTGCTATTGTCACTGTTCTCTCTGTGGAGAGGGTGGAGAGTTCGTGCTATTGTCACTGTTCTCTCTGTGGAGAGGGTGGACTGTTGGTGCTATTGTCGCTGTTCTCTCTGTGGAGGTGATGGAGAGTTCGTGCTATTGTCACTGTTCTCTCTGTGGAGAGGGTGGACACTTGGTGCTATTGTCACTGATCTCTCTGTGGACGGGGTGGAGAGTTGGTGCTGTTGTTACTGTTTTTTCTCTGGAGAGGTAGAGAGTTGGTGCTATTGTCACTGTTTTCTCTGTGGAGTGGATGGAGAGTTGGTCCTATTGTCACTGTTCTCTATCTGGAGGGGGTGGAGAGTTGTTGCTATTGTCACTGTTCTGTCTGTGGAGAGGGTGGAGAGTTGGTGCTATTGTCGCTGTTCTCTGTCTGGAGAGGGTGGAGAGTTGGTGGTATTGTCACTGTTCTCTCTGTGGAGAGCGTGGAGAGTTGATGCTATTGCCACTGTTCTCTGTGGTGGTGATGGATAGTTCGTGCTATTGTCACTGTTCTCTGTGGAGAGGGTGGTGAGTTTGTGCTATTGTCTCTGTTCTCTCTGTGGAGAGGGTGGAGAGTTTGTGCTATTGTCACTGTTCTCTGTGGAGAGGGTGGAGAGTTTGTGCTATTGTCACTGTTCTCTCTGTGGAGAGGGTGGAGAGTTTGTGCTATTGTCACTGTTCTCTCTGTGGAGGGAGTGGAGAGTTGGTGCTATTGTCACTGTTCTCTCTGTGGAGGGAGTGGAGAGTTTGTGCTATTGTCACTGTTTCTTCTGTGGATGGGTTGGAGAGTTGGTGCTGTTGTCACTGTTTTCTCTGTGGAGAGGGTGCAGAGTTGGTGCTATTGTCACTGTTCTCTATCTGGAGGAGGTGGAACATTGGTGCTATTGTCTCTGTTCTCTCTGTGGAGGTGATGGAGAGTTCGTGCTATTGTCACTGTTCTCTGTGTGGAGAGGGTGGAGAGTTGGTGGTATTGTCGCTGTTCTCTCTGTGGCGGGGGTTGAGAGTTGGTGCTATTGTCACTGTTCTCTCTGTGGAGATGGTGGAGAGTTGGTGCCATTGTCGCTGTTCTCTCTGTGGCGGGGTTGAGAGTTTGTGCTACTGTCTCTGTTTTCTCTGTGGAGAGGGTGGAGAGTTGGTGCTATTGTCACTGCTCTCTCTGTGGAGATGGTCGAGAGTTGGTGCTATTGTCGCTTTTCTCTGTGGAGAGGGTGGAGAGTTGGTGCTATTGTCACTGCTCTCTCTGTGGAGATGGTCGAGAGTTGGTGCTATTGTCGCTTTTCTCTGTGGAGAGGGTGGAGAGTTGGTGCTATTGTCACTGTTCTCTCTGTGGAGAGGGTGGAGAGTTGGTGGTATTGTCACTGTTCTCTCTGTGGAGAGGGTGCAGATTTGGTGCTATTGCCACTGTTTTTTCTGTGGAGAGGGTGGAGAGTTGTTGCTATTGTCACTGTTCTATCTCTGTGGAGAGGATGGAGAGTTTGTGCTATTGTCACTGTTCTCTCTGTGTACGGGGTGGAGAGTTGGTGCTGTTGTTACTGTTTTTTCTCTGGAGAGGTAGAGAGTTGATGCTATTGTCACTGTTTTCTCTGTGGAGAGGGTGCAGAGTTGGTGCTATTGTCACTGTTTTCTCTGTGGAGTGGATGGAGAGTTGGTCCTATTGTCACTGTTCTCTATCTGGAGGGGGTGGAGAGTTGGTGCTATTGTCGCTGTTCTCTGTGTGGAGGGGGTTGAGTGTTGGTGCTGTTGTCGCTGTTTTTTCTGTGGATGGGTTGGAGAGTTGGTGCTATTGTCGCTGTTCTCTGTGTGGAGTGGGTGGAGAGTTGATGCTATTGTCTCTGTTTTCTCTGTGGATAAGGTGGAGAGTTGATGCTATTGCCTCTGTTCTCTCTGTGGAGGTGGTGGAGAGTTGGTGCTATTGTCTCTGATTTCTTTGTGGAGAGGGTGGAGAGTTGGTTCTACCGTCACTGTTCCCTCTCTGTGGAGAGGGTTGAGAGTTGTTGCTATTGTCACTGTTCTATCTCTGTGGAGAGGATGGAGAGTTTGTGCTATTGTCACTGTTCTCTCTGTGGACGGGGTGGAGAGTTGGTGCTGTTGTTACTGTTTTTTCTCTGGAGAGGTAGAGAGTTGATGCTATTGTCACTGTTTTCTCTGTGGAGAGGGTGCAGAGTTGGTGCTATTGTCACTGTGTTCTCTGTGGAGTGGATGGAGAGTTGGTCCTATTGTCACTGTTCTCTAACTGGAGGGGGTGGAGAGTTGTTGCTATTGTCACTGTTCTGTCTGTGGAGAGGGTGGAGAGTTGGTGCTATTGTCTCTGTTCTCTGTGTGGAGAGGGTGGAGAGTTGGTGCTATTGTCGCTGTTCTCTCTGTGGAGATGGTGGAGAGTTGGTGCTATTGTCGCTGTTCTCTCTGTGGCGGGGTTGCGAGTTTGTGCTACTGTCTCTGTTTTTTCTGTGGAGAGGGTGGAGAGTTGGTGCTATTGTCACTGTTCTCTCTGTGGAGAGGGTGGAGAGTTTGTGCTATTGTCACTGTTCTCTCTGTGGAGGGGGTGGAGTGTTGGTGCTATTGTCACTGTTTTCTCTGTGGAGAGGGTGCAGAGTTGGTGCTATTGTCACTGTTTTCTCTGTGGAGTGGATGGAGAGTTGGTCCTATTGTCACTGTTCTCTATCTGGAGGGGGTGGAGAGTTGTTGCTATTGTCACTGTTCTGTCTGTGGAGAGGGTGGAGAGTTGGTGCTATTGTCGCTGTTCTCTCTCTGGAGAGGGTGGAGAGTTGGTGGTATTGTCACTGTTCTCTCTGTGGAGAGGGTGGAGAGTTAATGCTATTGGCACTGTTCTCTGTGGAGGTGATGGATAGTTCGTGCTATTGTCACTGTTCTCTGTGGAGAGGGTTGAGAGTTTGTGCTATTGTCTATTCTCTCTGTGGTGGGGGTTGAGAGTTGGTGCAATTGTCGCTGTTTTTTCTGTGGATGGGTTGGAGAGTTGGTGCTATTGTCGCTTTTCTCTGTGTGGAGGGGGTAGGGAGTTGGTGCTATTGTCTCTGTTTTCTCTGTGGAGAGGGTGGAGAGTTGGTGCTATTGTCACTTTTCTCTCTGTGGAGGTGGTGGAGAGTTTGTGCTATTGTCACTGTTCTCTCTGTGGAGATGATGGAGAGTTGGTGCTATTGTCGCTGTTCTCTCTGTGGAGAGTGTGGAGAGTTTGTGCTATTGTCGCTGTTCTCTCTGTGGAGAGTGTGGAGAGTTGATGCTATTGTCACTGTTCTCTCTGTGGAGAGGGTGGAGAGTTGGTGCGATTGTCTCTGTTTTCCCTGTGGATGGGTTGGAGAGTTGGTGCTATTGTCGCTTTTCTCTGTGTGGAGGGGGTAGAGAGTTGTTGCTATTGTCGCTGTTCTCTCTGTGGAGAGGGTGGAGTGTTGGTGCTACTGTCACTGTTCTGTCTGTGGAGGGGGTCGAGAGTTGGTGCTATTGTCACTGTTTTTTCTGTGGAGAGGTTGGAGAGTTAGTGCTATTGTCTGTTCTCTCTGTGGAGGGGGTTGAGAGTTGGTGCTATTGTCGCTGTTTTTTCTGTGGATGGTTTGGAGAGTTGGTGCTATTGTCACTGTTCTCTCTGTGGCGGGGATGGAGAGTTGTTGCTATTGTCTCTGTTCTCTCTGTGGAGGGGTTGGAGAGTTGTTGCTATTGTCACTGTTCTCTCTCTGAAGTAGGTGGAGAGTTCGTGCTATTGTCACTGTTCTCTGTGGAGAGGGTTGAGAGTTTGTGCTATTGTCTGTTCTCTCTGTGGTGGGGGTTGAGAGTTGGTGCAATTGTCGCTGTTTTTTCTGTGGATGGGTTGGAGAGTTGGTGCTATTGTCGCTTTTCTCTGTGTGGAGGGGGTAGGGAGTTGGTGCTATTGTCTCTGTTTTCTCTGTGGAGAGGGTGGAGAGTTGGTGCTATTGTCACTTTTCTCTCTGTGGAGGTGGTGGAGAGTTTGTGCTATTGTCACTGTTCTCTCTGTGGAGATGCTGGAGAGTTGGTGCTATTGTCGCTGTTCTCTCTGTGGAGATTGTGGAGAGTTGATGCTATTGTCACTGTTCTCTCTGTGGAGAGGGTGGAGAGTTGGTGCGATTGTCTCTGTTTTCCCTGTGGATGGGTTGGAGAGTTGGTGCTATTGTCGCTTTTCTCTGTGTGGAGGGGGTAGAGAGTTGTTGCTATTGTCGCTGTTCTCTCTGTGGAGAGGGTGGAGTGTTGGTGCTACTGTCACTGTTCTCTCTGTGGAGGGGGTCGAGAGTTGGTGCTATTGTCACTGTTTTTTCTGTGGAGAGGTTGGAGAGTTAGTGCTATTGTCTGTTCTCTCTGTGGAGGGGGTTGAGAGTTGGTGCTATTGTCGCTGTTTTTTCTGTGGATGGTTTGGAGAGTTGGTGCTATTGTCACTGTTCTCTCTGTGGCAGGGATGGAGAGTTGTTGCTATTGTCTCTGTTCTCTCTCTGGAGAGTGTGGACAGTTGGTGCTATTGTCACTGTACTCTCTGTGGAGGGGGTAGAGAGTTGGTGCTATTGTCACTGTTCTCTCTCTGAAGTAGGTGGAGAGTTCGTGCTATTGTCACTGTACTCTCTGTGGAGGGGGTAGAGAGTTGGTGCTATTGTCACTGTTCTCTGTGTGGAGAGGGTGGAGAGTTGGTGTTATTGTCTGTTCTCTCTGTGGAGGGGGTTGAGTGTTGGTGCTGTTGTCGCTGTTTTTTCTGTGGATATGTTGGAGAGTTGGTGCTATTGTCGCTGTTCTCTGTGTGGAGTGGGTAGAGAGTTGATGCTATTGTCTCTGTTTTCTCTGTGGATAAGGTGGAGAGTTGATGCTATTGCCTCTGTTCTCTCTGTGGAGGTGGTGGAGAGTTGGTGCTATTGTCTCTGATTTCTTTGTGGAGAGGGTGGAGAGTTGGTTCTACCGTCACTGTTCCCTCTCTGTGGAGAGGGTGGAGAGTTGTTGCTATTGTCACTGTTCTATCTCTGTGGAGAGGATGGAGAGTTTGTGCTATTGTCACTGTTCTCTCTCTGGAGGAGGTGGAACATTGGTGCTATTGTCTCTGTTCTCTCTGTGGAGGTGATGGAGAGTTCATGCTATTGTCACTGTTCTCTCTGTGGAGAGGGTGGACAGTTGGTGCTATTGTCACTGTTCTCTCTGTGGAGAGGGTGGAGAGTTCGTGCTATTGTCACTGTTCTCTCTGTGGAGAGGGTGGACTGTTGGTGCTATTGTCGCTGTTCTCTCTGTGGAGGTGATGGAGAGTTCGTGCTATTGTCACTGTTCTCTCTGTGGAGAGGGTGGACACTTGGTGCTATTGTCACTGATCTCTCTGTGGACGGGGTGGAGAGTTGGTGCTGTTGTTACTGTTTTTTCTCTGGAGAGGTAGAGAGTTGGTGCTATTGTCACTGTTTTCTCTGTGGAGTGGATGGAGAGTTGGTCCTATTGTCACTGTTCTCTATCTGGAGGGGGTGGAGAGTTGTTGCTATTGTCACTGTTCTGTCTGTGGAGAGGGTGGAGAGTTGGTGCTATTGTCGCTGTTCTCTGTCTGGAGAGGGTGGAGAGTTGGTGGTATTGTCACTGTTCTCTGTGGAGAGGGTGGAGAGTTTGTGCTATTGTCTCTGTTCTATCTGTGGAGAGGGTGGAGAGTTTGTGCTATTGTCACTGTTCTCTGTGGAGAGGGTGGAGAGTTTGTGCTATTGTCACTGTTCTCTCTGTGGAGAGGGTGGAGAGTTTGTGCTATTGTCACTGTTCTCTCTGTGGAGGGAGTGGAGAGTTGGTGCTATTGTCACTGTTCTCTCTGTGGAGGGAGTGGAGAGTTTGTGCTATTGTCACTGTTTCTTCTGTGGATGGGTTGGAGAGTTGGTGCTGTTGTCACTGTTTTCTCTGTGGAGAGGGTGCAGAGTTGGTGCTATTGTCACTGTTCTCTATCTGGAGGAGGTGGAACATTGGTGCTATTGTCTCTGTTCTCTCTGTGGAGGTGATGGAGAGTTCGTGCTATTGTCTCTGTTCTCTGTGTGGAGAGGGTGGAGAGTTGGTGGTATTGTCGCTGTTCTCTCTGTGGCGGGGGTTGAGAGTTGTTGCTATTGTCACTGTTCTCTCTGTGGAGATGGTGGAGAGTTGGTGCCATTGTCGCTGTTCTCTCTGTGGCGGGGTTGAGAGTTTGTGCTACTGTCTCTGTTTTCTCTGTGGAGAGGGTGGAGAGTTGGTGCTATTGTCACTGCTCTCTCTGTGGAGATGGTCGAGAGTTGGTGCTATTGTCGCTTTTCTCTGTGGAGAGGGTGGAGAGTTGGTGCTATTGTCACTGCTCTCTCTGTGGAGATGGTCGAGAGTTGGTGCTATTGTCGCTTTTCTCTGTGGAGAGGGTGGAGAGTTGGTGCTATTGTCACTGTTCTCTCTGTGGAGAGGGTGGAGAGTTGGTGGTATTGTCACTGTTCTCTCTGTGGAGAGGGTGCAGATTTGGTGCTATTGCCACTGTTTTTTCTGTGGAGAGGGTGGAGAGTTGTTGCTATTGTCACTGTTCTATCTCTGTGGAGAGGATGGAGAGTTTGTGCTATTGTCACTGTTCTCTCTGTGTACGGGGTGGAGAGTTGGTGCTGTTGTTACTGTTTTTTCTCTGGAGAGGTAGAGAGTTGATGCTATTGTCACTGTTTTCTCTGTGGAGAGGGTGCAGAGTTGGTGCTATTGTCACTGTTTTCTCTGTGGAGTGGATGGAGAGTTGGTCCTATTGTCACTGTTCTCTATCTGGAGGGGGTGGAGAGTTGGTGCTATTGTCGCTGTTCTCTGTGTGGAGGGGGTTGAGTGTTGGTGCTGTTGTCGCTGTTTTTTCTGTGGATGGGTTGGAGAGTTGGTGCTGTTGTCACTGTTTTCTCTGTGGAGAGGGTGCAGAGTTGGTGCTATTGTCACTGTTCTCTATCTGGAGGAGGTGGAACATTGGTGCTATTGTCTCTGTTCTCTCTGTGGAGGTGATGGAGAGTTCGTGCTATTGTCTCTGTTCTCTGTGTGGAGAGGGTGGAGAGTTGGTGGTATTGTCGCTGTTCTCTCTGTGGCGGGGGTTGAGAGTTGTTGCTATTGTCACTGTTCTCTCTGTGGAGATGGTGGAGAGTTGGTGCCATTGTCGCTGTTCTCTCTGTGGCGGGGTTGAGAGTTTGTGCTACTGTCTCTGTTTTCTCTGTGGAGAGGGTGGAGAGTTGGTGCTATTGTCACTGCTCTCTCTGTGGAGATGGTCGAGAGTTGGTGCTATTGTCGCTTTTCTCTGTGGAGAGGGTGGAGAGTTGGTGCTATTGTCACTGCTCTCTCTGTGGAGATGGTCGAGAGTTGGTGCTATTGTCGCTTTTCTCTGTGGAGAGGGTGGAGAGTTGGTGCTATTGTCACTGTTCTCTCTGTGGAGAGGGTGGAGAGTTGGTGGTATTGTCACTGTTCTCTCTGTGGAGAGGGTGCAGATTTGGTGCTATTGCCACTGTTTTTTCTGTGGAGAGGGTGGAGAGTTGTTGCTATTGTCACTGTTCTATCTCTGTGGAGAGGATGGAGAGTTTGTGCTATTGTCACTGTTCTCTCTGTGTACGGGGTGGAGAGTTGGTGCTGTTGTTACTGTTTTTTCTCTGGAGAGGTAGAGAGTTGATGCTATTGTCACTGTTTTCTCTGTGGAGAGGGTGCAGAGTTGGTGCTATTGTCACTGTTTTCTCTGTGGAGTGGATGGAGAGTTGGTCCTATTGTCACTGTTCTCTATCTGGAGGGGGTGGAGAGTTGGTGCTATTGTCGCTGTTCTCTGTGTGGAGGGGGTTGAGTGTTGGTGCTGTTGTCGCTGTTTTTTCTGTGGATGGGTTGGAGAGTTGGTGCTATTGTCGCTGTTCTCTGTGTGGAGTGGGTGGAGAGTTGATGCTATTGTCTCTGTTTTCTCTGTGGATAAGGTGGAGAGTTGATGCTATTGCCTCTGTTCTCTCTGTGGAGGTGGTGGAGAGTTGGTGCTATTGTCTCTGATTTCTTTGTGGAGAGGGTGGAGAGTTGGTTCTACCGTCACTGTTCCCTCTCTGTGGAGAGGGTGGAGAGTTGTTGCTATTGTCACTGTTCTATCTCTGTGGAGAGGATGGAGAGTTTGTGCTATTGTCACTGTTCTCTCTGTGGACGGGGTGGAGAGTTGGTGCTGTTGTTACTGTTTTTTCTCTGGAGAGGTAGAGAGTTGATGCTATTGTCACTGTTTTCTCTGTGGAGAGGGTGCAGAGTTGGTGCTATTGTCACTGTTTTCTCTGTGGAGTGGATGGAGCGTTGGTCCTATTGTCACTGTTCTCTAACTGGAGGGGGTGGAGAGTTGTTGCTATTGTCACTGTTCTGTCTGTGGAGAGGGTGGAGAGTTGGTGCTATTGTCGCTGTTCTCTGTCTGGAGAGGGTGGAGAGTTGGTGGTATTGTCACTGTTCTCTCTGTGGAGAGGGTGGAGAGTTAATGCTATTGCCACTGTTCTCTGTGGAGGTGATGGATAGTTTGTGCTATTGTCACTGTTCTCTGTGGAGAGGGTGGAGAGTTTGTGCTATTGTCTGTTCTCTCTGTGGTGGGGGTTGAGAGTTGGTGCAATTGTCGCTGTTTTTTCTGTGGATGGGTTGGAGAGTTGGTGCTATTGTCACTGTTCTCTCTCTGGTGGAGGTGGAGCATTGGTGCGATTGTCACTGTTCTCTCTGTGGAGGGGGTAGAGAGTTGGTGCTATTGTCACTGTTCTTGCTGTGGAGGGGGTCGAGAGTTGGTGCTATTGTCGCTGATTTTTCTGTGGATGGGTTGGAGAGTTGGTGCTATTGTCGCTTTTCTCTGTGTGGAGGGGGTAGGGAGATTGCTATTTTCTCTGTTTTCTCTGTGGAGAGGGTGGAGAGTTGGTGCTATTGTCACTTTTCTCTCTGTGGAGGTGGTGGAGAGTTTGTGCTATTGTCACTGTTCTCTCTGTGGAGAGGGTGGAGAGTTTGTGCTATTGTCACTGTTCTCTCTGTGGAGATGCTGGAGAGTTGGTGCTATTGTCGCTGTTCTCTCTGTGGAGAGTGTGGAGAGTTGATGCTATTGTCACTGTTCTCTCTGTGGAGAGGGTGGAGAGTTGGTGCGATTGTCTCTGTTTTCCCTGTGGATGGGTTGGAGAGTTGGTGCTATTGTCGCTTTTCTCTGTGTGGAGGGGGTTGAGAGTTGTTGCTATTGTCGCTGTTCTCTCTGTGGAGAGGGTGGAGTGTTGGTGCTACTGTCACTGTTCTCTCTGTGGAGGGGGTCGAGAGTTGGTGCTATTGTCACTGTTTTTTCTGTGGAGAGGTTGGAGGGTTAGTGCTATTGTCTGTTCTCTCTGTGGAGGGGGTTGAGAGTTGGTGCTATTGTCGCTGTTTTTTCTGTGGATGGTTTGGAGAGTTGGTGCTATTGTCACTGTTCTCTCTGTGGCGGGGATGGAGAGTTGTTGCTATTGTCTCTGTTCTCTCTCTGGAGAGTGTGGACAGTTGGTGCTATTGTCACTGTTCTCTCTGTGGAGGGGGTGGAGAGTTGGTGCTATTGTCTCTGTTTATTCTGTGGAGAGGGTGGAGAGTTGTTGCTATTGTCTGTTCTCTCTGTGGAGAGGGTGGAGAGTTGGTGCTATTGTCACTGTTAGCTCTCTGAAGTAGGTGGAGAGTTCGTGCTATTGTCACTGTACTCTCTGTGGAGGGGGTAGAGAGTTGGTGCTATTGTCACTGTTCTCTGTGCGGAGAGGGTGGAGAGTTGGTGTTATTGTCTGTTCTCTCTGTGGAGGGGGTTGAGTGTTGGTGCTGTTGTCTCTGTTCTCTCTGTGGAGGTGATGGAGAGTTCGTGCTATTGTCACCGTTCTCTCTGTGGAGAGGGTGGACAGTTGGTGCTATTGTCACTGTTCTCTCTGTGGAGAGGGTGGACACTTGGTGCTATTGTCACTGTTCTCTCTGTGGAGGTGGTGGAGAGTTGGTGCTATTGTCACTGTTCTCTCTGTGGAGAGGGTGGACAGTTGGTGCTATTGTCGCTGTTCTCTCTGTGGAGGTGATGGAGAGTTCGTGCTATTGTCACTGTTCTCTCTGTGGAGAGGGTGGACACTTGGTGCTATTGTCACTGTTCTCTCTGTGGACGGGGTGGAGAGTTAGTGCTGTTGTTACTGTTTTTTCTCTGGAGAGGTAGAGAGTTGATGCTATTGTCACTGTTTTCTCTGTGGAGAGGGTGCAGAGTTGGTCCTATTGTCACTGTTCTCTATCTGGAGGGGGTGGAGAGTTGTTGCTATTGTCACTGTTCTGTCTGTGGAGAGGGTGGAGAGTTGGTGCTATTGTCGCTGTTCTCTGTCTGGAGACGGTGGAGAGTTGGTGGTATTGTCACTGTTGTCTCTGTGGAGAGGGTGGAGAGTTAATGCTATTGCCACTGTTCTCTGTGGAGGTGATGGATAGTTCGTGCTATTGTCACTGTTCTCTGTGGAGAGGGTGGAGATTTTATGCTATTGTCACTGTTCTCTCTGTGGAGAGGGTGGAGAGTTTGTGCTATTGTCACTGTTCTCTCTGTGGAGGGAGTGGAGAGTTGGTGCTATTGTCACTGTTTTCTCTGTGGAGAGGGTGCAGAGTTGGTGCTATTGTCTCTGTTCTCTCTGTGGAGGTGATGGGGAGTTCGTGCTATTGTCACTGTTCTCTCTGTGGAGAGGGTGGAGAGTTGGTGCTATTGTCTCTGTTCTCTGTGTGGAGAGGGTGGAGAGTTGGTGGTATTGTCGCTGTTCTCTCTGTGGCGGGGGTTGAGAGTTGGTGCTATTGTCACTGTTTCTTCTGTGGATGGGTTGGAGAGTTGGTGCTGTTGTCACTGTTTTCTCTGTGGAGAGGGTGCAGAGTTGGTGCTATTGTCACTGTTCTCTATCTGGAGGAGGTGGAACATTGGTGCTATTGTCTCTGTTCTCTCTGTGGAGGTGATGGAGAGTTCGTGCTATTGTCTCTGTTCTCTGTGTGGAGAGGGTGGAGAGTTGGTGGTATTGTCGCTGTTCTCTCTGTGGCGGGGGTTGAGAGTTGGTGCTATTGTCACTGTTCTCTCTGTGGAGATGGTGGAGAGTTGGTGCCATTGTCGCTGTTCTCTCTGTGGCGGGGTTGAGAGTTTGTGCTACTGTCTCTGTTTTCTCTGTGGAGAGGGTGGAGAGTTGGTGCTATTGTCACTGCTCTCTCTGTGGAGATGGTCGAGAGTTGGTGCTATTGTCGCTTTTCTCTGTGGAGAGGGTGGAGAGTTGGTGCTATTGTCACTGTTCTCTCTGTGGAGAGGGTGGAGAGTTGGTGGTATTGTCACTGTTCTCTCTGTGGAGAGGGTGCAGATTTGGTGCTATTGCCACTGTTTTTTCTGTGGAGAGGGTGGAGAGTTGTTGCTATTGTCACTGTTCTATCTCTGTGGAGAGGATGGAGAGTTTGTGCTATTGTCACTGTTCTCTCTGTGTACGGGGTGGAGAGTTGGTGCTGTTGTTACTGTTTTTTCTCTGGAGAGGTAGAGAGTTGATGCTATTGTCACTGTTTTCTCTGTGGAGAGGGTGCAGAGTTGGTGCTATTGTCACTGTTTTCTCTGTGGAGTGGATGGAGAGTTGGTCCTATTGTCACTGTTCTCTATCTGGAGGGGGTGGAGAGTTGGTGCTATTGTCGCTGTTCTCTGTGTGGAGGGGGTTGAGTGTTGGTGCTGTTGTCGCTGTTTTTTCTGTGGATGGGTTGGAGAGTTGGTGCTATTGTCGCTGTTCTCTGTGTGGAGTGGGTGGAGAGTTGATGCTATTGTCTCTGTTTTCTCTGTGGATAAGGTGGAGAGTTGATGCTATTGCCTCTGTTCTCTCTGTGGAGGTGGTGGAGAGTTGGTGCTATTGTCTCTGATTTCTTTGTGGAGAGGGTGGAGAGTTGGTTCTACCGTCACTGTTCCCTCTCTGTGGAGAGGGTGGAGAGTTGTTGCTATTGTCACTGTTCTATCTCTGTGGAGAGGATGGAGAGTTTGTGCTATTGTCACTGTTCTCTCTGTGGACGGGGTGGAGAGTTGGTGCTGTTGTTACTGTTTTTTCTCTGGAGAGGTAGAGAGTTGATGCTATTGTCACTGTTTTCTCTGTGGAGAGGGTGCAGAGTTGGTGCTATTGTCACTGTTTTCTCTGTGGAGTGGATGGAGCGTTGGTCCTATTGTCACTGTTCTCTAACTGGAGGGGGTGGAGAGTTGTTGCTATTGTCACTGTTCTGTCTGTGGAGAGGGTGGAGAGTTGGTGCTATTGTCGCTGTTCTCTGTCTGGAGAGGGTGGAGAGTTGGTGGTATTGTCACTGTTCTCTCTGTGGAGAGGGTGGAGAGTTAATGCTATTGCCACTGTTCTCTGTGGAGGTGATGGATAGTTTGTGCTATTGTCACTGTTCTCTGTGGAGAGGGTGGAGAGTTTGTGCTATTGTCTGTTCTCTCTGTGGTGGGGGTTGAGAGTTGGTGCAATTGTCGCTGTTTTTTCTGTGGATGGGTTGGAGAGTTGGTGCTATTGTCACTGTTCTCTCTCTGGTGGAGGTGGAGCATTGGTGCGATTGTCACTGTTCTCTCTGTGGAGGGGGTAGAGAGTTGGTGCTATTGTCACTGTTCTTGCTGTGGAGGGGGTCGAGAGTTGGTGCTATTGTCGCTGATTTTTCTGTGGATGGGTTGGAGAGTTGGTGCTATTGTCGCTTTTCTCTGTGTGGAGGGGGTAGGGAGATTGCTATTTTCTCTGTTTTCTCTGTGGAGAGGGTGGAGAGTTGGTGCTATTGTCACTTTTCTCTCTGTGGAGGTGGTGGAGAGTTTGTGCTATTGTCACTGTTCTCTCTGTGGAGAGGGTGGAGAGTTTGTGCTATTGTCACTGTTCTCTCTGTGGAGATGCTGGAGAGTTGGTGCTATTGTCGCTGTTCTCTCTGTGGAGAGTGTGGAGAGTTGATGCTATTGTCACTGTTCTCTCTGTGGAGAGGGTGGAGAGTTGGTGCGATTGTCTCTGTTTATTCTGTGGAGAGGGTGGAGAGTTGGTGCTATTGTCGCTTTTCTCTGTGTGGAGGGGGTTGAGAGTTGTTGCTATTGTCGCTGTTCTCTCTGTGGAGAGGGTGGAGTGTTGGTGCTACTGTCACTGTTCTCTCTGTGGAGGGGGTCGAGAGTTGGTGCTATTGTCACTGTTTTTTCTGTGGAGAGGTTGGAGGGTTAGTGCTATTGTCTGTTCTCTCTGTGGAGGGGGTTGAGAGTTGGTGCTATTGTCGCTGTTTTTTCTGTGGATGGTTTGGAGAGTTGGTGCTATTGTCACTGTTCTCTCTGTGGCGGGGATGGAGAGTTGTTGCTATTGTCTCTGTTCTCTCTCTGGAGAGTGTGGACAGTTGGTGCTATTGTCACTGTTCTCTCTGTGGAGGGGGTGGAGAGTTGGTGCTATTGTCTCTGTTTATTCTGTGGAGAGGGTGGAGAGTTGTTGCTATTGTCTGTTCTCTCTGTGGAGAGGGTGGAGAGTTGGTGCTATTGTCACTGTTAGCTCTCTGAAGTAGGTGGAGAGTTCGTGCTATTGTCACTGTACTCTCTGTGGAGGGGGTAGAGAGTTGGTGCTATTGTCACTGTTCTCTGTGTGGAGAGGGTGGAGAGTTGGTGTTATTGTCTGTTCTCTCTGTGGAGGGGGTTGAGTGTTGGTGCTGTTGTCTCTGTTCTCTCTGTGGAGGTGATGGAGAGTTCGTGCTATTGTCACCGTTCTCTCTGTGGAGAGGGTGGACAGTTGGTGCTATTGTCACTGTTCTCTCTGTGGAGAGGGTGGACACTTGGTGCTATTGTCACTGTTCTCTCTGTGGAGGTGGTGGAGAGTTGGTGCTATTGTCACTGTTCTCTCTGTGGAGAGGGTGGACAGTTGGTGCTATTGTCGCTGTTCTCTCTGTGGAGGTGATGGAGAGTTCGTGCTATTGTCACTGTTCTCTCTGTGGAGAGGGTGGACACTTGGTGCTATTGTCACTGTTCTCTCTGTGGACGGGGTGGAGAGTTAGTGCTGTTGTTACTGTTTTTTCTCTGGAGAGGTAGAGAGTTGATGCTATTGTCACTGTTTTCTCTGTGGAGAGGGTGCAGAGTTGGTCCTATTGTCACTGTTCTCTATCTGGAGGGGGTGGAGAGTTGTTGCTATTGTCACTGTTCTGTCTGTGGAGAGGGTGGAGAGTTGGTGCTATTGTCGCTGTTCTCTGTCTGGAGACGGTGGAGAGTTGGTGGTATTGTCACTGTTGTCTCTGTGGAGAGGGTGGAGAGTTAATGCTATTGCCACTGTTCTCTGTGGAGGTGATGGATAGTTCGTGCTATTGTCACTGTTCTCTGTGGAGAGGGTGGAGATTTTATGCTATTGTCACTGTTCTCTCTGTGGAGAGGGTGGAGAGTTTGTGCTATTGTCACTGTTCTCTCTGTGGAGGGAGTGGAGAGTTGGTGCTATTGTCACTGTTTTCTCTGTGGAGAGGGTGCAGAGTTGGTGCTATTGTCTCTGTTCTCTCTGTGGAGGTGATGGGGAGTTCGTGCTATTGTCACTGTTCTCTCTGTGGAGAGGGTGGAGAGTTGGTGCTATTGTCTCTGTTCTCTGTGTGGAGAGGGTGGAGAGTTGGTGGTATTGTCGCTGTTCTCTCTGTGGCGGGGGTTGAGAGTTGGTGCTATTGTCACTGTTCTCTCTGTGGCGGGGTTGCGAGTCTGTGCTACTGTCTCTGTTTTCTCTGTGGAGAGGGTGGAGAGTTGGTGCTATTGTCACTGTTCTCTCTGTGGAGAGGGTGGAGAGTTTGTGCTATTGTCACTGTTCTCTCTGTGGAGGGGGTGTAGAGTTGGTGCTATTGTCACTGTTTTCTCTGTGGAGAGGGTGCAGAGTTGGTGCTATTGTCACTGTTTTCTCTGTGGATTGGATGGAGAGTTGGTCCTATTGTCACTGTTCTCTATCTGGAGGGGGTGGAGAGTTGTTCCTATTGTCACTGTTCTCTCTGTGGAGGTGATGGGGAGTTCGTGCTATTGTCACTGTTCTCTCTGTGGAGAGGGTGGAGAGTTGGTGCTATTGTCTCTGTTCTCTGTGTGGAGAGGGTGGAGAGTTGGTGGTATTGTCGCTGTTCTCTCTGTGGCGGGGGTTGAGAGTTGGTGCTATTGTCACTGTTCTCTCTGTGGCGGGGTTGCGAGTTTGTGCTACTGTCTCTGTTTTCTCTGTGGAGAGGGTGGAGAGTTGGTGCTATTGTCACTGTTCTCTCTGTGGAGAGGGTGGAGAGTTTGTGCTATTGTCACTGTTCTCTCTGTGGAGGGGGTGGAGAGTTGGTGCTATTGTCACTGTTTTCTCTGTGGAGAGGGTGCAGAGTTGGTGCTATTGTCACTGTTTTCTCTGTGGATTGGATGGAGAGTTGGTCCTATTGTCACTGTTCTCTGTCTGGAGGGGGTGGAGAGTTGTTGCTATTGTCACTGTTCTGTCTGTGGAGAGGGTGGAGAGTTGGTGCTATTGTCGCTGTTCTCTTTCTGGAGAGGGTGGAGAGTTGGTGGTATTGTCACTGTTCTCTCTGTGGAGAGGGTGGAGAGTTAATGCTATTGCCACTGTTCTCTGTGGAGGTGATGGATAGTTCGTGCTATTGTCACTGTTCTCTGTGGAGAGGGTGGAGATTTTATGCTATTGTCACTGTTCTCTCTGTGGAGAGGGTGGAGAGTTTGTGCTATTGTCACTGTTCTCTCTGTGGAGGGAGTGGAGAGTTGGTGCTATTGTCACTGTTTTCTCTGTGGAGAGGGTGCAGAGTTGGTGCTATTGTCTCTGTTCTCTCTGTGGAGGTGATGGGGAGTTCGTGCTATTGTCACTGTTCTCTCTGTGGAGAGGGTGGAGAGTTGGTGCTATTGTCTCTGTTCTCTGTGTGGAGAGGGTGGAGAGTTGGTGGTATTGTCGCTGTTCTCTCTGTGGCGGGGGTTGAGAGTTGGTGCTATTGTCACTGTTCTCTCTGTGGCGGGGTTGCGAGTCTGTGCTACTGTCTCTGTTTTCTCTGTGGAGAGGGTGGAGAGTTGGTGCTATTGTCACTGTTCTCTCTGTGGAGAGGGTGGAGAGTTTGTGCTATTGTCACTGTTCTCTCTGTGGAGGGGGTGTAGAGTTGGTGCTATTGTCACTGTTTTCTCTGTGGAGAGGGTGCAGAGTTGGTGCTATTGTCACTGTTTTCTCTGTGGATTGGATGGAGAGTTGGTCCTATTGTCACTGTTCTCTATCTGGAGGGGGTGGAGAGTTGTTCCTATTGTCACTGTTCTCTCTGTGGAGGTGATGGGGAGTTCGTGCTATTGTCACTGTTCTCTCTGTGGAGAGGGTGGAGAGTTGGTGCTATTGTCTCTGTTCTCTGTGTGGAGAGGGTGGAGAGTTGGTGGTATTGTCGCTGTTCTCTCTGTGGCGGGGGTTGAGAGTTGGTGCTATTGTCACTGTTCTCTCTGTGGCGGGGTTGCGAGTTTGTGCTACTGTCTCTGTTTTCTCTGTGGAGAGGGTGGAGAGTTGGTGCTATTGTCACTGTTCTCTCTGTGGAGAGGGTGGAGAGTTTGTGCTATTGTCACTGTTCTCTCTGTGGAGGGGGTGGAGAGTTGGTGCTATTGTCACTGTTTTCTCTGTGGAGAGGGTGCAGAGTTGGTGCTATTGTCACTGTTTTCTCTGTGGATTGGATGGAGAGTTGGTCCTATTGTCACTGTTCTCTGTCTGGAGGGGGTGGAGAGTTGTTGCTATTGTCACTGTTCTGTCTGTGGAGAGGGTGGAGAGTTGGTGCTATTGTCGCTGTTCTCTTTCTGGAGAGGGTGGAGAGTTGGTGGTATTGTCACTGTTCTCTCTGTGGAGAGGGTGGAGAGTTAATGCTATTGCCACTGTTCTCTGTGGAGGTGATGGATAGTTCGTGCTATTGTCACTGTTCTCTGTGGAGAGGGTTGAGAGTTTGTGCTATTGTCTGTTCTCTCTGTGGTGGGGGTTGAGAGTTGGTGCAATTGTCGCTGTTTTTTCTGTGGATGGGTTGGAGAGTTGGTGCCATTGTCGCTTTTCTCTGTGTGGAGGGGGTAGCGAGTTGGTGCTATTGTCTCTGTTTTCTCTGTGGAGAGGGTGCAGAGTTTGTGCTATTGTCACTGTTCTCTCTGTGGAGATGCTGGAGAGTTGGTGCTATTGTCGCTGTTCTCTCTGTGGAGAGTGTGGAGAATTTGTGCTATTGTCGCTGTTCTCTCTGTGGAGAGTGTGGAGAGTTGATGCTATTGTCACTGTTCTCTCTGTGGAGAGGGTGGAGAGTTGGTGCGATTGTCTCTGTTTTCCCTGTGGATGGGTTGGAGAGTTGGTGCTATTGTCGCTTTTCTCTGTATGGAGGGGGTAGAGAGTTGTTGCTATTGTCGCTGTTCTCTCTGTGGAGAGGGTGGAGTGTTGGTGCTACTGTCACTGTTCTCTCTGTGGAGGGGGTCGAGAGTTGGTGCTATTGTCACTGTTTTTTCTCTGGAGAGGTAGAGAGTTGATGCTATTGTCACTGTTTTCTCTGTGGAGAGGGTGCAGAGTTGGTCCTATTGTCACTGTTCTCTATCTGGAGGGGGTGGAGAGTTGTTGCTATTGTCACTGTTCTGTCTGTGGATAAGGTGGAGAGTTGATGCTATTGCCTCTGTTCACTCTGTGGAGGTGGTGGAGAGTTGGTGCTATTGTCTCTGATTTCTTTGTGGAGAGGGTGGAGAGTTGGTTCTACCGTCACTGTTCCCTCTCTGTGGAGAGGGTGGAGAGTTGTTGCTATTGTCACTGTTCTATCTCTGTGGAGAGGATGGAGAGTTTGTGCTATTGTCACTGTTCTCTCTGTGGACGGGGTGGAGAGTTGGTGCTGTTGTTACTGTTTTTTCTCTGGAGAGGTAGAGAGTTGATGCTATTGTCACTGTTTTCTCTGTGGAGAGGGTGCAGAGTTGGTGCTATTGTCACTGTTCTTGCTGTGGAGGGGGTCGAGAGTTGGTGCTATTGTCGCTGATTTTTCTGTGGATGGGTTGGAGAGTTGGTGCTATTGTCGCTTTTCTCTGTGTGGAGGGGGTTGAGAGTTGTTGCTATTGTCGCTGTTCTCTCTGTGGAGAGGGTGGAGTGTTGGTGCTACTGTCACTGTTCTCTCTGTGGAGGGGGTCGAGAGTTGGTGCTATTGTCACTGTTTTTTCTGTGGAGAGGTTGGAGAGTTAGTGCTATTGTCTGTTCTCTCTGTGGAGGGGGTTGAGAGTTGGTGCTATTGTCGCTGTTTTTTCTGTGGATGGTTTGGAGAGTTGGTGCTATTGTCACTGTTCTCTCTGTGGCGGGGATGGAGAGTTGTTGCTATTGTCTCTGTACTCTCTCTGGAGAGTGTGGACAGTTGGTGCTATTGTCTGTTCTCTCTGTGGAGGGGGTGGAGAGTTGGTGCTATTGTCACTGTTTTTTCTGTGGAGAGGGTGGAGAGTTGTTGCTATTGTCACTGTTCTCTCTGTGGAGAGGGTGGAGAGTTGGTGCTATTGTCACTGTTATCTCTCTGAAGTAGGTGGAGAGTTCGTGCTATTGTCACTGTACTCTCTGTGGAGGGGGTAGAGAGTTGGTGCTATTGTCACTGTTCTCTGTGTGGAGAGGGTGGAGAGTTGGTGTTATTGTCTGTTCTCTCTGTGGAGGGGGATGAGTGTTGGTGCTATTGTCACTGTTCTCTCTGTGGAGATGCTGGAGAGTTGGTGCTATTGTCGCTGTTCTCTCTGTGGAGAGTGTGGAGAATTTGTGCTATTGTCGCTGTTCTCTCTGTGGAGAGTGTGGAGAGTTGATGCTATTGTCACTGTTCTCTCTGTGGAGAGGGTGGAGAGTTGGTGCGATTGTCTCTGTTTTCCCTGTGGATGGGTTGGAGAGTTGGTGCTATTGTCGCTTTTCTCTGTATGGAGGGGGTAGAGAGTTGTTGCTATTGTCGCTGTTCTCTCTGTGGAGAGGGTGGAGTGTTGGTGCTACTGTCACTGTTCTCTCTGTGGAGGGGGTCGAGAGTTGGTGCTATTGTCACTGTTTTTTCTCTGGAGAGGTAGAGAGTTGATGCTATTGTCACTGTTTTCTCTGTGGAGAGGGTGCAGAGTTGGTCCTATTGTCACTGTTCTCTATCTGGAGGGGGTGGAGAGTTGTTGCTATTGTCACTGTTCTGTCTGTGGATAAGGTGGAGAGTTGATGCTATTGCCTCTGTTCTCTCTGTGGAGGTGGTGGAGAGTTGGTGCTATTGTCTCTGATTTCTTTGTGGAGAGGGTGGAGAGTTTGTTCTACCGTCACTGTTCCCTCTCTGTGGAGAGGGTGGAGAGTTGTTGCTATTGTCACTGTTCTATCTCTGTGGAGAGGATGGAGAGTTTGTGCTATTGTCACTGTTCTCTCTGTGGACGGGGTGGAGAGTTGGTGCTGTTGTTACTGTTTTTTCTCTGGAGAGGTGGAGAGTTGATGCTATTGTCACTGTTTTCTCTGTGGAGAGGGTGCAGAGTTGGTGCTATTGTCACTGTTTTCTCTGTGGAGTGGATGGAGAGTTGGTCCTATTGTCACTGTTCTCTAACTGGAGGGGGTGGAGAGTTGTTGCTATTGTCACTGTTCTGTCTGTGGAGAGGGTGGAGAGTTGGTGCTATTGTCGCTGTTCTCTGTCTGGAGAGGGTGGAGAGTTGGTGGTATTGTCACTGTTCTCTCTGTGGAGAGGGTGGAGAGTTAATGCTATTGCCACTGTTCTCTGTGGAGGTGATGGATAGTTCGTGCTATTGTCACTGTTCTCTGTGGAGAGGGTGGAGAGTTTGTGCTATTGTCTGTTCTCTCTGTGGTGGGGGTTGAGAGTTGGTGCAATTGTCGCTGTTTTTTCCGTGGATGGGTTGGAGAGTTGGTGCTATTGTCACTGTTCTCTCTCTGGTGGAGGTGGAGCATTGGTGCGATTGTCACTGTTCTCTCTGTGGAGGGGGTAGAGAGTTGGTGCTATTGTCACTGTTCTTGCTGTGGAGGGGGTCAAGAGTTGGTGCTATTGTCGCTGATTTTTCTGTGGATGGGTTGGAGAGTTGGTGCTATTGTCGCTTTTCTCTGTGTGGAGGGGGTAGGGAGATTGCTATTTTCTCTGTTTTCTCTGTGGAGAGGGTGGAGAGTTTGTGCTATTGTCACTGTTCTCTCTGTGGAGGGAGTGGAGAGTTGGTGCTATTGTCACTGTTTTCTCTGTGGAGAGGGTGCAGAGTTGGTGCTATTGTCTCTGTTCTCTCTGTGGAGGTGATGGGGAGTTCGTGCTATTGTCACTGTTCTCTCTGTGGAGAGGGTGGAGAGTTGGTGCTATTGTCTCTGTTCTCTGTGTGGAGAGGGTGGAGAGTTGGTGGTATTGTCGCTGTTCTCTCTGTGGAGGGGGTTGAGAGTTGGTGCTATTGTCACTGTTCTCTCTGTGGCGGGGTTGCGAGTTTGTGCTACTGTCTCTGTTTTCTCTGTAGAGAGGGTGGAGAGTTGGTGCTATTGTCGCTGTTCTCTCTGTGGAGAGTGTGGAGAGTTGATGCTATTGTCACTGTTCTCTCTGTGGAGAGGGTGGAGAGTTGGTGCGATTGTCTCTGTTTTCCCTGTGGATGGGTTGGAGAGTTGGTGCTATTTTCGCTTTTCTCTGTGTGGAGGTGGTTGAGAGTTGTTGCTATTGTCGCTGTTCTCTCTGTGGAGAGGGTGGAGTGTTGGTGCTACTGTCACTGTTCTCTCTGTGGAGGGGGTCGAGAGTTGGTGCTATTGTCACTGTTTTTTCTGTGGAGAGGTTGGAGAGTTAGTGCTATTGTCTGTTCTCTCTGTGGAGGAGGTTGAGAGTTGGTGCTATTGTCGCTGTTTTTTCTGTGGATGGTTTGGAGAGTTGGTGCTATTGTCACTGTTCTCTCTGTGGCGGGGATGGAGAGTTGTTGCTATTGTCTCTGTTCTCTCTCTGGAGAGTGTGGACAGTTGGTGCAATTGTCACTGTTCTCTCTGTGGAGGGGGTGGAGAGTTGGTGCTATTGTCACTGTTTTTTCTGTGGAGAGGGTGGAGAGTTGTTGCTATTGTCACTGTTCTCTCTGTGGAGAGGGTGGAGAGTTGGTGCTATTGTCACTGTTATCTCTCTGAAGTAGGTGGAGAGTTCGTGCTATTGTCACTGTACTCTCTGTGGAGGGGGTAGAGAGTTGGTGCTATTGTCACTGTTCTCTGTGTGGAGAGGGTGGAGAGTTGGTGTTATTGTCTGTTCTCTCTGTGGAGGGGGTTGAGTGTTGGTGCTGTTGTCGCTGTTTTTTCTGTGGATGGGTTGGAGAGTTGGTGCTATTGTCGCTGTTCTCTGTGTGGAGGGGGTAGAGAGTTGATGCTATTGTCTCTGTTTTCTCTGTGGATAAGGTGGAGAGTTGATGCTATTGCCTCTGTTCTCTCTGTGGAGGTGGTGGAGAGTTGGAGCTATTGTCTCTGATTTCTTTGTGGAGAGGGTGGAGAGTTGGTTCTACCGTCACTGTTCCCTCTCTGTGGAGAGGGTGGAGAGTTGTTACTATTGTCACTGTTCTATCTCTGTGGAGAGGATGGAGAGTTTGTGCTATTGTCACTGTTCTCTCTCTGGAGGAGGTGGAACATTGGTGCTATTGTCTCTGTTCTCTCTGTGGAGGTGATGGAGAGTTGGTGCTATTGTCACTGTTCTCTCTGTGGAGAGGGTGGACAGTTGGTGCTATTGTCACTGTTCTCTCTGTGGAGAGGGTGGACACTTGGTGCTATTGTCACTGTTCTCTCTGTGGAGAGGGTGGACAGTTGGTGCTATTGTCGCTGTTCTCTCTGTGGAGGTGATGGAGAGTTCGTGCTATTGTCACTGTTCTCTCTGTGGAGAGGGTGGACACTTGGTGCTATTGTCACTGTTCTCTCTGTGGACGGGGTGGAGAGTTGGTGCTGTTGTTACTGTTTTTTCTCTGGAGAGGTAGAGAGTTGATGCTATTGTCACTGTTTTCTCTGTGGAGAGGGTGCAGAGTTGGTCCTATTGTCACTGTTCTCTATCTGGAGGGGGTGGAGAGTTGTTGCTATTGTCACTGTTCTGTCTGTGGAGAGGGTGGAGAGTTGGTGCTATAGTCGCTGTTCTCGGTCTGGAGAGGGTGGAGAGTTGGTGGTATTGTCACTGTTCTCTCTGTGGAGAGGGTGGAGAGTTAATGCTATTGCCACTGTTCTCTGTGGAGGTGATGGATAGTTCGTGCTATTGTCACTGTTCTCTGTGGAGAGGGTGGAGAGTTTATGCTATTGTCACTGTTCTCTCTGTGGAGAGGGTGGAGAGTTTGTGCTATTGTCACTGTTCTCTCTGTGGAGGGAGTGGAGAGTTGGTGCTATTGTCACTGTTTTCTCTGTGGAGAGGGTGCAGAGTTGGTGCTATTGTCTCTGTTCTCTGTGTGGAGAGGGTGGAGAGTTGGTGGTATTGTCGCTGTTCTCTCTGTGGCGGGGGTTGAGAGTTTGTGCTATTGTCACTGTTCTCTCTGTGGCGGGGTTGCGAGTTTGTGCTACTGTCTCTGTTTTCTCTGTGGAGAGGGTGGAGAGTTGGTGCTATTGTCACTGTTCTCTCTGTGGAGAGGGTGGAGGCTTTGTGCTATTGTCACTGTTCTCTCTGTGGAGGGGGTGGAGAGTTGGTGCTATTGTCACTGTTTTCTCTGTGGAGAGGGTGCAGAGTTGGTGCTATTGTCACTGTTTTCTCTGTGGATTGGATGGAGAGTTGGTCCTATTGTCACTGTTCTCTCTGTGGAGAGGGTGGAGAGTTGGTGCTATTGTCTCTGTTCTCTGTGTGGAGAGTGTGGAGAGTTGATGCTATTGTCACTGTTCTCTCTGTGGAGAGGGTGGAGAGTTGGTGCGATTGTCTCTGTTTTCCCTGTGGATGGGTTGGAGAGTTGGTGCTATTTTCGCTTTTCTCTGTGTGGAGGTGGTTGAGAGTTGTTGCTATTGTCGCTGTTCTCTCTGAGGAGAGGGTGGAGTGTTGGTGCTACTGTCACTGTTCTCTCTGTGGAGGGGGTCGAGAGTTGGTGCTATTGTCACTGTTTTTTCTGTGGAGAGGTTGGAGAGTTAGTGCTATTGTCTGTTCTCTCTGTGGAGGGGGTTGAGAGTTGGTGCTATTGTCGCTGTTTTTTCTGTGGATGGGTTGGAGAGTTGGTGCTATTGTCGCTGTTCTCTGTGTGGAGGGGGTAGAGAGTTGATGCTATTGTCTCTGTTTTCTCTGTGAATAAGGTGGAGAGTTGATGCTATTGTCTCTGTTCTCTCTGTGGAGGTGATGGAGAGTTCGTGCTATTGTCACTGTTCTCTCTGTGGAGAGGGTGGACAGTTGGTGCTATTGTCACTGTTCTCTCTGTGGAGAGGGTGGACACTTGGTGCTATTGTCACTGTTCTCTCTGTGGACGGGGTAGAGAGTTGGTGCTATTGTCACTGTTCTCTCTGTGGAGAGGGTGGACAGTTGGTGCTATTGTCGCTGTTCTCTCTGTGGAGGTGATGGAGAGTTCGTGCTATTGTCACTGTTCTCTCTGTGGAGAGGGTGGACACTTGGTGCTATTGTCACTGTTCTCTCTGTGGACGGGGTGGAGAGTTGGTGCTGTTGTTACTGTTTTTTCTCTGGAGAGGTAGAGAGTTGATGCTATTGTCACTGTTTTCTCTGTGGAGAGGGTGCAGAGTTGGTGCTATTGTCACTGTTTTCTCTGTGGATGGGTTGGAGAGTTGGTGCTATTGTCGCTGTTCTCTGTGTGGAGGGGGTAGAGAGTTGATGCTATTGTCTCTGTTTTCTCTGTGGATAAGGTGGAGAGTTAATGCTATTGCCTCTGTTCTCTCTGTGGAGGTGGTGGAGAGTTGGAGCTATTGTCTCTGATTTCTTTGTGGAGAGGGTGGAGAGTTGGTTCTACCGTCACTGTTCCCTCTCTGTGGAGAGGGTGGAGAGTTGTTACTATTGTCACTGTTCTATCTCTGTGGAGAGGATGGAGAGTTTGTGCTATTGTCACTGTTCTCTCTCTGGAGGAGGTGGAACATTGGTGCTATTGTCTCTGTTCTCTCTGTGGAGGTGATGGAGAGTTCGTGCTATTGTCACTGTTCTCTCTGTGGAGAGGGTGGACAGTTGGTGCTATTGTCACTGTTCTCTCTGTGGACGGGGTAGAGAGTTGGTGCTATTGTCACTGTTCTCTCTGTGGAGAGGGTGGACAGTTGGTGCTATTGTCGCTGTTCTCTCTGTGGAGGTGATGGAGAGTTCGTGCTATTGTCACTGTTCTCTCCGTGGAGAGGGTGGACACTTGGTGCTATTGTCACTGTTCTCTCTGTGGACGGGGTGGAGAGTTGGTGCTGTTGTTACTGTTTTTTCTCTGGAGAGGTAGAGAGTTGATGCTATTGTCACTGTTTTCTCTGTGGAGAGGGTGCAGAGTTGGTCCTATTGTCACTGTTCTCTATCTGGAGGGGGTGGAGAGTTGTTGCTATTGTCACTGTTCTGTCTGTGGAGAGGGTGGAGAGTTGGTGCTATTGTCGCTGTTTTCTGTCTGGAGAGGGTGGAGAGTTGGTGGTATTGTCACTGTTCTCTCTGTGGAGAGGGTGGAGAGTTAATGCTATTGCCACTGTTCTCTGTGGAGGTGATGGATAGTTCGTACTATTGTCACTGTTCTCTGTGGAGAGGGTGGAGAGTTTATGCTATTGTCACTGTTCTCTCTGTGGAGAGGGTGGAGAGTTTGTGCTATTGTCACTGTTCTCTCTGTGGAGGGAGTGGAGAGTTGGTGCTATTGTCACTGTTTTCTCTGTGGAGAGGGTGCAGAGTTGGTGCTATTGTCTCTGTTCTCTCTGTGGAGGTGATGGGGAGTTCGTGCTATTGTCACTGTTCTCTCTGTGGAGAGGGTGGAGAGTTGGTGCTATTGTCTCTGTTCTCTGTGTGGAGAGGGTGGAGAGTTGGTGGTATTGTCGCTGTTCTCTCTGTGGCGGGGGTTGAGAGTTGGTGCTATTGTCACTGTTCTCTCTGTGGCGGGGTTGCGAGTTTGTGCTACTGTCTCTGTTTTCTCTGTGGAGTGTGTGGAGAGTTGGTGCTATTGTCACTGTTCTCTCTGTGGAGAGGGTGGAGAGTTTGTGCTATTGTCACTGTTCTCTCTGTGGAGGGGGTGGAGAGTTGGTGCTATTGTCACTGTTTTCTCTGTGGAGAGGGTGCAGAGTTGGTGCTATTGTCACTGTTTTCTCTGTGGATTGGATGGAGAGTTGGTCCTATTGTCACTGTTCTCTATCTGGAGGGGGTGGAGAGTTGTTGCTATTGTCACTGTTCTCTCTGTGGAGGTGATGGGGAGTTCGTGCTATTGTCACTGTTCTCTCTGTGGAGAGGGTGGAGAGTTGGTGCTATTGTCTCTGTTCTCTGTGTGGAGAGGGTGGAGAGTTGGTGGTATTGTCGCTGTTCTCTCTGTGGCGGGGGTTGAGAGTTGGTGCTATTGTCTCTGTTCTCTCTGTGGCGGGGTTGCGAGTTTGTGCTACTGTCTCTGTTTTCTCTGTGGAGAGGGTGGAGAGTTGGTGCTATTGTCACTGTTCTCTCTGTGGAGAGGGTGGAGTGTTGGTGCTACTGTCACTGTTCTCTCTGTGGAGGGGGTCGAGAGTTGGTGCTATTGTCACTGTTTTTTCTGTGGAGAGGTTGGAGAGTTAGTGCTATTGTCTGTTCTCTCTGTGGAGGGGGTTGAGAGTTGGTGCTATTGTCGCTGTTTTTTCTGTGGATGGTTTGGGGAGTTGGTGCTATTGTCACTGTTCTCTCTGTGGCGGGGATGGAGAGTTGTTGCTATTGTCTCTGTTCTCTCTCTGGAGAGTGTGGACAGTTGGTGCTATTGTCACTGTTCTCTCTGTGGAGGGGGTGGAGAGTTGGTGCTATTGTCACTGTTTTTTCTGTGGAGAGGGTGGAGAGTTGTTGCTATTATCACTGTTCTCTCTGTGGAGAGGGTGGAGAGTTGGTGCTATTGTCACTGTTATCTCTCTGAAGTAGGTGGAGAGTTCGTGCTATTGCCTCTGTTCTCTCTGTGGAGGTGGTGGAGAGTTGGAGCTATTGTCTCTGATTTCTTTGTGGAGAGGGTGGAGAGTTGGTTCTACCGTCACTGTTCCCTCTCTGTGGAGAGGGTGGAGAGTTGTTACTATTGTCACTGTTCTATCTCTGTGGAGAGGATGGAGAGTTTGTGCTATTGTCACTGTTCTCTCTCTGGAGGAGGTGGAACATTGGTGCTATTGTCTCTGTTCTCTCTGTGGAGGTGATGGAGAGTTCGTGCTATTGTCACTGTTCTCTCTGTGGAGAGGGTGGACAGTTGGTGCTATTGTCACTGTTCTCTCTGTGGACGGGGTAGAGAGTTGGTGCTATTGTCACTGTTCTCTCTGTGGAGAGGGTGGACAGTTGGTGCTATTGTCGCTGTTCTCTCTGTGGAGGTGATGGAGAGTTCGTGCTATTGTCACTGTTCTCTCTGTGGAGAGGGTGGACACTTGGTGCTATTGTCACTGTTCTCTCTGTGGACGGGGTGGAGAGTTGGTGCTGTTGTTACTGTTTTGTCTCTGGAGAGGTAGAGAGTTGATGCTATTGTCACTGTTTTCTCTGTGGAGAGGGTGCAGAGTTGGTCCTATTGTCACTGTTCTCTATCTGGAGGGGGTGGTGAGTTGTTGCTATTGTCACTGTTCTGTCTGTGGAGAGGGTGGAGAGTTGGTGCTATTGTCGCTGTTTTCTGTCTGGAGAGGGTGGAGAGTTGGTGGTATTGTCACTGTTCTCTCTGTGGAGAGGGGGGAGAGTTAATGCTATTGCCACTGTTCTCTGTGGAGGCGATGGATAGTTCGTGCTATTGTCACTGTTCTCTGTGGAGAGGGTGGAGAGTTTATGCTATTGTCACTGTTCTCTCTGTGGAGAGGGTGGAGAGTTTGTGCTATTGTCACTGTTCTCTCTGTGGAGGGAGTGGAGAGTTGGTGCTATTGTCACTGTTTTCTCTGTGGAGAGGGTGCAGAGTTGGTGCTATTGTCTCTGTTCTCTCTGTGGAGGTGATGGGGAGTTCGTGCTATTGTCACTGTTCTCTCTGTGGAGTGGGTGGAGAGTTGGTGCTATTGTCTCTGTTCTCTGTGTGGAGAGGGTGGAGAGTTGGTGGTATTCTCGCTGTTCTCTCTGTGGCGGGGGTTGAGAGTTGGTGCTATTGTCACTGTTCTCTCTGTGGCGGGGTTGCGAGTTTGTGCTACTGTCTCTGTTTTCTCTGTGGAGAGGGTGGAGAGTTGGTGCTATTGTCACTGTTCTCTCTGTGGAGAGGGTGGAGAGTTTGTGCTATTGTCACTGTTCTCTCTGTGGAGGGGGTGGAGAGTTGGTGCTATTGTCACTGTTTTCTCTGTGGAGAGGGTGCAGAGTTGGTGCTATTGTCACTGTTTTCTCTGTGGATTGGATGGAGAGTTGGTCCTATTGTCACTGTTCTCTATCTGGAGGGGGTGGAGAGTTGTTGCTATTGTCACTGTTCTCTCTGTGGAGGTGATGGGGAGTTCGTGCTATTGTCACTGTTCTCTCTGTGGAGAGGGTGGAGAGTTGGTGCTATTGTCTCTGTTCTCTGTGTGGAGAGGGTGGAGAGTTGGTGGTATTGTCGCTGTTCTCTCTGTGGCGGGGGTTGAGAGTTGGTGCTATTGTCTCTGTTCTCTCTGTGGCGGGGTTGCGAGTTTGTGCTACTGTCTCTGTTTTCTCTGTGGAGAGGGTGGAGAGTTGGTGCTATTGTCACTGTTCTCTCTGTGGCGGGGATGGAGAGTTGTTGCTATTGTCTCTGTTCTCTCTCTGGAGAGTGTGGAGAGTTGGTGCTATTGTCTCTGTTCTCTGTGTGGAGAGGGTGGAGAGTTGGTGGTATTGTCGCTGTTCTCTCTGTGGCGGGGGTTGAGAGTTGGTGCTATTGTCACTGTTCTCTCTGTGGCGGGGTTGCGAGTTTGTGCTACTGTCTCTGTTTTCTCTGTGGAGAGTGTGGAGAGTTGGTGCTATTGTCACTGTTCTCTCTGTGGAGAGGGTGGAGAGTTTGTGCTATTGTCACTGTTCTCTCTGTGGAGGGGGTGGAGAGTTGGTGCTATTGTCACTGTTTTCTCTGTGGAGAGGGTGCAGAGTTGGTGCTATTGTCACTGTTTTCTCTGTGGATTGGATGGAGAGTTGGTCCTATTGTCACTGTTCTCTATCTGGAGGGGGTGGAGAGTTGTTGCTATTGTCACTGTTCTCTCTGTGGAGGTGATGGGGAGTTCGTGCTATTGTCACTGTTCTCTCTGTGGAGAGGGTGGAGAGTTGGTGCTATTGTCTCTGTTCTCTGTGTGGAGAGGGTGGAGAGTTGGTGGTATTGTCGCTGTTCTCTCTGTGGCGGGGGTTGAGAGTTGGTGCTATTGTCTCTGTTCTCTCTGTGGCGGGGTTGCGAGTTTGTGCTACTGTCTCTGTTTTCTCTGTGGAGAGGGTGGAGAGTTGGTGCTATTGTCACTGTTCTCTCTGTGGAGAGGGTGGAGTGTTGGTGCTACTGTCACTGTTCTCTCTGTGGAGGGGGTCGAGAGTTGGTGCTATTGTCACTGTTTTTTCTGTGGAGAGGTTGGAGAGTTAGTGCTATTGTCTGTTCTCTCTGTGGAGGGGGTTGAGAGTTGGTGCTATTCTCGCTGTTTTTTCTGTGGATGGTTTGGGGAGTTGGTGCTATTGTCACTGTTCTCTCTGTGGCGGGGATGGAGAGTTGTTGCTATTGTCTCTGTTCTCTCTCTGGAGAGTGTGGACAGTTGGTGCTATTGTCACTGTTCTCTCTGTGGAGGGGGTGGAGAGTTGGTGCTATTGTCACTGTTTTTTCTGTGGAGAGGGTGGAGAGTTGTTGCTATTATCACTGTTCTCTCTGTGGAGAGGGTGGAGAGTTGGTGCTATTGTCACTGTTATCTCTCTGAAGTAGGTGGAGAGTTCGTGCTATTGCCTCTGTTCTCTCTGTGGAGGTGGTGGAGAGTTGGAGCTATTGTCTCTGATTTCTTTGTGGAGAGGGTGGAGAGTTGGTTCTACCGTCACTGTTCCCTCTCTGTGGAGAGGGTGGAGAGTTGTTACTATTGTCACTGTTCTATCTCTGTGGAGAGGATGGAGAGTTTGTGCTATTGTCACTGTTCTCTCTCTGGAGGAGGTGGAACATTGGTGCTATTGTCTCTGTTCTCTCTGTGGAGGTGATGGAGAGTTCGTGCTATTGTCACTGTTCTCTCTGTGGAGAGGGTGGACAGTTGGTGCTATTGTCACTGTTCTCTCTGTGGACGGGGTAGAGAGTTGGTGCTATTGTCACTGTTCTCTCTGTGGAGAGGGTGGACAGTTGGTGCTATTGTCGCTGTTCTCTCTGTGGAGGTGATGGAGAGTTCGTGCTATTGTCACTGTTCTCTCTGTGGAGAGGGTGGACACTTGGTGCTATTGTCACTGTTCTCTCTGTGGACGGGGTGGAGAGTTGGTGCTGTTGTTACTGTTTTGTCTCTGGAGAGGTAGAGAGTTGATGCTATTGTCACTGTTTTCTCTGTGGAGAGGGTGCAGAGTTGGTCCTATTGTCACTGTTCTCTATCTGGAGGGGGTGGTGAGTTGTTGCTATTGTCACTGTTCTGTCTGTGGAGAGGGTGGAGAGTTGGTGCTATTGTCGCTGTTTTCTGTCTGGAGAGGGTGGAGAGTTGGTGGTATTGTCACTGTTCTCTCTGTGGAGAGGGGGGAGAGTTAATGCTATTGCCACTGTTCTCTGTGGAGGTGATGGATAGTTCGTGCTATTGTCACTGTTCTCTGTGGAGAGGGTGGAGAGTTTATGCTATTGTCTCTGTTTTCTCTGTGGAGAGGGTGCAGAGTTGGTGCTATTGTCACTGTTTTCTCTGTGGATTGGATGGAGAGTTGGTCCTATTGTCACTGTTCTCTATCTGGAGGGGGTGGAGAGTTGTTGCTATTGTCACTGTTCTCTCTGTGGAGGTGATGGGGAGTTCGTGCTATTGTCACTGTTCTCTCTGTGGAGAGGGTGGAGAGTTGGTGCTATTGTCTCTGTTCTCTGTGTGGAGAGGGTGGAGAGTTGGTGGTATTGTCGCTGTTCTCTCTGTGGCGGGGGTTGAGAGTTGGTGCTATTGTCTCTGTTCTCTCTGTGGTGGGGTTGCGAGTTTGTGCTACTGTCTCTGTTTTCTCTGTGGAGAGGGTGGAGAGTTGGTGCTATTGTCACTGTTCTCTCTGTGGCGGGGATGGAGAGTTGTTGCTATTGTCTCTGTTCTCTCTCTGGAGAGTGTGGACAGTTGGTGCTATTGTCACTGTTCTCTCTGTGGAGGGGGTGGAGAGTTGGTGCTATTGTCACTGTTTTTTCTGTGGAGAGGGTGGAGAGTTGTTGCTATTATCACTGTTCTCTCTGTGGAGAGGGTGGAGAGTTGGTGCTATTGTCACTGTTATCTCTCTGAAGTAGGTGTAGAGTTCGTGCTATTGCCTCTGTTCTCTCTGTGGAGGTGGTGGAGAGTTGGAGCTATTGTCTCTGATTTCTTTGTGGAGAGGGTGGAGAGTTGGTTCTACCGTCACTGTTCCCTCTCTGTGGAGAGGGTGGAGAGTTGTTACTATTGTCACTGTTCTATCTCTGTGGAGAGGATGGAGAGTTTGTGCTATTGTCACTGTTCTCTCTCTGGAGGAGGTGGAACATTGGTGCTATTGTCTCTGTTCTCTCTGTGGAGGTGATGGAGAGTTCGTGCTATTGTCACTGTTCTCTCTGTGGAGAGGGTGGACAGTTGGTGCTATTGTCACTGTTCTCTCTGTGGAGAGGGTGGACACTTGGTGCTATTGTCACTGTTCTCTCTGTGGACGGGGTAGAGAGTTGGTGCTATTGTCACTGTTCTCTCTGTGGAGAGGGAGGACAGTTGGTGCTATTGTCGCTGTTCTCTCTGTGGAGGTGATGGAGAGTTCGTGCTATTGTCACTGTTCTCTGTGGAGAGGGTGGAGAGTTTATGCTATTGTCTCTGTTTTCTCTGTGGAGAGGGTGCAGAGTTGGTGCTATTGTCACTGTTTTCTCTGTGGATTGGATGGAGAGTTGGTCCTATTGTCACTGTTCTCTATCTGGAGGGGGTGGAGAGTTGTTGCTATTGTCACTGTTCTCTCTGTGGAGGTGATGGGGAGTTCGTGCTATTGTCACTGTTCTCTCTGTGGAGAGGGTGGAGAGTTGGTGCTATTGTCTCTGTTCTCTGTGTGGAGAGGGTGGAGAGTTGGTGGTATTGTCGCTGTTCTCTCTGTGGCGGGGGTTGAGAGTTGGTGCTATTGTCTCTGTTCTCTCTGTGGTGGGGTTGCGAGTTTGTGCTACTGTCTCTGTTTTCTCTGTGGAGAGGGTGGAGAGTTGGTGCTATTGTCACTGTTCTCTCTGTGGCGGGGATGGAGAGTTGTTGCTATTGTCTCTGTTCTCTCTCTGGAGAGTGTGGACAGTTGGTGCTATTGTCACTGTTCTCTCTGTGGAGGGGGTGGAGAGTTGGTGCTATTGTCACTGTTTTTTCTGTGGAGAGGGTGGAGAGTTGTTGCTATTATCACTGTTCTCTCTGTGGAGAGGGTGGAGAGTTGGTGCTATTGTCACTGTTATCTCTCTGAAGTAGGTGTAGAGTTCGTGCTATTGCCTCTGTTCTCTCTGTGGAGGTGGTGGAGAGTTGGAGCTATTGTCTCTGATTTCTTTGTGGAGAGGGTGGAGAGTTGGTTCTACCGTCACTGTTCCCTCTCTGTGGAGAGGGTGGAGAGTTGTTACTATTGTCACTGTTCTATCTCTGTGGAGAGGATGGAGAGTTTGTGCTATTGTCACTGTTCTCTCTCTGGAGGAGGTGGAACATTGGTGCTATTGTCTCTGTTCTCTCTGTGGAGGTGATGGAGAGTTCGTGCTATTGTCACTGTTCTCTCTGTGGAGAGGGTGGACAGTTGGTGCTATTGTCACTGTTCTCTCTGTGGAGAGGGTGGACACTTGGTGCTATTGTCACTGTTCTCTCTGTGGACGGGGTAGAGAGTTGGTGCTATTGTCACTGTTCTCTCTGTGGAGAGGGAGGACAGTTGGTGCTATTGTCGCTGTTCTCTCTGTGGAGGTGATGGAGAGTTCGTGCTATTGTCACTGTTCTCTCTGTGGAGAGGGTGGACACTTGGTGCTATTGTCACTGTTCTCTCTGTGGACCGGGTGGAGAGTTGGTGCTGTTGTTACTGTTTTTTCTCTGGAGAGGTAGAGAGTTGATGCTATTGTCACTGTTTTCTCTGTGGAGAGGGTGCAGAGTTGGTCCTATTGTCACTGTTCACTATCTGGAGAGGGTGGAGAGTTGGTGGTATTGTCACTGTTCTCTCTGTGGAGAGGGTGGAGAGATAATGCTATTGCCACTGTTCTCTGTGGAGGTGATGTATAGTTCGTGCTATTGTCACTGTTCTCTGTGGAGAGGGTGGAGAGTTTATGCTATTGTCACTGTTCTCTCTGTGGAGAGGGTGGAGAGTTTGTGCTATTGTCACTGTTCTCTCTGTGGAGGGAGTGGAGAGTTGGTGCTATTGTCACTGTTTTCTCTGTGGAGAGGGTGCAGAGTTGGTGCTATTGTCTCTGTTCTCTCTGTGGAGGTGATGGGGAGTTCGTGCTATTGTCACTGTTCTCTCTGTGGAGAGGGTGGAGAGTTGGTGCTATTGTCTCTGTTCTCTGTGTGGAGAGGGTGGAGAGTTGGTGGTATTGTCGCTGTTCTCTCTGTGGAGGGGGTTGAGAGTTGGTGCTATTGTCACTGTTCTCTCTGTGGCGGGGTTGCGAGTTTGTGCTACTGTCTCTGTTTTCTCTGTAGAGAGGGTGGAGAGTTGGTGCTATTGTCACTGTTCTCTCTGTGGAGAGGGTGGAGAGTTTGTGCTATTGTCACTGTTCTCTCTGTGGAGGGGGTGGAGAGTTGGTGCTATTGTCACTGTTTTCTCTGTGGAGAGGGTGCAGAGTTGGTGCTATTGTCACTGTTTTCTCTGTGGATTGGATGGAGAGTTGGTCCTATTGTCACTGTTCTCTATCTGGAGGGGGTGGAGAGTTGTTGCTATTGTCACTGTTCTCTCTGTGGAGGTGATGGGGAGTTCGTGCTATTGTCACTGTTCTCTCTGTGGAGAGGGTGGAGAGTTGATGCTATTGTCTCTGTTCTCTGTGTGGAGAGGGTGGAGAGTTGGTGGTATTGTCGCTGTTCTCTCTGTGGCGGGGGTTGAGAGTTGGTGCTATTGTCACTGTTCTCTCTGTGGCGGGGTTGCGAGTTTGTGCTACTGTCTCTGTTTTCTCTGTGGAGAGGGTGGAGAGTTGGTGCTATTGTCACTGTTTTCTCTGTGGAGAGGGTGGAGAGTTTGTGCTATTGTCACTGTTCTCTCTGTGGAGGGGGTGGAGAGTTGGTGCTATTGTCACTGTTTTCTCTGTGGAGAGGGTGCAGAGTTGGTGCTATTGTCACTGTTTTCTCTGTGGATTGGATGGAGAGTTGGTCCTATTGTCACTGTTCTCTATCTGGAGGGGGTGGAGAGTTGTTGCTATTGTCACTGTTCTGTCTGTGGAGAGGGTGGACAGTTGGTGCTATTGTCACTGTTCTCTCTGTGGAGGTGATGGAGAGTTCGTGCTATTGTCACTGTTCTCTCTGTGGAGAGGGTGGACACTTGGTGCTATTGTCACTGTTCTCTCTGTGGACCGGGTGGAGAGTTGGTGCTGTTGTTACTGTTTTTTCTCTGGAGAGGTAGAGAGTTGATGCTATTGTCACTGTTTTCTCTGTGGAGAGGGTGCAGAGTTGGTCCTATTGTCACTGTTCACTATCTGGAGTGGGTGGAGAGTTGGTGGTATTGTCACTGTTCTCTCTGTGGAGAGGGTGGAGAGATAATGCTATTGCCACTGTTCTCTGTGGAGGTGATGTATAGTTCGTGCTATTGTCACTGTTCTCTGTGGAGAGGGTGGAGAGTTTATGCTATTGTCACTGTTCTCTCTGTGGAGAGGGTGGAGAGTTTGTGCTATTGTCACTGTTCTCTCTGTGGAGGGAGTGGAGAGTTGGTGCTATTGTCACTGTTTTCTCTGTGGAGAGGGTGCAGAGTTGGTGCTATTGTCTCTGTTCTCTCTGTGGAGGTGATGGGGAGTTCGTGCTATTGTCACTGTTCTCTCTGTGGAGAGGGTGGAGAGTTGGTGCTATTGTCTCTGTTCTCTGTGTGGAGGGGGTGGAGAGTTGGTGGTATTGTCGCTGTTCTCTCTGTGGAGGGGGTTGAGAGTTGGTGCTATTGTCACTGTTCTCTCTGTGGCGGGGTTGCGAGTTTGTGCTACTGTCTCTGTTTTCTCTGTAGAGAGGGTGGAGAGTTGGTGCTATTGTCACTGTTCTCTCTGTGGAGAGGGTGGAGAGTTTGTGCTATTGTCACTGTTCTCTCTGTGGAGGGGGTGGAGAGTTGGTGCTATTGTCACTGTTTTCTCTGTGGAGAGGGTGCAGAGTTGGTGCTATTGTCACTGTTTTCTCTGTGGATTGGATGGAGAGTTGGTCCTATTGTCACTGTTCTCTATCTGGAGGGGGTGGAGAGTTGTTGCTATTGTCACTGTTCTCTCTGTGGAGGTGATGGGGAGTTCGTGCTATTGTCACTGTTCTCTCTGTGGAGAGGGTGGAGAGTTGATGCTATTGTCTCTGTTCTCTGTGTGGAGAGGGTGGAGAGTTGGTGGTATTGTCGCTGTTCTCTCTGTGGCGGGGGTTGAGAGTTGGTGCTATTGTCACTGTTCTCTCTGTGGCGGGGTTGCGAGTTTGTGCTACTGTCTCTGTTTTCTCTGTGGAGAGGGTGGAGAGTTGGTGCTATTGTCACTGTTTTCTCTGTGGAGAGGGTGGAGAGTTTGTGCTATTGTCACTGTTCTCTCTGTGGAGGGGGTGGAGAGTTGGTGCTATTGTCACTGTTTTCTCTGTGGAGAGGGTGCAGAGTTGGTGCTATTGTCACTGTTTTCTCTGTGGATTGGATGGAGAGTTGGTCCTATTGTCACTGTTCACTATCTGGAGGGGGTGGAGAGTTGTTGCTATTGTCACTGTTCTGTCTGTGGAGAGGGTGGACAGTTGGTGCTATTGTCACTGTTCTCTCTGTGGAGGTGATGGAGAGTTCGTGCTATTGTCACTGTTCTCTCTGTGGAGAGGGTGGACACTTGGTGCTATTGTCACTGTTCTCTCTGTGGACCGGGTGGAGAGTTGGTGCTGTTGTTACTGTTTTTTCTCTGGAGAGGTAGAGAGTTGATGCTATTGTCACTGTTTTCTCTGTGGAGAGGGTGCAGAGTTGGTCCTATTGTCACTGTTCACTATCTGGAGAGGGTGGAGAGTTGGTGGTATTGTCACTGTTCTCTCTGTGGAGAGGGTGGAGAGATAATGCTATTGCCACTGTTCTCTGTGGAGGTGATGTATAGTTCGTGCTATTGTCACTGTTCTCTGTGGAGAGGGTGGAGAGTTTATGCTATTGTCACTGTTCTCTCTGTGGAGAGGGTGGAGAGTTTGTGCTATTGTCACTGTTCTCTCTGTGGAGGGAGTGGAGAGTTGGTGCTATTGTCACTGTTTTCTCTGTGGAGAGGGTGCAGAGTTGGTGCTATTGTCTCTGTTCTCTCTGTGGAGGTGATGGGGAGTTCGTGCTATTGTCACTGTTCTCTCTGTGGAGAGGGTGGAGAGTTGGTGCTATTGTCTCTGTTCTCTGTGTGGAGAGGGTGGAGAGTTGGTGGTATTGTCGCTGTTCTCTCTGTGGAGGGGGTTGAGAGTTGGTGCTATTGTCACTGTTCTCTCTGTGGCGGGGTTGCGAGTTTGTGCTACTGTCTCTGTTTTCTCTGTAGAGAGGGTGGAGAGTTGGTGCTATTGTCACTGTTCTCTCTGTGGAGAGGGTGGAGAGTTTGTGCTATTGTCACTGTTCTCTCTGTGGAGGGGGTGGAGAGTTGGTGCTATTGTCACTGTTTTCTCTGTGGAGAGGGTGCAGAGTTGGTGCTATTGTCACTGTTTTCTCTGTGGATTGGATGGAGAGTTGGTCCTATTGTCACTGTTCTCTATCTGGAGGGGGTGGAGAGTTGTTGCTATTGTCACTGTTCTCTCTGTGGAGGTGATGGGGAGTTCGTGCTATTGTCACTGTTCTCTCTGTGGAGAGGGTGGAGAGTTGATGCTATTGTCTCTGTTCTCTGTGTGGAGAGGGTGGAGAGTTGGTGGTATTGTCGCTGTTCTCTCTGTGGCGGGGGTTGAGAGTTGGTGCTATTGTCACTGTTCTCTCTGTGGCGGGGTTGCGAGTTTGTGCTACTGTCTCTGTTTTCTCTGTGGAGAGGGTGGAGAGTTGGTGCTATTGTCACTGTTTTCTCTGTGGAGAGGGTGGAGAGTTTGTGCTATTGTCACTGTTCTCTCTGTGGAGGGGGTGGAGAGTTGGTGCTATTGTCACTGTTTTCTCTGTGGAGAGGGTGCAGAGTTGGTGCTATTGTCACTGTTTTCTCTGTGGATTGGATGGAGAGTTGGTCCTATTGTCACTGTTCTCTATCTGGAGGGGGTGGAGAGTTGTTGCTATTGTCACTGTTCTGTCTGTGGAGAGGGTGGACAGTTGGTGCTATTGTCACTGTTCTCTCTGTGGAGGTGATGGAGAGTTCGTGCTATTGTCACTGTTCTCTCTGTGGAGAGGGTGGACACTTGGTGCTATTGTCACTGTTCTCTCTGTGGACCGGGTGGAGAGTTGGTGCTGTTGTTACTGTTTTTTCTCTGGAGAGGTAGAGAGTTGATGCTATTGTCACTGTTTTCTCTGTGGAGAGGGTGCAGAGTTGGTCCTATTGTCACTGTTCACTATCTGGAGTGGGTGGAGAGTTGGTGGTATTGTCACTGTTCTCTCTGTGGAGAGGGTGGAGAGATAATGCTATTGCCACTGTTCTCTGTGGAGGTGATGTATAGTTCGTGCTATTGTCACTGTTCTCTGTGGAGAGGGTGGAGAGTTTATGCTATTGTCACTGTTCTCTCTGTGGAGAGGGTGGAGAGTTTGTGCTATTGTCACTGTTCTCTCTGTGGAGGGAGTGGAGAGTTGGTGCTATTGTCACTGTTTTCTCTGTGGAGAGGGTGCAGAGTTGGTGCTATTGTCTCTGTTCTCTCTGTGGAGGTGATGGGGAGTTCGTGCTATTGTCACTGTTCTCTCTGTGGAGAGGGTGGAGAGTTGGTGCTATTGTCTCTGTTCTCTGTGTGGAGGGGGTGGAGAGTTGGTGGTATTGTCGCTGTTCTCTCTGTGGAGGGGGTTGAGAGTTGGTGCTATTGTCACTGTTCTCTCTGTGGCGGGGTTGCGAGTTTGTGCTACTGTCTCTGTTTTCTCTGTAGAGAGGGTGGAGAGTTGGTGCTATTGTCACTGTTCTCTCTGTGGAGAGGGTGGAGAGTTTGTGCTATTGTCACTGTTCTCTCTGTGGAGGGGGTGGAGAGTTGGTGCTATTGTCACTGTTTTCTCTGTGGAGAGGGTGCAGAGTTGGTGCTATTGTCACTGTTTTCTCTGTGGATTGGATGGAGAGTTGGTCCTATTGTCACTGTTCTCTATCTGGAGGGGGTGGAGAGTTGTTGCTATTGTCACTGTTCTCTCTGTGGAGGTGATGGGGAGTTCGTGCTATTGTCACTGTTCTCTCTGTGGAGAGGGTGGAGAGTTGATGCTATTGTCTCTGTTCTCTGTGTGGAGAGGGTGGAGAGTTGGTGGTATTGTCGCTGTTCTCTCTGTGGCGGGGGTTGAGAGTTGGTGCTATTGTCACTGTTCTCTCTGTGGCGGGGTTGCGAGTTTGTGCTACTGTCTCTGTTTTCTCTGTGGAGAGGGTGGAGAGTTGGTGCTATTGTCACTGTTTTCTCTGTGGAGAGGGTGGAGAGTTTGTGCTATTGTCACTGTTCTCTCTGTGGAGGGGGTGGAGAGTTGGTGCTATTGTCACTGTTTTCTCTGTGGAGAGGGTGCAGAGTTGGTGCTATTGTCACTGTTTTCTCTGTGGATTGGATGGAGAGTTGGTCCTATTGTCACTGTTCACTATCTGGAGGGGGTGGAGAGTTGTTGCTATTGTCACTGTTCTGTCTGTGGAGAGGGTGGACAGTTGGTGCTATTGTCACTGTTCTCTCTGTGGAGGTGATGGAGAGTTCGTGCTATTGTCACTGTTCTCTCTGTGGAGAGGGTGGACACTTGGTGCTATTGTCACTGTTCTCTCTGTGGACCGGGTGGAGAGTTGGTGCTGTTGTTACTGTTTTTTCTCTGGAGAGGTAGAGAGTTGATGCTATTGTCACTGTTTTCTCTGTGGAGAGGGTGCAGAGTTGGTCCTATTGTCACTGTTCACTATCTGGAGTGGGTGGAGAGTTGGTGGTATTGTCACTGTTCTCTCTGTGGAGAGGGTGGAGAGATAATGCTATTGCCACTGTTCTCTGTGGAGGTGATGTATAGTTCGTGCTATTGTCACTGTTCTCTGTGGAGAGGGTGGAGAGTTTATGCTATTGTCACTGTTCTCTCTGTGGAGAGGGTGGAGAGTTTGTGCTATTGTCACTGTTCTCTCTGTGGAGGGAGTGGAGAGTTGGTGCTATTGTCACTGTTTTCTCTGTGGAGAGGGTGCAGAGTTGGTGCTATTGTCTCTGTTCTCTCTGTGGAGGTGATGGGGAGTTCGTGCTATTGTCACTGTTCTCTCTGTGGAGAGGGTGGAGAGTTGGTGCTATTGTCTCTGTTCTCTGTGTGGAGAGGGTGGAGAGTTGGTGGTATTGTCGCTGTTCTCTCTGTGGAGGGGGTTGAGAGTTGGTGCTATTGTCACTGTTCTCTCTGTGGCGGGGTTGCGAGTTTGTGCTACTGTCTCTGTTTTCTCTGTAGAGAGGGTGGAGAGTTGGTGCTATTGTCACTGTTCTCTCTGTGGAGAGGGTGGAGAGTTTGTGCTATTGTCACTGTTCTCTCTGTGGAGGGGGTGGAGAGTTGGTGCTATTGTCACTGTTTTCTCTGTGGAGAGGGTGCAGAGTTGGTGCTATTGTCACTGTTTTCTCTGTGGATTGGATGGAGAGTTGGTCCTATTGTCACTGTTCTCTATCTGGAGGGGGTGGAGAGTTGTTGCTATTGTCACTGTTCTCTCTGTGGAGGTGATGGGGAGTTCGTGCTATTGTCACTGTTCTCTCTGTGGAGAGGGTGGAGAGTTGATGCTATTGTCTCTGTTCTCTGTGTGGAGAGGGTGGAGAGTTGGTGGTATTGTCGCTGTTCTCTCTGTGGCGGGGGTTGAGAGTTGGTGCTATTGTCACTGTTCTCTCTGTGGCGGGGTTGCGAGTTTGTGCTACTGTCTCTGTTTTCTCTGTGGAGAGGGTGGAGAGTTGGTGCTATTGTCACTGTTTTCTCTGTGGAGAGGGTGGAGAGTTTGTGCTATTGTCACTGTTCTCTCTGTGGAGGGGGTGGAGAGTTGGTGCTATTGTCACTGTTTTCTCTGTGGAGAGGGTGCAGAGTTGGTGCTATTGTCACTGTTTTCTCTGTGGATTGGATGGAGAGTTGGTCCTATTGTCACTGTTCTCTATCTGGAGGGGGTGGAGAGTTGTTGCTATTGTCACTGTTCTGTCTGTGGAGAGGGTGGAGAGTTGGTGCTATTGTCGCTGTTCTCTGTCTGGAGAGGGTGGAGAGTTGGTGGTATTGTCACTGTTCTCTCTGTGGAGAGGGTGGAGAGTTAATGCTATTGCCACTGTTCTCTGTGGAGGTGATGGATAGTTCGTGCTATTGTCACTGTTCTCTGTGGAGAGGGTTGAGAGTTTGTGCTATTGTCTGTTCTCTCTGTGGTGGGGGTTGAGAGTTGGTGCAATTGTCGCTGTTTTTTCTGTGGATGGGTTGGAGAGTTGGTGCCATTGTCGCTTTTCTCTGTGTGGAGGGGGTAGGGAGTTGGTGCTATTGTCTCTGTTTTCTCTGTGGAGAGGGTGGAGAGTTGGTGCTACTGTCACTTTTCTCTCTGTGGAGGTGGTGGAGAGTTTGTGCTATTGTCACTGTTCTCTCTGTGGAGATGCTGGAGAGTTGGTGCTATTGTCGCTGTTCTCTCTGTGGAGAGTGTGGAGAATTTGTGCTATTGTCGCTGTTCTCTCTGTGGAGAGTGTGGAGAGTTGATGCTATTGTCACTGTTCTTTCTGAGGAGAGGGTGGAGAGTTGGTGCGATTGTCTCTGTTTTCCCTGTGGATGGGTTGGAGAGTTGGTGCTACTGTCGCTTTTCTCTGTATGGAGGGGGTAGAGAGTTGTTGCTATTGTCTCTGTTCTCTCTCTGGAGAGGGTGGAGTGTTGGTGCTACTGTCACTGTTCTCTCTGTGGAGGGGGTCGAGAGTTGGTGCTATTGTCACTGTTTTTTCTCTGGAGAGGGTGCAGAGTTGGTCCTATTGTCACTGTTCTCTATCTGGAGGGGGTGGAGAGTTGTTGCTATTGTCACTGTTCTGTCTGTGGATAAGGTGGAGAGTTGATGCTATTGCCTCTGTTCTCTCTGTGGAGGTGGTGGAGAGTTGGTGCTATTGTCTCTGATTTCTTTGTGGAGAGGGTGGAGAGTTGGTTCTACCGTCACTGTTCCCTCTCTGTGGAGAGGGTGGAGAGTTGTTGCTATTGTCACTGTTCTATCTCTGTGGAGAGGATGGAGAGTTTGTGCTATTGTCACTGTTCTCTCTGTGGACGGGGTGGAGAGTTGGTGCTGTTGTTACTGTTTTTTCTCTGGAGAGGTAGAGAGTTGATGCTATTGTCACTGTTTTCTCTGTGGAGAGGGTGCAGAGTTGGTGCTATTGTCACTGTTTTCTCTGTGGAGTGGATGGAGAGTTGGTCCTATTGTCACTGTTCTCTAACTGGAGGGGGTGGAGAGTTGTTGCTATTGTCACTGTTCTGTCTGTGCAGAGGGTGGAGAGTTGGTGCTATTGTCGCTGTTCTCTGTCTGGAGAGGGTGGAGAGTTGGTGGTATTGTCACTGTTCTCTCTGTGGAGAGGGTGGAGAGTTAATGCTATTGCCACTGTTCTCTGTGGAGGTGATGGATAGTTCGTGCTATTGTCACTGTTCTCTGTGGAGAGGGTGGAGAGTTTGTGCTATTGTCTGTTCTCTCTGTGGTGGGGGTTGAGAGTTGGTGCAATTGTCGCTGTTCTCTCTGTGGAGAGGGTGGAGTGTTGGTGCTACTGTCACTGTTCTCTCTGTGGAGGGGGTCGAGAGTTGGTGCTATTGTCACTGTTTTTTCTGTGGAGAGGTTGGAGAGTTAGTGCTATTGTCTGTTCTCTCTGTGGAGGGGGTTGAGAGTTGGTGCTATTGTCGCTGTTTTTTCTGTGGATGGTTTGGAGAGTTGGTGCTATTGTCACTGTTCTCTCTGTGGCGGGGATGGAGAGTTGTTGCTATTGTCTCTGTTCTCTCTCTGGAGAGTGTGGACAGTTGGTGCTATTGTCACTGTTCTCTCTGTGGAGGGGGTGGAGAGTTGGTGCTATTGTCACTGTT